>NC_090437.1:165462932-166087932 GCF_031143425.1 Pleurodeles waltl
AGATCATGCAGTATTTCCCAGTAGAAACGTTAATCTCAAACATAATGTTCTGTAATATCTCAACAACGTACTTTGGGACATGAAAAGTACATGGATTATCAACACCACGTGAAAAAAAGCATTTTGTGCATGTTGCTCTCAAACACACCTTAAAAATGGCAACATTTACATCTCTTGGATGCAATGCTGGTACTTTCTGCTGGCCTCATTCTCATAAGGCCTAACCTCGCCAGGTTGACTGAACGGCCTTGCATGGTAATGTAATATGCTATTATGATATTTCCTATGCTAAACAAAATTTAGAGTTGAGGTTGAAAATAGTGAAAAACTAGGGAATCTTTAAAATAGCAAATGTAAATCTTTTCAGTGGCCGTGGAACGTGTGACAAAACATTATATGTGTATTAAGAGCAATACGACAACTCACTTTACTATCACTTTAGAGAACATGTGGAACTTACTTGGACTGAGATTCAGCATGTTTTCATCTCCTTTGGTAATCTCTTTAGGATCAAGGAGCACGCAATCTGTCGACCAATACATTAATTAACAAGTTAATGTCACTTCATAGCTAGAATTTTTCTGCATGCCACCTCTCAATGTCCTTCCTCCGTGACAAGTAAATGGAAAATGGTACTAGAAAAAGATGTCTCTCCAGAGGACAACCATGATAACCTTATACCCCAACCCTAGAAGTGCTAGACATTTACTAACAATTGTAACTAATCCGTACAATAGCATAAAATTATTGATAATCGGCACAGGTCAACACAGCTCAGCCACCACTTTAGGTGAGTTGGTGTTTTCCTTATTACAAAAAATACTTAATGCAGAATCCGGTCCCTATCCATTACTTAAGGTTAACTGTCAACTAAATAAATGTACGGAAATGCTGTTGCCTTGTCGACACCACTTTATTGTGCAATCTAAATACTGAGCATTTATAACACTGCTAATTTTACTTGTACAAAAATGCATTTCTGTCTTTTTGGAGCCAAGTGCAATTCAGTCCAACCCATCTACACACCAGGTGGAAATTGGTACCAGAGGCCCTATTATGGAAAGGGCACACTGTCCCTGTTTTTGATCCACAGTGCACCTTTAAACATGTGTGCCAGGCCCAAACAGGAACAGTGCGCTTACAATGAATGAGCTAGCCCCAGGCAAGGAGCAAACTTATGCTGCCCCAGGGCAGTGCATTCAGTGAAATATGGAGCGACTGCTTTATAGCTGCTCTGTGTTCTTCTGGGAAATCGGCAATCTGCCTGCAATTTAGAGAGGGGTCCGAGATCCCCCTGTAGCTTCGTGCAGTGAGTGGTTGCACCTGCCTGCAGGCGGAAGTGTACGGGTGACCCCTTTTAACCCCTCGAGAGGGCTTTCCTTATGAAGCGCATTGACAGTGTGCCTGTTTGCACCTGTGTCCGTGTCTGTAATATGCCGCAGGTGCAGTCGCACAATGATCCCTCCACACCAATAAGGGAGCACCCTCTCAATATACTGCTGGCGCTCCATGTGCTCCAGCGATATCAGTGTTACAGAAGGAGCCACAAAGGTAAGCTTAAAAACATTATCCCTAGTTAAACGTTTAAATTACTCCAGGAAAATCATGTCAATCCATATAGTTGTCATCCCCAGTCTTTCTGCTATTCTACTGTGATTTTTGGGTAGGATGAAGAAATTAGATTTCTTTATTGTATTTATCTCGGCACAGATGACTAACTTAATCGTATCTGGTGGAGCTCTGCACAATCAGAAACCAAACCATATTTAATAAACATTGAAGCTCATAAATAGGCCACTTAAACTAGGCCAAACTCTAGTCACAGCTGGCTAAGCAGACAGGTAGTAGAAAGGTAAGAATATGTTTGAGGCATTTGCCCAGAAATTTATCCAGGGCAAGAGGATCTAATTTAATTTTATTCTCAAGATCAAATCAGCAGTCGAGCTCTGTAAATTAAGAGATGGGGATAGGTAAATTTTATTGTTGTGGTATTCCCTTGTGTTTTAGATGTAAACTTCCAAATAATTATATGTGGCGATGGTGTCTATTTTATATGTGGTGACAGTGACTATTTTAGCACCTGCCTACTTGCACTTGAAGTCACACTTGGATCAACAACTGTGTGGAATTGTTTTTGCTTTTATTGTGTTAACCAGTAGGTCATTTGTAGATTTAAATCATCCATTTTACTCAAGGAACTTTGTAGGCATATTGGTGTTGTGTCAAGAACTACAGTGTCACCGGCGTACTGAAGCAAAGATATGTGTGCTGAGGATCCAGTTTAAGGGGACATTTCTGACCCCTAGTAACACAGCTCCCATATCGCCAGTGTATAAGCTAACAAGCAGTGGAGCAAGCATACATTCCTGTTTCAGTCTGCAATAAGTCCAAATACGAGTAGTGAATTGCAACTGGTCACCCACTTTAATACACATCAAGTTTTCAAGTGAAGTAGCTGGATGGCTTCAAGAAGGGTTGGAGAAATGTCCCACCCAGATAATTTTCCCCTGAGATTGGGACAATGAATCTTATCAAAGACAGCAGCATAGTCCACAAAACATGCGTAAAGCCGACTTCTCCTGATGCCAGCTGCTTGATCGGACATTATGTTTATGGCAAATATGGAGTTTGGAGTTTCACAGCTGTCCCTCAAGGCCACCTGGTTAAAAAAGTTGTTTCTCCAACCCAGTCTTTCATTTCTTCAGGTAATATTATTTGCACATAATTTTGCTTCACTGTCATGAAGAACAATCAATCTGTAGTTTTGCAAGGCATTAATGTGCTCTTTCTAGGTTGAGCCACACCAGAAATCTGGAATTGCCTATAGTTAACACATGAGGTAAAGAGACTTAGCTTTGGCTGACCCCAACAAGATCTATTCAATTAAATGAGCTTATCAGGACTCTAATTGGTTCAGGTGCTCCTCAAGGACCTGCTTCATTAATTATGTTAGATGCGGCTTCTCTAATGAGTAGCTCGTGAACTACTAGTAGCTCTCCAGCTACCTGTAAATAGCTCTCCTGTGTGCAGCCCAACATACTAAAATATAAACTGTTGCTTGGCTGAATTTATACATGTATACCAGAATTGAAAAGTATGCATTTGAAATGAAAATGTGTGTATTTTCAGAACACATAAGCTGACGTTTTGAAAAAAATGGCTGACTTTCCAAAATATATATAAAGCTGATATGTGAGTGATAAATCATCTGGACTTTGGGGATGCTTATATTAATACTTGTGTGGGGGCATTGCACCTATGACTATTATGAATTATCCATGTAAAGGCATTCCAAATTTGCAAACCCTTTTTTGCATTACTGCTGGCAACCCTGCCTGATACAGTGGTGGTTATCATTGCTTGTAATCTAGCATTGGGTGGCCACTACTATAATCTTGTGTAAACTGGTCAGTGGTACCACACTAATATTATTAGTAGCAGGATGATTTTCATTGAACATAAGAAGCTCTTATTAGAAAAAAGATTTGATACCCCTGGGTTAGATAAATGATCGTCCAGCAGGATCAGCAATAAGTAGAGGGGCCTGAACTGGTTCAGATTTAAGGCTTCAGTTTCAAAGTACAATGAGTAGGATTGGAACATCCAACCATCAGGCTGGATTTAGTTAATACTGTGCGACCTGCATAATTAATAATACATTTCCAGAATTTTGTTATTTATGGTTTTGGATCAATCTCAGTATGTCAGACCTTCTCTTATTCCTCTAGTTTCCCACAGCTCTTTTGTACAGCGTAATTTAGAAGGAACTTGTTTTCAAGGAAGAAAGGAGCCTTCAAACAGTTGGCCCTAGCTTTGACTGCAGTGGGTGCAGAATCTGGACAGACATTGTTTTAAGCATGGGACATACACTCCTCATGGTAGAGAGGAGGAGTTATATTCTCAGTAATTTACCCTGTAAAAAGGTACCTTCCTGGGGGCTTGAGAAAAGGCCTCTAGTCTTTGACCTTGTCTTGCGTCAAACGTGAAGCGCATTTATAAATGTTACGTTTGGACTGGTCCTTGCTTAATCATCATTCTCCTATTTCTGCCCACTGACCTTTTACTCTCCTCCCCTTCTGACTTGTCACTTTTAGGTCTGGGTTAAAATAATATATCAGAAACAAGACAACATGAAATGCATGCGTAGTAGTTGTGTAGGACAAACAGTTTTATTTTTTTCATTGATCCAAAGTGGCTGCATGCACATCAGTGATCTGACGGCTAAAGGGTAGAGCTTTTTTTTTTTTTTTAAAGATGACAATTTTTGCCTCCAATGGTAGATATTCTCCCATTCAAAATAAACATTTGAAAAATGTCCAGTCAATAGCTTTCAAATGTCTGTGCTCAGGCTTAAAATCTATGACATCTTCCTGTCCTTTCCCAGTTTTGAGTGATCAGAAACTGACTCAGCTAAGTGAGGGGAAGTCTCATATCATGCTCAGCTATTTCATGCATTTGTGATGGGCTTCTCCCCACAGGAGCGCTCTTAATAGAAGACATGATGTGCAGGCCTTAAACTGTGTAACGTGTTCACTCAATGAATCTGAATAAAGCTGATCAATCATACACACATGCCCATTCGAAGCTGGCAAATAGGACAGATGGTTTAAATGAGGTCTGCCTCCAGCCTTACCCTGGATTCCCATAGGGCTTTGAAGAGGAAGAGGCATGAGGACCTGAACAGGACAAGTGGAGGGCGTCAATTACTTAAGTTTCTACTTATTTAAGGTACCACGGTTAGTCTGCACTGACGGTAGGAGAGAATCAAGAGCAAGAGTGCAACCAAGGACAGACATCGACATTCAAGATAAGCTGCGGGTACAGGTGGAGAATTAGAGGCCTGTCTATCTGTGTGCATGCATATGTGCGTGGGTGCACCCATGTGTGCATGTCTAAACCCTGGTTTGTCTCCTACCTGCAAAATAATAGTACTGTATGAAACTAAAAAAGATTGAGGGGGGTTTACTCTCTTGGTCTCCCAAATTAAGTCAACCTTTATTTTTGTAGCCCCTGAAACCAACCATAGACAAAACTTTACAAAGCAGCTTAACCTATATATTTACCATTCCTGACAGATAATAACCATGACTTATAGAGTAGCCCCACTCCGACTTCGTGCTTCTAAGCACCACATAGAGCAGGTGGCTATATTCCCATATGTTGTCAGATTAAAGACAATCTGGGAGAAACAAGTATTACACCAAATCGAATAATAATGCATAGGCAAATAGGAATTAAAGAATAACTTAAAGACTGTAGTAGTTACAAAACACTTACGATACATAGCATTTACATAGATAAACTTTTGCTTCTAATAACCAAATACCATACACAGTTATACTTATCTATCCATCTCTCTATCTGTGTGTGGGTCAGTTTTAAAAGCAAACAATCTCTCTATTGGCACAATTGGTGTCCAAAATCATAACTTTGTTTCACTGAAGAAAAAAATAACTTTTAGGTTGCTTGAAACTGTTGTGGCTTCTTAGCTGACTCTGCACTTTGCCTGTGTCTCTTTCACACTTTATGCTTCTAATGTTCACTTAGTTAAAAAGTTAGAAAATTAGTTTTGGTGGCAAGATATAGTTAAAAATGTTCATTCAATATAATGATTGTTGAGTCTGGAAAATTCAAACTAATGACAACAATTTTGCCATGGCGCTTTAAACACTTAAAAATATAATAAACTTAAAATCAATGCTTTTCGGAAATAAATGCAATCTCCTTTCCTGTCTTCTGTAGTATGACATAAACCTGAAACACATTGTTGGCATTTAAGCAGCTACGGATTGTTGGCGTGACCCACGATCTCAACTTGTATAATTCCTAAGCCACTTGTAGAAATTCTTTATATTTCATTCAAATGTCATGATGCACAGATTTCTTTTCTGAGCTTTATTTCTTTTTGTGCAGACGATGAAGACGCTAAGGGCAACCAGAGTCTTGCTCATGTGTCTCCATCTTGCAGTTAAGTAATTTTCTCCAACTAAATCTTGTAAAGTGGTAGAGATAAATTCTTACTGCTGCTGGTGACTATTCTTGACATATTGGGGGCATTCTGAACATAATTGTGGCTATCCATGGTTAAGAAGGTCCTGGCTTAAGCTGTATACATTAGCTTCCTTAGACTATACTATTTTACCAATGATGGTCCATTCATATCGGTACTGTCCTTGACACACTGCACCAACACTTAACTTATTTATGGCTATTCATGGTATAACGAGTGTCCTTGCTTAATTGCATCATCCATCAACAAAATTGGGCATTCATAATATAATTCTGACTACCGGCATATTCCCACCATACTCCTGGTACTTGATGATAAATGGGCATAACAGAAGTTAGAATCTGGCCTTATGTTACAGTGGTTGTTGGAAATTAGAAGACATGAGCTGGCAATAAACATTTTGATTCAAAACTAGTGTCTTCGTTATGAGAGGGACACTATTTTGCTTGGACAACTAAATCTATTTATTTAAAATGAAAATTCTGTATTTGATAGTAACATTTTCAGAACTTGACCTGTCTGGAGCAAAATCCTCGCATTTGTAAACTATATTCCTAGATGATATATGAATGATAGTTCATGCATAATGGCAGAAGTGTATAGCTGAGCTCAGTTCTTTGCTATCATAATACAGTATGTCTGTAATTTCTTGACTTATCTAAAGGCATTCCACCATCCATATCTAAGAAGCTTTTACAGTATCATTAAAACTGCTGTCTGAGACCTCACAATGTGACACTGTTATAACCCATCTCCCTTGTGGTACAGTAAGGACACTGTAATTTAAATGGTGGTACTGCTACATAAGACTACTAATGTCTGGCTTGATTATTAGATTTGCATAAGTTTCCTTTTACCATCATGTCCCATGCAAGTAGATTCTAAGCCATAAGTATTTGTTAAAGAACCTACTTGTAAGGGGCAAGTTGGAAAATGAAAGACTATGAGATGTAAAAATGAAGAAAACATGCTAAAGTCATTGTTAAAAATAAATAGTAGGTTGCGTGAAACTGAATACCCAGAATAGTTTTTAATAGCCTGCAACACATATAGTGAAGGAGACAGCTTTTGACAGATCCTGGGGAGGTTGAATCCTCAAAACAGTCTTGGAATATTTCTTCTGGCCCCTTTTAGAGGGATTTTTATCCAATGTGTGTGTAAGTGTAGAATTGATGGCGAGGACTTGTTTTTTTTCATAAATTTATTGGGAGAGAGCTCCTACACCCCTCTGGATCCACAGGATGAAGTCATGCCCACACATTTAGTTCACTCAATCAGTGCACTTTGTGACAGGTTCTTAAACTCAGTCTCCGTCACTTATAAAGTAGCCATCTGCTCCTTGTGACAACTTAAAAAACTCCTTGTAGTCACAAATCTTTAGAAGGAGCACTATCTCTGTCCAGTCAAAATGATCAATCAAACGGGACTAGAAGGTAATGGTAGTTAAGAAGGATTTCTCAGAGGCTAATGATTCTATTTCATGATTACAACTGTCTGATGTTCAAATTGGCAATTGAAAAAATACACTTCGAACTATTTAACAACTACATTTAATACTCTAGCTAAAATATATATAAATGTGGAAAGCTTTTTTATTGGCTATCATTACATCTCAACAACATGTGAAACCTTCCTCACTTTGTGTAACACTATTAAAGTGTATGACTGGTTGCATGTAAGACTACTGTTGACAAAAATGTTGTCTGACATAAATACTAAGTGCTAATTAATGTTTACAAAAATAAAGTCCTACGTGAAATAGAATTTCTATTATTAAGTCCAGTGGTGCAATATTTGGTTTAAACAACAAGGACACAGTAATTTTGTCAGACAATATTTAGTCCACAGTATTCTAGTACAATACGTCTATGACTACTACATATAAACAATACTCTGAAAATATATTCTACAGACAACAATCTATATCTTACATCAATTTTACCATTTTTCTGCATATGGTTTTAACGGTCTGGTATTCTTTACAAATAAGATTCAATATACATCATTATCATAACCTTCCTATAGCCTGGTCTGCATTATAAAAACTTAATTAGCATAATTAATTAATACATAAATGGCAAATGGTGTTATCTGTACTGAAAACTGTTCACTGATGTTAAAAACAATAGAACATTAGTAGTGTACCTGAATCAAGAATGATGCTACTTTTTCCTTTATCCATAAAACCTGTTTCTGACTCAGCTGCTACAAGTGAAAGTCCTAATGAGTAAGACAAAATCTTTTATTTTTAAATGCAAATATAACATTATTTTTAAACTCTGTTTTATTAAATTTTGTTTGAAAGAACAACAGGTGAAGCAAAAGACAGTGCAGTGCATAACAGTGCGAGACATCATAGTATGTACCCCACCCCAGAGTCAAAGAAGAGGCGTGAAATATACAGCAAACTGAGCAAAGCCAAGTAGTACAACATTGGATACCCCCCAACCTCCCTTGCCAAGAATTCGCTGAGTAACTAATTCCTCATAATACCATAGACACAACAACATAATTATACCACAGTTGGTTGTCACATCTACCGAACCACACAACAACCCAAGCATCAGCCCTCATCTTCAGTGCTGCGATCAGAACTGGACTTCTCCGATCCCAAGAAGTGTTCCAGTAATGTCCCCCAAGCCATTATATCTCTTAGGGCACCCTTCTCCCTACGTGTCATTCTCATATTCTGCTCTTCAGCAGCTCCCCACTCCAGTACATCTCGGGTCCAGAAAGGAATAGTAGGACACCGAACACTCATCCAGCCTATAGCCACTCTACGTCTAGCCAATACCAATGCAAGCTGTGTGAGTCTATGTGGGATACGCTTGCCTTTTGATCTATACATCACACCTAAAAGACAGGTCAGTGGTGTCGCCTCGAGCCCCAATCCAGTGACCCTATCTGTTATCCAGACCACCTTCCGCCATTAGTGTTGCACCTCCCTACAGGACCAAGCCATGTGGAGAAAGGTCGCACCTATCTCCCCACATCTAGGACACCCAACCACCTTTGTCAGGTCAATCTTATTAAGACGGGCAGGCGTGAGATACACACGGTGAACAAAGTTAAAATGTAAGAGCTTAAATCTGTTATTACAGGAGACCGTGCACACCAATGATAGTGCCATATCCCATTCCGCGTCCTCCAAAGGGTCCTCCAGTTCTTGAACCCATGCCCTGCGTGCCACACACTCCAAACCTGGCTGTTCCCCCAGAGCACTTTATAAAAATGGGTAATCAAGTGAGATTCCTTCCCCCAGTTTATCAATTCGTTCAACACCTGTGATGCAGGAGGAGCCATCGGAAATCCAGACCAAATCTCTTGTTGCCACTCTCTCCATCTTAGCGTACTGCAGAAACTGCCCAGGGCTCAGTCCAAACGTATCTTGCACCTCCTGAAAGGAGATAAACTCCCCATTGGGATATAAATCACCCTCTAATAAGCAACCTCCTGCTCTCCAAGGATCCATTGAGATTACAGTGTCCATATTCCTTAAAGGAGCTAAATCTCAGACCTTCAACTCCCTGTCAAATGGAGCACGGTGAATCACTTTCTTGACTGCCTGCTCCCAGATCCATGCAGTGGTTTTAACCAGGTAAGGGACAGTAGCCTCCGAATGATCTCTCATCATCAAGGCATGCACCAATTCCTCTCCTCCCATTATACCCGATAAAAGTAGTTTCTCCCAGTTATCAGACAGAGACATCCACTTTGCAGCATGTTGCAGGTGTGCTGCATAATAATAGTGTCTGATATTCGGAATAGCCAACCCTCCTTCCACCATCTCCCTCTGCAGTGTGGACAAAGCCACTTTACTACGACGCCCAGCCCAGACCAATGAGATCAACAAACTATCCAGCCGTTTGAAAGGTGGAGCCGCTAACGGAAATACAGAGTTCTGCACAAGAGAGGCACCTCGGCAAAAACACCATCTTGGCCACCGCCGCTCTCCTCATAACCGAACATTCCAGACCGGTCACAACCTGCTCAACATTGTGCTTCAAATGCGTCTCCACCATATGAGTGACCCAGATGCCCTGGTATCTAAAACTTTCGATCTCCCACCTGAGCCCCACCCCCGGCAAATCCTCCAACGGAGCACCACTTAAGGACCCCAAGGGAAACAGAAGCGACGTTCTCCTGTTTACCCGAAGCCCAGACATAACCCCGAATTAGTCCAGTAATCGCAACAACAGAGGCACCAAAACTCCCAGCTCCCGTAGATATAACAACGCATCATCAGCATACAGAGAGACAATGTGAGTGACCTGTCCCACCTGCACGCCTCAAGGCGCCAGTTCCCCACAAAGCCAAACCGCCAGTGGCTCCACCCCCAAGGTAAAAAGAAGCGGAGAGAGAGGGCACCCCTGCCTGGTACCCCTCCCAATTATACAGGAGTCAGAGAGCTCCCCGCCCACCCGGACACACGCAGTAGGTGCAGTATACAGCAAACGAACCCAAGAGCAGAAATGAGGGCCAAATCCCATTCCTCGCAGCACCGCCAGTAAGTAGCCCCACTCAACCGTGTCAAACGCCTTCTCTAGGTCCAACGACACCAGTGCTAAGTTTTCCCCAACACCTGTAGTTTCATGCAGGATATGTGTTAAATGACGTAAATTATGAGTCATGCTACATCCAGGTATGAAACCACATTGATCTTCGTGCACCAATCCCTGAATCACTCCACGTAGCCGAGTAGCCAGTATTTTACATAGAAACTTTATATCGCTATTCAGCATGGTAAGCGGGCGATAGGAAGAAGGGTCACAAGGGTCCCCGCCAGGCTTAAGCATTAGACAGATGACGCCCTGACGCATGGCTTCCGGGAGTATACCCAGCACCCGAGCCTCCTCAAACACCTCCAACAACTTCTCTCTCAGCTGAGAGGAAAACGTTTGGTACAGCTCAATTGGGAATCCATCCCCACCCGGAGATTTAGCCTTCGAGAGCACCTCCACAGCCGCCGTCACTTCCTCCACCGTTATCTTGGCATCTAGACTCTCCATATGTTCCGAGTCCAGCCGCGGCAAACACATCTGGTGCAGAAACCCTTCTAAATCAGACTCCGATACTGGTACTCCAGCGCAGGACCTCCCTCCGATTAGTGCCCTGCACACCATAGCGTCCCTGATGCGCCAAATGGGAGGAGATTCAACCTCCCGCTTAAGGATCCACGCTAGTAATTTACCAGACTTATCACCCTCCCTATGAAGGCACTGTCTATATGATCTGAGTGTGACCTTATCTACTGTCTCCCAGCAGCTACTAACCTTCTTATACAATCTGAGCTGCTCTGGGTCTACCTCCCCAGTTAATTCTAGATAATGTTGCATTTCCTCCAGCTCCTCCTCAGAACTGGAAAGCATCCTGCTCCATCTGCTTGCGTACACCACAGACCGTGCCTATACAGACCCCTCTCAACACAGCCTTCAGGGCCTCCCATTCCAACCCCCAATTGTGATCCATATAATCTTCAAGGGCCACAGCTATTTTCTCACAACAGCACGCATCCATCAGAAAATTCGTAGGCATGCGCCAACTGCGTCTCACCTCCATATCAGATCCCCACTGCATTTGCAGCAACACTGGTGCATGATCAGATAAAAACCTCCCCAGATGCCTGACGTCACCCACCTGTGAACGAGTGAGACCACCCAAAAGGAAACGGTCCAGACGACTATATGTATTATGCATCTTAGAGTGACAAGTGTAATCCCTGCTCACCGGATGTAGTTCCCTCCATCCATCCCAGAGCCCCAAATTGTGCATGACCTCCGTGAGAGACCTCATCATCAAAGGCTTGGTACCCAATTTAGACGGATAGCGATCCCTTTCCCCATCAAAAATACAATTATAATCTCTTGCCCATATTAGGGGGTCTCCAACACCCACCCCCAGGACCTCAGGAATATTATCAAAGAACACTCGTCATCCACATTAGGCGCATAGGTATTGAGAACAGTGAGAGGCAACCCGTCGAGCGTGCCCTGCAAGTATATATCTCCCATCTACATCCGCTTGACTGTAGGTATGCACAAATGGGACACCCGGCGCAATCCAGACCATCACACCCCTGGCATAGGAGGAGTAGGACGAGGAGAATACCTGCCCCCGACACTTCTTAGCCAATTTCTGCAACTACTCCTCCGTCAAATGCATCTCCTGGAGACCGGCTATATGAATCTTATGCCGCCTTAGGAAAGAGTGCACCCTGTAACGCATAGTATATGTTTTCAATCCCCTGACATTCCATGTCAGTGTGTTAAGCTGTCTCCCCATGTAAATGGTGGAAAAACCCCATCCCTTGTACTTCTCCTCCCCCCTTCTCCCTCCAGAGTGGAGAAAGCAGTGTAAGCCCACACACCATGTCCCACACTCATCCACGCACTGCTGATACAACCCACAACCACACGCACAAATGCACTAACAAACCCCAACCCCCAGAACCCACCCCGGATAAACTGTAAAACAGCAACCTCAAAACATACTGTAGATCCATGTGTATGTATGCTGCCAGGACAACAGCCTAATCCCCAACAACCCACTCCCTACTACAGCAGTGGAAGTGAACACCCCCATCCCGTTAACAGAAGTCAATGTGCCCAGGAATCTTATCAGTTATAGGCAAGGACAAGAACATTCCCCCCCATCTTATTAATCAGCTCCATGCAATGCCCCCTGACATCCATGCACCTCACAGTGCCCGAGACCCCAGACCGCCCAGAGCGCGCCCCTCAGACACAAGCCCAAACCACCCAGGGCTCCCATTTAGACAGCACTAACAAGGAGCAAACAGTATCAAGTATCAACAGAAACCGATTCCATTTGTGCGTACGATGGCTCAGTACTCTCATTAGTTATCTCAGGCACCACAACAGCCATGGTACCGTCCTGTTGAATTTCAACTCTGCCATTGGAACTGGCAGTTCCCTGTGCAGAGATCTGAGTCTGGCTCTCCCCATGCTTCCTCCAGTCCGTATCATCCACACCAGAAGCACGAGCAGCCACCCTGGTGGGCCTCACAAAGCGTCCCGTGCCTGCCTTGTCCCATATCTCCAACTATCTCCAGACCTCCCCAGGATGTTCAAAGAAGTGTGACTTGCCCCCAGAAAGCACCTTCAGCCACGCCAGGTATAGCAACATATATCTGATATTCATGGCATGCAGCTTCGCCTTCACCTCCAGAAATCCTTTTGTGGAGGTCTGGACTTTGTTTGTGTAGTCCGGATAGATAGAGATCTTGCTATTTTCGAAGACAGCCCTATCAGTCTCTCGGGCAGCCTGCAGGATACTGTCCCTATCTTTATAATTCAAGGGGTGCGCAATGATGGCCCTTGGAGGCACTCCAGGTCTAGAAGGGGAGACCACAAACACCCTAGACAGACCCTCAGGCTTCAGCACATCCGTGATCCATCGTTCTACAAAGCCCTCCTTCGAGGAACCCTCCGCCCACTCTGGAAACCCCAGGAGGCGCACGTTGTTCCTACGGGATCTGCCCTCAGAGTCCTCAAGCCTAGCCTCCAACATCCCGACCATGGAAGTGACCTGTGCCATCCGCTTGTGTAGAGTGGTTACCTCCGTCTGTAGGTCCGCAATAGACCCCTCCGCCACCTTGACCTTATCAGAAACCTTACAAAGGTCCGTCCGAAGAAGGTTTACCTTCACAGCCACAGCCTCAATCTTACCCTTGAGGACCACACAGGAGCCCTGTATTGCAGCCAGTAGCTCAGCGCGAGAGGGCTCCTCTGCTGGGGCGGGCGCTTCCCGAACCCCCTCAGGGCACCCCATACGAGTCTGGCACTGCGACCCCGGGGCAGGCGTAGTATATTGCTCCATAGTTTTCCCTTGTGAGGTAGTGGACTGCCGATGCCTCCCCATCTCACCAACCAGTCAATAACAGTAAATGCAGTTCCACAGTAGCTTATTCCAAGGATGGCAACAGTATATAGTCCAGGGCTACACTCCCAAACAGGGCAGCACAGGATTCAGGTCCCCAAGGGCCCAGAGCAAATAACCATATAGCCAGGTACAGGGGCTCAGAAGGCCTCACCCTACACTCCAATGGGTTCCACAGACAGAGCCGAGAATGCACCCCTCCAGGCAGCTCACCAGCAGGGCATCCCAGCCCTCCTTACCAGAGCTGCAGTCCAATCCACCAGAGATCATCCAGGCCATGCTTCAAAACTGCCAGGCAATCACCCCCTCAGCACCTCCAAATTGCGCCCATCCAGCGCCAATCCGGGCCCCAGCAGGATCAAGGCCCCAAGCCGCAGGAACCTCCCCGGCTCCGTGCGAGGCCCGCGCACGACAGGCCACCGCCCGTGAGATGCGGAAAAACGGCGTCCGCCCAAAAGGACAGATACAAATGCAGGCCCCACCTATCAACATCTGGGGGGGGGCCCGCAGAACAGCCGTCTTCCCCAGGAGTGGGGCAAAAAGTCCGCAGAGGGTGGGGCACAGTGTAGGCCTTCCTGCGCACCATCCAGCCGTGATCCTCGTGGCCCAGCACGGGCCAACCACAAGTACAGAATCTGGGGGAGGGGAGCCCCGAAATGCCACCAAACAGGAGCCGCTGCCCTCAAGGCACCAAACCGTGCCAACGGGGGGGCTCCAAATCCCCCAAGCACAACAGGATCACTTGAAGGATCGGCCGGGACAGCAGAGCTCACTCGGAGCACGTCCCGTCGGCCATCTTGCCAGGCCCGCCCCAATATAACATTTAACATTATCAATGATTGCGTAGATGTTCCCTCGCCATAAATAGTCACTATTATTTTGACAGCATACCAAACATGTCAATTATTGCTAAATAAAAGCATTTATTGCTAAATAAGAGTCTGTATTAACCAAACCAAAATGATAACTACATTCTTTAATCACATTTAAAAAAATACCAATTCAGTTACAAATAATATTTTCAAAGGTTTACAGGAGGTTCAAATGTAATAGTGCCAACACAAGAGCTCACCCTATCTTATCTTGTGTGAGAATACACACTAAAAACACCATAACGTCTCAGAAGTTGCATACCGGAAAGTTGATTTACATCAATCACTTTCATTTCTTTCCAGTGAAAAAATTCCAGGTTTCAAAGTCATATGCCTGATGTTTATGTGCATATAGTGACCGGCACAGACATAACAGGAAGATAAAATGAGCCCCTAGGTTTCCTCCTTACTTTGTGCTCTTTGAAAATATACCATCATCATTTGCCTGGATACAGTGATATCGAGTTTGAGGTTTTTAAAACCAAGCTGAAGAATACCTTGCTTCCACAAACATGCACCATTTTATTTTCAAATAAAAACAACTAAAAGACATGAGTTGCAAAAGCATGTAAAGTCAGATGTCTCTCCTGCTTGGAAGAGACTGAATTCACAGTAGACTGCATCTTACAAATTAAAAACTTTATATCAATTTAAAACACTATTCCATGCCATCTTATCTCCAGTAGCACCCTCAAAGTAATTTTATACAACCTACCCCCACAAACTTTCCTGAAAGCAGGGACCATCATTCCTCAAAATCAAGAGAATTAGGGTCAATGTACAAATAATTTTTGCCATCACAAACGACGATTTCAAAAATGGTCCATTTGTGGCAGCAAAAATGCTGATGCACAAACACCCAAACTGCTATTTTCCAGAATTGCAGGTTGGGTATAGAAATCGCTATTTGAAAGGGACGTGTTCAGGGTGTCCCTTCCAAACAGCCACAGTTTCCTTACCTTAGAATAGATACCCAAGCAATACCATTCCCGGAGGAGGGTCTGCGAACTGATCCTACTGAAAGTACCTGCCTAGAATAAGCAGGTCTAGAACAAGAAAAAAGAGACTGGATGCTCTTAGGAATCAAGGTAAGTAAGAACATACACTACACTAAAAAGCATGGAATAGTGTTACCCATGGCAGTGGGACAACGAAAATGTGTCTGAAGACACCAGAAAATATGAACATAAAAACTACTTGCTCCCATGGTGGGATCTGATCCATGCTCGGCCGGTGCTTGGGGGGCCTCCTACACCAGAGTCAAAAGGCAATGCCACTGAGCTATAGCTCTTTGCCGTAGAAAGTAATTAGTTTAGCCAAATCTGCTCTGTAAAAGCACAGAGAAAAAGGGGGAACCAAAAAAAGAAATTTGTTTAAGACAACAGCAACTATTGGTGTAGAAACCCTTGTCTTAAGAAAAAGCTGCCAGAGATAATAACACCTCTGGAATCATCTATAACATATAACGCACATGGGAGGAATAGAATAATAAGAATAATTGCTTATGCAATGGGAAAAGTGTGTGTGTGTGTATATATATATATATATATATATATATATATATATTATCCAAATGGTCAGAGTCATTTTCTTAAAGGCTCACTCCGCTGCCGGTGCCAGTAACAAAGGAGATCACCCTTGAAAGATATTTTGTGTCCAAAAAGTAATTTACCGCACTCCAAAGTTTCTTTAGGCAGATTTATTGATAAGAATAGCAACCACCAACTCGTTTCAACTCCACTTGAGTCTTGCTCACAGTAAATGAGTTTTTTCATCCCACCCTTAAATAGTGTGATGTCATTGTTACCACCCCATTGCATTCTGGTTATGGTAGTTTGACATTATACAAAAGCATATATGAAAGTGAAATTTAAAAAATAAAATGAAAAATATCACTCAAATTAGAATCCTAAAGTTTAAATAATGTCCAATAAAAAATCTAATTACATTACAATAATTACTTCTATATAAATGAGACTTATAACCAATGTTATTTTCTACATTTTAAATGTTGCCTCTATTTTTGCAATCGCTAAATTTTCATTATGAGAATGTTATACATATACCTACTTGCATATTTATATATATGTATTTCTTTTTATATTCTTAGCATTTTTCATTTTTGGAGGATAGGATTATCACCGATCTTGTCTATTATCAAACCATATATTGCTTATGATGTTATCTCATGTAAATAGAAAAATATAAATCATTTCAGATCTTTCATTGCTGCTTATCACATATTACAACAATTAGTAATCATTAAATGTCGGCTAAGTGCTTTTACAGAATAAATTTCAACATCACCTCAACAATGAAACTGATTATTTAAACATAATAACTATCAGTCCTTCATATCATATTCAATCATATCTGTTCTTACATTAAATTAAGTGTTATATTATCCATATCCTCCCCATTCGAACAATAATTTTATTCCATAATGATTATTTTTCAATTGATAGAAAACTTAGCAATTGCTCAAAAATGATCCAATAATTTGTGATAATCATTCAGTTCAATATTGTACTAATCCCCTCAACTATTCATTGTTGGTATATTTGGTTCATTATAAATGTACAAAAAGTTCTTCATCCACGTTTAACCCAAATGGGATTTTTGTACGGAGTCGAAAGATATACTTGCTTTCAAGTTGTTTCGACAGTAATTTTCTATTTCCTCCACGTTCATTAGTATTTACTTGTGCTAAACCAAAAAATTATATACTTTTCCAATCTGTGGTGTGGCATTTATTATGATGTCTAGCCACTGCATAACTTTGATCCTGATGCTGAATTGCGGTAGTATGTTCCAGTATTCTCTTCTTCAGTGGGCAGATTGTGCTACCCACATATTGAAGTCCACATTCACATTGGATCAAATATACCACAAATTGGCTATTGCAAGTCAATCTTTGTACAATCTGTACTTCATTTCCTTTGTAATCCACAAAAGATTTAATGTTTTTCGCAATTTGACATGCTTTGCACTTGTTACATTTATAGAACCCAGTTACACTTTTGTTTAACCAGTTTGTTTTAGGATGTTCTACATAGTGACTTCTGACCAACATGTCTTTTAAAGATTTTGATCTCCTATAAGTTATTTGTGGTCTTGTTCCAATTATTTGTTTCAAGTCTTGATCACTCCTTAAAATCTTCCAATATCTTTTGAAAATGTTTTCAATTGTCTTACTTTCTTTACTGTATGTTAATATTAGTCACGGTCCCTCATTTTCTTCTTGTTTTTCAGGGATCTTGACTTTAATATCAAACAAAGTTTGCTGACGACTTCTCTTTTTGGCTTTTAATGCTCCCAATTCTACATTCCCTTTAGGGTATCCTCTCTTGAGGAATTGTTGTTTAACATTGCTGAATTGTGTATCCATTTCTGCATCATTAGAACAATTTTGTCTAGTTCTCAGAAATTCCCCAAATGGAATGCGTCTTAATAGTGGTTTAGGGTGAAAGCTTGTACCCAAGTAATATGCTATTCGTAGATTTTCTTTCCTATATAACGGTGTATGCAATTGATTATGTTCCACATATACTTTAATATCTAGAAAATGTATTTGTGTTGAGCTGATGTCAAAGGTAAATTGAAGACCATCAATGTTATCAGTTAGTAATTTAAAATATGATGTAAAGTCTTCCTTAGATCCATTCCATATTATGAAAAGATCATCAATATACCGAAGCCACAAGACAATCCTATTCACATATTCCAGATATTGATCTTGCCATGCTATTTCTCGTTCCCACCATCCCATAGTAAGGTTTGCATAACTTGGAGATAATGAGATTCCCATAGCTGTACCTTGTTTTTGCTTGTATACTTGACGATTAAATAGGAAGACATTGTTTTCGAGACACATTTTCACCATCTCTATCAGCATCAATGAATGATTGGCTTCTTTTATATTTCTCTGTTTCAAAAATATTCTAAGGCATAGAGACCAATTTCATGACAAATTGACGTATACAATGACACCACATCTATGGTTATCAAGAAAAAATCAGGTTGCCACGATATATCTAGTATTGCCTTTAAAAAGTCTCTTGTGTCTTTTATGTATGAACTTAATGAGGCTACCATAGGCCCAAATATTAGTCCACATATCTAGAGATGTTATCAAAGACTGAACCACAAACCGACATAATTGGTCTTCCTGGGGGATTCTTAAGAGTTTTATGAATTTTAGGTAAAAAAAATATATTGTTGGTGTAATTGGAAAATCTTGACTTAGAAATTTCAATTCTTCTGAATTAATCAATAATTCTTGATACCATCACCTTAACTGCATGTTAACCTGACTCAATATTTCTAAAGTATGATTCATATCCAATTTTTGATAATTTTGTATACCATTCAACTGTCACATAGCTTCTTTAACATAGTCACTTGAATTCAAAATGACTATATTACCCCCTTTATCAACTGGTTTTATAATGATTCTGTCATTGCTCATTAGTTGATTAAGAGCTTTTCTTTCCAATTGAGTCATGTTTTTGGCCCCATGATCATGTTTCTGATTTTGTATCATTTCCAATTCAGTTATTACAGCATCATAAAACAAATCCACTTTATTTCCTGGATTAAGAATAGGACAGAATTTGGATTTGGGCTTGAAATGACTATATGTATGCTCATTAGTTGAAATACCCAACTCATTCATGATTTCCATTGTGGTGACTTCCTCGTTCTCCAAATTGTGCATCAATTCATATCATACCTGCACATCTTGTATCTGTTCAGTCAAAAGTTCAGTGTCCGAATGCGCTCTTATTGGTTCCTTATTTTTAATAGGTTGTCTCGCAAAATGTTTGGCTACTTTAATCTTTCTTATGAATTTATACGTTTCAATTTGTGTTTCAACTCTGTCCAGATGATGCTCAGGACAGAAAGAAAGATCTTTATTTAACACTTTATTCTCTTCTTTTGAGAGTTCATAATCTGACAGATTTACCACAAGATTTTTTTCAATATCATTACTTACAGTTATTTCTTCTGTCTGTTGCATAATGGATAGCTTCTTCTTTCCTGTCCCTCTCTGGGTTTTTCTATATTTAATTGTGTGAATCTTGTTCTTGGGTGGCCTCTGCCTTGACTGCGTCCTCGGCCCCTGCCTTTTGATGTTTGTTGGTCTTGATATATATTTTGGATTTCTTCTAATAATGTTGTCTTTATTCTTGATTCACCAATATCTTCACTTTCACTGAACTCAAATTCAGACTCGCTTACAATTTCTGTTGCAATAGAAATAATTACTTTTGAATCTGTTGTATATTTCTGTTTGATCATTTCAAACCTCTTTGCAAATGTCAAGATTGTGCCGTTCTTATAATCATTCTCATCTCTCTGAAATTTCCGTTGTTTTCGTGCCTCAACTTCCAATATATGTTTATCCAGTCTTTCTTCCATTTTTGATCTTAGTTTAGCGATTAAATCTGTACTCTGTAATGTTAACAACTTTTCTTAAATTTTTCTTTACTGAATTTTTTATTGTCTCTACATCTATTTTTGCATATTTAATCAAAATTAGCATCATATTGCGAGAGCAAGTCATACTGTTTTCTCCCCATTTAAGTAATAATTCAGGTTCAATATCAGGATGATTGGGTAACGTGAAAATGCGAAGCCTCCTTGGTACTCTCCCCATTTCAACATATTTTTGTAATGTGATGATTTCCCAGCTTTTTGTGATCTCTTTTCCATAAAGTTTCTCTAGTTGGGAAAATAATTCTTGTACATCACTACATTCTTTTGTCCATTATTCTTTCTCATTATTGGATCATTATGATGTATATTTGCAAAAATAGTCTCTGCTTTCTGAGCTCGTTTTGCTGCTCTCGCTTCCATTCTTTCAACTTCTAAAAACTCAAAAAGTTACTAATAATTATATTCCTATTTTTATGCCGGACTTTGGCCTATTATTTCAGGCTGCATCAATATGATTTTTATTTGTTACATTCACTGTTGTTGTTTTGGCAAATGAATTACTTAACCTTATTCAAGAGAGCGCTCACAGCACAAATATAATCGCAACTGTAGCAAACAAAGGAAATGATTCTGTTTACCTGGAGAGTCCCCTGCGTTGTGTAGCATCCTCCGACCCTCAACTCACGGCGCTCTATCACAGGTATTATATCCTCCAATCAGTGTCTCTTTATTTTTATTGTTTAGCACTTCTCATTGTAGGTATTTTTCACTGCCAGAATTGCATCCTTTTAATTTCTCCTTGAATATATGTTCCAAAGACATGCTTCATTTCTTGTTCCTAACTTGCCAATAATATTATCGCTTCTTTTTTTAAGGAAATATAAACACTTCTTTATTTCACAACGTTTTGTTGCTGTGTCCTTGAATTCACTCGGCTTTTAATTGTATAAAAGTATCTGTTCACATAATGACTCCATTTAAGTGATATCACAGTTTTTAAATTGATGGTGTATGTTTGCTGGAAAAACTGAACCGTTTTTTTCTTTAAAACCAGCTAATATAATGCTCGTACAGCCTCCTGTTTCTTTCACCAAGCCGATTGTGTTTGATTTATGGCTAAGTGGTTGCTTAACTCCGCTTCCTTCTGTGATTATATCATTGAATTTCCTTCAACTTTCAATTAAATGAAGGCATCTTTTAGCTTGACAATTTCATTTCAAAAGCGACGCAGTATCACAGTGGGAGTGTATATTTTTAGAAAAGAACAGAATCCAAACTGTTCTTTTTTTCGCAATGAGCTGATAAAATCCTCTCACAGCCTTGCATTTCTTTGACCATGCTGATCTTGTTTTCAGCTTCGTTGTTTTACGTTCGTTATCAACTTGAAAGTCTGATTCATTTTTCAACATTTACGAGCAGTTTCCTACAGTTCTTACTTCAGCTATACTTCATAATCTTTTGTCAAATATTATTTCCTTTGCCATTGTCAACAAATATTCGAATTAACTTGTATGTGCAGCTTACATATCGGGTGACTTCTTCAAACAATTATAGTTTATCCAAATGGTCAGAGTCATTTTCTTAAAGCACTCAGCTGCCGGTGCCGGTAACAAAGGAGATCACCCTCGAAAGATATTTTGTGTCCAAAATGTAATTTACCGCACTCCAAAGTTTCTTTAGGCAGATTTATTGATAAGAATAGCAACCACCAACGCGTTTCAACTCCACTTGAGTCTTGTTCACGGTAAATTAGTTTTTTTCATACCACCCTTAAATAGTGTGATGTCATGGTTACCGCCCCATTGCATTCTGGTTATGGTAGTTTGAAATTATACAAAAGCATATATGAAAGTGAAATTTAAAAAATAAAATGAAAAATATCACTCAAATTAGAATCCTAAAGTTGAAAGAATGTCCAATAAAAAATCAAATTACATTACAATAATTACTTCTATATAAATGAGACTTATAACAAATGTTATTTTCTACATTTTAAATATGTTGCCTCCTTTTTTGCAATCGCTAAATTTTCATCATGAGAATGTTATACATATACCTACTTGCATATTTTTATATATGTATTTCTTTTTATATTCTTATCATTTTTCATTTTTTGAGGATAGGATTATCAGTGATCTTGTCTTACTCTATTATCAAACCATATATTGCTTATGATGTTATCTCATATGAATAGAAAAATATAAATCATTTCAGATCTTTCATTCCTGCTCATCACATATTACAACAATTATTAATCATTAAATGTCGGCTAGGTGCCTTTACAGAATAAATGTCAACATCACCTCAACAAGGAAACTGATTATTTAAACATAATAACTATCAATCCTTCATATCAGATTCAATCATATCTGTTCTTACATTAAATTAAGCGTTATATTATCCATACCCTCCCCATATATATATACATTTCACCCATAGACCGAGCCGAGTAATCAGAGCAAGTCAGAACTAATATAAGCGGATGGGAGGATGGAAAGTGCAAACAACATCATACACCCTAGTAAAGTCAAGGCTGCTGAAGCATTTAAACCAATTCCAACTGTCTGAGTAGCCCACAATCAGGTCACTAATATCATAAGCGTGAAAGAAGGCAGCAGGTGTGAAAACAAAACCTTGCTGGTAGAGAAAAAACAAGGACACAACTTGAATCTGCAAGAAGTTCAAGGTGAAACACCAAAAGGCCTAAAACAGGTATTCACCATCAACACCCAACAGTAAGTGATATCAGACAGAAGAGGACCTGGCTAATGTACAGAATGAAAGGTAAAATATACAGTCCCATGGGGACAAACCCCCACAAAGTGGAAGTCCGAAAACTAAAAATAAGGTAGTAAAAGCTGAATCAACGAAAGGAGTTGCATCCTATAGAAGGGCAACAATTGTGGATTATAGGAAATCATGTCTCTACAGGAAACAGGAGGCATTAAAATGATCAGAAGGTATAAGACAAAGAACACCAACCAATTTTATTATATTAATATATATGGGCATCTTTCGAAGGAAGTGAGGTATACAGCAAGAGGGACATAGTCCCTTATGAAGTGAGGAACCCTAACAATAACGCAGAAGCTTTACAACTACCCCCGGAGGACTAGAAATAATATGACACCCTGTAGAACAGAATGAAAGGAACCAACCAGGGAGATCATGTCCGAAGGGAGTAACCAATCCCAATTATGAACTAGTCCCAAGAAAGAACCATAATGTTCAGGAACAAAAGCATGAATCCTTCCCTGATCGGGAATAGAATCTTGGCCACAGCAGTGAGAGCGTTGTATCCTAACCACTGGACCCCTAGTGAGTTTTGTGTAAACAACCAGATATCCATCATATAATGGAAGATCGCCATCTACACAGAAGATGGCAACATGATAGCACCTTAAGAAGAAATATGTAGACATCTTGAGGCCCTTACGTGAACTCTTGCAGAAGAGGTGCCTGTAGCAGCAAAGGTACAGGACATTGTCTCTAAGCGACAAGCAAGCATCACACAACTCCTTGTGGTGAAGAGTCTGTATAATGACAAGACCGGCGACACAAGAGAAGAGTGCTGTACAGACTAGGAATGTAGGCAAGATGCCACAAACAAGGAAGACCAGTAGGATACAAAAATGAAGGAAAACCCCATTCAATGGAGAACACAAGAAGGAATTGAATTTGTGTTCCACTGGTGCGGAGAGATCAGCGGCAAAGGCCCATCCTGCTGAGGTATAGCAAAAGCAGCTCACTTTGCAAGGACGCATGGATCCTGAATGGCATTACCCCTTGCCCCACTGGCCCAAGGAGTCATTATTATAAGCTCCTTAAATGGATACTAAAAGTACCACAATGTACCTATTAATACCTATAAGGCACACAGAAAATGTTCTACACAGAGCAGGAAACACACCATACAGGCAACTATCTCTTAGGAATAAAGCCTGTCTTCAGAGAAAAAGAAAAAAACCTGTTTCATCAGGAGTTAAACCCACGTAGGGTCACAAAGAAAATACCTCTTAGATAGCAGGAGTGAAAAGCTGTCATCAACAGCCTTAATAAAGAGTAGTAATACCTGCACAAGGCAGGAATACTGCATCAGGTGCCACAAGAAGGTGGAATGGTGCAGATGAAGCAAAACTCAACGGGAAGTGTAGGACTCCCCTACAGTATGGGTCCATATGTAAAAAGATAATGGGGAGCAGGGGTTACAGGAATAGACATATTTAAGATCTTTCGCCCTGACTGTCCCTAAAATGTTCCAATGCAGAAAAGGCATGTGTGCCGAACAGACGGGTGCCATCGAAAGGCATGTCGTCCAGGGATGTTTGGACAGCCTCTGAAAAGCCAGAGTGGCGCAGCCAAGCATGACGGGGAAGCGCTACCAAATGAACCATGGTTCGACCTACTGAGTCTGTGTTATCAATACCAAATTTTATTTCAAACTTAGCTGCCTCTCATCCATCCTGGAGTGTCTGGGCGAGTTCGCTCTGGGTCTCTTCCGGAAGCAAAGGCAGCAGGTGAGCCACCGAATCCCACAAAGCATGGGAAGCCCTACCCAGAAATCATGCTGTGTTTACTGACTGCAAGGCCGAACTACCTGAGGAGAAAATGTTTCTTCCACAAGTTTCCAGCCATCTGGACTCCTTGTACGGAGGAACGTTAGAGAGGACGCTGGGGTCAGAGGAGGTCGTAGTGGCCTGCACCACAAAACGTCTTGGAGTTGGGTGCCAGTAGAGACAGGCCGAGTCCCCAGGGGCAGGCTGGTGTCTATGCGCTATGGACTGGTCCACAGGAGCCCCCGTAGCGAGCTTATCTGAGCCCCCTAATAACAGGTCATACAGTGCTTCACTATAAGGGGACACAGGCTCTACTCCTGTTTGGCCCTGGTAAAGTACTTTTATTAAGGGGTCAGTAATCACCTCCTCAGAGGGGAGCTGCAAATCTAGAACTGCAGCTGCTCGATTCAGCACCTAAGCGAAGGAGAAGCTCACCTGTGTAGCAAGGCTGTGGGGGAAAAGGACTCAAAGCCCACTAGACTCACCCAGTTCAGTCCCTGTACCCTCTCTAGAGGAGGTTGGACAGTCTCGTACATAGGGTTTCTAAACTCCAGGCCCTCTCCTTCACCTCCAAAAGTCTGTTCCCCATAGGAAAACCAGCAAGGGACTGTTAAGGAGGAGGGAAGGTGCCGAGCCCGACGGCACCACTGTTTACGCACCCGACGTCATCTGGCGTCATTGGAGAGGGTGATCAACTCAGCATCGATCAGCAGCGTTGATGTCTTTATCAGAATCGGCTGTTTGACCTCTAGCTTAATGGGTGGGAACCCCGAGCCAGCACAGATCCATGCATGGATCCAGGGGCCTAATTGATGCTGAACCCACCTTCGTGGGTCTCAAAAGCACACTAGAGGGAGGTATGGCCCGAAGATGGCACAAAGGGAATTAGAGTGATCCCGCATCTGGACCACAGTAGCCCTGGCTCCAGGGAAAGCAGAGAGGCAAGGGGTGGACTACTGCGCCGACTCCTCAATTGAAAGCTGGGGTAAGGAGTCGGAAACACAGAACTTACGAGACAGTGTAGGGGGGGTGCTGCAACTTCAACCGCTTGCGTTTTGATGTCGTATTCTTCGATGTTGAGGGTGACATATGCTCACAGGAACAGCTCCTGGATCGGTCTTGCGAATGCTCTCACGATCTTGAACAAGAAGGATGATGATGTAGGGTCTCCACCACCCACAACACCTTCAGTAGAAGGAGACAGCAGGAACCGCAATCCTCTGAGTCGTGGTGCTCCCTGAGGCACCACATACAAACAGTATGAGGGTTTGTGGCCGACATCTGCCTGCCACACAACCCACCAGGTTTGAACCTCGAGAACATAAGAAAAAAGGGCACACACATTGAGATGGCCCAAAGAAACGGCCAAAGGAACCGCTTTAGATCTGCGTTGGAAGCAAGGAAAAGAAAAAACTAACGTCAGTGCATCGGGAGGGGAATTATATGGACTCCGTCGACGTCCTGTCCGGTGGACGACGTCACTACGGAGTCGACAAGACGCCCTCTTCTGACATGCAGAGGTACTATTGAAAAAATGTCAAGATCCATTCTGGTGGCTGGGGAGAATTCTAAGGTAAGGAATCTGCAACTAGATGTCTCTATCGAAATATAACATATTCCAAAACATTATTTGCAAAAGATAGACCAAACAACCCTTACATGATTTGAAAAAACAACATTCCTCAACTACAAACTGCCCCCCCAACTCATTGTACTACCAACTTACAATATGAGGCCTAATTGACACTTGCACAATCACAATCACAGTCCACATATAGGAAAATCACCCTAATGAGATCCTTTTATTCTTTTTCATATGATCTTGACAACATCAGAACAGGAGAGTCTCACACTTTAAGTAGAAGATATTCCCGAATAACTCCATTAGTCAACAATCTAATTCCCTATCTTCCTGTGACAGTATTCACAAGGTTTCTCTAACTTTTACAAATAAACTTCCAGTAGAACAACAAAATTATTGAAATGTACATCGTAGACTCCCGTTGTAGTGACAAGACTGCTAGATTTTAGGCAGAAGCACCACTGAGTATGGGGAACTAGTCTGATCCCACACCGTGTGACAGCTGGCGGCCTAACCCTTCTGGCTACCCAGCAGCACCTCCTTTCAGTCCCTTTTTGTCCTGGGGTCCTCACCTCATTTGTGATCCCTTTGTTGGAAAACCCTGCAGCTCTTACAGCACACTATTGTTGCTCCTTGCAGGCAAACATGGCTCTGTGCAACTGACTGCTAAGCCACTGTTCTTTCCAAATGCCATTTTCAGCAATATAGTGATCTACCATATCCTGCTGGTGTTTGGAAGAGATGCCTAGAACACGCCCCTTCCAAATACAGAAATGGTTTTCTTTACAGTCCTATTTTAGGAGTCAGCAAAACTTTTCAGACTCCTAAAATAAGAATAGTACATCTGAAAAAAACATTTTCTCAGTTTCAAGCTGCAAATTGGAGCTTTTGTGACCATTGACCATAAGATTGGCAAGTACATCTGGCCCTAGATTACTTTAAAGTGACTGCTGGACTGTAGGAGATAACGAGATGAGGTGTGGAAGGGAGGTTGATGAAAGCTGAGAAACTTGACTGGGTAGCACATTAAAAAAGCATTACTCACCTGAGGAACAGTGGACATTTTCTTTCTTCTTTGTCTTTACACAAGCCATGGGATAGGTCTCCATCTCCTCTTTAATGTTGGATTCTATAATTGGTATGGGGTTCTCGTGTCCTATATGGTAAAATAAACATTATGTATAATTCCAGACTGTTTCCATTCCACATTCCATCTGTACAAGTTAAGATGACTTTTGAAGCATTTGCATTTATCACCTTACGGCTCTTCCACCCACCCACTACATACAGGCACTTGATATAGTGTTCAGATACATACGGAAGTCAAACTACTGATATCTATCAAATAAAGTGTAAATATTAGATCTATTGTTGCACAGTATTAATATCTTTCAATACAGCATCACAATGAACTAACCAAATCTTTCAGGCTTCACCTTAAAAGTTTTTGATGTTAAAATAATTTACGAATGAAAGTATTCAATCAATCTGGACCTATAAAGTGCAGCTAATCACCCGAGAGGGTATTCAGTGCTGAGAACCCTGCTGCTGGGATGGTTCTATTGAGCAACCAGGTCTTGAGTCCTTTCTTGAATTCCAGCAGAGACAATGAGGACCAGAGATGAAGGGGGAGTTTGTTCCTGGACTTCGTAGCGAGGTAGGAGAAGGAGCATCCTCCACTGTTGCTTTGGTGGATGCTGGGGGTGTGAGCGACGGAGAGGGAGGCAGAGCTCAGGTGGCTAGAAGGTTAGTGGAAGTTCAGGCGGTGGTTGATATATGCTGGTCTTTGGCTGTGTAGGGATTTGTAGGTGTGGATATGCATCTTGAATTGACATCGCTTCTGAATAGGGAGCCAGTGGAACTTGTTGAGGTGGGGAGTGATGTGGGTCCTTCTACGGGAGGTCGAGGACTAGTCTGGCCACTGAATTCTGTATGGTCGGCAGTATCATCTGGAGATACGTAGAGTGCGTCAGCCAGCTGGTGACTAGGGCTTGAGTGACTGTTCGTCTGGTGTAGACATGGAGCCCTTTGAAGATCTTACGGAGCATGAAGAGTGAGGAAGCAGGCACAGGAGGCTGTGTTGACCTGGCTTTTCAAGGTGAGCTTGCTGTCCAGGATGATGCCTAGCTTGTGCGCATGGTCTGTCAGAGTGGGTGAGGATCCTAGTTCGGATGGCCACCAGAAGTCGATCCACAAGTAGGTGTTGTTCCCAAATATCAGTACTTCAGTTTTGTTTGTGTTTAGTTTTAAGCAGCTGTCTTTCATCCGGTCAGTGACGCTTGTCATGCACCAGCGAAAGTTGGCCATCGTGGTAGAGGGGTCTTCTAAAAAGCAAGAGGATGATCAGGGTGACATCGGCGTAGGATATGATGTTTAGTCCGTGGGTTCTTGACGATGGGTCATGTAAGTGTTGAACAGTGTGGGGCTGAGGGATGAGACTTGAGGGACGCCCCAATGATGATCTTTGGTTTTGAGGTGAAAGGTGGCAGGCAGATTCAGATATCAGAAATAATTAACAATTATTAGCACTTCACTAAACAAATGCAAGCAAATTAATCATGCATCGATCTTCCTTGAGTTTCAAAGTCACATTGCGGTGGACCCTTCACCAAGAAGTGAAAAACTGCACATTCTCTACCACTTGTTTTCTTTTAATATACTGGAAGGGTATGGAAATTTGTTTTGTTTATCTCTTTACACTGAAAGGGATAGTTCCCTTTTGGTATATGTTTTCCCAGTTTTCAAAGTTTTAAAGCTAAAGCATGAAATCCTAGGTATGGCATGTTTCTGCACTTTTCCATATCTCCCGGTGCGAATAAACCTGCTTACGCTTTGTGCTGCCAGTTTGCTTTAACAGACAAAATACAATAACCACATCCTAAATTTCCACAAGTAGCATGAGATTTATTGTGAGGAACTCAGTATTTTCCACATGACAGAAGGTTACTCATTCAAGGGCACTAGTCCTACTCAGTTCCTTCGAACATTATCCTAGTCACTCTAAATAAACATTAAAGCAGCTGTTCACACCCTCTTCTTTCATACACAGCAAAAGCAGTCTTACCAAGAGAATCTGTATATGAGTCCTTCAGTGTGTTTCCCCTAGGATTATGGGATAATCGCTTGTTGGGTTACTCTGAGCGCTAGATCGAACTCCTTAGAGCACCCTCTGGCTAGTAGCTCTGGGCAGCTCTTAAATGGATTAAAGAAGCATGTGAAGAAAATGGATCTGGGTCTGGGGATTACCACAGAGATTCTAATCCCTCACCCCTTACGGGTACTATTAGCTTTAGCCATCAATGGCCTCAGCCATGATACAACACTAGGAACTAACACACTGGATGCCCGTCGCTGTGGGATCAGCTTCAGGCAGGGTGTTGCCTTAGGCCCTCTAACCCACCATGAGGTTTGCTGAGCTTAGAAGTTCTGTTTCACTGCTGCCCTCCTGCCAGAACAGCTGCTCTCTGTTACCAACCGTACTGAAGGCTGCTTCTGCCAGAGGCGCGGAAAAAGCCCACTTCTGCCTTGTCTTGGACAACCTGGGGCATGTCCTACTCATAAATACCCTCATGGGCACAGATCTTCTACATTAACAGTGCTGTCTAAATCCAGAGGTGATGCCTCAATGCAGTAATAGTTTTACTATAAATGGAATTTAAGAATTGTAGACTATAAATGAAGAATAAACAGCTGTAATAATGTTACTGCGCGTTTTCTCTCCACTTATGTGAGTAATTAAAGCTCTTCTTCTGCAGATGATAATCTCAAGAAAATTACCTTAAGTAATGCAGTGTTAATGTACCTCAGTAATGCAGTATTACTGTATTACTAGTGATCAGCAGAAAATTGGAAATGTGCAGGTATATGATTACAGCACACTATACCCAATTCCACGTCATTCTAAACAAGGACCATTATGATTATACATTATGTGTCAACTAGACAATGGCTCGCTCTTGTGTGGGGGGAAAAAGCTTTGAAAGCTGCTTTGTTCAAACTACATGATCGTGAAGCTCCACACACACACACACCCATATATATATATATATATATATATATATATATACACAGAACATTCAGTAATGCAGGATGCTGAAGCCTAAGCCCCTGAACCGTGGCCACTATAAATGTAAAACCATTTGTCTATAAGACAAAGCAATCCAGTGTGCACTTTACAGAAAAAGGGTATAACAAAAATTCAAACTGTGGCAGGTCCTTTGAGCATTTGACTATGGATTGGTGTATAAAATTATAACAATCTGCTGAATATCGATGAGACACAATATCGAGGACAAAGTATTGAAAAGAAAATGTCAACAGATAACTAAGGATCTGATTTAGATGTTGGCGGTAACCATTCCACTGTCGCTATTTCGTCAGATTTCCCGCCCGCCGGATTGGTGGTCCACTTGCCCTATTTAGATGTTGGCAGGACCATAGATGAAAGACTGCCACAATCCCACTGACTCTGCCATTCTTAGGATTCCGTGTAGACGGAGTAATGGGAAACAGTGGCTGGTGGTGGGACTGCACCCACTGTCCCTGCTGAGCAGATTCCGATCTGCCTTCCCGCCAGGCCAACTGTGGTGGGAAAACCTCAAACCCAAAGCTGGAGGATTGGGTGAGGAAGGAGTTGAAAACCTTCCTCTCCCTCGGTTTCTATTACCTTTTCCACAGGAACACGACTGGAGGACCCTGCCAATGCTACTGACACATGAGCACTAAGGACATCGACCCCATTGTTGTCGAACACGAAGGAGACCAATACATGGGACATGAAGGGGTGATGCTTTTCCGTCAAATGTGACCCGACCTACTGTCAACCTACATGAAAGTATGTTTTTATTTTTTTTCTTTGGGTTGGAATATGTGTTGACATAGGTAGTCGCATACATTGTATGCAACACACCCATATCAACACATATATCTAATGGGACACTCCCCCCTCTGTCGCTAAACAGCCACCGTCACACCGCCAGTACATTGGGAACATCTAAATCAGGTTGGCGGTACACCTCACGGCAATGGAGTCCAATCAACCAGCAATGGGAAACTACTGCTGCAGAGGTTTGTTTCCCAACAGCTAACATCTAAATACAGTGGGTGGGAGACCGCTGACGTGACGGTCTTTTCTAGTCTGCTGCCAATGCACTTTGGCAGTAATACCGCCAACATCTAATTCAGGCCCTAAATCTAGATTTGCTATACCTAACTCCATGGTACTGTATACCTATGTGGCACATATACCATCAAGGTATGAAGGTGGAATTATAAATCTGTACCTTCCTACATACACTTACTGTTCGATATTTTGTCCCTCTAAATTCTGTCCTCCATATACTTGTGCAATAATATTCTGGGGAGTTGATATCCAGTAGTACAATCAATAACAAAAGATCACTTCTTTGCTCATAAAGCCTGGGAGGACTTTAGAAGGTTAGGATGAGCATGCAGAGCTGTATCGTCAGCAAATAACTTCAAGAGCTTGCATTTTTGGCATGCATAAATAATTGACACCAAGTTTATAATCAGCAAAGGTGTTGGGTTTAAAACATGTACAAGTCATTTTTGAAAGAATAACTTTTAAATGCTAGATTGCGATGGGAGAACGCAGTTGAAGAGATATCCTTTGACACATTTGGTCTGAAAAATATTTTAAGTTCCAGTCCAGACACTGTAAATGATGGTAAGCTTGACACCACATAGGAACATAACATCTGGCCAAATGGGACACAAAGGGCAGAACTGTGCCCAGAGAGCAGGTCCTCAAATCTTTTTCCAGTGCCAAAATTTGAAAGCATTTGACTTGCTGTTATAGCATTCTAGTTTCCTGAGCAAGAGAAACATTTATTTATTTTGAACTGACTTTCCTGGATGACTAAAAGTTAGAACCTCGCAGTTCAGGCTACCACACAAATAAATGGAAGGTAAGGGTGATAAACCATATTCCTTTGTTGATACAGTAACTCTGGCAAAAGAAGCAGTGGAATCAGATCATTCTCCAACAGGCTCAGGACAACTAAGACCCAAATTCTGTTTGATGCAGAGAGAGCTGCACTGGCACCTGTAAACCATGCATGGGATTAAGTCTCTATTTAGATCTTGATCTCAACCATGGTGCGTGCGTGTGCTTCTAGGTAACTAAATACAAGGCAGGTCGGAGGATGGATTTCTGCCAATGAGATAGCAGAAAGCATGACTCTTCTGTAGCTGTGGCCTGACAATGTCTATTATGACTTCAGCAGGAGTCGTGCAAACCCTCTAGCTCCTTCAGCCTATTGCTCCATTCATGCTGCAAAGGCGTTTGACAAAGTGTCCTGAAACTGCTTATAGAAAGCTTGTAGATAATTAGTGTAAAGGAAGATGAAGTAAAGGTCATCCAAACCATCACCAAAAAAACAAGGGCATTTTCTAATTGTGGTCAATAAATACATTTCTGAAGCATTTAACCCGCTCAAGTACTAAGGGGCCTATTACCCCACCCTTTTTTTTAAACATGTTTCAGTTTGCAATTATGGCTTCCCAACTGTTTTCCAAAAATTATATTCATGTCAAATTTTCCCTCATGTAGGAAATTGCTAAAATAGCCAAGTATTTTCAATCACTTTCATGAATTCCAATTGTTGAGGTTTCTAATAGCAAATAGTGGTGCAAACTCAGGGTTAATTAACTTTGGTACCCATAGTATGTATTAGTTCCATGCGAAGGTTTCAACAATTTAGACCTGAGCTTAGCCCGTGGTAAATATGGGACAGGCTTAACTAGCCCAGAAGGCACTAGTCTAGGCAGAATCCGAGATGGCACAGGACTCTGCCCTTGGAGGGAGCTTCTGTGCCGTGCTTTGCATTTCTCTACCAATGACGCTGGAAGCTGAGCTTCCAGCACGATGGGAGGTGGCCTCTGATGAGGTCAGCGCGCGACGTCATCAGACGTCACTGGGGAGGTGAAGGGGAGTTGGAGGTAGAAGGGGAACGTGCGCTGGGCACTGGAAGGCAGCGCCACAGTGTGCAAAGTCTAAAAATCTGCAAAAATATTTGGGTGACTACACAAAAAGGGTCATTTTCTCACAGTCTTACACTTATATTACTTATTTGTTGTTGTGGCGCTCCACTATTGTTGTGGGTGGTTGAGAAATGAGACTCTAGAGGCCTCATCCCCAGCACCCCAGTAATTCACCCGATAAGTCCACTGTACCTCCCCGAGCCCCTGCTCCTCACTAGAATGGCTGATACCAATTACATGAATAACCCCAGTAACTCTGGTGGAGCAGAGTTGACAGGAATTTCACTAGATCCCTGGGGCTCCACTGAGAAATGAGGAATTGTATAGGAACCTACACAACCTCATCATGTTCTCGGTTGGGATAGGATCCACAAAGAACCAACACCATCCAGAGAACTTGATGCTTGAGGCTTGCCAATTTGGCTGCCAATAGCCAAACCAGCCAGCCTCAAGCATCAGTTCCTCTGGACATTATCGTTATGTGATGTATCAATGTTTGCAAATCTCAAAACAACCTTTAAAAATGTTTTTGTTTAAATGCACCATTTCTTTTAAGTAAAAAAGGCTGCATTAAAAAAAATAAAAGGTTTACTTTATTACAAGACGATCAGACAATGAGATCTGCTGACCCTAGCACATGCCACCATCCTAGTGATGGCCACCAATGGCAGTGAGTCACAATTTATGACCTACATCATTAATGCTCATGAGGTAGGTTGGACTACAATGCACTCCAAATCAGAATTTTGGGGACCGACTTGTTAGTAAATAGGATGGCTTGTAACATTCTTTTCTGGTCAGAGAAATACTATCCGCAAATTGTGACTATTTCTTTGTGCCCAGTATTTAGTATATCTGTCCTCACAGTTCATGAACGGTCACGTGAGAATAAAGTACACATTTTGATTGTTCTCTTCCTCTCTCTAGCCTCCTTTCTCTGGAAAGACTCTGGCACATTTGGTGAACCACATCCAATGAGAAACCAGCCATGTGTGTGGTCCGATTTTTGGAATCTGAATTCCTTCCAGGTTTTTGAGATCACATTTGGAAATCACTAAAACTCCTCTTTCCCTCAGGCTGCCCAAATGTCAGAAAAAGCGAAGACTAATCCATCAGTCACCCTGGTCAATCTGGCTAATTCAAGGCCTTCAGCCACTTTAAACACTTTGGGAAATTCCTTATAAATTGTGGAGGATACTTCTGTTGCTGCAGGTCCTCCCTCCCAGCTATCCTATAAACAAACCCTGGCCCCTAAATGGCAGCGATGGTCAGCCTATAAGGTCCAAAGCATGTGGGGCTGAAATACGACAGAGAGACACCTGCCAGGTCACTCAAGGCATCCCACCTAGCTGAACCAGACATCATATCCTTCTGCACCTGTACCTTATTTGTTAGTTGTCTGCTTTTAGTAAAAATCTGGACATTAGAAATCCAACAGCAGCTTCCTATAGGACAGACAGCCTCAACACAGGACAATCCCACAGAAAATCCTACAGTCAACCACCTTACCCCATTTATGGTGGTCAATGGTACAGTGTCAGCACCATATCACAGGGACCAATACAAACATTTGTCATGAAAAGAGTAGGAGGAAGGTGGGTCCCAACCACACACACAGAGCCCATGTCAACATATTCCTGCTGCACTCTCAAAGATCTGTGAGGTAGTTTAGCCTAGAAGAAAGATAACGAATGCTACTTACAGCAGTTAAGATGTAGAAATCCCCAGAATTGGACATTTGAGATTCAGGTTCATCCAGAAAGCTTCCCAGGCTTGCTAGCCCCCACCAGGCTTTGAGTTGTTTTGCATTTTTGATGGATTCATTTTAGTTTGTTAGCTTTCAATATATAATTTGTCATTTGTTTTACCTCTTTACAACTATTTTATTATTAAAGATTCTTAAAACAGACAAAACAAAGTGAGCAATGTGTAAAATGCATACTACGCACTCAGAAAAGTACAAAATTATATGAATGTATAGTTTCTACATTCCCAACTACAAACATGTAAACTGAACAATGAAAGGAGTGACTTAGACAGTACCCCTTACAACATGGTTATGTTAACCGCTGGTAAAGATTATACCTAGAAGAAAAAAAATACATGTAAATACTCAGGCTAATTTACAAGATGCTATGCCTGCCAAGATGAGTTTACAAGGTTTATGAAAATAGTTGGAGACTTACTCCTGTTAAGGGCAAGAATAAATCCGCCTTCAGGAATGGAAAGGGGAGAGAACACCAAGACAAATTGGAGAGGTTGGCAGGGAAGGAGTTTCTCCACAGGGACAAAAGAGAAAGCGTTGGCACGTTCAAAAGCACATTCTGAAATATACATGTGTTACATTTCCAAATGCTTAAAGGCTTAGTATTCCAAGAAAACTTTGACAGTCAAAGCTTCCCATAACTACTCTTGAAATTGTATGTGAAATCCAAGAAAGTCTGAGAATTGTTCCAAACTTCTGAGTAATATTATCATAGTAAATATCTGACTTTCTGTGAATCAAGACAATGGGATCTATTTATTTATTTAATTCCTTATTAGTGGGCTGTCATTTTAGCCACTTTCAGGTTGTAAAAATGCAGTTGAGATCAGCTCTATAAGAAATTTTCTGATATGCTATCTAGTCAAGGGTTATGCCAAGACATTTAAGGCATTCTTGGGTACACAATTCACAGAAAAACAGCTAAATAAAATGTAAAAGTAAGACTGCAATTTATGTGGTCGCTTTCCCTCATGAAGCCAAGGATCAATGGAACAGACACAGAGGGGTACTCTCTACCCGGCTTATTTTCCTAGCTTATTCATTAATAAGAGGCATTGGAAGGGAAATTTGAGAAGATAATCTCTACAGTGTGCCATCTTAATAATTTTATGTATGATCTCTTCAATAATTATATTTTAATATGGAAACAATTGCATCTTGTAATTGATCCCTGACATAAAGTATGTAAGCAACTTCCTAGAACTAGTTCTGAACTAGTAGAAATACAGACATCCTGACAATAAACGGAGGTGATGGTTAAGAAGATCTGAGCAATGTGTTCCAAATGTATTCTCTAAAGTAGGCAGTTTCCAGGTGGGGAATCAGTCCTTGTGTGTCCAAATACACCCATGTGCAGTTTATGTGTCTAGTTGGGAAAATGTTGATAAACATTACTTTGTATGAGTGGCAGGTGGTTCTGGATAGAATAGTTCAAACCATAACCGCAAGGTATGTGGGAAAGCACTTTTTACTTATACATACTTGCAGAATGGTCCCCTTGTTGCATTCTCTCAGGATCCAGATGGTCCTTGGCGCAAGCATCTTCCTTTTCTTTAGCTTTTAATGAAAAGATGTTTGTGGCAATAAGTGGACCTTTTTTAGGAACAAAAAAAAACTTGTAACTAATCTAGAATTCCTTGAGTAATAAACCAACACACCAAAAATTATGACTTAGGTCAACATGAATGAGAAATGAAACAATACTTTTAACATGTTCATTTATGTGATTAGCAGGTGAATGTATAAGAAAAGACGAGGTGAGGCAAACGATCGCGCAACGAAGCTTGTGTAATCTTGAAACATGCAATCCAACTTTGACCTCAGAATCGGTAGTACATCACACAATTGCACTACTCAAGGACAGTGGGCCTTCTTTTGCACATCTATTTGAAATAGAAGATCTCAATTGGGAGTAGGGTTGCTATCTTCCCCAGTTCAAAATATAAGCCATGTATTCACTTTTTGAGATTCTGGAAGGTCTAGGTATGAGCCTCTCTTTACTTCAATAAACATTTAGGGAAAATTTAGACATCTCTAAAATACTGCTTCTTCTCTGATTGGCTCCTTAATGTTTACATCTGCTTTTACTAGTTTTCACTTTTTGTATCAGTCTCGATATAAACAATACCAGCTATATCTGTGCAATACTGACCAGATGGTAATCCTTGTTGGTGGACTATATAGTGAATAGCCCTCACACCAACCTAATCACCCCAGCCCTTCAAAAGTGAAGATGTAACCCATTTGTACTGCTAATTTAGAATTGGGACTATGGCTGTATACGTCACCAGAATTCACCAAGTTATAGGCTACCACACATTTGAATATTTGGTGACAGCCCCAATAGGTTTGCAACAACTCTAGTTGTTATTGCAATCAGTTGATAACTGTCTTTGGGATTTACAAGATAGGGCGACTGGGCCTACTCACAATGAATCACCCACGCTCACAAGGCACTCCACAACACCGGACCCACCTACCTGAACAACAGACTCAACTTCTACGTCCCCTCCCACCAACTCCGCTCTGCCAACCTCTCCCTCGCCATCGTTCCCCGCTTCCAACGCAAGACATCCGGCGGCAGATCCTTCTCCTACCTCGCCGCCAAAACCTGGAACTCCCTCCCAACCCCCCTACGACAGACCCAGGACCTACTCACCTACTCACCTTCAGGAAACTCCTCAAGACCTGGCTCTTCGACCAATAGCAGCAATCCCCCCCCCCCCACAGCGCCTTGAAACCCTTACGGGTACGTAGCGCGCTTTATAAATATTGTGATTGATTGATTGATTGATTGAATAGCTTTGATATCAGTCACCCATTTCTGACTGCAGCTACATAGTAGGCCACTTTACACAGCATCAAACCTGTTTAGTCATAAAGTTTTTATTATCTGAAACGATAAGAGCAACTATGAGGAAAGATGTGGAAAATACAATATACAAAATACAATCGCAACTGATATTTAAACTTAGCCAGATATAAATAAATAAATAGATTAAGAACTTCACCTATCGCCTCAGATAGGGCATATAGTTCACAGTGTTCCTCCATGTCTTACTCAGTTGGGTCATAATTCTGCAATGACTGGATTACGGTAATGCGCAGTACATCAGTCCCCATCCAACTGTCCTATCCAAGCCTCAAGGCATTGAAAACAAAGCACTCACACCAATTTAAAAATTACAGAAAAGCCAATGCTGCTTTAAGGGGAATATGTTCCTAAATTCAGTACCACAAAATCGTGCAGCACTAAATGGCCACCACTAAATCATGGGACATAATATCATCGTGGGGGCACACTTACTAAACCCAGCCTGGTCTTTCGTGCAAATTCTCCTTACCCTCTTTTCAACATTTTAATCTCTACCTTTAACTTACTTTTATTACTTACCTTTGGAAATGTAAAACATACAATTGAGGGGTGGCACGGTAGTGACCCGAGATGTGGCAGGCTCAATGTATGCCATTTGAAGGCCTTTACATTGGCTTCTGGCTGATGCCAGCATCACATTCAAATCTCTTAGTGTCACCTACAGGACCATACTAGATTCTGATGCAGCCTATTATAGAAAAGGATCCCCTGATGGAGTCTAACAAGTGTCAAATGTTTCCAAATGCCTCATTGATAGTTCAAAAATCCAAAGAAAACAGACTAGTAGGCAGAATTTTTAGTGCAAACACCCATTGTATGAAACTCTCTTCCCCTGAAAGATGACCAATTGTGCTGCAACTCCGGCACGGAGTAACTTAAGATTTCAAGAGCGCAGCCAAGTTTTTAGGGTCGAGCCTGCGAGACACTGTTGTTATCAGTAAGGGCTTGGAGCCTGCCCATTGTTTACCATTTGTTGTCTTGCGTGGCACTCTTCTTTAAAGCCTCGCAATTCGGCACTGCAAGCAAAGCATAATTTTCATTCCTGTCTGTGAAGCAGGGACCAAGCACTGATTGATTCAACTTAATCAGTGTCCATGCGCTGCTCCTGACATGACTGAGGTACTTCTTTTCAACTTCTAGAGCCCTGCAAACAGAAGGTGTGTGACCGCCAAAAACATGCTCAGCAGGACAAATAAAATTGCAAAGATTTATTTTCTATAGTTAATTTTCTTTTCTTTTTCCAAGTCTTTGTTTCTCACTTTACACTCATGTTTTCTTTTGTTTTTGTTTGTGGGAGCTGTTCTCAAAAGATGAGGATTGTCTTGTTCTAAATATTGCAAATCGACATTGATTCTTATTTATGCGTAATTTCTGAATTCATGCTTTAACACAATCGTGCAAAACACCCCAATCCACCCTACTCCAATACGCATCATTCCACTCCACCACACCTCACCCCAATGGACCCCACTTAATCCATTCCAACCCAGAACAATTAAAACCACTTCACTCCAGTCCAAGCCACTCACCCCAATCCAATCCCCTCCAATCAACCAGATTCTCCCAACCTCCCCACACTCCAATCCAAAACTTCTGCCACAATCCAATCTAAAACAATCTGTCCCACTCCAATCTAAAACAATCTGCACCACTCCAATCTGCCCCACTCCAATTCAAAACAATCTGCTCCACTCCAATGCAAAACAATCAGCCCCACTCAAATTCAAACCAATCTGCCCCACTCTGATCCAAAACAATTTGCCCACTCCAATCTTCCTCACTGTGATCCCAAACAATCTGCACCACTCCAGCCTTCCCCACTGCAATCCAAAACAATCTGTCCCACTCAAATCCAAAACAACCTGTCCCAGTACCAATCGTCCCCACTCCAGTTTGCCCACTCCAGTCCACTCCACTCCAATCCAATCCACCTCAATCCATCCACTCCATCCCAATTTAGCCCACTCCAATCCACCACAATCCACCCCACTCCAATCCAATCCACTATACACCAATCCAACCCACTCCCTTCCCAATCCACCTACTCAAATAAAATCCACCCTACTCCAAAACAATCTGGCCCACTCAATCCAAAGAAATCTGGCCCATTCCAATCCAAAACAATCTGCACCACTCCAATCCAAAACAATCTGTCCCTCCCCAATACAAAACAATCTGCCCCACTCCAGTGTACCCCACTCCAAACCAAAACAATCCGTCCCACTCTAAACCGCCTCACTCCAATCCACCCCACTCAAATCCAATCACCTTCACTCCAATCCAATCCACCCCAATCCATCCAAATCCAATCTATCCCACTCCAATCCACCCCACCCCAATCCAATCCACACCAATCTAATCCATCGCAATCCAATCCACACCACTCAATCTAATCCCCCTCACTCCTGCAAATACAGCCCACTGCAATCCAATCTACTCGACTCCAATCCACCCCACAAATCCAAGGCACCCCATCCAAAGCCTGTCCCCTCTCCCTACTCCAGTCACTCCTCCATTACTTATCTTACATTACATGCTGAAAAAGGGTTCTTTGACCTGCATGTATACATTTTGAACATTATTTAAAATTAAATATGGGACAGAAAAGGGAAGTTTCTTTATGGAACACCTGTTTGTGACAATTTGTTTTATTATCGTTGTGGCTGTAACCATTCTGATTCTCATATTATTACAGCTCAATGTATTGCCACATTTCAGTCTCCAGACTACATTGTTGTTTCTGGGAAATGTAATTTATACTCTGCTTGTTCACCAAATTAATAAATATCCTAAAATAAACCAATTTAATTTGAACTATGAATTCCTGGTCCTTATTGTGGAGTCACACTGGCTTCACAAGTTTGAAATGTATTTCAGATGTTTGTTTCCCTACAGCCTTTCAAGTCCACTAACAAATGTCCACATGATCAATGAGGAAATGTCTGTGATGATTTTACAAAGATTAAGGCGCAAGTACAAGCGCACCATCAAGATCTGTATGCTGACTTGGAGAAAAATGCACTATTACATGAATTTACTTTATTTTTAGATTTTCCTACAAGTTACATCCAAAAGAGAAATGTAATAGTTAACACTGAATCGTACAATGGTCCTTGCAGCAATTGTTCTATGGGGAACTGAGTGCACAAGGGAAATTTGTCACGAACATTTCAAATTGTTGTCGATGAGGACACAGATTTTACGTGACTAGCCACAAGCAACTCTGAGTCAAAAAATACTTTGAGTTTTATAGATCAATGAGACAGACTCATCTAAAGAAAATGAAACATTGCAACAGAGCAAGAACCAAAGATTACACAAAGTTAAATAAACAGCCTGTTGTTCTACTATTAGAAATTGCTTTTATTGGATGCAGGTGCTTTAAAACACAGATTTCTGTCATGTATTAGGGCCCTCCCCTAGCTATATATATGCCACACATCCGTGGGTGGTGGTTCGTTGGCCACTCGTCCAAATACCTGGTTAGAAAAGATGGGCAGATTCAGTTACACGTCAGGTGATTTAAGCTGCTTTAGAACACACGGCACGACAGAAGTGCCGAGACTGACCTAGTTGAATGTAGGTCAGCGCAACCGGAAAGCACCAGCTGTAAGATTAGTCATTTGTGTTAGGACAGGACGATTTGCAGGTCAGTTAGCATGTGATAGAGCTAATCGCATGGCGAGCTAGAGGACATGTGACAGAGCCAGCTTTATGACAAGCCTGGAGGACTGGGACAGAGACAGTCACATGATAGGTCAAAGTGAACAAATATCTACAGAACGTCCCTCCACATTTTTTCTTAAGCAAAGCCTGGTGTGCGGACAAACTTATTTGAGACGTATTACGAACTTAATTGTAAGCTTGAAGGTGTCAGCTACATGCTTTATGATATGACACTAGTGACCTTCGACACTGCAAGTCTTCATTCACATGAATTTGTCACTTCAAGGTGATATGTCAGATATGCAATTTAAAGGAGTTTTATTAATTTTTAATATGAATGCTGGGCCATTATTCTGCATAACAAATTATTTAGGTTGCTGTACAGATTTGATTTACAAGTTACATGCCTCGGAGGTTGTGCCACAGTTATAAAAATCAATTCTAATAATGAATACAGTAATTGTTCTACTGTGTTTAATTTTTCTATGGCGTTTGCAGTTTCTTATTATAAAGACAATGGTCTTGTGAATTACCTATAATGAACATTGATCGAAACAGTCTTGGACATGTGCAGAGTTTCCATTCCAATAGCATTAAACATAGTTTGCCAAGGCATTAAACAACTGTGAATGTTCGATGCTTGAGTAAAGATGCAATTAAATGAGAAGCAAAAATATATTTTGAGACTACAACAGCAGCCAAGTATAAGTTACCTTAAATAAAGTTTGAAGTATCATATTCACACAGTTTTTGGAAGTACCTTGGAAGGCTTCACAACCTTACACCAGTATATCAGATAATACATAGTAAGGCCTGATAACAGTTCAGGTGGTTAGGTATAGTTTTTAATGATTTTTTAATTCATCCCATTATAATTGATGACATGATCCTTATTCAAAGTCGGATCACAGTTCCGTTATCTGTCTTGTTAAAAGAAGACATCAGATTCTGGGAAATTATAGATCTGTAGCCAGATCTTTTTCCTTATCCTCCTCTTTTTGTGCACTGAGATCCATCTTTTTAGAAGTAGACTTCTTTTTCTCCAACATCCTACTTATACTCACCAGTACTATAGTCGGAGTTTCAGCTTCTTATGTGACATTCCACCTTGCATGATAAAGATTAATCTGTGGATTTTGCACAAATGTCCTATCCAAAATTCAACTCTTCTGGACTGCTCCTGGAATCGCTGGTCTCAGACACTATCTCTAGGGTACTTTTTCTTGATAATATATCTTTACTAGCGCTGTACATACTACAAGAACAGTTTGTGAAGCTTGCACACATTGTCACACACAATTATACTGCTATACAGTTAACCAAACTCGTAATGTGTAGTGTTTATTTCGGTCTCTAAATTGTTCTTCTTCTCTTATCTCAACCAATGTATGCTGGGAGGGGAGAAGGTCAAGCATGGAATTGTTCTAAGCACTCAGCAAGCGCGAAATGTCATTTTTGGTTTTATCTCATTTATTGTCTCTCTTGTGCCTCAATGTCTGAGGTGCTCATTCCCACCGTACCTAACTTTACGTTCCCATGTCCTGGTTAGACTTGTCTGTATCTGTGGTTATTCTCTGTGTGGTGTACAAAAGTAGAACTTCTACCTACATATGTATGAACTGATTTATTCTTAAACCTCTGCTCTTTTCTCTGTGTACCGTTGTACTTTCACTGTTGGTCCATTTCTTTACGTCCTTGCTCCATCCCACATGCCGGAGTGCTTCCTTTGCTCTCCAGGCTATAGCGATTGCTCTCTCTTTTTGCTAATAGTAATGCCAAGCCCAGAAACTGTTCTCTGCCTTACACTTAAGTGGACAAGTGAAGAGGCCCAGTAATCAACCCTCGGGAGTGTCTAACACATTTGTGTCTAAGGCATCTAGCAGCTGTCCATCAATTTCCTCCAGAACAATCGATCCACTGCTGAGCATACCACTTGATAGAAGCCATCACCCATTCAGCATCTAGGTAACTTGGCCAGTATTGTATTGTGAATCTTATTAATTCTGCTCAGAGTTACTTATGTCCTGTGAAAAATGATTAAATTGGGTATATTTAAAGCCCGGATTTCCAGAAAATGTGTGTGTATATGTCAACAACTGCTGCCAATCTCCACTGGTTATTTACTTACTATGTCTGTTAAAGCTTGTGATAAGGGTCATTTATCTGTAGTAGGAGTCTGTGCAGCCAGGTTAGAAGTCTACATTTTTTCCCCATGGTGAATAACAGCTGTGATAGTTTGTGTTTGGGGTTCAACTATTCTATTACCCCACAGGAGCTGTACAGCTTATTAAACAGCTACATAAGTTAAGAACTGTCCTTCCGAGAGCTCACCGATATATATAGGATCATACACATATTTTAATTTACCTATTGTTCAACAGTTCCTTGTCATCAACAGTCCCTTCACTGTCCATATTAACAACTGTCTTGTCCAAAATAACTTTGGGTCTTGGCAACTCTATAAGTGATAGTGCTGGAAGGTACGGCTGATTTTCTCTGGTTCTCCAACTGCACCTCTCCCAGCATCCAAACGCTATACTTAGCAATCTGGGAGGTGTTTAAGCCTCCTCCTTGCCCCCATAAAGAGATATGAGAGAGCAAGATCTGCTAGTTTGTCATATGGGATACCCATCTTTTGCATATGTTTGCCAATTAGCCATTTGGCCACCCTGGTTAGTTGGGCTGCTAGGTAATATAATTCAAAATTAGGGGCCCACAAGGCCCCTTCAGTCACCAGTAACTTCAGTTTGAGGAGCCAAACTATGTGCCTGTCCCTTCCACACAACTAATTTGATAGCAGGGTATTACGTTCAACAAAGAAAGACTTGCATAGCTGGACCAAGATGTTTTATAGTAATAATCATCTTTACTGTGTAAAAATTAATATCCACAGATACCAAAATGTGCATGGTACTCAACAGATGCTTGCATGTAGCTGCCTCAGGGCTCTTCCTCTACCGGAGCATTACTAAGAACATGCATGTCTTCACCCAATTAACTTTGAGGCCAGATACATTCCCCATTTTCTCTAAGGGTCCTATTGATTGGTCTAAACCGATGCATCCCTCTCTCAGGAACAGTAGTAAGTCATCTGTATATAGTGAAATAATGTGCTCTTGTTCTGACAGTGGTGTGCCCCTTCCCCTACCTTTCTGTCATATCACACTGGCCAACAGTTCCATTGGGAATACTGTGTTGTGCACCCAGTAAGTGGATATGATGCAGAAATCACTCCATCTATCCTAACAAGTGCCGTAGACCAAGAGTATAGGCTGAGGTCCACTTAAGCATCTCTTAAGTGATTCTAAAGTCCTTCAGTACCACAAATAAGTATTTCCAGTTAAGGATGTCAAATGCTTTTTACAGCTCTAGCAATATCATTGCACCATCAAGATTGGAAAAAGACGTTGTATGATCAGAGAGATGTTTCGACATGGAATGATGCCATTCTTTTCTCTTTGTCAAAGAGTCAGAACACCAAAATACAAAAATCTGGCCTCTTGGCTTTGGCAAGGAGTCAGCACATCAACCTATACAAAGCAGACCTACTGGTTTTGTCAAAAAGTCACCACAACCATTTATCAATAAGCATATTCCAAAATAAGCCTTATAAATACACACATGGCAATGCATAATAATTACTGTCATAGAAATATTTGAAATAAAGTATTTTCCTTCCAAACAACTCTAAATGTGTGTATGAGTTTTTGTTTAACCCTTCTAAGGCCACAAAATGCAGCATTAGAACCATCCACAAGATTCGAACTGTAAAGCATACAGCTCCAGCTCAGATTACTTTACAAATAATGGTAAGCTTGATTTGGGTTAAGAATTTAATGACCCAGGAGACTTACAGTTTTTTAAAAATAACTTTTCTGGGGGGTGCTGTGCTCCTTTCAGTCCCTACCCCCCTACAACACTTTTCAAATTTGTAGAAGGTGCCCCTGCTCTTCCTTGGTGCAACAGGATAATGATAGTTTTTTTATTTGTTTTAAAAAAAGCTCATGCAATGCATTATGGGGCACTCTTAGAGGTCGGAGCAGTGAATACATTATTTACGACTTCACTGATTTAAGACTGAAACAGCAAGACCACTTTTTATTTTGTATATATACTTAGGTGCCCTGGTTCCAAACGGGGCACCCACAGCCTACATTTATTTCTTAAAAATGGAATCCCACGCTGCCCATGTCCCATGTTTTGTTTTATTCATTATTTTTAAAGTGGGTACCCTGGTCCCAATAGGTGCACCCACCGCAATGCCAACGTTGGGGGCAGTGAGGGGAGGCCCATGGATCTCCAGGGCTCAGCCAGTTTCCCTGCCAGCAGGTATCCGTGGTGCAGTGGCAGCCAGCTCTATGCCTTTGATCCCTCCCGGCAAAGGAGTAAAGCTGTGCTCCCTGCCTAGGAGGGTGCGGTCAGGGAGTTAAGTTTATGATCTGTGCCTGCACTATACTGGGCAGGGAACAAGTAAGTGTCTTGGGGGATGAGGTTCCTGGGACAATGGTGAACTTCAAGCCCCGGTGGATGTTATGCTTCCGGGGCACATGCACCCTTCCCAAATTTCACATGAGCCCTGGGTGATGGGATCCCTGGGCCTTTAAATGGCTTGGGGGGGCATAAGCCCCGTCACCAAAAATCTAAATTGGCTCCAGGGGATGGGGTCGGGACCTTCAACTGGCTCAGAGAGGGGGGCCACACACCCCTCAATCAATCAATCAGGAATTTGTAAAGCGCACTACTCACCCATGAGGGTCTCAGGGCGCTGAGGTGGAGGGGAAGGGTAAGGGGGGGAGGAGGCGGTGCTACTGCTCGAACAGCCAGGTCTTGAGAAGTTTCCTGAAGGTAAGGAGGTCTTTGGTCTGATGCAGGTGGGTGGGAAGAATGTTCCATGTCTTGGCGGCGAGGTGCGAGAATGATCTGTCACCGGTAGTAGTTCTACGGACGCGTGGGACGGTTGTGAGGTCAGCGGAGTGGAGATGCCGTGTCGGGGTGTAGAAGGAGAGCCATCTGTTGAGGAATTCTGGTCCGGTGTTGTGCAGTGCTTTGTGAACGTTGGTGGGGAGTTTGAAGGTGATTCTCTTGTTGACTGGGAGCCAGTGCAGGTCTCTCAGATGGCCTGTGATGTGGCAGTGGCAGGGGATGACCAGGATGAGGCGTGCAGAGGCGTTCTGGATGTGTTGCAGCCCCTTCTGGAGTTTGGCCGTGGTTCCTGCGTAAAGGGCATTGCCGTAGTCCAATTTGCTGCTTTCAAGCCTCTCCCCATAATAATGGTGTTAACTCCAGGGGATGGGGTCCCTCCGGCCTGGATACAGTTCAGGGAGTAGGGGTAAGGGGGGGGGGAGCACAAACACACACATTCCCAAAATAATAAACTTGAGTCAACTCTCCAGGCCCCTGCCCCCGTTAAGCAGTGCTTGCAACATCTCTTGTATTTAAAAAAAAAAAAAAAACATCTTGGTGAGGCAACAGTAGTCTGGTGCACATTCGACCTCGGAGCTGTGCTGAGGGGTCTCTAAAGGACAAAAAGGCCTCAGTGTTCACACATACTTGTCTTATGTGCTGAGCCAGGGCTCTAAAAATACTAAAGATTGATATGGTAAATGTGAGGCAGAATTCATGCTCATCAGATCTATGCAGGGGACCGCAATCCTTCCCAGCAGTGGCTATTAACACTCCCAGAACTTCAGCCGTGCACCAGTTCCTGACAAGTTAGTAGATACATGTTCCAAATGATGTTTTTCAGTAGCTGTCTCGCAGCGCATCAGTCAAAAGTTCAGTGATGGTTGTAGGAAAATAGAGTAGAAGCAAAGAGTGATGGAAGGGAAGGACAAGGAAAGGAAAAAGATAGTGAAGGAAAATGTGTTTTGAGATGTAGCTTAACAGCATAACATTATAGTCACACATATTTATGTTTGAGGTTTAGTGAATAAATCTAGTGTCGAACAGTGCTTGAGTCTTCTAATGTATCTTTAGAGGTTTAAAGTAAAAAGCACCAAAACCTGTTAAAGCCACAACTGTCAAGAAGCCTCACTTACTGGCCATTTTGGCTTCGATTTTCAGAGATTTCAAAAGAATCATTGCTTTTGAAGAATTTTCGGGACTTCAAAAATATATGTCTCAAAATCAGAAACTCTTCATTCGCAAAGACTAATCATATGGACAGGCTAAAACACATTTTAGAAATACCTCAATTAATATGCCTGATTATATTAAAAACGCATACTAAAAACACAATGAGTTTGACAAAAAACAATCAGCTCAATATTTGGAAAATGGACTCTTTCTTGAACTGTGAAAATGAAATGGCTATTCTTCCATTGCTTCACTCAATATCTCCCATGTAAAAACCTACAAAAAAACAATCACGTGTGTAGGAAAGTACCCTCTTTTTGGCATGTTACCCCCAATCTCTGCCTGATGTCAGTGTGTTGGACTGTGTTCACTGGGATCCTGCTAACCAGGACCCCAGTGATTATGCTCTCTCTCCTCTAAATTTTGTCACTGCATACTGGTAACCCAGTATTTCACCCAAAATTGGCACACTGGTACCCCCTTATAAGTCCCTAGTATACAGTACCTAGGTACCCAGGGCATTGAGGTTCCAGGGGGTCCCTATGGGCTGCAGCATTTCTTTTGCCACCCATAGGGAGCCCATGCACAGCGTTCTACAGGACTGCCATTGAAGCCTGTGTGAAAGGGTGCTTGCACCCTTTCACTGCCATTTACACTCCATCAGGTCACTTATAAGTCACCCATTTTGCAGTCCTTCCAACCCTGAAGGCTGGATGCAGAGTACCAGTGTGTGAGGGCACCCGTGCACTAGCAGAGGTTCTCCCACAAACTCCAGGACCATTTTCCCAGACTTCATAAGTGCTAGGATGACATTTTACGCGTGCACTGGACACCACCTATGTACAGCTTCACAATGGTAACTCTGAATATGGCCATGTTTGGTATCAAACATGTTGGAATCATACCCCATACCTTTTGCAAGAATTGGTTGTATGATTCCATGCACTCTGAGGGCTCCTTAGAGGACCCCCAGTACTGCCATTACAGCCTTCTGAGGTTTTCCATGCAGCCCCAGCTACTGCCACCTCACAGACAGGTTTCTGCCCTCCTGTTGCTCGAACAGCTTAAGCCCAGGAAGGCAGAACAAAGGATTTCCTTTGGGAGAGGGATGTTACACCCTCTCCCCTTGGAAATAGGTGTTACAAACATGGAGGGGTAGCCTCCCAGAGCCTCTGGAAATGCTTTGAAGGGCAGAGGTGGTGCCCTCCTTGCATGATCCAGTCTACACCAGTTCAGGGACCCCCAGTCCCTGCTCTGGCGTGAAACTGGGCAAAAGAAAGGGGAGTGACCACTCCTGTGTCCATCACCACCCCAGGGGTGGTGCTCAGGGCTCCTCCAGAGGGTCCCTGGGTTTTGCCATCTTGGATTCCAAGGTGGCAGGGAACTTTGGGAGCATCTGAGTGGCCAGTGCCAGCAGGTGACTTCAGAGCCCTCCCCTGATAGGTGCTTACCTGTATAGCTGACCAAGCCCCCTTTCAGGGCTATTTAGGGTCCCTCTCTTTGGTGGTTCTTCAGATTCGGATTGCAAGACTCCAGCAGGAATCCTCTGCATCCTTTACTTCACCTTCTTACCGAAGAACTACATCTAGACCATCCAGGAACCCTACAACTGCAACAAAGAAGCAAAGATGACATTTGCAACATTGTATCTTCAGTTCCTGCCTGCAACTGCAACTGTTTCCTGGTCGGGCATCCTCAGAGGACAGCCAGTCTTCAGAAGAAGAAAAGAATCTCCCTTGAAGTGAAGGAGTCACTTCCCTGCTTCAGCAAGCACCCCCCGGAAGCGATGACCGGTGGCTTGGGTCCCCCCGCCTGATGAAGTGCGTGGATCCAGCATCACGGGTAGTGGACTGAAGTGGTCCCGACTGTCCTGACATCCAACTGTCCAACTTTGGTGGAGGTAAGAGGAAGTTGCCTCCCCACGCAAGACAGTACCCCGGTGCACTGCGTGTTTTGCAGTTGCCAAGGCTTGTTGGCATCTTTCCATGAACTTCTTTATGCACCGTGCAACTCTGGCCCCCAGCACTCCTTGCTGTGACGTACAGCCTCCTGGGTGGTTCTTCGGCGGCGTGGGATCCCTCTGTGTAGTGCTGCGCGGGCCTCCTTTTGCACCTTCTTTGTCCCCTTGCTGTGGGGCTCCTGTAAGCGCTGCCTGGTCTTCTGAGGGCTCTCTGAGTTGCTGAGAGCCCCCTCTGTCTGCCCCTCCTGGGCTGAGTCCACCTGATCCCGGGCAGCACCATTTTCCGCTAACTGCGAGCTTTGTATGTGCCAAGGTTTGCTGGCGGAATCCAGTGACGCAAACCAGTCTGCAATCATCCATTCGGCGTGGGACATCTGTCTTCTTGGGTGCAGTACTGACTGTTGTTCTTCACCGGTGGTTCTTCTTTTGCACCTTCATCCAGGTTAGCAGGGGCTCCTGTTCTCCCTGGACTCGTCAGTGCTTCTTGGACTTGGTCTCCTTCTTCCTCCACAGGTCTTCAGGTCTAGGAATCCATTGTTGATGTCTTGCAATCTCTTCTGGTTCTTGCATAATCTTCTTTCACGTGTTCTTGTGCGTTCTAGGAAAGTTACTGTGATTTACCCCTGCTTTCCTGGGCTCTTGGTTGGGTTCTGTTACTTACCTTTGTTGTTTTCTAATACTCCCAGCGCCCCTCTACACACTACATTAATCTATATGGAAAACCAACTTTTGCATTCCACTTTTTTAGTATATGGTTTCTGTTCTCCCAGGCCCATTTCTAACAATTGTGATTTTCACTAATTGTACTGTTTTCTAATTGTTTTTACAGCTATTTCTGCATACTAGTGTATATAATTTGTGTATTACTTACTTCCTAAGGGAGTATAGTTTCAACGGTATTTTTGGCAATTGTGTCACCAAAATAAAGTACCTTTATTTTTGTAACACTAGGTATTTTCTTTCATGTGTGTGAGTACTCTGTGACTACAGTGGTATTGCATGAGCTTTGCATGTCTCCTAGTTAGGCCTTGGCTGCTCATCCACCTGACACCTAGAGAGTTTGGCTTCTAAACACTGACTACATTTCACTAATAAGGGATAACTGGACCTGGTATAAGGTGTAAGTGCCTTTGGTACCCACTGCAAACCAGGCCAGCCTCCTACAACGTGTCTACAAAAATCAATTACGCAATTTATGTGAAACGAATACTGTCTTGTATGTTTAAAGAAATTCTGTTTTCTGCAGTTAAGATTGGAGGCCTTGCTAGCCGAGGCAACTTAAAAAACTATTATGCTGCACAATGTCCCATGCTAAGTGAAAGACGGAATGTGGTCTAGTGGCTAAGCTGATGATTTTGGTAATCGCTGCCCTATGATTTAATCTTGGCTCTGGCACTGAGAATTGTGTGAATCTGGGCAGATCACTAACTATCCTATGTCTGCAATTTTTAATGTATTTAAAATGCAATTGTACATATGTGAATTCCAAAATGAAGTGCAGTACTTTGTTGCTACCCATCTAGGTTTGTGCTACTTGCAATACAAATAAAATGCCTTCATTATGTGAACAACCCTGGCAGCAAAAATCAAAGAAGACTCATTCCCTTCACATATTCAGAGTGACAGTTAATATAGAATTAGCAGTTGCAAACGGTGTAACCTTCCTTCACATAATGTACTATAATTTACAGCAACTCAGATTTTACAGCTGATTCTAGTGGTACAGCTTTATAAAGTGAGCTAAATTGAACCTGCTCTTTACCTGTTGTTCTTCTTCATCTTATTCCCCTCCTGTGTCATCTTGAGCAGGGCAGGGTGCAAGCTAATGACAAGAGATAAGGGTGCCAGACTGAGGCAAGGCTGCAGAGAGTCGACCAGGCCATCAACAACCCAAAGAGGACCCTTACCTGCAGGTGAATATTCACTGGGCTGAACCTGGCCGAAAACAATCAATTTCCTTTCTATGAAGTTGTGTGTGTGGATGAACTAGAAGGGGTTTCACTACCAATATTAATGGAAATGTTCCATGAATATTGCAATCTTTGTAAAGTCTATAGGAACAAATAAAACGTATAACTGCATTATAATGTAGGAGGTGGTTATAGCTAGCTTATTCAAATCTTTGAAAAATGCAAAAACGATAAGATGGATATAAATTGTGACACTGGCCAACATGCTCCTAGAACAAACGTTGAGTGCATAGACACTTACACAGACCATAAAATATGGAAAAAAATTATATTTGGGAAGGCAGGTTTTGATTTTTGCCTCCTTCAATCAAACCTTCAATGGTTTATTCCAAACGGGAAAAAAATCACAGAAAAACTATGTAGAGACATCAATAGACGAGCATAATAAGCGCTTGTTTGCATATGACCTAAACAAAGCAAACTTCTCTACATTGAGTACCAGACCTCCCAAACGCCTCCATTACCCGTACCAGAAACTTTGACAAATGTTGTATATGAATCAGTCTGGCAGGCTGAAATCAACATAGGTTGCGACCCAGCTCACTGCTCCAGCCATTTTGGGTGAGGGTTGGAAATACTGTGATGACATGTTCAGAGTAGGGATTCCCTAGGAACCTTCGATGATTGTGTTCACCTAGAGTTAAATGGTATCTAATCTCTACATCAGACCAAGATCAAGTGGATGCTCTTGTATACCTCAGTGATAAACAGATACTAAAGCCCTAATATACAGTGCGATAAATAGCATGTGCTTACCCAGTGAGACGAGGGCTTGGTGAATTTCTTTCATGACATTCTTGTAAAGTTCCTTCTGCCATTCATGTAACAGCTTCCATTCCTCTTCAGAGAAGCAGGCAGCAACATCAAAGAAAGTAACTGCTACCTGGAAAGAAAAGTTATTCAAAATATTTTCAAAATTCTACACTTTGGATTATCCTAAATGTCTTCTACTTAATGTTTAAATAATTTGGATTCCGTTTTTTAAGTCATAGGGAACAGATCTTTGACTGTGTTTTATATACTTGGAGAACTGCATTAATAATGCTGAAAGGTGTCGGTAAATAAAAACAGAAAAAAAACTCCATTCCTTGAAATATGTATACACAAAATTAAAATGTCACTCAAGCCCTGCAAATTGTACTAGTGTTGCTAGAGTTATATGGGTCACCCCCATTGACATACTTTATTTCCTAAGCCTGCGATAAAATTGTCTGTAGTCTGCCAGTGTCTCTTCCAACAAGAGGGTTTAGCTGCCATTAACGTTTTTCCGACCTCTTCTACTCCTGTGCTCCCTTGAAGAATTGGCATTACTGCTATTGGCATAATGATGAATTTAAAAAACATTTTTAGAATGGATAACCATAGGGGGCAGTGTGTTTTCATTTTTACAGAATCAATATCCATAAAATGTTATTTTACAATTGATGAGAAGAAGTTAAATAAATACCCTTTCTTAATCCTATCAGGACTGGTGACCAAAATTGCCTTTTCCTGGATTTTTTACAATATGTAAAAAACGAATTAAGGGCCATTACAAACAACCCATTAGACTCTGGCGGTGCCCATAGTTTCTTTCAGTAGGGCTTCTGCATAAGAATGTAAGTACTTTGTTACAAACTAGTGCGGGATGGTGCCTTCCATTCTGGATAGCTCTGATCCAAACTCTATAAAACTGATATTACCTCCCGTCCCTCCCTCGCCTTCCTTTTAACCAATGAGGCCTCCCGCCTCCCCCCTAGACCCTCCCTTCCCCTTTCAAAACCCCCCCCCCACCCTTATCCCCTCCTGTTCTTTTGTCTAGCCCACGCTAGACGGTTTTCTTTCCCTTTCTTACCTGCACGGCGGAGCCTGGAGGTCGTCGATGGAGGCACTCCTCGGGACGCGGTGCTCCGCGAGGAGTGCTACGGCTGGGTCACGTCTTGAGCGAACGGCATGGCTGCTCGAGAGGCGTGTACTGGGGGCCGGCTGACGGGGTCAGCCGGCCCTCTGTGGCTGGGGCGTTAGTTTCCGGGTTTCCGCGCCGCGGAGCCGCGAGGACCGAGGAACTTCAATTTTTGGATGCTGGTCAGGTAGGACGGGCGTTCGGCCCGTGGTTTTTTGGATTTTTACATGGATTGTGAAGCCCTGTTGGGGGAGGACCAGGGTCCTATTTGTAGGGTGGTGTTTTGGAATGAGAGGCAGTGTTATTTTGGTTACCGTGCCTAAAGCTCCAGCAAAGAGACGTGGTTGTCTCTTCTTCCTCCTCGGAGGTGGGAGGGGAAGGTAGCATTGCTCTTCCTGAGAACCCACAGGTACCTGACAGGGGTACTCCCCTCATGTCTAGTGAGGAAGTGCAGGATATGGTTGAATTGGCTGTCACCAGGGCACTGCAGGCTGGCGTGGCCAGGACTGTTCAGTCTAAGCGTGCGCACTCATCGGTAGCGGCAAGGAAATCCTCATCGGAGAGTGAGGATGTGGCCCCATCAACGTCATCTGGGGGGAAATGGGTTCCAGATGAGGTAATGTGGGCAGTGATGACACATGGTCGGGACAGTTTAGGTTTCCCTGTGTTTCAACCTACAAACTCAGAGTCTCATTTATTTCCTCAAATATCAGACGCCTTTTATGTTTGCCATGCCTTTCCAGGGACCTGTGAAGGATATGGTGTTTCGTGAGTGGAAGGATGTGGAGAAGGCTCAGGTTCCACGATTCCTTCAGAAACTTTACTTACTTGAGGGTGAGGGGGTTTTTCCTCCTTCAATACGCCTGGACTCTATTCTGGCTACTCTAATTGGCGAAACGGCAGTCAATCCGGACGATTGTGTGCCTACGGATGCCACAGACCGTAAAGTGGGTCAGGTCTTAAGAGGGCTTTTGCTGCGGAGAATCTGGCGCTGAAGGCAGGGTTTTATTCTGCTTATGCGTCACGATCATTGGTTCAAGGCTTTGATAGACTGGCGGTGGCTGTCCAGGAAGGGGCAAAATGTTCGGAGCTCCTGGCTGGTATGGTACAGCAGGCCAGATTATTGGCGGATGTGTCTTCAGATATAGTCCATACTTCGGCTCTGGCATCTGGGTCTTTGATTGGGGCTCGTAGGTCCCTCTGGTTGCGTTCATGGAAGGCTGATCCAGGGGAAAAGGCGGCCTTGTTGAGACTGCCGTTTGAGGGTTGTAACTTGTTTGGAGAACTATTACCATCCATACTTTCCAAGGCGTTTAAGGAGCGGAAGCATGCCTTACCTTATAAAGGGGTTTCTTCTTCGGGTAAAGGGTGGAAGAAGCATTCCAGTTCTTCTCCTACTAGGGTTGCTAAATCCTTTTCGTTTAGGAGACGGCGTTTTCATCTGCGTTTTTCAACTAAGAAGTCTACTCCTGGGACCCGGGGTGGTTTCAAGAAGGGGTCCTGGCATTCGCTGTGGGCCTGGCAGAGGGCTGGTTGGGGGATGACTGTGTCACTTTCTTTCAGCTTGGGAGGACAGTGTAAACGATCATTGGGTACTAGACATGGTGTCCAATGGTTATGTCATTGATTTTGTGGCGGTTCCTCCAGTTTCCGGGGTGCGTCCCACACCTCTGCCTTCAGAGGGGTCTTGGAGTGGTGCATTATTGGACGGCGTGCGGGCCTTAATGGTCATGGGGGCCATTTCCCACGTTCCGCTAGACGACCGCGGTCAGGGCACTTATGCGGTCTTGTTTTCTTGTGCGGAAAGTTTCAGGGGGATTTCCACCGGGGCTCAATCTGAAGGAGGTGAATACCTGGATCAGGACAGTGCATTTCCGCATGCTGTCCATTCGGACTATTTTTCCATTGGTCAGGCAAGGGGATTTTCTGGTGTCACTGGATCTGCAGGATGCTTACCCACACGTACCGGGGGCATGGTCCTCTCAAAAGTTCCTGAGGTTTGCTGTGGGGCAGGATCATTTCCAGTTTTGCGTTCTGCCTTTCAGTCTGTGATCTTCTCCCCGAATTTTCACGATGGTGCTGGCTCCTCTAGTGGCTTTGCTTCATTCAGAAGGGGTGTTTCTGCATCCTTATCTAGACGTCATTTTGATTCGTGCCCATTCATGAGACCGTTTGCAGAGGCAGGTGGCCCAAGTTCTGGGGGTCCTGCAATGACACGGGTTTTTGATCAATTGGGGGTAATCAGACTTTGTGCCGTCCCAGGATCTGGTTTTTCTAGGGGCTCGGTTTCAGCCTATTCTAGGGTTGGTGACTGTGTCCGAAAAAAAAAAAAAAAGGTTGGATGCTCTCCAGGCTTTGGTAAAGAAGGTATGGTTACTGTCTGCTCCCCGAGCTCTTCTATGGTTGCGACTGCACATTTGGCGTCAGTGGTATTTTGGGGTTCTGGGGCACGTTTCCATCCCCTGTGCTTGAGGACGTGGTTCTTGAGTAGGTGGGCTCCAGGGTCCGGTTCTCTGAGGGACGGGGTTCCAGGGTCCGGATTGATTCACAGAGAGTTGCAATGGTGGTTGGATGCAGACCACCTGAGGGTAGGGGTGTCTTTGTCACCTCTGAGACCCGTGGTGGGGACGACGGTTGCCAGCCTCTCCGGTTGGGGGGCATGGATGGGGTCAGCTCAGATTCGGGGGTTTTGGTCCCCTCGGGAGGCGAGTCGGTCATCTAATTGGCGAGAATTGCGGGCTATATTCCTGGCTCTGGTCCATTTCCAGGATTCCCTGAGGGGATTGGCGGTTCTGGTTCGCACAGACGTCTTAGTGGCCGAGGCTTATGTCATTCGGCGAGAGTGGTAAATGTTTGGGCGGATCTACTGTGCAGAGTGATTCCTTCCTCTCAACTTTTCTCTCTCCGGAGGTCTCTGTTTCGGCATCTGGTTCGGCTTTGGGGTCTTCCAGTGCTGGATGTGTTTGCGTCAGTAGAGAATGCGATAGTGTGGTGCTTCTGCTCCCGGTTTCGGTGTCCCCAAGCATGGGAGGTGGACGGGATGTCAGGTCCTTGGCCGCAGGGCCTTTTATATGCGTTCCCTCCGTTTCAACTATTCTGGGCGTTTCTGTTAGGTGCCAGTGGCTTTGAGTTCTACCTTGCTGGCTTCATGGAGACGTTCAACTTTGCTTTCTTATGGTAGACAGTGGAAGGTGTTTTCATCTTGGTGCTTAAGTCGTGAGTTGGATCCTTCCTGCGCTTCTCTCTTTGAGGTGATGCAGTTCCTGCAGGACGGTGCTCGTTTAGGGTTGTCAGTGGCTTCTCTTCGGGTACGGTGGGCGGCTATTCAGGCATTTAGGGACTGTGGCGTAATCTTCAAGTTGAAGGGCGATTGATGCCTGGATTTTTTCAGGGGTTTATTAGTTTATTTCCTCGCCCGGTACGTTCTTTTCCCTCATGGGATCTGTCCTTGGTTTTGGATGGGTTGACGGGGGCCCCTTTTGACCCATTGGGGGACTGTGATTTGCGACGTCTATCTTTGAAGACGTTCTTTTTGGTCACCATTACTTCGGCTCGTCGGTTGGGGGAATTGGGGGCATTTGCATGTTCCTTTCCTTTTTTGTGAGATTTTTCCCGATGGGTGGTTCTGGTTCCGGTGCCTTCCTTTATTCCACAAGTCAATTCTTCGTTCCATTCCAGGCAGGCGGTCATCCTTCCTTCATTTTGTCCGGATCCCTCATCAGGGGAGGAGGTCCGTTTGCATTCGTTGGATGTACGTAGGGTGTTGTTGGAGTATCTGCGGGTGGTGGCTCCTTTTCATACAGGGGATTCACTGTTTGTTTCTTTTGGTCCGGCGCGCTATGGTGAGAAACCTTCCACGGCTTCCTTGAGTCGGTGGGTTCGTTCTTTGATTCTGTTGGCCTATTCCTTGAAAGAGGTGGTTCCTCCTCTAGGGATTCAGGGGAGGTCTTCCAGAGACATGGCGGCGATGGTGGCAGAGCTTCAGGGGACTTCTGTGGTGGAGATTTGCAGGGCCGCCTCTTGGGCTTCTCCTTCGGCGTTTGTGCGTCATTATAGGCTGTCGGACTTGGGTGGTTTGGAGTCGGTGTTTGGTCACCGGGTCTTATCCTCTATGAGATAATGTTTGGGATGTTCTTGGTGCAGGATATTAAATGTGGGTCTTGCAACTCGATGTCCGTCTCCTGTGTGTTTTTCTTGCTATGTCTCATTGGTTAAAAGGAAGGCGAGGGAGGGACGGGAGGTAATGCTTCCATTTTTTTACGATAATGGCATTACTCCTAGTCCTACTCCCTCGCCTTCCTTTTCCGTTCCCTCCCACCCTCCCAGTACGGACTGTCCGAGTTGCGGCTTGGGCTTGGTTTTTGTACAGGAGGGGATAAGGGTGGGGGGGGGTTTTGAAAGGGGAAGGGAGGGTCTAGGGGGGAGGCGGGAGGCCTCATTGGTTAAAAGGAATGCGAGGGAGTAGGACTAAGAGTAATGCCATTATCGTAAGAAAATGGAAGCATTTCTGAATAATGTAGCAGCTACACATTTGAAAACATGACTGTTCTTTCTAATAAATGTTTCAGAGCACTCGCATCCAAGTTGCAGAAATGTTTTAAATAATCTGAAAATAAGACGTACAGCGGAATTGGCTGATTTGTTCAGGACTACGAAACCCACTAACCCAGGCAGGGAAGGCAACAGAGGTTATGGCAGCACACTCACCCCACGTACAGATGTTGATATATCAAGAATGTTAAACTGTAATACCTAGTGCAGACTATGCACACACTCTGTCACCAAAGCTCTATATAAGACACCACAGGAAAAAAAACTGTGGGCCAAACAGCAGTACAATAACCACCACTAGCTACACATCCAGAATAATTATTAGCTATTAAAGGGAGCAGGACCATAACATCTTTCAAAGCTCTTTTATTTTTTATAGCTGCTTCTTTTCCCTACTTAAGCCAATAAATGTCACGGCTGATACATTTTTCACCCATGTAAGGCTAAAAGTAATGTTCTATAAAAATGGGCAATCTATAAATGAAGGGAGCACAGAAGATCACACACCATGTTCGAATGGATTCCAGGTAATTGAAGTGTAAAGAGATACAAAACGAAGAGATCCCTCAGCGTAAGGAGAGAGTACCCAGGTGGTCAAGGAAAGAAAAGCCAATCATTTGTGTTTAAATGTTAGTGTATGTACATACTAATGAAAAGACTAAAATCGAATTCCGTTGTAAGCATCCTTGGTAATCAGTTGCTAATTTTACCAGGGAAACTGCGAGCAAGAGAGTAAATGTTTTTCCTTGTCACAAAAGCTGAGGTTTTTGAAAGGAGATGGGGTACAGTTTGGCTTCTGGAACTATCCCGGTTCTGAGTCACTATTGTTGGCAAAATCTACAAACTACAGAGATCCATGGGTTCGCCAAAGACAGCTAGAAGATCTGAAACAATCTCATATGAAAACCAGCGAACATGAAGAGTCAGGCAAAGATTTTAAAGATTTGTAAATCGAGTTTTGCTCACTAAAGTAATGTCTCTGCTGGACATTAATTTTAAAAAGAGCGCAAAGTAGAAGAATCTGTATATTTGAAGTTTAGGATTAGCCCAGGGAGATCCACATTCCTGCTGCATGGCTCCCCCTCCTCGAGCCTAAAAAAAAGCCCTGGGGACCCCATACTCCACAGCTGTCCCTTTCATTAAAAGGGAGAGGGCCCCATCCCTGAGCATTTAATGACCCCCACCCCATAGGAGCAGCTCACTTACTGTGCCCCAGGAAGCCCATCCCCAGAACACTGTTGCTTTCCTGCCCGCACCGGCCCAGGTAGGGAAACGTGTTTGTTCCCATCTGACGGAGCATTTTTGAATCTTCTGCTAAGCAGGAACAAATGCTACTTCTGCTCTCAGCTTTAAAAATGCTCCCACCGTCCAGGAGAGACTTGTGTTCTGTTTCCCTGCCCGCACTGATGTGGGCAGGGAAACAAAACACATATTGTTTTTGCCCAGAGAGAGCATGCAAAGAAAACAACTTCTTCCTCTGGGCGGCAGCAGTGCCCACTCCCGCAACATGCAAGGAGCTGGCTGGGGCCAGTGGGGCCCTGGGGTTCCACCTGCACCCCCCCAGAGTGTTGTTTGAGGATGCCCCAGTGGGCCCTGTGGAACTCACCTAAATTGGAGGAAGGCACTGGGTATAGGGTTCCTAGGGCCACAATAGGCTCAGGGAGAGGGACTGTGGCAAGAAGCCATGTATAATCTTCAGAGGAGCTCCGCACATGAACTGGAGTGCTCTGATTATGTTTAGTTTGGAAAAATTCAGATGACACCCCTTAAAAGATGACTGAAAGATGAGATCTAACATGAACAGGCACTTTTTGGTGATAATGACGTCTGCTGCATTTCCATGGTTTTGTGTATTTAAAATGTAAGACTAACTATAACGTCCCTGTAACCTTTGTTTATTTTTTTGTGAATTGCTATAGTTTTTAAATTTTGTTTCCTAACTACAATGTCCCTGTAACGTTTGTTTTTTTTCCAGTGCAATTCTAATTTTTTTTAACATAAAGTAATATTTAATTACCATATGTTAATCCAACCTCCACCACGGCCAACCCACCCCATGCAGCCAACCCCACACTGCGGCCTGGCCCTGCAACCAACCCCAAGTATCCAGCCAACCCCACGCATGTCCTTTCGCTGTGTGCAACAGGGGGCTCGCCCCAGGTCCTAGCCTGCTGTTAGGCACTGTCGCCAACCCGCATTAGGCAGTCAATCTGGGTGGGGGCATGCTGACCTCTTGCCGGGCTGATTCTTGCCCCAGAAACCTCATCCCCCATGCCCCGCCACCCTTTTTTAGGGGATGAGGTACGCAGCCCCCCTCCCCGGGTTGTATTTTGCTCCAAGGACTCCATTAATTAAATTAAGTGGGGGCAGGCAGCCCTCCTCACCAGGCCAATATTGGCCCCAGGAACCCTGGGGCCTGGCCAGTAGGTAAAGGGGAAGGGGGCATGCAGCCCTCCTACCTGGGCCAATATTGGCACGGGACCCCCCCCCCCGGGACCTGTCCCACTCAGGAAATGTCATCAGTGATGTCATAAATTATGTCATAGAGCATGTCATGAGTGATGTCATATGCGACGTCCTAAGCAGTGCATGGCAGGGGCACAAGTTAGTTAGTGCTGTTAAATATAATTGCTGAATTTCATGGGTTTATTTTTAGTTCAAAACTTTAATGCTATCAATCAGAAATTCATCTAAATATAACGTTACTTAGTCAGATGGGTACAAGACAGCTGAGATGATTCGAGCTCTGCATGGCACAATTATGTCATCTGAATCAGTTAAGATTCGGAGCAAACCCATGTTTCTTTCTTTTTAGAGTTTATATAGAGAAGGTATCATTGGATCTTGCCGACACCCTAAATTACTGATTCAATTTTTAAACACTTCTACCTATCCATACATCGACTGGGTTCCTCAAGGCCTTATCATGAACTGCAATTTTTTTCAATTATAATTGTATGCTTCCTGTCACTGAGCACCTGTGGCGTCTGAGAAAAAAGTGGACTAAGTCTGCAAATGCCTGAATTTATATCGGTGGGGGGAAAGCCTCAAATTATTGATCAATTTTCACAAACATTTGTTGCTGCCACACAGTGATAACAATCATGCAATTGACTTGGAGTTTGGTTCTGTAGTAGTACACTATAGGCTGATTAAATGTTTGTCTGGAAGGAGTAGGTTGTTAAAAATATCTGCGAATGAGTCGTAATAAGTGGCTCTTTTACATTCCACTCACTAGCAGATACCTCCTTCCATCCTCCAAAGACTAGAATCTTTGTCTTCTGGTGATTAGGAAGCTCAGAAACAACTGATGCACATGCCCTACCGAGAGAAAAGAGATGGTATTGACAATATTAATAGCCTGTTACCCATGAAGGATAATGTGAGTGTGAGAAATAATTTAAGATGCATTAAGAAGGCGAACCCTGCTAACTTCAGCAAGGTGAATAAATGACATTTTTTAGATTTTGTTGTGTCAGTAAAGTCTCACTAATATTTGTTTCTTTTTCATTAAGCTGGTGTGTTTACATTGAGACATGTTCCTGTATTTTCAGACAGCAGGATTTTTTGCAGTTTTACTGAAAAGTTTATTCTGGAAGTTTCGAATGGGAATTTTGAGGTGGCCAGATGAGCCTGAGCACTCTGGAGATACCTTAGGGCCATCACTGAGGATTGCACTGAAAAAAAGAGTCTGTTCCCAGCCTATGGCCTGCATAATGGATGTGTAATTCAATACTGGGAAAAGGCTTACCTGGAAAAAAAGGTTACTATAAATCAGTTGTAAATAAACAGATGAAAGCTCGTGTAGTGTACTCAAGAACATTCGAAGGCCGCATATCTGTAGTGTCTTCAGCATAAGGCAGATCAATGCCATTGCTAATACCCATCCCCAACGAGTGTCTCTTGCAAGCAGTTAAATTAGCTCGTAGCAATAAATTCAAATCTGAAGTACGATTCTAAGTGGGATGAATCAACATTTACTGCTGCTTCATAATTCTCAATTTAACATGCTTTAACACAACTTTAAAATAGCAAGGCAGTCACCCCATTGAAGACTAGTAGTGTAGACATTTCCACCGTAAAATACATTAAATCCAATGCCACAAATCGCATTCGTAAAACTCAAGTCTTTTATTTTATGGTGAAATCTTATGCACCGTCACAGCCCTACATCGATCTAAATTCTCTTCGGGCACATTACTCACCGTTTCTGAGTTCTTCTGAGACATTTGTTTCCTGAATGCGAATGTGTTTTCAAGATGAAATACCCGTATCTGAAGCGTGCCTAAATACGTCAGTGCTGTACAGAAGCCCTGGATTCCTTGTTTGTAAAAGGAACCAGCAAAGAGGCGGTTACGTTGTGTTCTGTCACATTTGCGCAGAACAGGAGACACTAATCAGAAGAACATGCTCAGGGGCGACAACGTGCCTGATCTTGTGATAGGCAGGTAAAAGCAAGTAAGATTACAAAACTGAACCAAGAGCCACAGAGGACGTTATTAGACTGAAAGGTAGCTATGAACCATTACATTCATCTTGCATTGATATGATTTTACGGGTAATAAATATCTTCAAAAATTTCTCGCAAGCAAGGAACTTCGTATGCAATAGGCTGCTACGTTCGTTGGAGTATTCTGAATCATACATCACAAAATATTTACTCATTTCATATGTTCATGTAAGAAAAAAATAGTTTTTATGTTTGGCGAAAAACGTAAGCAATATTAAACATATACGTCTACTGTTTTCTTGTTTTCATCTTCGATATGTATTTTCCCTTTTAAAAAAATCCCATTTAGTAGTGGATGTAATAACACCAGTGGTGGCTGGTGACTGAAAGCAGTGGTGGGGCACAAATACAATACGGAATTGCACCTTGTGAGAGAGCCTCACTACCCACGTATTTCCATTCACCTACTCACCCACTGCCTTTGGTCACCTACCCATTTACTCATCCACATTGTCATCCACTGCCATTCACACAACTCTTATACACAGACACCCACATTTTCCCAGCCACTCAGTCAAGCCCTGCAAACACTTATTCAAACAAACACACATTGCCTCACCCATCCAGTATACAGCAGTTTCAGTGATAAAAGGTACACGCATATTTGAGCTGCAGATTACATGTTTAATATGACATATAACGTCATTAGTCTGCAGAAGAAATAAAATGAGTATAACTAGCCATGATAAATTACTGGAACCATTACTGCCTTTGAGAGACGAAATCACCTACAGAGGCAGTGAAAGGAGAGGAGAGCTGAGAGAACAGATTTTCTTCTTATTGTCTAGAGCTCCAACTTACTTGTGTGCAGGGTTGTCTTTGGCATATTTATGACCTGAGGTCTTCAGGTCACACTCCTGTCTCCCAGAGAGCCCTGGATGGAGTTATTTATTGTATTTATTCAGTTTCTCTGCCACAGACTGCTTGTAATGCAGGAAAAGGGGATTTTCTTTGCGCAATGCCACATTCTTTTAATAAAATGTGACCTCTGGTACGTAGACCCTTCTGATCACACCCCACCATTTGAGTAAATAGGAAAGGGTGGATAATAATATCGGAGTGACATGAAGTTTTCAGAAACCCGGACTGAACAAAAAACGCTCCAGGCTGTTCACTATCAGGGCTTCTGGTGGAGTAGGAGATAAGCCAGGGACGTCACTGCGTTCTGAGAAAATGTAAGGGCTTTGCGTGGGCAAGCCCTGTCAGCCCTACTGTGCAGCTTTCAGCCACATACTGACGCAGGCGTAGTGGGGATTTTCAAACTGCACAACTTTCACTCAGAAAATGTTGTGCAGAAAATGTTTTACTTTCATCATGTAATTAAATATATGCTTCACTAGAGAGGCCAGAAAAGGCTAGGGGCACAGCCCCTTAGCCCTTGAACACCGGCCGCCCCTGAATAACACACTTACAGAATGGCCACCGTGTTCATTCACATCCTGAATGGAAGATTGGTAACATATTCTCCTTTAGATCTCTCTTTTTGTTTTGATTGTATTTATTTGAATTTCATTCAAGCATAGACGTTTATGGGTTAGTAAGATGACCTCCATTTACCCCTACCATAAAAGCCAACATTTTGAAACTAAAAGGAGGAAGATTTTGAAAAAAAATCAGGGACTTCATATTCCCCATTGACCTACTCTTAAGCAAAGGGAATTTTATGGTAGAGGCAGCAAAAAAAAAACATTTCTGCCTTAAAAAAATCAGGTGTCTCCCGCATGAATTAGGTCTATTGTCATGGATGTCCTACTGGTAAGGCAATGAATTGATCTTGTGTAAACTCATGCTGAGTTGTTACTTTTGACTGCCAAATAAATTACTTAATATCAGTGACGCTATTTCTGTTAGATACTCTGTTTAACTGCAGATTCCTCACGGTGTGAATATCTCAAGGCACCAATTTTTTTCTCAGCAGTTCCCTTGCACACCGGTTGGTGGTGTTGTGGAGCTCTTCATCGGTCTGTCCCATAAAAGTGATGTCGGGGCCACATATAACTGCCACCTCCATGCGTCAAAATCAGTTTCTTTCTGATATCTATAATTGCTACTGGGCACGGAGACCTAATTAATGAGGTTTGGAGGTGTGTACATCTCTAATTCAAACTTTTTTAAGATGAAGAAAAGGAGCCTATTCTACATTATATGGAGGAAGGAGAGTCAGTGAGGAATCTGCAGTTGGAATCGACCAGAAGAGTGATACTGAAGATAAATAATTTGTTATTCCCATTGATATCTCCAGCCCTCTAACCACAGATTACTCACCTTGTGAATAGGTACCAAAACAGTATCTTCCCAGGTGGTGCATCTGTGGGAAGGGTCAAACCAAGAAGTCTGCAGGACTGAAAGGGCAAAATGCACTTCCCGTCAGGCCTGGCATCTAGACAGCAGTGGTTTGTGAACATGTGAACTGACTATCACATTGCAGCCTGGCAGATGTCCAAGACAGGTATTCCGCAGGCCATTGCGGTGTTAGCAGCCTTAACCCTGGTGGACTGGGTCCGCAGGCCTTCTATGGGCTGTTTCTTGGCTAATGCATACCAGATCTTTATGCAAAGCACAATCCATCTAGAGATAGTCTGTTTTTGTACAGCTTTTTCTTTCCAGAGACCACCACAAAGAGTTGATTGTCAGCCCAATGGCTCTTGATGCGATCAGTATGAAAGCTTAGGGCTCGGAGAACTCACTGACACCAGAGGACTATGTCCCACCCACTGAAGTGGTACCCCAAATGGCCAAACTGGATGTTGTTCTTTAGGAAATCTGAGACATCCATGTGGCGACTGAACAATGCTTGGGGACCATCACGACTAATATCAGCTTACTCAAAGATGACCAATGTAAATTGTCTGATAAAGTCAAAACAAATGAACACACCTTCTCCACCCTGGCTCCATACCAAGCAGAATACTCATGACAGCTCACTCAGCTATGCAGATGGGTAGAAGAACTCCAGGACCGTGTGGATGATGTGGAGGGGAGATCCCGAAGGAACAATATCTGAATAGTGGGTGTCCCGGAGGGCGCAGATTGGCTTTGTGGTGGCCCCATCCGGACTGTCTGACCTGTTTGTGCTGGAGAGAGTGCGCCAGGTCCCATAAGAAAACCTATACCTGGAGCACCGCCACGTCCTATGTGGCTAAGATTCATAATTTTAGGGATCGGTATACACTACTATGTGCTGCGTGTGAAAAAGCATCCATTGCGATGGAGAATGCCAGGATCTCTTTGTTCCTGGATTATACGATTTCGGTCCAAAGCAGGTGCTCAACTTTCCAGGAGCTCAAAAACACTTGCACATGGCTGGCCTCAAATAGGCATTATTATTTCCAGCCAGAAACAAGGTAATCTACGAAAAACGTAACATTTTTTTTGATCCACCAGAAGGAGCGTGGGACTGGCTGGAACAAATCTTTCTGGACTCTTAGAGACGGAGGCCGCCAAGACCCGAGCTTGTCAAAGCTCAGTGGGTTCCATGGAAACATCGGCAGGGGCGTCCCGTTGGGCCAGCTCACAGACGGCTCCCTTCCCACAGCAGGCTGTGGAAGGACAGCAGGAAGCAGTCCGATTGGAAACCTCTCTGTGACTGACCAAGAAGTCCATCAGCTCCAGCTCCTCACAGAGCAGTGCCTCGGCTCTACTGGCAGTATGGCATTGTTCCCCTTAAACACCCCACAGATGAAGCACAACCTGTTGGGCTGAAGGTTGTGAGTACCGTATAAGCAATGTGGCTTCCCTTGCAGGTTGTTCATCGTGACTCCAGGTTGTTATACTTATCCCAGCCATTCTGAGCTGGGTCGCTGACTGACTAAGCTGTATCCTGACTGTTTGCTAACTCAATTAGATATGGCCCTGATGCACAGATTAATTCATACCCGTGAACATGATGTATGAGGTTTTGTGATTATATGTATTTAATGTGCATAGTACTAGGGCCTTGGGTCCGGCTTGCCAAGTATGGAGGACACAAATCCACCATCTGACTCTTCTTGAGACCAAATATTTGGAACCACATACCCCACATAAGTGAAGGCAACTGTTGTGCATTGGTTGAAATGTTCTTGTTTATACTGTTTGGTCCAACAACTGACTACCAATGGAACAAGTATTTTGGAATTGAAGTTTATTGTTTGATACCTCTGCCTACACTTTGACTTAGATGGATTATAGCATTACAGTATGTGCCAGGGTGCTGTTGAGGGGGGAGGGAAGTTCGCTCCGGAAGGGATGAATGTAATGTTAAAGGCCTATAACATTGTTACGTGGAATGTGCAGGCCTTCGGCTCTGTATACAAGAGGCATAAGATTTTGGTACAATTGAACAGGCGCCGTGCAAACATAGCATTCATACAAGAAACCCAACCTCACCACTCACAAGTTTCAGAAGCTGCGCAAGAAATGGCGGGGACAGCCATTCCACACTTCCTACTCCGGTTTTGCATGTGGCACTGCAATATGGCATCGGGCTGGTGTCTAGTTTGCAGTGCTGAAAGCAAGGGTAGACACACAGGGGTGCTAAATCCTATTACGCGGAAACTTAGATGGAGCACTGATTGTGCTGGGGTGCATATATGCGCCCAGTATGGAACAGGATGTCTTCTTGTCCCACTTGTCTTCTATACTGATGGACTGGACATTTCATCTCTGGGTACTGGGTGGTGATTTCAATGCTGTCATCGATACGACCCTAGATTGATCACATCCTCCCCTGCCCAGTACTGCTCTGGTGCGTCAGGTGGATGCAGGGCTGGTGTCTTTCGTATGTGTGGCGCAGTGGTCATACAGCAGACAGGGAATACTCATTTTACTCCCCCCCATATGCTGCACTCTCAACTCAACAGATTTGCTCTACACACCTATCACCTAACATAACAAATGCCACATACTTAGGGAAGAAAATTTCAGATCATAACCCGCTAGAAATAACATCAACATGGGGTCAGATACCGGCCCGATCCCCACGTGGCGTTCACAACCGGCCCTCATAGAGGCTATTGTGTTTTGAGAGCCACTTGCCAATTCCATAGACACGTTTTTCTCAGAGAATGTAGGTACTACCTCCTCCCCTCTAGTGGAGTGGAAGGCTTTTAAAGTGTTGATCTGAGGCACATCCATTGATTCGGTGGTGTGCGCTAGGAGGGAAGTTAAGCAAGAGCTTACATGTATAGAGAACAAGTTGGGCCCACTGGAAAAAGCTGCAGTCAACACGGCTGAGGCCGTGGACGAGATGCAGGAGGCCCGAATTGCCTACGCTAAGCTCCTTGAGCACCTCCGCGCGGTTGATTATAAAACATACACCCAGAAAACACATACAGATGCAGATAAATCAGGTGCACCACTAGCTCATCTAATTCAGCCTGACACTTCGCCTATGCCTATTCTGTTCATAAACATGCCGACCCAGGGAGCGATTGAAACACAATTAGGAATCAACAAAGTGTTTCGAGACTTCTATCCCCGTTGATATACCGCTCCAACAGATCCCGCAGATATGACTTTTTTTTTTGTCCAGAGTGCCAATGGAGGGTAGTGAGACCCTTCGCACCCCCGTTTCAGCAGGCAAAATACACGGGACTATCAAGGAGCATGCTTGGAATAAAACTCTGGGGTCAGATGGGGTTCAAATTGAGTTTTATTCTATGTATGCAACACGATTGGTATCACAATTAGAAAAGCTATACAATTCCTCCTTGCTGAAACCCAGTAAGCCATTGACGGAGCTCACCTCATATAGACCACTATCACTATTAAATACTGAATAGAAAATGTTAATTAAGATTCTTGCACGCGGACTGCTCTCCTGCTCCCAAAGCCATTGCCTGCAGACCAATGTGGTTTTGTTCCTCGACGCAATACCTGCTGAACACTGCCACATCTTTAGCATAATGGATGCAGTTAGGATACAAAACCAATTTTTGGCTGTATATTGCTAGATGATCGCCAAGCCTTTGATACCAGGGGTGGGACTTCATGTTAGCAGCGTTAGCTCAATACGGAATACCTCAAGCATATATCCAAAGGGTTAATCTTTTGACACAATGCCTATGGCCAGAGCTGAATGCGTATCAGGTGTCACGTGGGACTAGGGAGGGGTGCCCCCTATCGCCGCTCCTGTTTGTGCTGGCAATCGAACCCACTGCGCAGCTTATTGCACAAGAATCCACATAATGGGGATTACCTTTGGATCGAATGACCCACTCTCATCTCGTTAGTTGCAGATAATATGATCCTATATCTAAAAGACTTCCGAACAGGACTAGAGGGGATAGCTTACTTGCTAGCCGCCATTGGAAGACTTTCTGGTCTCCAAATAAACTTATAAAAATCATGTGCATTTCCGTTTACTGTCGTTCATATTGTCCCTGCCCTGCGGTTTAGAAATAAGAGTCTCTGGGTGGTTCCCCAAATATTCTGCTATCTGGGTGTCCACATATATCGAGAGACACAGGATATACTTGAGGGCACCCTTTTACAGACAATTAACTCCCTTAAAGCACAAATTACATTTTGGACTACTTTACCCTTGTCTGTAGCAGGCCGTCTATCCTTAGCAAAGATGATTATGTTACCACGACTCATTATTTTGTAAATCTCCCAGTGGTGGTACCAGCATGGGTATTCAGGTTGTTGGGTGCAATACTGGTGGGGCTCGCCTGGGGGCACAATGCCAAAGGGTTAGCCTCACCAAACTACAACTTCCGATGGACGGTGGCAGCATGGGAGCCCCTGACTTCAGGGCCTACTGTCAAGCGGGGCAGCTGCAATTGCTGTCTTATTGGTTGGCTGGGCAAGATTTGTCAGAGATTGGATACATGGAAGAACAGATAAACCAGGGTCATCTTCATAGACTGGTGTGTCCAGGCACGGCCTTACCGTGGGTCACATCCCTTTTATTACACGTGGCCCTAACTTACTAGAAAATGGCTACAAGATACACCGTTCCCATTCTACCTTACGCACCGAATGTTCCGTTACGTGGTCTCCCACATCCTCAGGCACACTAACAGCATGCCAGCTGGGTTCTTGCGAACAAGAGAGGGAAGAGATGGTGGACTTGTTGTTTCAAGACGGTACATTGATGTCGCACGCTGGCTTTGTGCACACATGGGCTGCCTGAAACCCTATTTTTAACCCATGCTAGCATACTCCATTACATACGGCAGCATTTGGGCACCAGATGGGAAGGAGCCTGTTACATATGAGCTTCTTCAGGTGTTGCATACCATAGGGAACAGTAGACATCTTGTACAATGGCTCTTCTGTGGGATCAGGGCACACTTTGGGACCCCAAGCTCCTTAAAACTCAAATGGGAGACAGATTTAAATTTGTGAAATCTTCTCGGCCGGGGACTGGGCCCAGCTATGAGAATACTGTAAAAAAAGTCTCAGGAAATGTGGGGTTAAAATGTATTCATTTCTCCAAATTACATAGAGCATACTTAACACCACACAGAAGTAACACAATGTTCTCCACTGTCTTTTCCACATGTTCCCGTTGTAAAGCTTTGGAGGCTAACCTCCTCCATATGTTTTGGACTTGCCCCATCCGGTCCACTTACTGGGAAGGTATTTCAACAGTGCTGTCTGAAATAACTGGCTTAGTTCAATGGAATACCCCAGTCCAATGTCTTCTGGATCTACACCCCAGGTCCAAGGTAATTTACTCGTTTGCTGATTTTGCCCTGCTGCTGGCGAAGAGGCTCATAATGAGACACTCGAAATCATATGAGGGCTCCACGGGTGGATCAATGGAGAGAGGAGATGGTACACTGGGGACTAGCTGAAAGTGGTGCTTTGCAGAGGGAGTAGTACACGGGTCTCTGCAGAAAACCCATCTTGCTTGAATGGGACGCTCCAGTGGAGGGATTCAAGGCACAAGACATGACATCAGACTGGGAGGACTAGACACACTTCCTTTTGCTGACCGGGGTGATGATGGGTATACCTCCCCATCCACGGTACCCGCAAACTCAAATGCACTTTACACATGCGTCCAAACACACTAGACCTTTTTCTTAGGTGACATGATTAGTTTGCTTGGGAGAAACTGTTCAATAGGCGCATATCATATGTGATGTACTATATGTGATACTTTGTGCATCTAACCTCAGACTGAGGCTTATTGCAACATTCTCTCACTTAATGTACATTGCCCAATCCTTAGACTACAATGTGAATGATCTAACGTACTTTTGTAAAATGCAATAAAGTTTGTGTAATGAAAAAATAACTCGGCCAGTCCAAGGAACTATCGTAATTCATCCTTGCTATTGGGAGTGGAAGCTTCTTTGATAGCAAGCACAAGCTCTTTTGGTTTTATACCCTCAGGTGTGACTTCATGACCCAGATAAGTCACATTTTTCACTTTGAATATACACTTTGTTAATTTGAATGTTAAACCATGATCATAGACAGTACCTTATTCACTCTTTCATTATTCTGTCCCCCACTCTCCCCCATAATTAATATATCACCCTGAAAATAAATTGTGCCAGTTACATATTTAAACAATTTGTACATCAACTTTTGAAATATGGCTGCCGCCGACACAAGACTAAAAGGCATTTGCACATAACGGAAACTACCTGGTGGTGTCATGAAGGCTGTTAAGTTCTTACTGCAACCTGGTCTGATGGTATGCCGAAGACAGATCAATGGACGTAAACCACTTCATACCTTTGGCGTGTGCAAGCATCTCATTTATTTCAGGCAATAGGAATCTTTCCACCACAATGTTACTATTAAGGTGTCTCAAGTCCATGCATAAGCTGATATTCCCATTAGCTCGCCTTGCGACAACTACTGGAGAAATCCACTCATTGGCCTCAACTTGTTCAATTATATTTTCCTTACGTAATCTTTCTATTTCTTGGTCAACCTCCTTTCTCACTATCCAAGGAAGTTATCTACATTTATGCACTTTGGGAACAACAGCATGTTTCAAAACTATTTTGTGTAAACAGCCCTTCAGTGTTCCAATTTTTCCAGAAAATAGGTCTGTAAACTTTATCTTAAATTCACTTCCATCGCTATCACCACAAATAGATACAAAAACTTGATCCTTACTGTTGAGGTCCAAAATAATGTCTAATGCTGTCTTAGCCTGTAAGGGCCATACTCTGCTACATAGAGTTTACTGACAGTTCTCCTCCCCTTAAATTCAAAAGTTAACTTCTTGTAACCCACTATAGGAATGAGTCTCCTGTGAAACTTTCAGGAGCAACATCCAATGGTTTTAAGGTCTTACCTACAACCGCAGCAAAAATTTCATCCCAATCTTCCTGATCCACAATTGTGTGTGGGGACTCGGAATCAGCAGCTATGAGTATCTCTGCCCCATCAAATTTAACAATGCAGACTAGTTTATATCTGGATTGTTTAGAAAGCAAATTTACACTAATGCTCCATTGAGCTTCTACTATGCCTAACACACATGCATCCTAGTCAATGGTATACTCTTCAGTGGATTTATCTGAAAATGAGTCTGTCAGAATCAGACGTATCTTGAACGCAAATATTCACCTTCCTACTAAACTTGCTTTTCCTACATACTTTAGCAAAGTGCCCAACAATACCACATTTTTGATTGTGAGCTGGACACTTGCAACTGTAGGCGTGATGGACTTTACTACCACATCTGTAGCATCTCTTTTCCTGCTTTGTAGACAATATTTTTCTAGTGTCTACTGCTTCCCAGACTTCTTTCCTCTTTCGAAACTTCTTTTGCTTGACTTTACACACACTTTCTTTTGTTCCTCTTTTTGTTTTGTCCCTGCTGCCTTGGCTCATTTACTAGAAAGTTTTGTCTTCCATCCACTGCAATAACTTCACTTTATGGAGGTGCTTCACCATAAAGCCATAGTCTCTCCTGCACACATTTGTTGTTTACATCCATAATTATTGATCTCTCCCCAATTCGTCATGCAATGTACCAAACCAGCAGGTAAGGCTAATTTGTTGAAGGCAGAGACTAACTCCTCTGTAGGTTCTTGGTTATTTTGTTTGTTGTAAAACAGTTGTGCCTGTCAATTGCTATGCATACTGACGTCCAGTAATATTTATCCAAATCCTCTAAGACATACGCCAGTTTCACTTGCACGTCAAGGTTTTTCTCCATCACATTATACCCAATAAGCCCCTGAGGTCCTAGTGAATGTAATAAGATTTTTTTTCTTTTGAGCTTGCGAAAGTTCCTCATCCTCAACGGTGTCAATATAATTCAGAAAGTATTGCTTCCATTCACTCCACTTAATGGGTGGATCTCCTATGCCTGTTAGAAATGTGTACTGTGGTGTCAAGGAAAATGTGTGTGATGCACACGTTTTATACTGCAGAAGTAAGGCAACAAAACACTATATGGCATATAATGGAGAGTAGCAATTCTTGAATACTTAATCCAGGTTGAAACTGAATTCACTGTAAATGTGTTACAGTACAAAAACAACTTGAATTAAGGCAAGCTGTCCTTGTACTGTTGTATTTACAATCAATGCAGTATCTGTTTCTTCCAATAACTACAGCGAAAGAATCACATGTAATATTTTTGCCCCACTACCTTTAATGTATGTCCGTTCCTTTTGTGGCTGCTCTGCTGTGGCGGTACTCCATGAGTATGCCAATATGTTTGCTGTGAGGTGCAAAGTAAACAGTGCATGTAGTAACCGTGCAAATAAAATACACCTTGACCCAGTGCTTGGAGCCACACTGTACGATGTAAAATACTGAAAACAATGCCAGCGCGGTGACTGATTAAAAATGTCGAGACGTCACGTTACGCAATGACACACGGCAATCTGCATCACTTCCTAGTTGATTCCTAACATGATGACAATAAAAACATTCTAGCTGACGTGATAAGAATTTTCAATTTTATTATTAAGGTCATGGAGGCAAGGATTATGCTTCTCTTTCCTTACTACATATTTACAGCAGCCAATCAGAGACAATAAAACAGGAAAAAACACTGAAATATAAACTACCAGCCCCATGAACCCCAGCTTGTGTGTCACATGGGCCAATCCCCAATAGTCCATCCCTTCAATAGGCACTTCCACCATTTTAACCTCCTCTTTCTTTGCAAAGGCTGAAGTAAAAAGCCAAACTCCATAAGGTATCCGGAAGTAACAAAGTCTGAAAGGTCACTGAACAGGACCCGAAACTCCATAACTTTCATGTTTGAGAACAAAATCCTCCAAATAAGGCGGTGTAAGCTGTTGAACCAGTTGGGGCCAAAACGACCATTCATGCTTGCTTCTGTTTATTGCCTAGGAGATGAACCAGAGCCGTAACATCTATCACCATATCATGTATAAACAATATTAGCAAAGGGTGAGAATGACTATTTCATACATTAGAAATATTCAAAATATGTACTTATAACTTACATAGTAAAGTCAACATTCAGGGTGGGATAATCCTCGTCTCTGTGTCCTTGAAAATTCTTATTGCATCAGCTAGATTTTTTTGTTATTCTATGTCAGGACAGGAGGCTCCAATTATGCTTGTTCAAGGCTGCGCCACCACCACCGAAGCTACATCCACAATCGGTTTGTAATAGAATGATTTGAAAGTGGATTCCGAGGACCAATCCGCTTTTTATGATATCTTCCAGACGAGAACCCAATGCAAAAGATTTTTATGCCATAATGCCCCAAAAACTGAGATGTCGATTCCCGCTTTCGAAAGCAACCATCTCATCCATCTAGCGAGAGTGGCTGATGAAACTGGTCCAAAAGGTTTCCTGAGAGCGATGAGCAATTGGCCCTCAGGTTGTACCTGCAATTCACTGGTAGCCGCCTCATAGGCTTTGATACATTCTACCACACAAAGCTTTTTGTCCGAAGGAAAAGCCGGATAAGAAACTGACTTGATGTTAGTCTTTGTTCTGCGGGATACAGAAAAACTGATCCCATTCTGAGAGAATTTTCTACCTCTAATATCTAATGCTCGGACATCTGAAATCCTTTTGCATGAAATCACGCACAATAACAAAGTCAATTTAGCAGACAACTGATTCCGCGATAGGTACTTATTATCAGGCCAGGAAACCAGGAACTGAAGCACTATGTTGCCATCCCAGAGGGATGAATATCTGGTCTGGGGAGGTTTACAAAACCTAATACCTCTCAACAACTTACACACCAAGGGAGCCTCACCAACAGGTTTGCCATTAACTTGTATATGGCCTGCAGAGATAGCTGACCTGTAGGTGTTTACTGACCTGTAAGCCAAACCAGAATTTGCCAATGAGGCTACAAAATTGATTATGAGACAGACATCCGCTTTAGGGGGATCTGCATTCCTTTTGTTACACCAAGACACCCATCTCTGCCAAGCGGATGCGTATCGTTTGTGGGTACTAGGAGCCCAGGTGTGGTCGATATAGGCCAAAGCCTGTGCCGAAATGCCTGGTAATTTCCATCTTTTCTGGAAACCCTCCAAGCTACTAACCGTAACTGGTCTGACGAGATCAGAGGATGTGGAAGGTTTGCTGGGTCTAAAAGAAGGTTCTGCCTCGACGGGATTAGGAGAATGACATCGCAAGTCATGTCCAGCGCAATGGGAAACCAAGGCTGAGCTCGCCATAACGGCGTGACCAGAATCAGTTCGGCTTTCTGGCGACGTGCTTAAGCTAGCACCCTGGGTACCATGCTGAACGGGGGAAAAGCATAACCCAGATGAGGTGACCAATCCTGCAGGAACTCATCCATCGCCAGATCCTCTGGGTCGGGCGCCAACTGAAAAACTTTGGGAGCTGGCGACTGAGCCAAGAGGCAAATAGGTCCACTGAACATGGACCCCATGTGCGTTTGAGGTGAAAGAAAACCCTCGGATGTACCCGCCAGTCACTGAAACCCTGCAGGTGATGAGAATGCCAATCCCCCACTGAATTTTGTGATCCCGGTAGATACTCCGCTATGAGAGAGATCCGATGCTGTAGACAAAAATGCCAAAAATCCTTGGCAATCTCTGCCAACATCCAGGACTTCGTGCCTCCCATCTTGTTGACGTACCTGACTGCTGAGATGTTGTCCATCCTCAGTAAAATGCAGCAGTCCATCCTGGACGGTGATAAGCTCTTCACCGCAAAGGACCCGGAAGAAGCTTCAGGCAGTTGATGTGAAGCTGAAGCTTCTGCTCCGATCAACGGCCTACAGTGGAGACGGAACCGCATCTGGCTCCCCATCCCCACCTGCTGCCATCCGACTTCAGGATGATGTCGGGGGCACTGCCGAATATTGCCCTGCCATTCCAGGCCTCCATGTGGGATAACTACCAATTCATCTCCAACCTGGCCTACGCCGAAAGTTGTAATTGTTCCGTATAATTCAGCCCTCACCGGAGACATTTTATCTTGAGGCGCTGAAGGGCCCTGTAATGCAGGGGACCTGTGAATATGGCCTGGATGGAGGAGGCCAGAAGGCCCACAATCCGAGCTACTGACCTCAATGATATTGTCTGGCCTCGCAACACTGACCTCAATTCCTTCTTGATCGACTGAACCTTCTGCGAAGGAAGGATCAGCTGAGACAATACCGAATCGATCTGGAATCCCAAAAATTCCATCTGCTGGGAGGGAACCAGGCATGACTTCAGTTGATTGATGATACACCGCAGGTCCTGCAGAAGTTGAATTGTCCATGACAAATGCAGAGTTACTGTCTGGGGATCCTGGTGTCAGGGAGACCATATCCTCGGGGCCTGCGTACGCTCCCAACATGTCCACCACTAGACAGCTCCAAAACTCTGATAGAAATATCACAGAACCTGAGAGAGTCCAAGCGGGGGAAAAGGGGATTAGGATGGGAACAGCTGGGAAGGAGACCTGTAGGAAGCAAAAGATATTATCACATTGATTTTTACTAGACTATGATTCTAAGCATTGTCATACTGGAACCATGGATAACTTAAGAAAGGACTATAACTAGACCTCAAAATGTCTGGGTACCTGGGAATGAATCAAGAATGGTTAATACAATGTTTCATATGAACTTTTCAGAAAATGTCACATACTGTCTAGGAATATAAGAACCTTTTAGAATTATGTTTCAGAACCAACATTGCCTCTTTACATGAAGACAAAAGGTAATCTGCACATTCCCTGGAAAAACAATAGGAATTGTACTAAGGACTTAACATGCACATAGAATGTAACATCTTGAATTTAACACCATTGCAGAAAATTCAAAAGGCACTGAATAATCGAGTGCACTTCAGGAAACACTACACATCAAAGTTTTAATTGCCATGAAATGATCGTGCACACTGAAAGCGATATTAACATCAAGGTTTAAATGCGGGAAATGAATCGCGCACACTGCTGATTCCAACAAGTACCTGCAAATGCCATGAAATGATTGCGCACACTGTAAGCGATATGAACACCTAGATTTAAATGCGTGAAATGAATCGTGCATCTTGCCGATTTGAAAGCCACCATATAAATGCCAAGAAATGGTTGCGCACAATGAATATCAAGAGTTAAATGCAAGGAATGAATTGCGCGTCTTGCCGATTCGAATGCCACCATGCAAATGCCAAGGAATGGTAGCGCACACTGAAAATCAAGAGTTAAATGCAAGGAATGAATCGCGCGTCTTGCCGATTCGAATGCCACCATGAAAATGCCAAGAAATGGTAATGCAAGGAATGAATCGCGCGTCTTGCCGATTCGAATGCCATCATGCAAATGCCAAGAAATGGTAGCGCACACTGAATAACAAGAGTTTAATGCAAGGAATGAATCACGCGTCTTGCCGATTCGAATGCCACCATGCAAATGCCAAGAAATGGTAGCGCACACTGAATAACAAGAGTTTAATGCCAGGAATGAATTGCACGTCTTGCCGATTCGAAAGCCATCATGTAAATGCCAAGAAATGATCGCACACAATGAATATCAAGAGTTAACTGCAAGGAATGAATTGCGCGTCTTTCCAATTCAAATGATTCCATGCAAATGCTAAGGAATGGTAGCGCACACTGAATATCAAGAGTTAAATGCAAGGAATGAATCGCACGTCTTGCCGATTCGAAAACCAATATGCAAATGTCAAGAAATTGTCGCGTACACTGTTGCCGACCCGAACCTCAAAAGTCAAATGCCAAGAATGAATTGCGCGTCTTGCCGATTTGAATACTAACATGTAAATGCCAGAAACCACGAGCACATTCACACGCACAAGGAAAATCTTTCAACATGAAAGCTAGGCCCAAAAACTCGAATCCCTTTTGAAAACGGAGTCGGGCCCAGCCCGACCTCCGTATTACCGCCCTGTTCAAGGATTACCAATACAATGAAGGGCAAGGCCTGGAAGGTCAAAGTAGGCCTCTGGAACAGGAGCTCAGGAAGTTGCTGCTGCTCTGCACCAGGACCTCTGAATAGTGAGTACGTGGAGCTGGGCTGGCTCCCTTATATAGAGTCTGGCCCAGCCCACAACCACACCCATGTCATGCTGCAGAGAAAGCTTCTGGAAGGCCCTAGAAAGGGACCACACCCTAACACACTCAGTAAGTCTGCAGCAATACCTTGCAAAAGAACAGTTATTGCAAACATCATTAATAGTGTTTTTCAAGGTTAAAGTCTGCAGTGCAAAAGGTTAACATACTGCATATAAACACAATGCATGAATTATGCTCTTGCATAAAGGCTGGGTTTTTGCATTTTAGTCGCCCGTAGAGAGCGCACTGCCCTGATGTTGACACCTGGGCCATAAAAAGGAGATTGTCTAGGTAGATGATTAACCTGATGCCTCGATCTCGAAGATGCTCCACAACTGGCCTCATCAGCTTGGTGAAACACCATGGAGCCGAAATAGTCCGAAAGGAAGCACCTTGTACTCCTAACATTGACAGAGCCAGTAAAATTGGAGAAAACACCTGTAGGGAGCAAAGATAGGAACCGAAAGGTACGCATCCTTTAAATCTAGACGGACCATCCAGTCACCTTCTTGCAGGAGATCTCGGAGAAGGTGTATACCCTCTATCTTGAAATGTCCGGTAGATAATCCAAGATTTGAAAAACTTTAGATTGAGCACTAGGCGAGACCCACCTCCTCTTTTGTTGACCAGGAATATGGTGCTGATGAATCTCGCTGGATGAGGGGAAGAAAAACATATGGCGTCTTTTTGCCTGAGAGTGGAAATCTCTTCTGAGATGAGTTCTTGCTCTTGTTGGGAAAAATACAGCTCTTGAGGAGGCACTGCCTGCACTGGGGAACTGTAAAACTCCATCTTGTACCCCATCACCGAGTCAACGACCTCCAATTGTGAAGAAATAATCTGATCCTGCCCCCCAAAGTCACCTATGATAATGGTATGAGACTCACCAGAATATCCTGCCTTTGAGTTGCCTCTTTGTTGGCCCCTGCCATAGCCTCTGTGGAAGTGTCGCCGACCCCCACGGGTTCTGGTGGGTTAGAAGGTGTGATCTGACTTCTGGTCCTGCCAGCCTCTGTGGGGGCGATTAAAAGTGTTTCGTTGGGAGCCCTGGAAACCTCCTCGGCCTGACGAACGGGCCCTGTATCATACAGCCCTACCAAAAAGGTGGTTGCAGAAGACCTTTTTTAAGGAAAGGTGTGCCTTATCTAAGGTGTTGTATGTCGCCGCAAATTTAGCCAGGTCCTTGACAAATGGCCCACCAAAGAACAGACCTTGCGCTACTGGACCCGCCTCCGAAGAGGCAAGGTCATTGGGCTTTGGGTCAATGCGTATAAGGATGGAGTGCCTCTGTTCTGTTGCTATTGCCACGTTGGCGTTGTCCAACTGGCATTCAGCGTGCTGTGCCCAGCCAATTAACACATCCGTGTCAACCGCCACACCCAATTCCTTGGCCTGGAAGCCCAGCTCCAATATTTTAGTCAAGGGGCCTGAAATATCCAAGAGTCAATCCTGACAGAAACGCCAGACCCTGTCCAGCCCTTTTTTGGGGTCCTTGTGCCACTTCATCATGAAATTCACCATGGTGGGGTCCACCTCTGGTGTATCGGCAACCTTGCCCTCCAGATCTGGTCTGGGACATTCAGACCTGAGCCTCATTCTGACGTCTTTGTCAAATTCCTGACGGAGATGCGACTGGACATAGCTAGCCACCTCAGGGAGGAGAGACCAGTTGGTGGAACGGGGTGTATGATCTCCGTGGGGTCAAAGGTTAATACCTTAAGAGGCACCAGGTGTGCATCTGATGCCCGACCATTGAGTCTTCTCTTGCTGGGGCTGGGCTGCTTCTCTTGGTCACTGGCCAGGGAGTCATTTGAGGAATCCGAACCTTGAGGAGTGTCGTCTGAAGATGGCGCCTGCGCACAAGGGTTACTATACCCATGTTCGTCAAGGACTGTCCCTGACAATCTTTCAAAAGCGTCAGAGTGCGCCCATTTGTTAGCCTTGAACTTCCCTTTGGAAGGTTTAGGTGGCTGTGAAGGATCCTTTCAGGGACTGTAATAGAGGGGAACCAGCCCTGCTGGCAAGCAAAACCCTTAAGGTGGGACGTCAGGGGGCCGAGGGCCTTGGCAAAAAGCCTTTTTCACAGAGAGCTGGACGTTGGAATCCAACGCCTCAATCAGACTCTCTTTAAAGGACGGGGCTGTCTCCTGCATGTCCCCAAGTTCTTCCTCATAAGCCTCATAATGAGCTATCCCTAAGGAAAGACGGGCTCCACTTACTGCGGATGACAGACAGCAGACTGTAAAAGGGGGGACTGCAACCCCAGGGGGCGCAAGCAGACAGGAATAAAGCATGGAGGGAGGCGCCTGCAAGCACTCTAGGCAAAGCTTATGCACAATTTAATACAACCCTGGGGCCTCTCTTAAATAAAATTAAGCCCAAATTCAACTTTGGAATTAAAAGTACTTCCAAAGTCTTAAACTACCTTATTCTTACATATAAGTCACCTCTAAGGTCTGCCCGGATGCTCCAAGGATAGGGCGCCTTGTAATCATAAGTAGGGACATTCTAATGGATGTTTTATAGGCCCTGGTGAGGAAAAACTGCCAATTTTGTTTTTTTCCCATTGTAGTACATTAGCTCAATAGGCTAACATTGGAAGGCTTTATTTAAAAATAATAATGTCTAACTTTGACAGAAGTGAGTTAAAACTGTGCTTCAATGTGTCAAACTCATAGTTAAGACAAATCCAAAAACTTGCCCATGTTAGATTTATCATATTTATTACAGGGAAAGAGCTTTATAACTCTTTTCTAAGGTTAGCCCTGTAGCAGCCTCTCCTGATTGGCCAGCCTTTGCCAGGTTGCACTGATGAGGTGTGACGTGGCCTGGGCTGAGACAAAAAAACGTCTGGTAAGAGGGAAACTGCAGCAGCAGATGCCAGAGCAGGAAGGGGATTGGGTGTCCAAACTGGTCTTCAAAGGAAGAAAGACAGTTTGGACAGAAACCAGACTTCCGCCATTTCCTGCACCCCATGCAGATATGAGCTCCTGTAATTAGATTAGGAGAGGGGCTGGAAGGGGAGTGTAGGGAAATGTTAGCCACACCTGTGGGTGGGCTAGCCAGACCTGAACCTCCAGAAGAGATTTTCTCCATTTTGAATTTTTGAGAAACATTGCTTTCTGGGACAAAAATGTGCCACACTTCGCAGGAAGTGGTCACCTCAGAGGGTGCCACCCTGCACCACATTGTTCAGGGTTGTCCCCCACTTGCCAGCCTAAAGACCTGGATATCCCTGCTGGAAGAAATCAGAAGAAGAAGGACTGCCTTGCCAAACCCATGGTTGCACCAAGAAGGTCTGCACCTGTAGCAGACTCTGGGCTTTACCATAAAAAGGACTTTGCCTTGCTTCTAAAGATCCAGGAGTGGACTCCCTGAAAGCAAGAGGTACAATGGGAGCTACTAGGAGTCCCCTGCATCAACTCCTGCAAGAAAAGCTCTGCTGACCAGAGTCCAGTGGACTTTTAAGGATTTGGCTAAATGCATTGTGGGAATTGTACTCCCAACACTCCAAGGAGCAATTCAGAGCTTCTGGAACCTTGGATGGTGTTGTGGACCATCCAAAACCCCAAAAAGACCTCCGGGAAGAAAATTCAGAAGATTGGAGAATGTTTTGAAAAAAAGGTCCATAAGGTGACAGACCCATTGTTGAGAGTCAAGCCAGCAACGAACCGTGACCCAGCCTGAATTTCAGGTTTGCCTCGCTGAAGCTCCGAAGCTCTCCACCGTCAGCAACGAGAACCAAGACCTCCAGGATTTCACAGAGACCAGAAAGCCGGCCTGCTGAGGAGACTCGCTTGACGTTGAGGGAAAAAGAACCAGAAAAGGGACTAAATCAGAAGGTAAAATTTTGACTGAGGCCCACAGCTCAGTGTATCTGACTTGGGCTTCATCACGGTTGGCCTCAAACTTTGACTTTGACCAGGTTCAGTGCGACCAGATAGCTACAGTTGGCACTTTTCGCTTTTAACCACTAGAAAGCACATTTTTTTTTATTTATTCTTTAAAAATTCATATCTCCCGTTCTCTACATTTTTTGTTTTAATGTCATTTTTAAGATACAAATATGTCCTAGTTTTAGGTTGAGCATAGCAGCGTGCAAGCGCTGCTTTTCCAACTTGTTGGTATGTATCTGGCCTTTTAACCATGCCCACTGCATGCCCATCACTATCACTTGTTCATGGGCTTGCCTTTAAAAAATCCTTTGTTTTCGTTGGTAAATGCTTTACATTTGTCCCGCCTTGGGGCGGTTTTGTTACCGCCTTGGCCATCGATCCTGTAACATGGATAATTGTACTTTTGCCAATAACTTTGACTGTGAGCGAACTTCTTTTTCCTTTTGGGTCTCTCCTTTTCGCTCACGCTCATGGCGGTGGTGGCGCGTTGAATCGGTTATGTCAACTGTTTTACTTTTCATTTTCAGTGTGTGTGGCAAGAAAAGTCCGGCTTAACCCACTGCATTACAAATGCTTGTTCCTTTTGTCTCTATTCGAGCAAATGCGAGACCCAATGCATTGCAAGTGCTCGTCATAAATTGGTGTTGAATTTTTGTGTGTTGTGTTTTACTTATTTACTGTTTTGTTGCTATTAAATGCTTTACATACCTGTCACCTAAGTTAAGCCTAACTGCTCATGGGCCAAGCTACCAAGGATGGAGCAAGGATTAATTCATTGAGACCTTGACTGTGCCTTATTTGTGATTGGGGCCTTATTACTGAGTGTAGGTACCTACCTACACTTACTAATAAACCTCTTTCCAACACAGAGACTTAAATTAAAACTCCATAGCAAATATTGTTAAACAAAATAAATCACTTCAAATGTTTAAATGTATACACACGCAGATAAATAGATAGATTAAAGTTAAAAATGTTTACATTATTTTCCTTAAATTTTGTTACATGAAATAAAATTAAACAAATTAGTTAAAAATATTCTAAATAATTTTGTATGAAAGTGATAGTGAGGGTGCAGTTTTTAAAAACTGTTCTAAATAAATATTGTAACTTAAATTAATATATTTTATTTATTTAATTATTACACATTTAATTTGAGTCAATGTGCTGTAATATTTCATTTATTTTAGTTATAGGTTCCTAATAATTTAATTTTATTTCACATTAAAAGTTTTAAAAAATATATTTTTATAATAATTATTAACCTTTAATATTGTACCCTGTACTTTATCATGTCGAGATCTCTGCTCTGGAGTTTGAGACCTCTGCTTAGTAGTGACTTTATGCTCGTAAATCCTGTTACAGTGGGCTCCACCTCCAGTTTTGACGGGGTACAGATGCACGTCTGCAACTAGTAGTAAATGTACACTTGGACATGGTCAATAGCAAAAAAAAAGTGTAAAGGTATTATTGGGTGCAGTACTAAATTTACACAAGAGTCCATCTAGACATGTAAATTCATCTTTGTATATAGGGCCCTTAGTAATTATATTTCACTGTTCTGCTGAGTCAGGAATAAGATGCCCTTTTTACTAACTCTGCCTCAACAGGTCATGCACCCTGGCAGGTCATACATGGCTAACCTCTTGTCGTGTTCTGGTGGCCACATTGTTAAAGGACTCAGCACAGAAACACGTTAAAGTACTTGGCATGTGTGTGCGCACGCGCACACACACACACAAACACACACTTTTAGAACTATGTAGGTAAGCAACCTGATAAGTGGTGGTCTTTTGCACATTATCCTGGTGCACAAGGAGAATTTTCACTTTGGGCATCCTCAGTGAATACAGAGAAACATGACCTCACTGCCATGCGGTATCAGTTATGGGGCTTGGAGTTTGGGGTGCCAAAGGTTCTCCAGCATCGATGTTTCAATTTTCCCTACTCATAACTGTCGATGGCCAGCTTCTTATAGGTGTTCACAGCAACGAAGTCACTGCAGGTTTCCTGGCTGCCTTGGTCTATGTGGCATTGCTTGTCTTTCCTGTACTAGGCTAGGTGATTGAGAGGGGCCTAACCACCTCCTGAAAATGATGGATGTCTGCCCAATGTTTTCCCGTTTTGCTGGAGAAAGGACCCAGCAATTTCTGTCATTTACAAAGGGCCAGGTTCAAAGAGCATGATTACCTTGCCTTTTGAGTATCTGCTTCTAAACCGTGACAGTGTCTCTACTGTGTACATCTGATGGTCTGACTCCTCTTACCATTCTGTTTATTGCCACCAGTCCATTCAGTCAGATGCCTCCAATTGCCACCCTGCGGTAGAGATTATGGTGTTGTTGATGCACGTCAGGAATAACACTGATGCTTAGGAGACACCAGTGGAAGAATGTGTTATGGTTGTTTGGCCCCTGAGGAATTAGTAGCAAGCTATTTCCCAGTTTTGAGTAGTATGCCCTTCTGTAGTTCGCATCAAGCTGTTCAGTGTTTTCAGGAGGCATTCCACTTCACCAGTCACTTGATGCCAGCATGAGATTACTCTTATGAGCAGAGTCACCAGATGGGAGATGTATATCTGAAACCTGTATATTGAAATGGTGGGATGTTGTCTTATTGTAGCACCACTGGAACCCCTGGGTGGCAAGAATGTTTACTAGCAGTGCTACAACACTCTTCCCTAGACATGGGTCTCACTCTCCCGAACACTTGGGCCTCACTTCCCTCCCCTGCTCATGCTTCTCGAGAACAGTTGTTGACAACCCAGAGGTGCACGAAATAGTTCACTGCTGCAGCAGTGGTGCAGTGGTGACCCCTGTTGGATCTGCATGGCCGAGAAGTATTCTCAAACTTCTTGCAGCCTCTCAAGCAGATAGCGGGATCAGGGTGTTGGCACCCACAAAATGTGATGGGTCACCAAACACAATCATGTCAATGACAGGGTCATAAATGCCAGCCATGTACCTGAGATGTTTTTTTGTGGTGAGTGTCAGGAGTGAATTAAAGGAGCCATGGAACCCAATATCTCCTGGAATACTATTCCAGATCATCTGTGCATAGAAATAATTGGCATGAATTCTGATTTTCTTCTTTCTGCATTTCTTGGTTTGAACACTTGCGTTGGCTTGACTGTTTATTAACTGCCTAATGTGACTAACGTGTCAAATAGGTGTGTCCGTGCACCAGATCATGCAAATTCATAGATGATACAGCAGGTTATGAAGATGATGTAGGCCTGGAGAGACAGGGTCATTATACTCTGTGTTTGACAAAGGAGACAACAGGCAGGATGCTGCTCAGTAGGGAAAGGGGTAGGAAAGATGGCCAAGGCTTTTTGCTGTAGTTGGAGGGCAGGGTCACACAAGAGTCTGGAGCTATTCTGGTAGAAGATACGTTCTTTATTTCATATCAGGCCTTTAGATGCCAGACACAGCCTGATAACTTCTTTTAAGACTTCATCCTCCCTGTAACTATCATCTATTCCCAAATTTCAGCCAGCACACAGACACCAAAGGTTTCAGCCAGCACACAGACGCCAATATTCCATGCAACATCACAATTTCATGGGACCCATACTTAACATTCTACAGCATGCCCACCCAGCCCAGGCATACACAGAAATATAATGTTACTGTGCTTTGATACATTTTCTGGCGTGTCATTGGAAAGGTTCGGCCTCACTTTCATCAGCAGTATGAGATGCCAAAATGCTGTTTTGGTTGGCTTGCAGGTGCGTTTCTTGAACTGACGGTTGGTGTCAAGGGTGGTTTTCAGTAATTTGGCAATTATGGTTTGCTGACATGTAAATCTGCCCGGTTTCATGCTTCTGGCCACATTTGAATAAGGGTTAATATATTGCATTTTATTGGATTTGGATGGCTTTATTTTCAAAAGGTGGTTGAGGTCCAGGTCTTAACTTGTTCTCTTTTGTTGGTGGAGCTTGTGTGATCAGCATATTGATGGATTTTAATTCTGTTGTTTGAGAGTGGAGTTTCAATGGTTAACAGGTGGAACGTAAAAATGATGGGGGTAGGTGGATACCTGTGGAACTCTGCATGGAACAGTTAGCTTCTGGGATCTAGCAGTGCTCATCTAGATGAATTAATGACCATTAGGGAGATCTGAGGTGAATCAACAAAAAGTACTTTATTTCTGAAATGTGGGTCAGGGTGTCATGGTTGATACTGTCAAAAGCTACCGTGATATTGCGCATGATCAAGAAGCAGGACTTGTTTTGCCAGTGGTGAGGATAGCATCATCCATAACTTGGTCAGTTGCAATATTTGTATTGCATCACAAAGCAAGGATGGCTTGGTAATTCTGCATGGGCTGATTTTCGAGAATTGGGTTCTGAATGTGCAGACAGACAGCTATCTTAGTAATCTTTCCGAAGAATTGTAGGTTATTGGTGGGTTGTAGATCGCACAGTGGTTGTACTCCAGGGTTTGGTTTTTTCTCTATTGGTAGCATCTATCCAGCTTTAAGTGTCTAGGAAGGTGATGTAAGCAAATAAAGGTTTTTCAGAGTTGAGATATTCACTTTCTGCCCAGAGTTTTACAAGTCCTGGAATGGGTGGGGAGGAGAGGAAAGGGGTGCACCTACAGGTTTATGGAGGCATTTTTCATGTAGGTTAATAGTGTTTCCAGTGCTCTGAATGTGCCTTCAATCAGTATCGTGAGATGTAGCCAGGTCAATATCTTAATTAGTACTGATGGCTCAGGATCAGGATAAAAAGCTGTTGTATACAATGTAGCAACTTGCCTATATTGGTGTTTCCTCACAACAAAATAATCAGGATTGATTTAGTGGAAGTCTGTGTACTCTTTGTGACTGGAGTAGCAGCAGAGCTAGCTCTGTCAGATATGGCTATCGACAGGCAATCAGGAATGTAGGTTCATATTCCGGACGTGTGCACTGCATAGGGCCAACGTGGTGTGTACCACAGTAATGGTCTGGAAGTGAAAAAAAGAATATTGTTGCAGGGGTGGCTCATCTTTATAGATATCGCCCTCCTAGATTTCTGCCCCGTGTTTATAACTTTAATAGCAAATATTATTTGCCACATTAGAGAAGTCAGCAGAAAGTTTGACTAACTTTTCATCAGAGAATAAAGAAGGTTCATCACAAGAGGACTGAGGAACAATTGCGGTCACTTGATGAGGAGAATCCCACACGTTTTTAACAATTCTTTTAGCAAAATGTATACAAGTTTGTTTTACTATTTTTTTTTTATACTGTTTTAATGCCTCCTAATAGGCGGTCTTCGCTGCAGGGCTTTAATTCAACTGCTAGTCAGTCTCAGTCTCTCTCTCTTTTCTGTGTACCATGGAGCGTAATGGGTGCTTTTGCTTCGGTTTAACTTGCCTCAGTAGAAAAATAGTATTCAGTGCAGATATCAACCACAGACTATATTTATCGATCTTGTATTCTATGACACCATCAATGTTACAATTTGAACAAGGGCCATCACACAGTTTGTCTTTAGAAATGTTACTCCATGGATGCAAGACTAGCAATTGAGTTTTGGGAGACTGATAGGCTCCTATTGGATTAGGAAGATCTACCTGAACAGTATGGCATAGTGGTCCAACTACTCCAAAGTGATGGGCTGGGAGGGTCAATCAGTGCCTCTGTAGCAAAAAGGGCATTTAAAGTGAGACCTGCAGTCTGGATAGATTGGTTAACTATTGAAGAGAGTCTGAAAAAGGCGTGAAGGCAGGAAAAATCCTCAAACCTGCACAACAAAATCAGGTGAATTCATTCCACTTGGCACAATAAAGTCGGTTTGCTCCTAGACAAGATGATCACATGGTCCAGGTGGCCAGTACGGTAACAAACCTGATATTACTACAACTTTATCTACCAAGATCTTAGTGCTATTGAGAGATTACATTTTTTATACAAAATCGCATGTGATTCCTCTGAGATGGTTTAAGGGGGTCCAGGCTAGAATATAACCCTTAAACTATGTTTAACTATGGGTTAAACACATAGGCGGTCATTACAACATTGGCGGTAAAAGCCACTTACCGCCGTGCAGAAGACCGCCAACACACCGCCGCGGAATTCCGCCACAGCTATTATGACCCACAGTTCGGAATCCGCCAAAATTCAGACACCCACACAAGTCCGCCACACCAAAGGTCAGTGATAAACTGGCGAAAACAAAACCTCCACCGTCACAGCAACAAAAATACACCCACACTATCACGACACACGAATCCACGCGGGGGTCTTTCAACCGCGGTATTCCATTGGTGGTACACACCGCCGCGCTCTAAATACACACACATTTACAAAACACTACCACATTGGACAATTTCAAATACACACACCTGATACACATACACACACCACTCCCACACACCCACACCACTATAAAACACACACCCACATCACCCACAAACCCCCACAACAAAAAATTCTGAAAGAAGGCCAGAGAGAGATGTGAGAAAGTAGCCTCTTTCTAGCCTTGTTACCCCCACTTTTGGCCTGTTTGTGAGTGTATGTCAGGGTGTTTTCACTGTCTAACTGGAATCCTGCTAGCCAGGGCCCAGTGCTCATAGGGAAAACACTATGTTTTCAGTATGTTTGTTATGTGTCACTGGGACCCTGCTAGTCAGGACCCCAGTGCTCATAAGTTTGTGGCCTATATGTGTGTGTTCCCTGTGTAGTGCCTAACTGTCTCACTGAGGCTCTGCTAACCAGAACCTCAGTGGTTATGCTCTCTCATCTCTTTCAAATTGTCACTAACAGGCTAGTGACCAATTTTACCAATTTACATTGGCTTACTGGAACACTGGTTTATCTGGGACACCTTGTTGGTGGGGAACAGATTGCACCACTTCAGGGGAAAATCCAAACTATTATAGATTGGGTTCCCCCTACTACTCAGACTCAGGTGAGAGCCTTCCTAGGCCTCACTGGGTATTACAGGAGGTTCATTAAGAACTATGGCTCCATTGCAGCCCCTCTTAATGACCTTACATCCAAGAAAATGCCTAAAAAGGTATTATGGACAGCAAACTGTCAGAGAGCTTTTGAGGAGCTGAAGCAGGCCATGTGCTCTGCACATGTCCTGAAAAGCCCTTGTTACTCTAAAAAATTCTATGTCCAAACTGATGCATCTGAATTAGGAGTAGGGGCAGTCCTATCACAACTCAATTCTGAGGGCCAGGATCAACCTGTTGCTTTTATTAGTAGGAGGTTGACCCCTAGAGGAAAGCATTGGTCTGCCATAGAGAGGGAGGCCTTTGCTGTGGTCTGGGCACTGAAGAAGTTGAGGCCATACCTGTTTGGCACTCACTTCATTGTTCAGACAGACCACAAACCTCTACTTTGGCTAAAACAAATGAAAGGTGAAAATCCTAAATTGTTGAGGTGGTCCATATCCCTACAGGGAATGGACTATACAGTGGAACATAGACCTGGGAGTAGCCACTCCAATGCAGATAGACTCTCCAGATATTTCCACTTAGACAATGAAGACCCATCAGGGAATGACTAGTCTTATTGTCCTTCGTTTGGGGGGGGGGGGGTTGTGTAGGAAAGTACCATCTTGCCTGGCATGTTACCCCCATTTTTCACTGTATATATGTTGTTTTAGTTGTATGTGTCACTGGGATCCTGCCAGCCAGGGCCCCAGTGCTCATAAGTGTGCCCTGAATGTGTTACCTGTGTTATGACTAACTGTCTCACTGAGGCTCTGCTATCCAGAACCTCAGTGGTTATGCTCTCTCATTTCTTTCAAATTGTCACTAACAGGCTAGTGACCAATTTTACCAATTTACATTGGCTTACTGGAACACCCTTATAATTCCCTAGTATATGGTACTGAGGTACCCAGGGTATTGGGGTTCCAGGAGATCCCTATGGGCTGCAGCATTTCTTTTGCCACCCATAGGGAGCTCTGACAATTCTTACACAGGCCTGCCACTGCAGCCTGAGTGAAATAACGTCCACGTTATTTCACAGCCATTTTACACTGCACTTAAGTAACTTATAAGTCACCTATATGTCTAACCTTTACCTGGTAAAGGTTAGGTGCAAAGTTACTTAGTGTGAGGGCACCCTGGCACTAGCCAAGGTGCCCCCCACATTGTTCAGAGCCAATTCCCTGAACTTTGTGAGTGCGGGGACACCATTACACGCGTGCACTACATATAGGTCACTACCTATATGTAGCTTCACAATGGTAACTCCGAATATGGCCATGTAACATGTCTAAGATCATGGAATTGCCCCCTCTATGCCATCCTGGCATTGTTGGCACAATTCCATGATCCCAGTGGTCTGTAGCACAGACCCTGGTACTGCCAAACTGCCCTTCCTGGGGTTTCACTGTAGCTGCTGCTGCTGCCAACCCCTCAGACAGGCATCTGCCCTCCTGGGGTCCAGCCAGGCCTGGCCCAGGATGGCAGAACAAAGAACTTCCTCTGAGAGAGGGTGTGACACCCTCTCCCTTTGGAAAATGGTGTGAAGGCAGGGGAGGAGTAGCCTCCCCCAGCCTCTGGAAATGCTTTGTTGGGCACAGATGTGCCCAATTCTGCATAAGCCAGTCTACACCGGTTCAGGGGACCCCTTAGCCCTGCTCTGGCGCGAAACTGGACAAAGGAAAGGGGAGTGACCACTCCCCTGACCTGCACCTCCCCTGGGAGGTGTCCAGAGCTCCTCCAGTGTGCTCCAGACCTCTGCCATCTTGGAAACAGAGGTGCTGCTGGCACACTGGACTGCTCTGAGTGGCCAGTGCCACCAGGTGACGTCAGAGACTCCTTGTGATAGGCTCCTTCAGGTGTTGCTAGCCTATCCTCTCTCCTAGGTAGCCAAACCCTCTTTTCTGGCTATTTAGGGTCTCTGTCTCTGGGGAAACTTTAGATAACGAATGCAAGAGCTCAGCCGAGTTCCTCTGCATCTCTCTCTTCACCTTCTGCCAAGGAATCGACTGCTGACCACGCTGGAAGCCTGCAAAACTGCAACATAGTAGCAAAGACGACTACTGCAACTCTGTAACGCTGATCCTGCCGCCTTCTCGACTGTTTTCCTGGTGGTGCATGCTGTGGGGGTAGTCTGCCTCCTCTCTGCACTAGAAGCTCCGAAGAAATCTCCCGTGGGTCGACGGAATCTTCCCCCTGCAACCGCAGGCACCAAAAAGCTGCATTACCAGTCCCTTGGGTCTCCTCTCAGCACGACGAGCGAGGTCCCTCGAATCCAGCAACTCTGTCCAAGTGACTCCCACAGTCCAGTGACTCTTCAGTCCAAGTTTGGTGGAGGTAAGTCCTTGCCTCACCTCGCTAGACTACATTGCTGGGAACCGCGACTTTTGCAGCTACTCCGGCCTCCGTGCACTTCCGGCGGAAATCCTTTGTGCACAGTCCAGCCTGGGTCCACGGCACTCTAACCTGCATTGCACGACCTCCTAAGTTGTTCTCCGGCGACGTGGGACTTCTTTGTGCGACTTCGGGTGAGCACCGTTTCACGCATCCTCGTAGTGCCTGTTTCTGGCACTTCTCCGGGTGCTACCTGCTGCTAAGAGGGCTCCTTGTCTTGCTCGACGTCCCCTCTACCTCCTGGTCCAATTTGCGACCTCCTGGTCCCTCCTGGGCCACAGCAGCATCCAAAAACGCTAACCGCACGATTTGCAGCTAGCAAGGCTTGTTGGCGTTCTTTCGGCGGGAAAACACTTCTGCACGACTCTCCACGGCGAGAGGGATCCGTCCACCAAAGGGGAAGTCTCTAGCCCTTTTCGTTCCTGCAGAAACCTCAGCTTCTTCTGTCCAGTAGAAGCTTCTTTGCACCCGCAGCTGGCATTTCCTGGGCATCTGCCCATCTCCGACTTGCTTGTGACTTTTGGACTTGGTCCCCTTGTTCCACAGGTACCCTAGATTGGAAATCCACAGTTGTTGCATTGTTGGTTTGTGTCTTTCCTGCATTATTCCTCTAACACGACTTCTTTGTCCTTAGGGGAACTTTAGTGCACTTTGCACTCACTTTTCAGGGTCTTGGGGAGGGTTATTTTTCTAACTCTCACTATTTTCTAATAGTCCCAGCGACCCTCTACAAGGTCACATAGGTTTGGGGTCCATTCGTGGTTCACATTCCACTTTTGGAGTATATGGTTTGTGTTGCCCCTATCCCTATGTTTCCCCATTGCATCCTATTGTAACTATACATTGTTTGCACTGTTTTCTGAGACTATACTGCATATTTTTGCTATTGTGTATATATATCTTGTGTATATTTCCTATCCTCTCACTGAGGGTACACTCTAAGATACTTTGGCATATTGTCATAAAAATAAAGTACCTTTATTTTTAGTATAACTGTGTATTGTGTTTTCTTATGATATTGTGCATATGACACTAAGTGGTACTGTAGTAGCTTCACACGTCTCCTAGTTCAGCCTAAGCTGCTCTGCTAAGCTACCATTATCTATCAGCCTAAGCTGCTAGACACCCTATACACTAATAAGGGATAACTGGGCCTGGTGCAAGGTGCAAGTACCCCTTGGTACTCACTACAAGCCAGTCCAGCCTCCTACAAGAGAGCACCAGCAAGAACAACAGCAACCACAGGTACACAACACCATCACCCACAGAACTTCCACGCACCTCACACAACACACCACTACATATCAGTACACATATCACCACAAACTCCACCCCACACATCACCTACACCACCCCATGGCACGGCAAAGACACCCCAGGTTCTCGGAGGAGGAGCTAAGGGTCATGGTGGAGGAAATCGTCCGGGTAGAGCCACAGCTATTCGGATCACAGGTGCAGCACACCTCCATTGCAAGGAAGATGGAGCTATGGCGAAGAATAGTGGACAGGGTCAACGCAGTGGGACAGCACCCAAGAAATCGGGAGGACATCAGGAAGAGGTGGAACGACCTATGGGGGAAGGTGCGTTCCGTGGTCTCAAGACACCACCTGGCGGTTCAGCGGACCGGCGGCGGACCCCCACCTCCTCCCCCACAACTAACAACATGGGAGGAGCAGGTCTTGGAGATTCTGCATCCTGAGGGCCTCGCAGGAGTAGGTGGAGGAATGGACTCTGGTAAGTCAAATCTTAACTATTACAACCCCCACCCTACCTGCATGCTATCACATACCCCCACCCTCACCCTCACCCCCAGCACCCCAACTCCTCACATATGTCCCAATATCACAAACCACCCATCCCAACACCAAGCCCTGCATGCAACAACAAAGCATGGACACCCATCACTAAAGCATGGCCGCTGCACATACCCATACAACCCCCTAAACTATCCTAACACAAGGTCTCACACAGGAATGCAAGCACTGGGGTACACAGTCACCCACCCATTGCACACCATGACACACACAGATGTAATAACCATCCTTTTATACCCCTGCAGGACCCCTACCCAACGTCACCGGACAGGAGGGTCCACACATGTCCACACCACCAACAGAAGAGCCCCACAGTGATGACAGCACCTCTGTCCAACTTGATCTAGATGACCAGCTCGGCCCATCGGGGACCTCGGGACAGTCGGTTCCCATCACCCAGTCACAGGCCACTACAGACCTTCCACCCTCTGGAAACAGCAGCACAGCACCCACCCAGCGGGCCCATACCTCCGTCCCCAGGACACATCAATCAGCTGTGTGTCCACCACTACAGGGAGCCCAGGATAACCCACCACCCCAACAACAACAGGGACCTGGGGGCAGTGGTAGTGGGCACACGGACCAGGGGACGGAGGCCCAGGAACACAGGGGAACTGGGAGGGCTGCTGTGCGACAGGGGGCGGACAGGCCAAGGGAACCCACTCTCCACAAGGCCCTCTCCTCCATCATAGGAGCCTACCACCACTCCCAGCAGACGATGGCAACGGTACTGGCCAACTTTCAGGAGACCCAGCGCCTGCAGGAGGAACAGTATATGGGCTTCAGGGAGGAACTCAGAACCATCAGCTCCACCCTGGGCACCATCGTAGGGGTGCTGAAGGAACTTGTGAACACCAGGAGGGACACTGTGGCACTACAAGGGGCCCCTGACACTAGCATGGACGATGAACTGCCCACCACCTCTGCCGGTGCTAGTGGACAGGATGCCCCGCCACAGGACCACCACACCAGCACCCCACCCCCTGCAGAGGGAGAACCACCCTGCAAACGGTCCCTGAGATCCAGGACAAGGACAGAGCACGATGCCAAGACCCCCGCCAAGAAATTAGACCACCCTGATTGTCATCCTACTGTCCCACTTTGTCACCCTGTCCATACTGAAACTGCCCCAGCTCCATATGGGCAATGCACCTGTGAGACTAATATACTGGACTCTGCCATGGACATTCCTCTGCCATCACCCCTCACCATTTCACTACCCCCTCCAATATTGAGCACTTAAATAAACACACTTCAAGCACAAAGCAATCTGGAGTCTGTCTGTGATTTCGAAATAGTGTATTAGCAATTACAGTGACAAAATGCTCTTTCAAGTTTAATGTCAACATACCTATATCACACAGCTCTAGTCCATGAGGAATCTAAGCAGATGTCACACAGTGGGACCCACATCTGTTAAATCGTAAGGGAAAGTGACCACTCAGTGACCATACACTGGGTGAAAACGACACAGTAGAGAAGTAGTAGTGTTAAAGTACATGTAGTAGGCAGGTTTGTATTCTTACCTGTGTCTCACTGGAAATATTGCTGGATCACTGAGTCCCTGTTGTGCATGTCTTCTTCTCCTGCTTCCTCGTCTTCACTGTCCACAGGCTCCACAGCTGCAACAACACCGCCATCTGGACCATCCTGCTGCAGAAAAGGCACCTGTCGTCGCAAAGCCAAGTCATGAAGCATACAGCAGGCCACGATGATCTGGCACACCTTCTTTGGTGAGTAGAATAGGGATCCACCTGTCATATGGAGGCACCTGAACCTGGCCTTCAGGAGGCTGAAGGTCCGCTCGATCACCCTCCTAGTTCGCCCATGGGCTTCATTGTAGCGTTCCTCTACCCTTGTCCTGGGATTCCTCACTGGGGTCAGTAGCCATGACAGGTTGGGGTAACCAAAGTCACCTGCAAACGGTGAGGGACAACTGTTAGACACGCACTAACTTGGAGGGATATCCCCAGACAACCATTCCCACTGACTTGCTTCAAGGTGCTCACCTAATAGCCACACACGGTGCCTCTGGAGTTGACCCATCACATAAGGGATGCTGCTATTCCGTAGGATGTAGGCGTCATGCACTGAGCCAGGGAACTTGGCATTCTCATGGGAGATGTACTGGTCTGCCAAACATACCATCTGTACAATCATAGAATGATAACTCTTCCGGTTTCTGTACACTTGTTCACTCCTGTGGGGGGGTACCAAAGCCACATGTATCCCATCAATGGCACCTATGATGTTGGGGATGTGTCCCAGGGCATAGAAATCCCCTTTCACTGTAGGCAAATCCTCCACCTGAGGGAAAACAATGTAGCTCCGCATGTGTTTCAGAAGGGCAGACAACAATCTGGACAATACGTTGGAAAACATAGGCTGGGACATCCCTGATGCCATGGCCACTGTTGTCTGAAAGGAACCACTTGCAAGGAAATGGAGCACTGACAGCACCTGCACTTGAGGGGTGATTCCTGTGGGATAGCGGATTGCTGACATCAGGTCTGGCTCCAACTGGGTACACAGTTCCTGGATTGTGGCACGGTCAAGCCTGTATGTGATAATCAAATGTCGCTCCTCCATTGTCGACAGGTCCACCAATGGTCGGTACACCGGAGGATGCCGCCATCTCCTCACATGTCCCAGCGGACGGTGCCTATGAAGGACAACAGCGAGCACAGAGTCAAACAACTCAGAGGTACGTACCCACAGTTTACACAGAACACCTATCATACACAAAAGGTGGCCTGTATGTGTGTTGAGTCTAGGCCTAGGTATGAGTGACGCAGTTGGAAATGAAGCCATGTGGGCCCCTGAAATGGCGGCTGCCTGACCTGTAAAGTGGGACAATGGGATGTGAGGTAACTGCGCTGGGGTTGTACACTGTCGCGGTAGGCGGTCGAAGACCGCAGCGCAATGCTGCATTGGTTAACATTGGACCCTATGGGTCCCAGGAGCCAATGGCGATGTACGCCTGCGGTGACGGTACGCACCGCCACGGACGTGACCGCCATTTTCTATCACTTCAATCACTCGAAAACTGATCTTCAACAGTAGAGGACCTAAACTGCAAGTGCTGCTGTGACCTCGGTCTGGAAGAGACAATGGCTCGAGTGTCTGGGGAAAGGGCCCCTGCCTTCACATCGGAGGAGTTGGAGAAACTCGTGGATGGGGACCTCCCCCAGTACACGCTACTCTACGGTTCTCCAGACAAACAGGTAAGTACACTGGGAGCATGCTGTATGGGCTATGCCTGTGTGGAGAGGGCTGGATGTAAGAAGGAAGGGGGGAGAGTGCTGCATGCATGAAAGACGGTGAATGCATGTGCCACATGGCAAGGGTAGGGATGGGGGCCAATCACTTCGATGGTGCAGTTGGTAATAACTTCTCTTTTTCCCCTGTACATTTCATGTAGGTCAGCGCCCACCAGAAGAAAGATATTTGGCGTGCCATCGTCAAGGACGTCCGGACCCTGGGGGTCTATTACAGATGGAGCACCCACTGCCGGAAAAGATGGGAGGACATTCGCCGCTGGAGCAAGAAGACGGCGGAGGCTCAGCTGGGGATGGCCTCCCAACGTGGGAGGGGTGCCCGTCGCACCATGACCCCCCTGATGTTCAGGATCCTGGCGGTGGCCTACCCGGAGTTGGATGAGCGCTTGAGGGCATCACAGCAGCCACAAGGGGGTGAGTACACTCTCATTCTGCTGACTTTGCGCGCAGTGGAGGTGTCTGGGTGGGGGAGGAGGGCTGTGGGTTTCCCTAAGCCAGGACGAGTTCCGTAGGCAAGGCCCCTCAGTATGTCAGGCCATGTGGCACCCCAGCCCACCTCTGTAGAGTGCCAAGTACAGCTAGTCATGCCCCTGTGTCATCTATGTGTGCAGATGTCGTCCATAGCCTTGTAGGCCATTTCCCATAAATTGAACAGTGGAGCCCAAGAGCGCGGCGTAGTGCAGGGGGCTTCTGTGTCTGTCGTGTCCGCCAACGGGGGCGGTAATGCATTCACTCAACATGTCTTTCTTCTGTCGTTCCCCCCCCTTTTTGTGGTCTCCCTGTTCTTGTGTGCATTAGCATCATCAGGCAGAGGAGCAGTGGCAACGGAGCACGAGGGAGCTGCATCCCACATGGCCCTGGAGGGCGACACTACGGAGTCTGAATTCACCAGAGGGACGGAGGGCGAGGGGAGCTCCACGGCGGGGACAGGAGCTGACACCAGTCACACGGACTCGTCCTCTGATGGGAGCTCCCTTGTGGTGGCGGCAACATCTGTGCCCCCCGCATCTACAGGTACAGCCGCCACCCCCCTACCAGCACCGCCCTCCCAGCAGCCCCTCAGCCTTTGCCCCGTGCCCGCTCACCCAGGAGGGTGGGCATCACCTTCACCCCAGGCACCTCAGCCCCTGCCCCAGTCACCCCTGCTGCCCTCAGTGAGGAGGCCATTGACCTCCTCAGGTCCCTCACTGTTGGGCAGTCTATCATTTTGAATGTCATCCAGGGTGTAGAGAGGCAGTTGCAACAAACCAATGCATTCCTGGAGGGCATTCACTCTGGTCAGGCGGCCCTTCACCGAGCTTTTCAGACTCTGGCCTCAGCACTGATGGCAGCCATTGTCTCCGTATCTAGCCTCCCCACTCTAACTTCCTCAACCCCGACCCAATCCCCTGTACCTCAGCCTATCCCAAGCACACCTACAGACCAACATGCACACACGTCAACACCCAAGGGAAGCTCAGGCAAACATAAGCACCACATATCCCACAGGCACTCACGCAAGCATCACACACATGCAGACCCACCAACATCCACTGCCTCCACTGTGTCCCCCTCCTCCTCGTCTCCCTCCTCCCTCCCAGTCTCGTCTACACTCACACCTGCATGCACTACCTCTACAGCCACTACGTCCCTCTCCAGCACACCCACCACCACACCCCGCTCATGTGCAGTCACCACCCCCACTACCACTCACACGTCCCCTGTGTCCTCTCCCAGTGTGTCTGTGACGCCCCCACCCAAGATACACAAACGCAGGCACACACCCACCCAACAGACATCCACCTCACGACAGCCTCCAGCGCATGCACCTTCACCCAAAGTCACCAAACGTACACCTCCTACAAACACCACCTCTTCCCCCACTCCCAAACCCCCTCCAGCTACCCGTCCCAGTGTGTCCCAAAAACTTTTCCTGTCCAACCTTGACCTCTTTCCCACACCTCCCCCACCCCGTCTGTCTCATAGGTCCCGAACTAGCACCTCAGCCACAACATCTTCGGGACCAGTGGTGCCTATAGTCACCGGAATCTGGAGTGCACCGGCCACCAGGGCAGCCAGTGTGGCACGGAGCCACAGCACAGACAGTCCCCCACCTGTGAAGCATCAGAAGTTGGCCAGTGCCCGGCGGGAGAGGGTGAAGACTCCAGCCACCAAAGCCGCTCCCAGGGGTCCCGTTGGGAGTGTGGAGTCAGCTGTGACACCTTCCAAGGTGGGGAAGGGCCACAAGAAACCCGGCAAGTCTGGGAAGAGCTGCACGTCGGAGAAGACCGCCATCATCCCTGCTGCCCAGGAGGCCACCGCCAGCACCAGCCCAGCTGCCCAGGAGGTCTCCGCCAGCACAATCCCAGCTGCCCAGGAGGCCACCGCCAGCACCAGCCCAGCTGCCCAGGAGGCCAGCACAAGCCAAGCTGCCCAGGAGGCCACCGCCAGCACCAGCCCAGCTGCCCAGGAGGCCACCGGCAGCACAAGCCCAGCTGCCCAGGAGGCCACCGCCAGCACCAGCCCAGCTGCCCAGGAGGCCACCGCAAGCACAAGCCCAGCTGCCCAGGAGGCCACCGCCAGCACAAGCCCAGCTACCCATGAGGCCACCGCCAGCACAAGCCCAGCTGGGCCATGAAGGACCGCCAGCAAAAGGCCCGCTGGGCCATGAAGGACCACCAGCAAAAGGCCCGTTGGGCCATGAAGGACCGCCAGCAGCTGAGACCCTTTAATGGAGGCCGCCATCTGAAGCACCGCTGAACAGGGCACCGCCATCTCAAGCACCGTTGAACAGGGCACCGCCATCTGAAGCACCACTAGCCCATGAGCGGCAGGGGCACTGATGCAACTGAGTCCGTCACGGGGTGAATGAGGCACTCTGGGCACCATGCCCCCTCCAGAACCAGTGGAGACTGTCATCCACTACCTCTGTCCTTAACAGGATGAAGCACCTTGGGCACCATGCCCCCTCCAGAGCCAGTGGAGACTGTCATCCACTACCTCTGTCCTCAACAGGATGAAGCACTCTGGGCACCATGCCCCCTCCAGAACCAGTGGAGACTGACATCCACTACCTCTGTCCTTAACAGGATGAAGCACTCTGGGCACCATGCCCCCTCCAGAACCAGTGGAGACTGACATCCACTTGAGAGACTGTGGCTTTGCACTCCCCAGGATTGAACAGTGGGCAGACCACCCACTGTAGAGACTTGAGAGACTGTGGCTTTGCACTCCCCAGGATTGAACAGTGGGCAGACCACCCACTGTAGAGACTTGAGAGACTGTGGCTTTGCACTCCCCAGGATGGAACAGTGGGCATGTGGCCCCCTTGTGGATTTGGCGTTGTGCACTCAAGCGGCTGAGGTGCCCCCCCTTTCCCTCCCCCTGAGGTGCCTGTTTTCTTGGTATCTGATGCCCCTGCAGTGTTCTCTCCGTCATGGTCGGGGATCTTGTGTGGGCCTCGCCCATACCGTGTGGTCCCAGTGTTCCACGGACTATCTTAGTGCACTACCTGGACTACTATGCTTGGTATTTATTTTGTACATGGTGTATATGTATATTTCTGCCTACTTGTTTTTAATATATTACAATGGTTACACTAATTTTCTATTGTCTTTGCATTCTTCCGGGGGGTTTGGGGGGTGTTACTGTGATGTATTGATACGCATTTGTGTGTTTTTTAGTGGGTGAGGGTGGGGGTGTTGCGTGTGTGTGTCCCTGTTTTTTCCCTCCCCCCCTCCCCTGTGTCGTAGGTGCAGTACTCACCATGGTCTTCGCCGCCGGCGTTCGTGCTCCTGGTAGAGGAGCAGGAAGACTATTGCAGGGAGAATTTGGAGTTCCGGGTCCATGGTGTCCTCGTTCCTCGTGGGTGTGTAGAGGTGAGTGTTTTCCCTTTGAAATTCCTGTTTCCGCCGTGTTTTTATCCGCGGTGAATCCGCCCCAGAAAAGGTGGCGGATTGGCCTGTCATAATAGTGTGGGCGGTACATTGTCTCCCGCCTGTCTGTTGGCGGTGACCGCCGCGCTGTTTGTTTGTACCGCCGTGGCGGTCGGAGTGTTAAAATGGCTGTCTTTGTTGGCGGTTTCCGCCACGGTCGTAATTGCAATTTTTTTACCGCCGGCCTGTTGGCAGTTTTACCGCCGCTTTAACACCGTCCGCCAGGGTTGTAATGACCACCATAGTGTCTGGGAAATGCACCCAATCAATATTTGAAGGGGGATGGCGTTGGAAAATGTACGACTATATTATTGGGCCACAGAGCTCATCATGCTAAATGATTGGCTTCAGGGAGGGTGGGATGACCCAGCTTTCCGGACAGAAGTAACAATCATAAGTATGGACAACATTATGAATATGCCCTATGGCACACCGCTCCCTGGATCCCTCCCAAAGTTGACGAGAGGGATATTGTAGGTGTGGAGATAGGCTCTGCAATGTACAGGGTGGGACACAAAGATCAAGTTACAGACTCCAGTATGGAAAGCGGGGTGGCTAGGCCAGATTACACAATTACAGGGCTTCGCCAAGTGGGACCTCATTGGTATTTCTCAGCTATGGGACGTCTGGCAGGGTAATTTCAGGATATAAAAGTAGAATACAACTTAAATCAGTATCAATTCTACAAATACCTCTGAAATGCTTTGATGGTCCATGGGGACTCCATTGGTAAGGCCCCTGAATTTAAGTTGCAGGAGGCCCAGTTGTTGCGTGGTCCAGTTGTGTAGGGTGGTATCTCTCAGGTGTAAAGGTCACTGGTCATCAACTCGCCAGATCTGTTCACTTCAATGAAGATCAAATGGGAAATCTGGATAGGCCCATTGACGACAGTGCCTGGAGCGCCAAGAGAATTGGGGATCTCTTTCTGGCTTCATTTGATCCAACACAATTACCTGCATACTACATACTTAACTCCACTAAAGTGATGGAGGCCCCGCAAGCACCCTTCGTCCACCTGTTCGCACTGTGAAAAGGGTGAGGCAGACTTCTCTCATGCAGTTTGGTCCTGCCCTATAATATCTCACTTATGGAGATGCATTTTCTACATATTGTCACAGGTGTTGGGACATCCAGTGACGACAACGGCCTGCATTGCTCTCTTGGGACTAATGGAAGACCTGGGAAGGATCCGGGGTGAGGAGCTGCTGGTAGGGGTGGGAACTTTGATAGCAAAAAGAGATATCGCTCAACTATGGAATTCGGCCACCCCTTCAACGGCCGCAGCATGGCGCAAGGGATGGAATTGTGTGTCAAAATTGAAGAACCCATCTATGCGGCAAGAGGATGCCTACACAAACAGGACAAAATCTGGGGCAAATTATGGGGTTTCTCTTGGTTGAACTGAAATGCATGCTATCATTACATATGATCCATCTTTATATGCAATACCTGAAAATTAACATGCTAATGGTTACTTCTTGCAATGAATCAATAAAACCTGGTGTATTCAAATATATATATAAAAATGGCAAAACCTGACCTTATTTTGATGGGTGGTCATGCTGAACGATTGTGTATCCACGGGGAATAGCAAAAACAAGAAAGAATCATATAATCAAGGGTCTTTGACAAAAAGAACATCAATATGAGGAGATGCAATAAATAGAGCAAGGTCTTCTATATGAGCTGTCACTGTATGAGCATTTCAATGGTCATAGAGAATAGTGGCACGCTCATGCAAATAATTACTCAAATATTCAAAGCAACAACTAACAGAACCCTATATAAACATGAGAGTAAGAATGAATGCTTTGGGGACCACCGGGACGAAATGCTGGCCCTGACATATGAGAAGTAATTACTGGCATAAAGGTAACCCGTAGTACATGGAAAGCATCAATGGCAAAATTCTGGCAGTAATATATTGCATGTAATTTTTGTCATGAGGCGGCAGCAATGGCATATAGTGGGCACCTTCAACAAAATGTTGGACTAGTCACAATAGAGGTATTTTTTTGACACAAGCCTTACCCAAGGAAATTTCTGGGCCTGGCAGACTGGAGGAAATTCTTGATATGTGAAGCACTAGTTACAAAACACTGGCACATTGCAGGTAATTGTTGGCCTAGGGGAGGACAACCTTATCATATTAGAGGGGGGAAACCATGACAAATAGCTGGCACTGATGTACTAGGGTTTCTTTTTCACTCAATAGTGACCGATGGTACATGGCTCAATGGCAAAACTCTGGACTATTCATAGTATATGTCATTTTTGTCATAAGGGACACTCACGGTAGAATGCTGTCCCTGGCATAACGGAGGTAATTTTGACATATGAGGCACTCAGAAGACATTCTGAAAAAATTAGGTCAAATCTTGTGCAGAGTTATCTTTCATTGACCTTGCCCACCATGAAATTCTTGAATTTAATTACAGACGCTCAAGAGCGTAATTTCAATCCTTATACACAATTAGTACTGATGTTTCTACTGTATACATATCTTATAAAACTATGTAGTTCATATACTCATATTATGTAAACATTCCTTGGTGGCATTCTCCTATAAATAGAAAAAGTCAACAGACATATGTACAATCTTGTGTTATCTACACGGACATATTAATCAATAAAACAAGTAGTAAGCAAAGCTGTGAACAAAAGAATATTACGTAGGAATGGGTTTTTATTTTCCCATTTAATTTAGAGAGTCTATAACTGACTCAATTCTCAGGTTATTAAATGATCAACATTAGAGAGCATTCACAAATTCTTTCTTTAATAAAGTGGACAGTAGTAACATCACCAACTACCTATATTTGTAGAATATGTTTGCATTGCATGACGGCTCCCGTGAAGGATTGCTATGATGACATTTAGTTTGGTTTGTTTTTATCACCTTTAGTGACTCCAAGATGCCTGGGATGCAGGGAATGGAGATGTCTGGCTGCCTTACAAGAGCTCTTCTCAGGGCTTTCAGTCTGCAGAAAACATGTACTAAACATTTCTAGGCTACTCCAAAGCACATCATGCTCATCAGAATCAACCTTTGGAACAGATCCAGGCGCCACAACAACTGTATCTCTTGCTGTGTGGCAGCAGCTGCTGATCTTAATAGGGGAGTGGACGAGAGCAGTTTTTTCTTTTTTCTGGGCATGCAGACGAAAAATGACTGATTAGGAGAACTTATTGATAAGAGAGATCATGGAAAGGTTTGTGAGCATGATAATCCTAAGAGAAGGTGGGACAGAGTGATGAGGAAAAGTGAAGGATGTTAAAGTTGTTAATTAAGATTGAATTGAAGGACTCCTTGAAGTGAATCCAATCAGTTAAGACTGGGTTGAAGGACTTCTTTAACTTTGGACAGAAAAGGATACATTTAATTTTTTGTAGGTTTAACAGGCTACAGTACTTAGATATCCAGGTCTGCAGCAGGACAGAAGGCAGAGTACAATGGTCACAGAAAGAGGAGGTATTATGGCACACTTGAGTGTCATCCGTGTGGGTGAGCACCACTGTATATTTGCAAGTTGCGGGAAGGAGCTCTACATAAGGGTTAAGGAGAGTCAGTGTGAGGGTGGATCCTGGCGGTACACTACATAAGTAGGGAGTAGGCTTGGGTAACTTGCTGTCAGACTTCAATACCTAACACTGGTTGGATAGGTAGCAATGAAACCGTTTGAGAACAAGACCTTTAATTTGAAAATGTGGATTACGAAAGATTAATCATGGGCTTTTTCACGAAGATAAGATAGATCACTGACTAACCCAGGTAATCCACAAGGGCTATGTTCTACCTTTCCCGTCTTCTCCTCCGGTCCACCTTCCTTCGACCAGGACGTGCTATATAGCATATGCTTTGATATTGGGGACAGAGGAGTTTGGCCTGCTGAACAAAGGGGCCAGAGGGGTGCTGTCCATGGAGCAATGTTGCATGGGATTTTACCTCCTTACTAGTACCGAAGGACAGAGATCTGAGACCAATTCTGGATCTTGCCTCCTGAAGCTTTTCGTTCCACAGAATAGGTTCAAGATGATGTACCTGAGCCAGGTCTTGCTGTCCCTCAATGTGAGAGTCTGTTTAGTGTGCCTGGACCTTCAGAACTCTTATGTTCCTCTATTGATCTGCTCACACGTGCTACTTGATGTTCAGTATGGGATTGCAGCACCACCAGTTTCCCATTCTTCTTTCTGGACTGAGGCTGCTCAACAAATATTCACCAACGTTATCGTTGTAGCTTTATTGTGGAGGCCAGGAATCCATGTATTTCTGTATGTAGAGGGCAGGCTGGTGAAGGCACAGTCTCTAGAACATCTTCAGCACAGACAGGTGTGCTAGACATGATTCATTTGAAGGCCTCTCCTCCTGAGAAGAAGATGGTGGCTATTCAGAGCAGGATGCTGTTGTTTCTAGGTCAGACAGTGGTCACAGTTCCACAAGTCACATACCTATTGGGCCTGATGGCCTCATGCATCCATTTGGTGCTATAGTACAGATGACGACTGAGAGTCCTTCATTGGTGTCTAAGGAAGAAAAAGCCCATGCAGAAGAAAACTCTCGGCTTGAAAGCAGAATTGTACACGCCTTCAAAGATCTATTTTTAGGGATGTGCCCTTCCAATTTATTGGTGGGTTGTCCCTTCTGTTCTCTGCAGTTGCAGGCTACTGTAGTTTTGCATGCCTCCTTGCTGGGCTGGGGCACTTACCTTGGTGACAGAACAACACAGGCCTTTGGCCCATGTGGGAGCAGTGCCTGCATATAAATGTGTTGGAGCTGCAGGAGTTCCATCTTGTCACACAGGCCTTTCTCCCTTGCATATAAAGAAGTCCATTCAAAGGACACCAGATATTCTGAATCACTTCTCCTTAAACACTGAGTAGGAACTTCATACTGAAGTGATGGAGATGATTTTTTTCAGATTAGAGTGTCCTTGTATAGATCCCTTCCTATGCTGCACAGGATGGATTTGCTGTCACTGCAGGATGCTGAGGACCTTCAGCTCAATCGATTTCTCAAATTAAGGAAGTTGAAATACCGATGTTCTGAGTTGTTTCCAAAAAGTTGTCAAGTTTGAAAATTCTGGAAGAAAAAGGATTCTGTATTTGGCTGTAAAAAGGAGGTGCAAGCTCAAAGACAATCAAGTCTAAAGGGGTGGGGTTCCAGGTGGCAATGGAGGACTGCAAAGAAAAAATGGGAATGTTGGTCTGAAACCTACTTCTAAGGTACAAAGGGCCATAAAGGACTCGATGGCAGAGAGCTTTAAATACAGAATGTTTGACAGCTAATACCCAATGGAAACATTTGAGGTGGTTGAAGACTTAAGAGTGTGTAGCCCCTCCCTCCTTGACTTGTGGCAGTGCCATGATTAATAAGACAACAAGATATGCACATGTATCAAATGCTGATCTGATTTGTGCCTCTTCACACATCTCAATATTGAACACAGAAAAAGTACTAGGAACTGACACCAGCACACTGTTGGCTCTATATATATATATATATATATATATATATATATATATGCTTGTATTTCACTAACTCTTCGTAACGAAGTGATTGCAACGAGGAATGCTACTTTCCATGTTAGATATTGAATCTGACACGAGTGCATGGGTTCAAACGGTGGACCCATGAGCCGTGTGAGTACAATATTAAGATTCCATGAAGGCACTGGTGGTGTTCTTGGAGGTATGATAAGTTTTAGTCCTTCCATGAAGGCTTTGATGACAGGGACTCTAAATAGAGACTTGTTTTGTATATTTTGTAAATAGGCTGAAATAGCTGTGAGATATATTTTAATGGATGAAAAAGCTAAATTTGCTTTTTGTAGATAAAGTAAGTAACCTACAATGTCTTGTATGGATGCGGAAAGAGGTGTTATGTGTTTGGATTGGCAGTAAAAGACAAACCTTTTCCATTTGTTTGCATAGCACTGCCTGGTAGTGGGTTTCCTTGCTTGTTTAATTACTTCCATACATTCTGGTGGAAGATGTAGATATCCAAACTCTAAGACTTCAGGAGCCAGATTGCTAGATTGAGTATTGCTGGATTGGGGTTCCTGATCAGTTGTTTGTTTTGTGTCAACAGATCCGGCCTGTTTGGTAGCTTGATGTGTGGTACTAGTGACAGGTCTAACAATGTTGTGTACCATGGTTGACGTGCCCACGTTGGCGCTATAGGTATGAGTTTGAGTTTGTTTTGATGCAGTTTGTTGACCAGAAAGGGAATGAGCGGGAGAGGGTGAAAATCGTAAGCAAATCGTAAGCAAATATCCCTGACCAGTTGATCCATAGAGCATTGCCCTTGGGTAGAGGGTGTGGGAATCTGGATGTGAAGTTTTGGCATTTTGCGTTCTGGCTGGTGGCGAATAGATCTATGTCTGGTGTTCCCCATTGACGAAAGTACTTGTGAAGTACTTGGGGGTGAATTTCCCACTCGTGTGTTTGCTGATGATCCCGGCTGAGACCGTCTGCTAATTGATTGTGAATCCCTGGAATGTACTGTGCTACAGGGTGAATGGTGTTGTGAAGTTTGGGTGTTTAATGTGGCTCCTATATACTGTTGAACCTGTGCTGGTTGTGAGATTTTTGGTAGTTTACTGAGAACCATAGTGTGTGTAGGGTGTTTATTACATAACATATATGGTATTGGCACTGTGTTTGACTGTTGGCTTTTATTAGCCAGTCGTCGAGATATGGAAAGACATGGATATGTTGTCTTCTTATGTAGGCTGCGACTATGGCAAAGCATTTTGTAAATACCCTTGGAGCTGTTGTTATCCCGAAAGCTAACACTTTGAACTGGTAATGTTTTCCTTGTATTAGAAACCTGAGATATTTTCTGTGCGCTGGAAGGATGGGTATGTGAAAATATGCATCTTTTAGATCCAGTGTTGCCATAAAATCTTGTTGTAACAATGGGACTACATCCTGTAGTGTTACCATGTGAAAGTGCTCTGATAGGATGTAAAGACTGAGATCTAGTATTAGTCTCTGTGTTCCGTCTTTTTTGGGAATGAGGAAATATAGGGAGTAAACCCCTGTTCCTTTTTGATGATGTGGTAGAAGCTCAATGGCTTGTTTGAGTAATAATTACTGTACCTCTGTTTGCAACATTGAAATGTGTTGGGAGGAGAGTTTGTGTGGTTTTGGAGGTATATCTGGAGGAGTTTGTGTGAACTCTATGCAGTAATCATGTTGGACAATGGATAAGACCCAATTGTCTGTTGTGATGGGTAACCAGTGTGTGTGGAACTTTTGCAGTCTTCCTCCCACAGGGGAAGTGTGGTGAGGGAAGACGTGGATCAAGTCACTGCTTGGTGTGTGTGGTTTGCTTTGAGGGCTGATAATTTCCCCTAGTTCTGGGAAATTGTCCTCTGTAGGTTCCTCTAAACCCCCCCTCTTTGGTATTGTGTCTGGTAAGAGGGTTTGGATTGTGAGGTAGATGCTTCAGATGTTTGGGGCCTAAAGCCTCCCCTATATTGAGGCTTTCGAAATGAGCCTCTGTATTGTGTTGAGTAAAGCGCCCCCATAGCTTTGGCAGTGTTGGCGTCCTTTTTCATTTTCTCAATGGCTGTATCAACCTGTGTGCCAAACAGTTGGTGTTCATTAAAAGGCATGTTCAGAACAGCTTGCTGGATTTCAGGTTTAAAGCCTGACGACCGAAGCCATGCGTGTCGTCTAATGGTGACAGCTGTATTAATAGTTCTTGCAGCTGTGTCTGCGGAGTCTAACGCTGACCTGATTTGATTATTGGTAATTGCCTGCCCCTCTTCGACTATTTGCTGGGCTCTTTTCTGTTGATCTTTGGGGAGATGCTGGATGATGTCCTTCATCTCGTCCCAGTGGGCCCTGTCGTATCTAGCCAGTAGCGCTTGGGAATTGGCTATACGCCATTGATTAGCCGCTTGTGATGCTACTCTTTTACCCACAGCATCATATTTTTTACTTTCTTTATCTGACGACCAAGAGTTAGCCCTCTTCCTTGCTGCACTCACCAATACGGAATCTGGGGGTAGCTGTTGGGTAATGAAAGCTGGGTCCGAAGGAGGCGGCTTATACTTCTTTTCTACTCTAGGAGTGATTGCTCTTGCCTTAACTGGTTCCTGAAAGATTTAATGTGCAAGTTTAAACATGCCAGGTAGCATGGGTAGACTCTGGTAGGTGGCGTGAGTTGAGGACAATGTATTAAATAAAAAATTATCCTCAAGAGGTTCTGTGTGCATGGCTATGTTATGGTATGACGCTGCCCTAGCTAGAACCTGTGTGTATGAGGTGCTATCCTCTGGGGGTTATGGCTTTGACAGATAGCACTCTGGACTATTGTCAGAAATGGGATCATCATAAAGGTCCCATGGGTCGGTCTCATCCTGGTGTGACTGTGCAGAGTGTACTGGAGACTGTGCAGTGGGGGTAATAGGTGGAGAGACAGTTGAGGAGAATGAGGAGGAGACTGGTGAGGTGAGAACTGAGGAGGTGGAGATTTTTGTCTCAGTTTTGGCACTTTAGCCGGTGGCTGGTCAGTGTCCAAATGTCCTTGAAAGGCCAGCTTCCTCTTTGTTTTTAGAGAAGGTGCAGTGAGGATCTTGCCAGTGTTTTTATGAATTTGGATTCTGGCTTGTTTTTCGTCAAATTCCTCCATTTGCACAAGTTCTTCCGCAAATCTATGGCTTTCTCTTAATTGCTTGGAAAGTCCATGCTCCTCTGTATATGTGTGTCTTTTCGGCTCCGAAGCAGGTTTCCTCGGGATCGAAAGGCCTGGAGTAGACGTGGGCCTCGGCTCCAAGAGGGATTTTCGGGGCCTCGACTCGATAGGTCGGAGCTTCAGCATTTTGGAGCCTGTGCTTCGGCTCGAATCCGAAGGCTTCGGTGGCATGGCCTTTCTCGGTGCCGAAGATGTTGCTTGGTCACCAGTAGTTTTTTCACGGGTGGAGCCATGGCCTTCTGGCGGTGGCGTCCCCGAGGCCTTGTGTTTGGGCTTGGACTGGGTAGGGGCAGGCATACTCACGTGCTGGCCCGCTGTTATTGGTCTGTCATTGTCGGACTCATGCTCGGAGTTGGACCCCCGAACAGAGACTGCGGTGTGGATCATCTCCTCCTCTTCTCCGTTGAGGCATTCAGTGCTTCTCAACGCCATTTCTAACCTTCGCACACTTCAGTCTCGTAGAGTCTTTTTCGAGCGGAAGGATCTGCAGGCCTCGCAGGTATCCTCTCGGTGGTCTGGAGATAGACACAGGTTACAGACTAGATGTTGGTCCGTGTAAGGAACTTGGCGTGGCACCGAGGGCAGAATCTAAACGGGGTCTGGTCCATGAGGCTTCGACAAGACTTTTGGTCGGGCCGACCAGGCCCGAGTTGGGTGTGGGTGCCCCGAAGGGCAAGTAGAGATCTGTATCCGCTGCTATTGAAGTGTTGATGATAGATGGTACGCGATCGAAAAAAATACTGACGAATTTAGAGAGTTTGAAGTACTTTTCCGACTCGAACAACCGGAGTGAAAAGAAACACGTCCGAACTCGGTGGCGGAAAGAAAACAATCTAAGATGGAGTCGATGCCCATGCGCAATGGAGCTGAAAAGGAGGAGTCACTCGGTCCCGTGACTGGAAAAGACTTCTTTAAAGAAAAACAACTTGTAACACTCCAAGCGCAACACTAGATGGCAGGACCTGTGCATAGCATGTGTATCTGCAGCTACACATGCCATCGAACATAGAAATATTTATATATCTCTCTCTCTCTCTCTATATATATATATATATAAATCTATAGATGTGAGGCCACATAGTTCCCAATAGCAATGCTGAAGAGTTATTGCCTGGAAGAAAGGTTTCTGGATCCAATGTACTACCCAAAGGATATTCATATAGTGGGGAATCTGCTGGAATATAAGCTATCCACCAGAAATATTGTCACCGAAGGTAAGTAACTTTTTTTCAGGGAATTTGTTGGTATGATTAGATCTGAGGGAAGCTTACTTAACTGTTTCGATTATTCTTCCCAAACTCGACTGTTTGGTTTCTCGTCAACTCCTTGGAATTTCACTGAGATCCTTAACACCGGGATGGAAGCTCTCACAGCAAAAGCTAGGAGGGTTCTTTTTTATTTAGACGACTCATTGTTGATGTCAAACCTATAAACTATTGTGATTTTAGATATCACAAGAAATCTCACTGCTTCAGGGTGCATGCTTTTATATCTACTGTTGCTTTAAGATATAGCTTCAGCTCAGGGCATGCGGTTTCTGAGCTGTGCCATAGACTGAATTAACTTCAACCTTGTAGCAAGCCCAGAAAAAATCAATCAGATCAGACACATTCACATTTTAATGAATTGTTATTTCTGAAAGGGTATTAAGGTTCCATTCTTATTCGATTCAAATTGTACCCTCAGGGTGTTAGGCACTCTAGGCTTACTTACTCATTTTTGGCACTGGCGCTTGTGTGGTGTATAGAGCAATGTCAATGTAGTACCTGATATAAAAGGCTATAGTACCGTCCAACGTTCTGCAGCGCTATGCGAATGCCCACGCAAACATTAGTTTCCCTGGAAACTCCCTTGACAAAGTGATTGAATGCGGTACAGTTGTTTGAGAGGCAGAGCCAGATGCGGTTCAAAATTGACTAACGGGAAGTGTTCCATGGCGAAGCAACTAGTACTGTTAGCGTTCAAAGGACAGGGACAATATCTCAATAACGAGCTATAAACATGACCTGGAACTGACAGGATGAAAGGCTATGTGACATCTGAGGAATGAGTTTTGGCACTTTTTCCCAGGCAAGTACATTTAGTTGCAAAAGAAGAAATGTTCAGGTATTCACAATAACACTATTACCAGACATTCAAAATGACTACAAATGACATCATTTGGGCCCTTTATCCTCTGATGTACCAAACCCTCAGGTTCGTGGTGCATCAGTGTCCAATAGAACTCTTTACTATTCATAAATTGCACAACTTTAAATCTGCCATTACCGACCAAGCCCTTTATTAAAAAAGAATGCTGAATTTCGAAGTACATTTTTTCTCTCTCGTTTAATATGTCTAAATAGGTTACATATTTCTGCCTACAAGCATATATTCCTGCTGCTTTCCTAAGAACTAGACAACAGGCAGCTCAAGCCCTTCCCCATGACTCCGAGGTGACGGGAAGCCCCAGTAGTTCTAGTCCACCTTGTTCTTTTCCCCTCACAATATTCTTTTAGATCCAGACCTGAACCTGAGCCCTGACGCTATTGCCCCTGCCGTACTACTGATAGCTGCGCCCCTGGGAATGAGGCTCCAATTCCAATCATCAGTGTGTAACATTGCATGGATTAATGCATTAACTACGGAAACGATGGCCAAGGTACCACAGGATGATAAATAAAATGCCTAACGTCAAATTAACAATCTTATGTAACATATTGTGGATTAGCCTAATAATTCTTAGTTGTCTTTCAGATTAACTGGTAACGTTATTGAGCGTGATTTCTGTTCAGTCTGAGACGGCAAAACAACAGATATCTTAAATAGGTTTTTCTCTTCAGGATTTGACTTGTTTACTAAAGTTTGCACAGGTGATCAAGCTAAGCAATTCAGCACTGTGAATGCTGCGTTTTCCTTGGCAAATAGGTGCTATTTTTTGTGTCGCACAAGCACCTACCTACAACTTTAGTAGATTTGCGCATTTGTTTTAATATTTCAAGAAGGAAATGTCTCGCCTAGTGAGCCTCCTACACTCAACAATTCGGACGCTTGGGCACTTTCAACCTGCACTAACAAACAAGAACAAACAAGATTAGTTGAATTCCCAAGAGGCCCATGTTCTCCTTCTGGATAAATGTATCCAAAAAGAAACTACATTCCTTTGAATTCATCACTTACAAAATCCCAACACCTCAGACTTTTGTTTTCTAGTTGGCGTTTAAACCCATCAATGAGCTAACACCTCATTGAGAACAAATCTTCTGCGTGTGCGTTGAGTCTGGGTCAGTACCTTAATAAAGGACTGCTTTGAGTCTGTGATGTACAGATTGCCATACCAAATTAATTGTTAATGTTGCTCATTTTCCATCACTGGAGCTTTCACTGATTCATACGACTGTACTGTTTCATCAAGCTTGGAATTGGCAGTACTTGTAAAATGGACAGTATTAAAATGGCCACTTGCCCAACAATAGTGTTTTCTTTGGAGTACATTTGAAACCCGGACTTCAGCCAATAAGGTGGAAGTCTTGAGATCTCTACTTTCCCTAGATGTCATGACAGCTCAGATTTCTACCATGTGTCTTATGTGAGGGACCCCACAGAATGAGGTCTGCTTTACTTTCTAAAATACAATTTGACTGGAGTCTTAACATCTTCACCTTTCATGAACTACAGCCATGCCTAACTTCAGCTTCACTCAACTGCAAGTTGTTTCTGGTGGATTTTATATCTTTCTTGGTGCAGCAGAGGGACTTTCATTTCGAACCATGGTAGATATGGAGAAGAGATTTTTCTTCAAAACCTATTCAACCTATGGCAAAAAATCTATTCAGATGAACCATACTTACATAATTTATTGCCTTTATCTAAACCACAAAGCTTCTCACTGTGACACTTGTAAGACATCCCTTTGAATACTTTAAAATTCAGAGAAAGAAGACTGGCCTCGTATCTTCTTCAGAAGAGGATTTCTCCTCAATAGGAGATGCCCCTTTGTCAGGGACACTTCCGTGCAAAGTACCTAACCAAGAACTTCTGCTAAGCATCTCTACAGACACAATAGTCAGGTCGACCACCAGGACTTCACATCGGTCAACCCAACAGCTGAGTCCTGACCACCAAGAGTGTGGACACCGGGTCATTTTGTCAGACTGGACTGCAGGGCTATACTAGTTTAATCACGTGCTCCGGCTACTACAAAAACCTACAATGCCAAGAGGGAGTGGTTTTGTGTTTAAATTGTGCACTTCCAGGTCTGAATCTCATCTCTTTCAGCCGCACCAGACCCTATTACATTAACGAGTCAAGTGTGCCTTTAAATGCACATTGTGTATAGTTCACTTGGCAGAAATTTTGAGGTTCAGGAGGTTGAGCGATGGTCTTACCCTTTCTCACAAAAGTGTCACTAGAACTAAATACAGTACTTAGTCAACTGATGCTTCCACCCTTCTGTCTCATTCACAGGGTAGACCTGAAATATCTGTAGCAGAAAATGAAATGGTTACTTACCAGTAGAAGTAGTTTTGCAGCCTGAGGAGTTTTCTGGGATCACATGCTGTGCATTATCCGCCACCTAGTGGTTGGGTCCGGAATTGCCTATTTTCCTTTTTTTTGGTTGTCACCGACCACGGTTTGGTGCTTGGTCTATCCCTTGGGTGAAATCAGACAGTGCCTCTGAAGTTCCCGTGCATGGTAGCCATCTCCCAATTCTTTTTCCAATCTTGTTTCCCCCCTTGTTTTAAAGAACAGTTTATCCTTATATAAGACCACTGCCCCACCTGTTTGTCTTGTTCTCATTTCCGGAGAGGTGGGTGGGTTGCATGTGAATCCAGAAAACGCTTCAGGCTACAAAACTACTCCTACTGGTAAGTAACCATTTCGTTTTGCAGCATGAATCCTTTTCCGGATTCATATGCTGTGCATTAGATTATGTAGCTGTTTCACCTTCCTTGGGTTTGTTGGGGTGAAATGATAAGCTTGCAAGCAGGTGTTGTACTACCTTCTGTCCCACCTGAGCTTCCTTATGCATTTGTATGTCCACACAATAATGCTTGATGAATGTATGTGGGGATGCCCATATTGCTGCTGCGCAGATAGTGTCTATGGGTACATTTGCCATGAATGCTAGAGTTGCACTCTTCTTTCTTGTTGAGTGCGTCTTAGGGCGATGAGGTAGATATTTGCCAGCTGAGGTGTAGCATGTTTGTATTGTTTCCATAATCCATTGTGCAATAGTTCCCTTTGTGATGGGTGACCCCTTGCTGGATTTGGCATATAAAACAAACAGTTGGTTCCCCTTGTGAAACTGTTTGGTTTCTTTTAGGTAGTATATCAGCGCTCTTCTTACATCATGAGTATGTCATGTCTTTTCCAGTTGTGTCTGTGGATTCTTAAAGAATACTGGCAACTGGATGCCTTGGGTGACCGGCCCACCCCCCCAGAACCCACCCAGACCATCCACAGCTGGTCAACGCTCACCACGGAGCAAACAGTCAGCATCATGAACAGCACTCACTCCACAGCCCCCACGGACCCTAGCCCACACTGCTCCACCAATACTGCCACCTTCCCTGTGGTCTGGAAATACGCCGAAATACGCCCTCTCCTGAAGAAACCTTCAGCCAACCCATCAGAACTAAAGAATTTCCAGCCCATCTTGCTGCTACCCTACCCCACCAAAGTACTGGAGAAAGCAATCAACGCACAACTACGGAATTTCATTGAGGCCAACAACTCCTTGGACAGCTCCCAGTCTGGCTTCCGCAGCAACCACAGAATGGAGACAGTCCTCCTGGCAGCCACCTATGACATCTGATTACTCCTAGACCGCGGCCACACCACAGCCCACATACTCCTCGACCTCCCAGTAGCCTTCGACACAGTCTCCCACAGCACTCTATGCACCAGACTCCACGACATAGGAATCAGCAGAAGAGCCCTGGAATAGATCCACTTCTTCCTCTCCAGGAGGACGCAGAGGGTCAGACTCCCGCCCTGCACATCCAGACCCACAGGAGTCAACTGCGGACTTCCCCAAGTGTCCTCACTGAGTCCCACACTGTTCAATGTATACATGGCTCCTCTCGCAGCCATCGTCAGAAGCCACGGTATGAACATTGTGTCATATGCCGATAACGCACAACTCATCATTTCCCTCACTGAAGACCGGGACACGGCCAAAAGGAACTTCCACTCAGGAATGGAAGCAGACGCCACCTGGATGAGAGAAAGCTACCTCAAGCTCAAATCTGACAAGACTGAGCTCATCATCTTCAGAAACGCCACCTCAGCTTGGGATGACTCCTGGTGGCCCACATCCCTCAGTGTCCCCCCTTCACCAACTGAGCACGCCCGCAAGCTCGGCATCTCCCTCGACTCCTCCCTATCCATGACCAGCCAGGTAAATGCAGTCACCTCCTTCTGCTGGCCCACACTCCGCAAACTTTGGAAAAACTTCAGATGGATCCCAGCAGACTGTCGTAAGACAGTCACCCACACCTTAGTCACATGCAAGCTTGACTACAGCAATGCCCTCTATTATGTCACCTCGACTAGAAACATAAAAAAACTACATCTCATCCAGAACGCTGGTGCCAGACTCATCCTGGACCTCCCACGCCGAGAACACATCTCCCAACACCTGAGGACCCTGCAATGGCTCCCTGTCGAAAAACGAATCACCTTCAAGCTACTCACCCACACGTACAAGTCCATACACAACGCAGGACCAGCCTACCTGAACCACCGTGTCTCTTTCCACACCCCGCCAGATCCCTCTGCTTCACCCAGATGGCCCTGGTCACCATCCCTTGCATCCATAAAACCACCCGCAGAGGACGATCCTTCACCTACACCGCAGCAAGGAGCTGGAACAACCTCCCCCCTGCACCTCATACAAAGCCCTTTTCTCACTATCTTCAGGAAGAACTTCAAGACGTGGCTCTTCGGATGAGGCCCCTCTCCTCCCCCCCAGCACTTTCAGACCCTCACCGGTGAGTAGCCACGCTTTACAAAAACTGACTGGGGATTACCTTGCTCTTGTGAATTTGTATGTATGGTTCCTGTACAGTTAGCGCTTGAAGTTCATTTATTTATTGTAGCGATGTGACTGCTATCAGGAAGGCAGTTTTAAGTGTGGTAAACCGGAGCTCTGCTTTGTGCATAGGCTCAAATGGCCTTGTCATCGACTGTGTTAATACTGTATTTAAGCTGCACATTGGGACTGGTGCTTTCCTTGCAGGAGCAATTCTTTTGGATCACTCCAAGAACCTTTTCATCACAGGTGCAGGAAAAACATTTACACAAAGCTCCCCTGGAGTAGGCCACAACTGCTGCTAAGTGTACTTTGAGAGATGAGTAGTTGATCCCGCTGTCCAGCATGTGTGTGAGATAGGTTATTACTGTTTCCTGTCTAAATACTGTCTCCTAGGTATTGTTCTTTGTGCACCATAGAAGGTTGCTTTTATTTTTTTGCATAGCATTGTCCTGTTGGCTCCTAGCCTCCTTCAGTATTTCCATGGTCCTAGGTGGTAGGGTTAGGTGTCCGAATTCTCTGTATTTAGATGCCATGCTGTTAGATTGAGTGTTGCTGGTTACGGGTGGAACACTCTCCCCTTCTAAATTTTGAGCCAGTTTCACTCCACCTTGATCTTGATCATTTGTCCTTTGGACAGCTCGAGTAGGTTGAATACCAGATTTGTCTGGCCCACTGTGGGGCTATTAGGATGAGATTCATCCCAGGTAGCCTGGCCTTCTCCAGTTCTTTTGGTATTAGGGGAATTGGTGGAAAGGCGTAGGCAAATCTCTCTGACCAGTTTAGTCACAGGGCATTCCCTTCTGATTGGTGGTGTTGAAACCTGGAAGGTGAAAAGTTGGCATTTCCTGTTTTCTGGTGATGCGAACCGGTCGATTCTTGGTGTGCCCCAAATCCTAAAGATTTTTTCTAGGCTCTCTTGTTTTATCTCCCATTCGTGTGAACTGCTTTCCTGTCTGCTCAGTCTGCCTGCCTCTATGTTGTCCTTCACTGGCGAGTGGACTGTTTGTAAGTTGATCCCTTGTGATATCGCCTATTTCCATATCTATTGGGCTAGTTCGTTTAGGGTAAATGACCATTGCATTGTTTTACTGGCCCTGAATTCTCCAATTGCCTGTGTGCTCCCCATCTGTTGTGAGACACATCGGTTGTAATGGTCACCAATGGAGTTGTTGCCTTGAAAGGTCTCCTCTTGGTTGGTTATGTCTTTGGATGCCCACCATTGTATATCCTTCTCTGTTACAACCACTAGATCCTCCCAATTCCTAGTGGCTTGTGACCAACTGTTGCCTAGCCATTCCTGGAATGGGCGCATCTGGAGTCTCACATGGATTATGAAGGGGATGCATGATACCAACATGCCCCTTACTTTCATGACTGTCCTCACTGTCAGAGAGTGCCCCCTCTGGTAAAGGAGAGTTTGTTCTTTGATTGCATGTACTCTTCTGAATAGGGTATGCATGTGCTTTCCTCACATCCAGTCTTACTCCTAGGAAAATCTTTTCTAGTTGTGAGGATGATTTTGTGTGGTAAAAGCAGAAACCCAGTTTTTGTAGGGTTGTGATCACTGTGTTAATGTCCCTTTGACATTTTTCCTTTGTATTTGCTCTTACCAGCCAGTGATCCAAGTAGGGGTATACATGAATCCCCTTCTTAGGAATGCTACAACTGTTGCCAGGCATTTTGTAAAGACCCTTGGTGCCGACTATTTCGAAGGGTAAGACCTTGGATTGATAGTAAACCTTCTCGAGCATGAACCTGAGGTACTTTTTGTGCACTTGATTCATGGGTATGTGCAAATAGGCGTACTTTAGATCTATGGTTGCCATGTAGTCCCACTTTTGTAGAAGTGGAATTATCTCTTGTTGAGTTGTCATTTTGAAGTGCTGTGTGCAAATGAATTTGTTTATAAATCTGAGGTCCAGGACTATATTTAGTGTAAGGCCTTGCTTTGGTACCAGGAAGTAGAGTGAATAGTATCCCTTTTTCAACTCTTTTGTTGTTGTTTGTTGAGGTGCTTTTTCTGTTGCGTGTTTTTGCAGTTCTTTTACTTCCTTCCTTAGCTGTACTGGTTCTGTTTTCTGATACCTTTTCTTCTTTAGTGGGTTTGTGAGTTCTATACAGTAGTTGTGGAGTACAACATTTAAAACACAATTGTCTTTGGTAATCTTTGCCCATTCTTGTGGGTATTGTGCTATTCTGCCTCCCACCGGTGTTGTGTATGGGCTTGGGGCTATTTCCAAGTCACTTGGAGATTCTTCCTCCTCTGGAGGATTGGCCCTTAACCCTCTACCCAAAAGGGCTGCCCTGTGGGATGTTGCCACTGCCGGTATCCAGGTTGTTTGTCGGTCTGTTGTGTACTCCCCTGGGTTTTTTGTTGCTGCTGTTACCCTGTCGCAAAGGGTCTCGTTCCTGTGGGTTTTCTGGGCATATGTCCTCCCCTCTTGAAGCTGTCTCTGTATTGAAGAGTGCCCATTGTCTCAGTGGTCTTGTTGTCCTTTTCACTTTGTTGTAAGGACTCATCTACCTCTTGCCTCCTCTGGGAGCCTTTTCATTAGCTCCTCAATCTCATTCCACTGTTGGTGACTCTATATACTAAGGAAGGCATTGGAATTGGCTATAAGCAATTGTGTTGCTGCCTCTCTCTTCATCTTCCTCCCTACCATTACCAGCCTCTTGCTTTCCCTTTCAGGAGGGCCTGTGGAGGTGTGTGCATTACTCCTCCGTCTCGCAGTAGTGACGATGATAGAGTATGCCACTGTGTTCCCTGGATGTATATGGGGTCCTTTGAAGAAGGTTTATACTTTTTTTTCCACCCTTGGTGTCACCCGCTTTGCTGCAGCATGTTCCTTGAAGGCCTCCTTGCCCAGGTCCAGTATGCTGGGTAGCATTGGGAGAGACAGATTCCCCTTGTTTGACAGCACACGAGTTTCTGGAAGGAAGCACAAGTCTCCCTTCTCTTCCTGTAGAGGCACACCATAGATTTCAGCTGTCCTCTTTATCAGGCTGTTGTAGAGTATGATGTTGAGGGGGAAAAGGTTTTGAGGGGTATCTGTCAACCTCCTCTTCTGGGCTCTGCATGTCAAGGTCATTCCATTTGTTCTTGAAGCCTCCTTTTGCCTCTTCCCCTTTGGGGAAATCCTCTTCTACCTCCTCTTCGTGGGATTTAGGGGTTGCTGGCGCCTCTAGGACAGCCTCCTCCTTTTCAACATCTGTGGTCGTGGAATGCTTATCTGGGATTCTGAATTCTTTCAGTGCGTTGTCAAACTTCTTCTTGCGTTGAAGGAGCGCTGCCATTTCTGCCTCTGGTTGCCGTCTCTTCTTCTCCACCTCTAAGGGCTTTTCAACGTCCTGTCTCACCGATGGTCTCTTTCAGCGTAGGTGGTTCTTCCTCCAATGGTTTCAGGGTTTCTTTTCCTGTGGAGGTTTTCGTCTGTTTTGATATTCTGCCTTCCTCTGTATCCCTGGTCTGGGATCTGTGGGCCTCCTTTTTGGGCAGCTGACCCTTGATGGTCATTTTCTTGGACGTCGGGCTGCCTTTTGTGATTTTTTTTCTCAGGGATCTTGTCCTCTGAGGTTTTTGGCAGTCTCTTTACCTTCTTGAGTCTCTTTTCGATATCCTTCGTCGATTTCTTCGCCGCACGTTTTTTCTCAGCGTTCCCCTCGAGGATTTCTGTCTGACCTTCCGTTGGTTGATTCCGCGACCCCAATCAGCTCTTCATCACCCCTGGAAAGGCCCAGGTCTTTCACGGCCGCCTGTGGTTTCTGGCTGTGCACTGCTGCGTGGTGTTCCTCTTTCTCTGCTTTTGGCATACCCTGAATGTTTTCGGTACGAATGCAGCACCGGCCTCGCAGTCTTTGCCCCCATGGTCTTTTGGTAGACAGAGGTTGAAAACTTTGTGCGGGTCGAGCTGGGTGAATTTATTAGTGGCAGTTCGGGCAGAATTTAAAGGGGGTGTTTTCCATGACCCCTACCTTGCTTCATTTTCCTGCCACATGCAAATTATGTTGGGGTCCCTCGCCGGGGAGTGTGACCGGCAGTTACCTTCATTCTGTCGCTCTCTCTGTCTCTCATTCGGCAATTCCGCCCTCACCCCCCAAAAAACCTTTTTTTTTTTTTTTTTTGCAGGATTCTTCGATATTGTTCCGAAAAATTTCAGAGCTCCTCCTCTTGCTTCTAGACCCAGCTACAGAAAAAAGAATCCGAAGATGGCTACCACGCACAGGTGCTTCCGGGGCGCTGTTTGACATCACACAGGGGACAGACCAAGCACCAAATGGTGGTCGACCCTGCCCAAAAGAAAAAAATTAAATAAAGGGAAAAGAGACTTTTCCAGACTCAACCACTAGATGGCGGAATAATGCACAGCATGTGAATCCAGAAAAGGATTCATGCTGAAAAACCATACTTCTCCTAGCACTGATGTCTGCAATGTGGGACAGCTTTGACATTTCACAACAAAGAGCCACTCCAAGAAAGAGAACCCAACCCAATGTTCCTGACCAAGATACCCAAGGATTTTCATCTCAACAAACCTGTGATTATCCATTGCTTCTTCTCAAGCCCTAAAATATAGGCAAAGAGAGCACTCCACTTATTGGGTTTTTTGTAGGTGTATTACATTTTACTTGGACTGAAATAAGGAATTAAGAACATCAGACTAACTCTTTGATTTCTTTAGCTGGCAAGGGTTAACCTCTGTCCATGTAAGGCATTACTCCCAAGGGATAAAAGTCATAAGAAAGCCAAGCACCTCTAGAAGGTAGGGTGACAGCGCATTCCACCAGAAGCTTGTTGGCAACAGCTGCACTCTACACAGGGGTTTGTGTCCTGGACCTTTGACAAGCAGCTATGTGAAAATACAGGCACATGCTCAAGAAGCACTATAGCCTGAGCTTGAATACTGGTTACTGATTTTTGTTACTGCTTACTCCTCTGATTTAAGTATGAGGATCTATGAAAGGTCTAATACGGGAGACAAAATTAGTTACCTCTAATCAAGTTCTTGAGCACTGTATCTATAATAACTTTATGTGCAAACCTCCCTCCTTCCGAGTTAGAAGCTCATTAGGTACCCCTACTATCCTTCATATTTTGTACTATGAAAACGGATGAATTGTGGTTTCTAGGGTGAAAAGAGAGCTCAGCACTCCCGCATTGGATGAACTTTGGAATGTTTTAAATACGGTGCATGTTGTACTAAACAAACCTACAGCCAGTTTGAAACAGTTTATTACTAATTTAAAGTTACCATGGATTTCTAGCATGATGACGGGGAATGATTCCAGCATGTGAATGTACAAAAAAATACGCATGATGGATAATTGGCGTTACATGTAGGTAATTTGTTTAGGTGGGTGCTTTATCCAAATGTTATTTCACTTGCCACATCTTGCAGCTGTATGGCATTATCTACATTTTGAAACTAGACAGCTTTCTAATACACAATGGCAAATATTGGAGTAGTTTGCATTAAGACAACCATTAAGTAAGCAAGCCCTGCTAGGAATGATTTATAATCTTCAATGCATTCCTTCCTACTTAGTCCCATGTTACTGCTCCTTTCATAGTTCATTATGTTGCTATTTGTAGTGTGTCAATGTCTTGATTTTCTGTGTTATTACAGTGCTGCACCTGTTCTCCATCCTTTTTACTTGTGCTTTAAAAGGTGGTTAGTATTTACTTAATTTCGAAGAGCTCTGGTCAGGACCTACATAGGTAAAGTAAACACTGCTAACATGGTACATCTGTTTGGCGGTACTAGGAAACAAACAATATCAACTGCAAAGATAAATCACAGTGCTCAGAAAAAACAATACCAATCTCAGTAGTTACAAATGATCTTGGACAGACAGCTGACTTTTATGTAAATTAAAAGAGAGAAACAGGATGTAACAATCGTTAATTATAATGTCTTCTTTTCTAGATAAAAAGACACCAGAAGCATTAAATAAAAACAGGTTTATTGGTGAATAATAAATTAAACGGTATGGGGATCAGCAGCTAAATTTCTAAAGCAGCTCTCTATAGAACTCCAAGTATAATAAGTTAATGCAACAAGACGAAATAAAAAATTAGTGTGTTTTGCCACCAATTATTATTATAACATTAAAATGAAAAAATACTAAGATGATTGGGGAGATTAAAACTATGTTTACAATATTTCTTATGTCCAAATTCAAAAGGAAATTTGTGATAGATTTTTCTACTGCCTTTTCTCAAACGTTCCTGCTGGATGTACAAAAATCAAACCTACTTTGCAGACACAGTGTCCGGTTAAGCGAGACGTCTTGCTGGATGTAATGAAGTCTACAGTGCAGTTAGTTAACTTTGGGATAAGCTCTGGAAGCATTACATGTTCTAAGGGAGCCACTTTCCTTTTTTAAATAATTAATTATTTAAATAAGGTGCATTTTATTAGATTATTGAATTCGTTTCCTATGTGGGAAAGATATCAGGTTCTGAAGAAGCACAAGTTTGGATGTCTAAAGTATATTCAGAATGAATACATTAAGTAAAACTACTGCAAATCCTTTTCCACACATAGGCTGGTCACAATAAGTAAAAACATTTTTTACAGACAGGTATGTATAGCTAGTTTATATATTACCCTTCTTATTTTTATAGCCAAATAAGTTAATGCATATTTGTATTTAAAATTTTGGACTTCGTGTACATTTCAGTGCTGGTATTTCAACTGTTTAGTTTTCATCTTGATCTCTGTTGGTGTAATCCTTTTCTGATCTTTGATGTTGGACTTTTACCATTCTCACTAAGGGTTAATAGACACAAATTGGTTTGTGTAAGCTTCCATGTTTTCACAGCAACTGACATCTTTCCAAATTCAGTCTGAAACATGATTGTGTCCTGCTCTGCAGGTAGAACACTTGATCCTTTCAACTGTCAAGTCCTAGGTAGGCACTTCCAACCTAGGCCATTTTTGCATATGTACTGAATGGAGTTCAGTAATGAACCATGGCTCGTGAGGATACAGTTCTGCTTTGCAAGTAGCAGGATACCACTCATTCAAGTGTTCACTTACACAGATTTGAGTCTCCATCCTTGTATGATTCAGATCTGCTGTTTCTTTGAGGCTTTTTCTTTGGCTGCTGTAGTGGAACCAGCATTCCCAGTGTGTGAGCTTTGGTGTCTTATAAGAGAGCCCTGGAAACTGTAGCTTTTATCACATTTGGAACACTGATAAGGCCTCACTCCAGTATGTTTTGCTTCGTGTCCAATGAGATGTGCCTTCTGGGTAAAGCTTTTGTCACACTGAGTACACTGATAGGGCCTCTCACTAGAATGTATTCTTTGGTGAGTTATAAGATTTACCCTTACACTGAACCTTTTATCACACTCAGTACAATGATAAGGCCTTTCTCCCGTATGTGTTCTTTTGTGTTTAACAAGACTATCCTTCTGACAAAAGGTCTTTTCGCATTCATCACATCGATATCGTCGTTCGTTTTCCTCTATATGAGTCCTTTGGTGTCTTTTCAGATTTCTCTTCAGACTGAAACTCTTATCACATTTCGCACATGGATAGGGTTTATCTACTGAATGTGTTCTTAAATGAATCATAAGGCTTTCTTTCGAAGTGAAATTTTTGTCACATTCTGCACATGTGTATAGTCCACATTGCTGATCTGTGTTTAGTTGAAATGACAAAATCTCTGAGTCACTCAAAGCACTTTCAAAATCATTATATACTTCTGATTCTTCTTCTTGCAAGGTGTCCTGATGCGAGTGGATAGAATCTGCAGCTTTTCCTTTTCTTTTTCCAAAACCTGTTGGTTAGAATTTGATTTTATTATTTTCTGAATGATATGCAAGATGAACACATGCATTTGTAAATTAATCCAAAGAGAAATTTAAAAAAACTCACGTTAGACGCAGTGGTTTTCAAACAATAACATGCTGTTGCACTATGCTACAAACCAGAGGCACAGATCTATGAACCCCTTGCATTACACAAGGCGGCGCAAGGCAAAGCAAGGGTTTCAGTGAGATTTACTAAACCTCGAAAGCCACCTTGCATGACTTTGCATGGCTTAGTAAATCCAGCATAACGCAAGGAAGCACAAGTCACTGCCTAGCGTTAGTATGCGTCGCATCCACCCATGGATTTTGGTGCTTTCCCACATTTAGTAATAATAGTAAACCTCAGAATGCACCAAAATGGTACGCCTTTCCAAAGGAGGTGTAATGAGGAAAAATATATTTATTTCTCCTTGTTATTTCCTCTTTCGACGTGTGCTGCATTCTGGAACACATAGAAAGAGGAAAATGCCTCTAACAATTATTTTTGCGCAGGAATGTGTCCCTTCCTGCACAAAAACAATCCTGTCTGTGCCGCAGGAACCTTTGCACCATCTCCTGCTGCTCACTACAATCTCCTGAAGCTTCTCCTGCACCCAGCATCGACAGCTGATCCCCTTTCTTCTACTGATGCATTCAGCTCCACACTAACATGACTTGGATTCTAGTGCAAATCCATAAACCAGTACAGCCACCATATGCTCCAGAGTATTTCATCAGCCCCTGCTGCAGCCTCATGGATGCCCACTTGTACCTGGCAGGAGAACAATTATGTTCCCTTCCAGATCCCTCTGGTTCCCCTACTTTATTAGACTGACACACTGGATGCTGCATGTTGAGTTCTCTTGTCATAAGAGGGATACTCAGTGCAATGCAAATGCAATGCAAGAACTGCTGTCTTGGCTTTATTCGAGCTTTGGATTACACAAGTTGCAGTAACATTGGTGTTCCTTCACCTTGGCCCTCTTGGTGTTATGAAGAGGTGAACATTACAGACGAATCACTATTTCGCTATAGTGGAGCCAGGTTCCTTTTTCTTAGTGCGGGCACAATATAACTTCCAATCTTCCCAATTAAGAGTCTTAGAATTATTTTTTTAAAAAGGAACTCTTACCAAAGTGTCTGTTCCCAAAATATATTGAAGTATGGACAGTGTGAAAGATCTGAACAGGGATTTGGATTAAGGTTAGAGATTTAGGGATATATGGTTAAAGGTTTGGGGTGTAGGGTTAATGATACAGGTTTAAGAATTTAGAGTATGGTGTTAGGGATATAAGAATAATTCTCTCTGGTATAGAGCATAGGTGTACTGGGTTAAAGGTTAATGCTTAGGAGTTATGGGTATTAGGGGTTAAAGGTTTAGGGATTAACATTGGGGTGAAGCGTGTCTTTAAATGTATTGGTAAGGCATAATTGGTTAAATGGATATGGTCAAGTATCTAGGATATAGAGTTAAGGGTTAAAAGTTGGGATCATAGATATTAGGGGTTAAGGGTTAGGGATGTGGGTTATAGATTTTATGGGTAAGAGGTTAAGGATTAAATGTAGAGGTTAAATGTCAGAGTATAGCGGCTTAGAATATGGCATTAGGGGTAGGTTTAGGGCGATTGCATGTAGGGTTAAGGATTTTATGTAGAGGGCTTAAGGTTGAAGGTATGTGGTATAAGAATGATGGCTGTATGGTTAAGATTTATGGTAAATGGTTAAGGATGTATAGGCTATGGTGTTACGAGGTTGGCAAATAGTTATCAACTATAATTAAATGTATTTAATGTCACTGTTGCATATGTGTTTGATTTCGTTAATTCATTAATTGTTACGCTTTTCTGCTCAAAATAACAAAAAGAGGGGGTCTTTTTTACAGTAACTATGCATTTAATTTATTTAACTGAAACACACTACAGGTTCAAAGTGATGCAATAAGAAATGTTAAAAACGAACTGGAGATATGTCTCAGAAAAAAATAAGAACTAAGAAAGTAAAACCTCGGTGCAGCGTGGCATCATGACACAGCAATATGTTTATAAGGGATACATACCACCTTAGCATGGGACTCTTACCTTGAATACCCTCCCTAGATGGGGTACGGGTCTATCATGCTGAAGCAGGTACCATAGATGGGAACATAGGATGGCGGTGAGATCCCTCTGTTCCTTTTGGTGTTCCCTTTCTATGTTGGTAGTAGGCAGGATAGCAGTGGCCTAAATGGTGATGTCCCCCGACTGCTATATTATTCTACAACTTCGTCATGCATCCTACCTCAATTACATTTTAAACAGATGGACAGTCTACTGCAGGAATTGATTTGGAACGTGAACAGCTCAGTGTAGTCCTGGTCATACTGAAATGACAGGTGGATTGCGGGGGAGGAGGGAGGGGATTTTGAACTTTATTACTTTTTTGCACCAATTCAATGGCTCTCATGTTGGCTTCACAGCTTAAATCTCCATGAACTCAGTCAAACTGGAAATGCTAAAAAAAAAAAAATGGCCCAAATAGCAAATTGAGCCCTGCACCTTGCTAGACCGTGCAAACTCTAACCCAGGTTACTCAAAGCGGCTCAACAATGCCATTGGTGGATCCTGCAATGGCCATCTGCCATTGTGCCATACACACCTAATATTCCCCTCTCTCTACTATTTACTATCCCATCCATTCAGAGCGATAACGACCCAATGATCCCAAGCTGGTCTTCCTACAATAAGACAGCTCTTTGAGAAGAGTGCAATATCGCCCTTTGAACCTTTACAGAATAGTTCCGAGCTCCATCCTGGCATATTCCTGACTTGCAGGATGCTCCTGTCTCAGCTGCATGAGCTCTGGCAGACCACCACCAATAAACTGCAATCAATGTTCAGTATGTCCACGGGACGCAGATTAATTACATGGTTTTAGAGGTCACTGATAACAACTTCACGCTGCCCCTCTGACTAAGCTTAAACTGTGGTGGGAAAGGGACTTAAAGCACCCGCTTAATGACAAAACTTGGAATACAATACTCAAACATCCTCAGAAAACCTCCCAGAATGCCATATTACAACAACATCAGCATCTGCTTCAAAGAGCTTATTTACTCCCATACATACTGTGAGGATTTGGGTGTACTATATAATCTGGCTGGGTAGCCTTACTGCGCAGTACACTATGAATGACAGTCTTGGGTCCAGTGAGGTAGGTTTACTTAACCTTAAGCTCAACTCTGGGTAGCAGTGGCTGTGAGCAGTAAGGTTTAGCAAATAAAGAATGAGTAAAGCACTTAACAGCACCAAACAAAGAAATAAGTAAGTCACACGACGCGAAAGAAACAAGACACCAATTTATAAAAGTAGAGCTTATTTTTATGAATTTTTTGAGACCTTAATTGTTAAAATCCACTGGAGAGTTCCAGAGATACATATTTTATAAGCAATAAATAACTTTTAAATCAACTGCAAACAAGTACTGGCCAACAAACAGTTTGGAAAATTTTGAAACGTTTGAAACAGCTAGTTCAACAACTCCGTCCCGAGTCGGGCAACCAAGTCCAGCAGGACAGAGGTCTAGGGGCAAGTATAAACACTTTGGACAGTTCCTGGGCTACCAGAAAGTTTTTAAAGCAAGATCTAAACTTTAAAGGATGACCACACATAGATGACAATGGAGTGGTCTAGACGCTGAGGGATGCAGGCTTAAAGAGGCTCAGGGATGCTCCTGATGCACAAGGGTGAAGACCAGTCAAGTCCTGGGTCTATGGGTGAGTGGGGTGTGACTGTCCATGAATCTCGAGGTCCCACAAAGTCCTCTTTGTATGGTTCCAGGGGCTGCTGATGCAGACCTGGAGCTTTTGCAGCACAGCGGTCACAATGCAAATCCATGGTGGAGGCTGGTTTTGGACTTGGGTGTCAAATCCGGTCACAACCATCACTCAAGAATCCAGCAGACATGGGTGCACCTTTTGGCCTTTGGTGTGCCCAGCCTCTGGTAGTGGCAAAGCTTCTGCCGTGGCTACCAGAGAAACAACTTAGGCTCTTCCACCTTTAATGTCCCCAGTGCCGTTCTGGGTGGCCATCCCACTGACTCTTGGAGTCTCTGCTTCGACTGGGGCTGGGAATGAACTTCTCCCCAATCCAGGCACACAGAACAGGGTCCAAACTTGGCTAGCTCAAAGTGAAGCAGGTGCAGTTGCAACCTCTCTTTGTGCGTGCCCAACAGGTGCAAAGTAGTGTTGTAGGACCCCTTTAGCATCTAGGCTGGGCACCCTTATTTTATCATTAGGCCAGTAGCCTGTGCCTTTTACATTCGTATGCATTTTATCCATTTCATTTTTTTTTTTTAGCACAGTTAGCTTTTAGCTCTTTGTTTCTGTATTTTCATCAGCTGCTTCTTTCCAAGAGAGCAGTTATTTGTGCTGCACATTTTTACTAGCCATTTATACACAATGCACGTTGTGCCTGTTCAAGTCTGACATGTACAGTACGTCATATAACTCGTATTGCCACTCCAGGAGCTCAGTAGTCAGTCCCCATTTTCAAGACACATCAGTACGTCAGAGCTCACAAGTCAGTCCCTATTTTCTAGACACATCAGTACATTCTTAGAACCCTGTAAAGGGTTATTATATAAACAACAAATAGACCTAAGGGGAGCAGAAGGCATTCCAGTCATGGCTCTCCTGGGATGCACACTATTCCACAGACAGTTTTGCTGATCCTGCAACTGACTCTTCAGCTTCTGAGAGGATTGCCATTCAGAGAGCAGCAGACCCTTGCTATCCTACTCAGTTATGGGGTCGGGGTTACTCCCTTAGATCAGGACAGGTAGAACGGTTGCCACCACTATGCTTTTAGATCTAGACATAGGGTGTAGACTGGAAACTCTAAACTTTCTAGAATCATACAAAATGGTGGGGCTATCTTCTCTACACTGCTTGTAATGATGATCACCGTACTGTGTTTCATCTGCCTTATTATTGCAGCTCATACTTTTTATACTAGAATGCAACTGCTTCAACAAATGCTTTGAAATCCAGTTTGCATCTTGTGTCCTGGCTTGGCATGTGTGAATCACTGAGTATCTGTGCGAAAGGGATACAAACTCTTTCCACGACTTCCCTGAGGAGTGAGGCACTGAGAGCTAGACAGAAGTTAGGCTGACAGCTTCCAAAGTGGTGTGGATTTGACTCAGTCTCCAACACTCAGTTGTGCTGCCGCTAAACATGCTGTCTTATTACTATGATAGGAACCGCACATCAGTAGTCTTCTTGCCCTCCTTCCAAGTCACGCAAGCTCTAAAGTCTTGGGTGTCAGGGGGTGCCCGTTATATCCCAGCAAAGTGCCCCAAAGAAACAATGCAGCCATTAGCCAGTGGTCTAGTTAGTCCCCTCCTCTCTGGTAACACAGTTCCAGTGATGTGTGGCATTTGGCTATCCCAGAGTGCAACATTCTTGCCACAACCACCATGGCAGAATTATTCCTTGACTACAAGGACCTTGATAGCCCACCCCCACAGGAGTGACTCCCATGGGGCTACACGCCCCTGGAAAACCAGTTTGTGAACTGGCTTTCCCTCCTTTGTCCCTGGCTCTACTCTGTCTGCAGGAAACAAAAGGCATCCTGCCCGAGAGTTTTGTCAGAGTGGACCTTCAAAGGAGGCTTCATCTTTGAAGCGTGCCTTTTTGGCTAACACCCCAGGCAGCCTGTGGGAGGAGGTCACACTTTTCAGTGCAGCAATAACCTTTGTTCCAGACCTGGTAGTTGTTGACACTTCTCACCAAGTGGGCAGAAAGCTGTCTGTGTGCCAGTGCCTTTGAGAGGCCACTAGAATAGCTGGGGCACAGAGTGCAACTTTGTAAAAGTTGTTTACCTTTAAAAGTGACATTAATTTCGACTTCCCCATCGAGGCACATTTAATGGCACACTTAATTTGATACCTTACATGACCCACTTTGGTAGTCCCAGTCAAATAGTTAGCTGGGTTAAGATGCCACCCAGGAGCTCCGTATTAGCCAATGGGGCTCCCAACTTTACCCACAGCAAACAACAATTTGGAAGTGTTACTGCTAAGACATAACAAAATGTAAAAATACAGCTCCCTGCTATAGGACTTTCTAGGCCTTCCTTAGGGAAGAATTACACAATGTTAAGGGATAGGGTGGCTTTGCCATAGGTTTAAATGGCAAAGTCGGACTGGCAGTGAAAACACTGCCCTCCAGACTGCAGTGGCAGGCTGGGGTTAATTTTGTATCTTGCCACACAAAGGTTTGCACAAACTGCTGCAGCCCTGAGTGGACACTCCGCCTTACATGCCCTGGGTACCATATACTAGGGACTTATAAGTAAGTCAGGCCTTGCAAATTGAGTGCATCCAATTCGACATACAATTTGTACAGGGTCAAAACACTGCTACTGAGGTCTGTTAGCAGGCCTCAGTGCACCCTCAAAGTCGACAACCAGCAGCTAATAGTCCTAATGGGCGCAAAAAGTGAGGGGAAATCTGCAAGAGGCCTGTTTCCTTACACATACTCAATAAATGATACCTCGACACAACAGCAAACTTCCCCCACTGCCACAAGACTCTTTATTCACATGATGTGGAGCTTCCCTATAGTAACACAGTTTTGGCAAAAGGTACACACTGTCAAACAATGTCATAGACAGAAACTGCTACACTACCACAGAACACTACCTCTCGGGTCTCGCCCCGCCCCAAACATAGGAAAGCGGGCCCAAAATTTGCAGATCTAGTACTAATCTCAGCAAAACATACTTTCCCCAGGCACTGGAAATCCTTCACATGCCCATTTATGACACAATGGGAAGCAACTGTTAAATGATTCACAACCAGAGAAAGCACAGCCTTACACAGGGATGATATGTGGCCTCTGCAAGCTCCCAACAGCCAGAGGATAAGAAGCACTATGTGTGGCTATGGAGAAGAGGGAAGATGCCTTCTATTTAAAAAAGAAATGTCTTAATTAGCTTCATAGCTGCACTGGGGGAGGGATTGTCTTGCACACCATATTATTATGGCTATGCAAATCAGGTAGATAGATTGAGAACCCAAGTGTTTTAAAGGGGATTGTGTTGTACTGAATTTCAACCAACCCTTTGTGGTCAGTCACATTTTGAAACACACAATAAACAAACAGGGCCCACTGCTTCTATTCCGATCTTACCATCCATATTTTTCTATTGATCTCCAATCATCTGTAGTGTACATATTTTTCATAACTTCCTTCACACTGAGAGACTCGCCCCACCTGCTACCTTCAATATTATCACTTCCAAGAGGTGTGAGGCCTTAGGATCTCTGGACACAAATAATTGAATGATTGACATAATCCCAATAAGGTATCTGCTGCTCCCTCTGGGCCCGGTACTCCTGGTAAAGGTCTGGTCAAATCGACCACAGATGTAAAATCAAATGAGGATATTCTATGCTGGAACAATGCAGGTCCTGCCAACAAGTCATCAGTCAAGTTATGATTTCATATCTAGGTTTGATACTATTTGCTTTCAAGAAACCTTGGCTACCACAAACTAATTTTCACTGGATGGATATTGGTCAGTTTATGTTCCTTCTGGTGCAGGCAGGGCCATGGAGGTTTGCTGATTTTGGTGACTCTGGAAACTAGGGGCAACAGTGGAATATTTCTACTGGTTCTGCTAATCTTCAGGCAGTGGAGGTCTCCCTTTATTAATCCTTCAAGTTGTTGACATTATAATGCTATTTCCTAATGGAAGAATGCCCAACAACTTTTTGCTCTAAGCTCAGTTATGGAAAAGTATAGAGGGCAGTGTTCTTCTCTTACTTAGCTTTCATGGGCAATTTTAATATTCATCCACGTCGGGTGATACAGTAGGGTCAGTTGCTCACGTTAAGTGTACGTTAGTGGGTACTTTACATATGCAGCATTCAGAGTAGAGAAATTTCATTGATACCTTGCTCCATGATTTGCATTTGGTCTATGGCTTTGATAAGTTTGTTCCTTACACTCAGTACTCTATTCCCCTAACTTATTTGGGTGTGGTTGTTCCTTGGTTATTTACTTTATTTTCATCACAGCTCCTGCCTTCAACCTCATAAAGAGTAATAAAATACCATCTTTACGCTTCAGTGACCATAATAATCCTATGTGTATATTCCTTGTTTGGTGTAGATCTATCATGATTACTGCTAAATGTGAGGGCAGACGTCTACAAACCACTGATGGGGTAGGTGCTTGAAGTAGGCAAAGGCAGTTCAGGGTAAGTTTCTAGGTAAACCTTTTATTACTAGGGCTGCTGAGTTTCAGATTGTTGACAAGTGGGAGACCATTTGAAGGTCCTATCTTCAGCCCCCTTTAACTGCTCCGCTAGATGATTTAATGGTGATTGCTCCAGGGCCCAAAATGACCTAGAGAAAGTTCTTAAAGCACAGCCAAGAGACTGAAAAAAGGGAAAGATTTACTTAGAATTCACACAATGCAGGGCAGCAAGGAAAGTTGTTGCACTGCTTTGCATGAATCGGAGAGAGTTGAAAAGTGCCATATTTACTAAGATATGGCGCTCTTCAACTCTCTCCCTGCGCTGTTGCACTTCCAGTTCCTAGTACCAAACACAGGCATCCTTGTATCATGGTGCAAGGGTGCACGCTTTAAGGGCAGGATTGTTTTTGTGCAGGAAGGTAGTCTGCACAGGAGGTGGATGGGGAGTGAGCCTTCGGTATGACTACAATGGTGGCCTGGTCAATGTCTTGGAGAAAGGAGCCTGCCTATGCCGCCTCTTTGTAGAGGCTCATCAGATGGGGAACAAGGACTTCCTTATATTTAGCATAAAACTCAATGGGCTAGCCATCAGGGCCAGGTGTCTTTCCAGGCGCCATTGCCGAAACAGTAGCCCCAATTTCTTTGTGAACGGTTGGTCTGCACCTCAGTGGTAGAGAGCCGTGGGACAGAGCCGAGGGAGAAGCACCTCACCCAGAAGGGAGGATTCTTCTTTGATCGAAGGACAAGGGACTGCAGCATTGAGCTGAGTGTAATGAGTAGCAAATGCCTGAGCAATAATAGGTACGGTGGAGGTGGTCAGTAAGATCCACTATTTCTTGTATAATTCCACAGGCCAAAGGATGCCAACCAATATAGCAATTTGACATTCTTAAAACACCCCCACCCATATACTTGTGTGGTAGCTGCGCCCCAGATCTGTTTCACTGTGTCAAGCGATAGGAGCTGAATCTCCTCCCGAATCAGCATCAATTGTCTTGTGATGTCCCCTTAAGGATCTGCGTGAAGTTGCGTCGTCTCTAACTGGAGGATTATGGCCCTTCTCAGTGGGTCAATCGCAAGCATCCAGAGAGGCAAGCATAGCAAATCTTTTCGAGGTAACCACTCTGCCATGAACTATAGGCACACACTCACGCTCCCCCACAGCATTCATAGACACATCTAGCCCAAGCTGGAAAGATGACAAATCGGCCCCTCGAAGTCTATAAAAGAAGCTAAGGAGGAGGGACACTATGGAAATCAAGGGACAGTCAGGATGAGGGCGACAAACAGAAGCAAGAACACAACCACCAACCAAGGGTCAATTGAAGTTAATTATCACACAATCCTCTTTAAGAGATTTTGGGACCTTACCGATACAATTCACTCTCCTGACCAAGTTAATCCATCCGCCCAACTCCCGCCTAAGTGGCGAAGGCAGTTGCATCCAATGTAAGATCTTATTCCTTAGCTGGTCATAGCTTTCCGTCACCCCTGTTTTTAATGGGGGCACATTGCCCAAAACGACGACATATATGGTGCCGTTTCTAGAGGCAAGTTAATATTAACAGGACTCATAGATATAATCGCTCTTCCCCCTAAGTAACAGAGGCATTGGGTACCAGAATCCCTGGGCTGTTGCTAGCAGTGGGGATTGTGCCCCGACCGCTAGGCAGCCTGCCCGGGTCCTCTGGAACCATATTATGTGACCGGCTCTCCTCTCCTGTTACACCACATGGGCCTGGGGTGGCCAAGACCCTTTCTCTCATTAATGAAGCTGCAGGTTGGGGAAGGTGGGGGGATACAGACGTAGAAGCAAGAGGCACTTGAGAGTTTAAGAGTAGTGGCCAGTAAGAAAGTTTCTGTTCAATGACAGACAGCCTTGCAAGTAGCGGTTCCAATTTGTCATCCAGAGCAGCATCCAATTTATTAAAAAATGTGTCGAACAGAGTGTCCATTTTTTCAGGCTCTGTAGAACCTGTACTAAGGACACATGGAGACTGAGAGGTGTTCCCTCTAGGACGTTTCGAATTACTGTTAGGGTCCATTTTTTCCTCTTCCTTACACCAGCTACACCTTTGTCCAATACCACCTCTTCCCTGGGGTATTACAGAATTAAGAGCACCCACAGAACAACAAGGTACGCGAGGATCGGAAATGAGGGAGAAACAACTTGAAAATTCACTCTCCATTAGCATCTCTTCAGACCCCATAAGTCCCATAACGCGTGTGGGGTTATCATTAGCAGGAGGAGCTAGACAAATCAAGTCCGGAGATGAGAGGGATAGCCAGCGCTTAGCCAGTTCAATTTCTTTGCTGATGACTCCCACAGTTTTTTGCAAAGAACTATCTAAGGACATGGGAGTAGATGTATGGGATTTAGAGGAGCATGTGGGCTGCTTCCTCTTTCCCATCTCTCTGCAAAGGTTAGATAATAGTACAAGAGGCCACAGGCCACAAGCCCAAAACCTGCCGAACTAACAGCACAAAAAACAGATACAAGGACATAACAGGAAAAAATACCTCCTAGATCCAGCACTGGAGGGGTCAGAGGTGTGGCCTGGCCTCCTACGGGCAATCACAGGTGAAGACGTGCCCGGTCTTTGGCCAGGCACATGCCAAGGTGAGTCCAGCGTACGTCCTGCACCACCGTAGAAAAAACAAGCAGCATGCAGTGCAGGAAAGTTGCATGACAGCCCCTCCTCCTGGGTAAAGTCTTGTGGGGCAGGAAGTCCACTCCCCACCTCTGACAATCAGGACTGCACTGTGGCTTTTACAGGATCAATTTGTCTGGGTTGGCAGTAACAAACAAAACATTTCCATTTTGCTCGTAGCATGCTCTAGTAGTACATGCTTCCTTAGGAATGACCATACATTCCTGTGGCAATCCAAGGTAGTCAAACTCTGACCTCAGGAGCCAAATTGCAACATTGAGTGTCTTGGGGGTCTGGGTGTCAGATGTGTCCTTGATTCTGAGTGAGAAGGCCCAGCCTATTGGGGAGCATCTTGTGAGGGACTACTGAGAGATCTAGAAGTGCTGTGAACTAGGGCTGACAGACCCAGGTGGGAGCTACAAGGATCATGGTGAGAGACATCTGCCTGAGCTTCTGAACCAGAAATGGAATGAGCGGGAGAGGCAAAAAAGCTCAGGCAAATATCCCCGACCAATTAATCTATAGTGCGTTGCCCCTTGATAGTGATCGTGGGTACCTAGAGGCAACTTTTAGGCATTTTGCGTTTTCTGGTGTGGCAAAGAGGTCTATCTGAGGGAATCCCCACTTTTGGAAGTATGAGTGGAGGACTTGTGGGTAGAGTTCCCATTCTTGGACTTGTTCCTGCATCCTGCCGAACAGGTTTGCAAAGTTGTTGTCTGTTCCCAGGAGATATTCTGCCAACAGTTGAATGTGAAGAGCCCACAGGTAGTTGATGTGTACAGATTGACACCTGGCATCCCAAAAACCTTGAAGTGTCAGGTCTTGTAGGTGAGCATCCCAACCCGTTTGGACGCATCTGTGGTGATTGTGATGTGAGGAACAGAGTCCAGAAAACGCCACCCCTTTAACAGGTTGTTGGTGTTCCACCGTTGCAGAGAACAGTGAGTTTGGTGGTCTAGCAACACTAGGTCTTCCCATTAAATCCTGTGACTGAGACCACTGATGAGCTAGACATTATTGCAGAGGACGCATCTGTAGTAATGCATAGGGACCTTTGGCAATGCAAGACACCATCAATAATAAAAGGTGCATTACCATCCTGACTGTGAGTGTTTGGCTTGACTGGAATTGGGGCATAGTTGCTTGGAAACTCTGAATTTGAGGGGGATTAGGGTAAACTAATCCTAGCTGTGTGTTAAGGATTACTCCCAAGTATTGTTGGACCTGTAGTGGTTGTAGGTGAGACTTGGGTATGTTGATGGTGAAGCCTAAACTGTGAAGAAGGTCTCTTATCATATGAGTGGGTAGCTGGCACTGGTGATGAGTGCTGGCTATATTCAGCCATTCATCCAGGTAGGGTAGTACGTGGAAGTTCTGTCCTCGTAGATGTGCTGAGACCACCGCCAGCCATGTTGTGAACACTCATGTGCAGAAGTCACCCTGAATCGAAGGACTTTGAATTGATAATGTTTGCCTGCTATGACAAATCTTAGGTATTTGCGGTGAGCAAGATGAATTGGTACATGGAAATAGGAGTCTTTGAGGTCTAGTGTAGTCATAAAGTCACCCTGTTGTAGAAGTGGGGTGACATCCTGTAGAGTGGTCAAATGAAAGTGTTCTGACAGAATGTACTTGTTAAGAGATCTGAGGTCTAATATTGCTCTGAGAGGCTGTCCTTTTTGGGGATCAGAAGTATAGGGAGTATACTAACGAGCCTTGGTGTTGCAGAGGAACTGGTTCTATGACCCCCCTGAGGAGAAGGGTTTTAACCTCTTGCTTGAGATGTGATTGGTATTACTGTGGTAAGTCTGTGGGTGCGAGGGGGAAGTTGGGGTGTTTGGGAATGAGCTCCAGGCAATAGCCAGTACCCATTGGTTAGTGGTGATGGTGTTCCAGACTGGGTAGAAGTGCTCGAATCTTCCCCGACAGGTGTGTGGTCGTAAGAAGGTGTAGGTAGTCACTGCTTTGCAATGGATGTTGGTCTGCATGCTGCGGCACCCTTTCCCCTGCCCTTGTTGTTTGCACCTTAAAAGGAACCTCTGAAATAACCCCTGGTGTAAGATGTCTGGGGTTGCTTCTGTTGGAATATGGAGGCATCCATGGAGGAGGACTTGCATGGTCCTCTATAGCCTGGGTGACAAAAGGAGCCCCTGGGCATGGACATTTGTAATGCTCCCATCACCTTGGCTGTATCAATGTCTTTTTTCATTTGCATTCAGTGTTGAATCTACCTGGTACAAACAGGTATTCCTTATTGAAAGGCCAAGAGGTCCTGTGAATTGGCAATGCGTCAATGGTTTGCAGCCTGTGCCGCCACCCTCTTCCCAGCAGCATCGATGCGCTTACTCTCCTTGTCAGGTGGAGGAGAATCCCCAGTGACCTGACTGCCCGTTTGTGGGCAGTGGTGGCAACAATGGAGTCAGGTGGAACTTGACTCCTATTAAAGAGAGGATCTGAAGGAGCCGCTGTGTATTTCTCATCCATCCGTGGGGTAATAACCCTGACACAGACAGGCTCCTTGAAGATATCCTCAGTTTGGACAAAGCAAGAATTTGAATTAAACTGGGCCGTCTTGCGGGGCTGCCTTGGTTTAGATAGGGTGTTGTCTATCCCTCACCTTACTTATGATAAGACTATATTCAAAGCCTTGGGTCGCTCTAATATGGTCTTTCATCCAGAGCAATTAAATAAATATGATATTGCTTGGACCAAGAAAGCCTTTATTTCTTTCAGAGACGTAGAAAGGGAGGAATTGGAATTAGGCTGCCCGGCATTCAGGGAATATGTTCTCTTAATGACCACATCCTACAGGGAACCCTACCTTGCAATAGTTACTAACAATAACCATTGCTATTTATTAACAATGTTTTGTTAAACCTGTTGCATTGCCTTTTGGCAGTACCAAAAAGTATGGACCTCTGTTAAGCACTTAAGTCCCTGTGGCTGAGCCATTGTGTCTCCACAGAATACTGTTCCTCTTATGATGTTTTATGGGGTTTTTAATGTGCCTCATAGACGTGTTATTTTACAGTTGCTGAAAGAACACAGTTTTGTTCATGTTTGTCCTGCCTTTTTGCTTTCACAACTGTTGCTCTTTGAATTTAAATGTTTTTCTGTTGCAAGTTTTCTTAAAGAAGCTATTAAGGTATGTCAGAGGATGAATATCTCACAATTGCAATAATACTAGTGGGCATCATTTTTCAATCACATTATTATCTTGGTGTCAATTTTTTTATAATTGTTAACTTTTTACCTTAGGTGTCTCTATTTGTTACAGATCCTTTTATTTGACTGCATTGAAGTATTGTACTTTTATGGATTTCCTTTGTAATTCCGAAGTAAAGATATGTGACTATGGCACATGGGAAGTAGTGGGTGTCACTGGAGAGTGTTGTAAAGTATTTCCTAACCACAATCCAGCATGTGATCCTTCCTCATACTTATAATCTTGTGTCTTTCTTTGCTCCCTTTTTGATATATATGGTCTCTCTGTGTTCAGAGTTTCTCATGGAACCTTGGCCTTCAATAATTCTCTTTTCTTCTTGGTCTCAATCCTTCAGTTCACTAAAGCATGATTTTTTGCTCAACTTTGTTGCCACAGTATCCACTTTACAGATCTTTGTTTCATCACTTTCTTTAAGATTCCTACTGTGTTAGAAACGTCTAGTACAGGTCTGAAATTAATACAATTACTGTGGCTCTTGTCTGTTTGTACGGAAAACACCTCTGCATGGTAAAAAATGTGTACCCCTGCCCTTAGTGACTAACTGTACTATTGTCTGGATCCCTAATGCTGATTTTTGCTTCCATAGGCAAACACAGATCACCCGTGTGGAGCCATGACACAGGCCTGTCTTACTGATTGTGGTCGTTTGGACCGGGGGCAACACCCAAATCTTTATCCTCATAGCAGTGGAAGGCTACTTCCTTCACCAGAAGTTAAGAAGCATGCGCGCAGTGGTGCCACCATACAGTGTAGTATTCAGTACATGAGAAATGTAGTGCTGTCCAGTGCGTGCGCAGTGGAAGCACGTGCTGCGTGTATTTGTGCTGGTGTAAAGTACAATACATGAAAGGATAAGTGTTGTACATTGCACGCTTGCTAAATGTGTTTATTGGCAGTGTGTGTGTTAATACTGAGAGCAGAGAGAATGAGTGTGGTGTGTGTGTGTAAAAGGGCACAATGCATGGAGGTAACAGTACTGAATTGTGTGTATGCTGTGTCCATACACAAAGTGCAAATGTGTCTGCAATGGTATATTACATGGAGGTCACTGGGTTCTATTTTGGGAAGCCCAGGCCTGCCTGGAGAAAACATGAGGAGTAGAGGAATCTACCCAGACAGATTTGGGTATTGCTGCATTCCTGTTAGCTGGGTGGGACACACTGGAGAAGGGAGAGAGAGACCTCCCTGTACGTTTTAAAGGGTGTTCTTTGATTCAGTGAAAGATCACAAGAAAAGGGCCTGGACACACCTCAGGAAGATGGGGCTGATAAGGGAATCATAAAGAGTAGGGCTGGGAGCCTGGATTTAACCTCTTGATCCAGATATCACTGTGGCTGACATCCAGGTGTGAACTCTGGTCACTCCCATTGCCTGTGTTGTACAACTATCAGCTTTGGAGTCTCTTCTGCTGTGACAGACAACCTTTCGAGAGTAGGAAGAGAGGAGAGAAGGATGTACTTCAAAAGAAGCAGAACCTCAACATAAAACATTTAAAGACCCAGAACACCAAATCACATTTAGTGTCTGGAAAATGGACCATAAGAAGGGGAGGTTGAGACCCCAAACATTTGCCATCTGCCAAGCAGCCAGACAGGCTGTGTGAGGAGGGGAAACTCTAACGCTTCTGCCTGTGACCAGGAATTGGGGGGGGGGGCCTAAGGCCAGAAAAACCGGACCACCTCCTCTGGAACCTGGAGAACCAGCTCCTGCCAGCTTGCGAAGACCAGTGTGCTCTGTGAGGAAGAGGACAGCGTTGGAAGCGGTGAGGTCCAGTGGGGTTCCCTGCCGAGAAAAAGCCTGGTGCAAGGAGACGACTGTGGAATGAACAGGTTGTTGCCTGTGTGCAGGATCGGATTAGTGACTTCCATATGCCAGGTGAGAGCCACCATGAACCAAACTGTGAATCGAATGCTGTGAGGGAAGCATGAAACCCATATTGCCTTGTTGCAGTGACCAGATATGCCTGGAAAGACCACTTTGGAAGCAATTGTTGCTGACAAAGCGCCAAGACCTGCGTGGGGCTTAGCGGTGACTGCATATGCCAAGAGGGGCTGCCGCTGTATAGGTGGCTGCACAGTAAATACCAATGCCATGACAGTTGATACCAGCAGGTACCTCGGCAACCCTGTATGCCAGGAGAAGCTGCTGGCACCAGGTACTGCGAAATTCAGATAATTGCCCGGAAAACTGAAGCTGCTATCTGGGCGTCGGAAATAAGCACCAATACCTGCCATCTAGACTCCGGGGGTTGTCGTGAGGACATCGCTTTCATCTCTGGGACCCGGTTGGAAGCAAGAGGATCAACCCCCACCACATTTCCCTATTCCTACACCCACAACTTGATATGGGCCTGCCAGCCCCAGGTGAGTCACTGCTAACAGTACTATGGCACCATAGACACTTTTAACTCTTTCCAATGAGTCAGAGTGGACTCTTGAGTAAGGCCTACTAGTGAGCAGTCCCTGGATGCGGTCACCAGTGAATGGGAAATAAACCTGATTACATTATGAGGAAGGGGGTGGGTTAGTAATTTGCCAGTTAAACAGTAGAGCCCCAAACTCAAGGGTACTGTGTTATTGCTCATGAATGTCATAATAATTCTTTTAATGCATAGAGTTATACATATAATACTTCTTTTTAATATAAAAGGTATTTGACTGGACAATGATTTATAGACATTGCTGAGTGCACTTTGAGTTAAAAGTCGTCCGCAGCTACCACTGAGAGTCAAGTGCAAAAGGGGTACTTGACCCAGTTGCTCATGATCTATATAGCAGGTTGGGCCCAGGGACATCAGGAGTTAACAGCCTGCACCACCGCTGTTGGGCCCGATAGCCCCTGGTTGTCCCGCTGAAAGAGATTCTGACAGGATGCCTCCAAGGATTTCGACGCTCAGGCAGTTCCATTTTGAGCAACGTTTTATAAAAGATATCCATTCCAAGTTTGTGTTGCAGTGATCTTAATCAACCAGAAAAGGTTTATCCTGACCACCTTTAATGACTCTTTTTTAAGTTTGTAAGCCGGGTTCTTAGTCTGAAACCACCCTTAAAATGTTCTTGTCATAAGTGTTTTATGTTTCGCAATTTTTGCTCGGATTCTTCAAAAAAACTTGTTCATTTTTCATTCATGCTTTGGTGACTGAGCAGGTCCATCAAAACAATAAAGGAATGACTCCTTAACTAAAGATATGTTTTACTAATTGAATAATGAGCCAAAAGACAATGGCATCAAGCCCACAGAAAAGTGCCAGCCTCGGACTAGGGCACGAAAATCACATACGGTATGACACCAATGCTACGAGATTCCCTGATGTTTCCTTGCAATACTATAACCCAAGTGTGAAAGAAGTGTCCTTACATTGAGTGTTTCTGGGTATGGAAGGGTGTGGACTGTAAGGTTATTTTCAATCCATGCCAAGTACTAGAGGGAAAGAGGAGTGGCTAGAAATTGCTATTTTGGATAGATCCCATAAAGAGGGAACAAAGACTTCTTAAACGTTTTGTTATAACAGACCGAGTGCAAAGATTCTCAGAGACAAATTGGGGATCTGCCTTAATGACAGTGGTATTCAACAAGGCACAGAAAATGCTATGCCAAGCTTATATGAATCAATCTTGATGATCTCATAATTTTCACTTTGCAAACCTGGACATTTAACTTCTTAATTTAATTTCTGAGACCATTTATTTATCACTGTCCAAATATCCTCAGGTAGGAAATACAGTCTTTTTATAAGAACTGTTCTAAAAACAGGAATGTAAGACTGAGTTAAGTACAGGAAGTCGTGGACTTCATCAGACCCCCAAACCTTATTTGGCATTACTTCGTTTTTCCTTTATATAACACTTAAATTCAAGCTATTTTTATAGAACAGTTTTAGAAATGCTCTATTTTTGCAGCAGGCAAGCAAATTACTAAAAGGTTAGCCTGCTAAACCTCAATGATTCCTGCATTATACCAGCTTACTGGTATATCGAAAGCCTGCAATCTCCGTTAAAGTGGTGTGTAGTCATTAATTCCTGCCATGCACTTTATCCACCTCGACCTAGTGCGTAAATATATAAAATGCAACATTTCGAATCCTTACATAGGCACTTTACTAAACTGTCTCTCATATGGACCCGAAAATGAGATGGGACAGAGAATACATATGCGTATAATACCTCTGTGACAAATCATCCCAGAAAGGAAGGAGATATGCTGAGCATTTAACCACTGTAGACATGCTCTGGATACACCTTTCTCCTCTGAGACAGTCAGGAATACTTTGACAGCTGGATTGCTGAAGGAGGCAGGTGTCCTGCATATGCAATATGTGTACAATAGAGTGCCTGCTTACCCCACTCGCGCTCTGAAACCCAGCAACAATCGTGTTAGGAGGAGGATCAGGTAAGCATGTGCTCTGCTGTACAGAAGTTACGCATAAACCTGATCGTAAACAACTCGCACGCTTTAAGAGTTCCCAGGTACTGCAGGTCATGGACGTGTTCCCTTAAAAGCCTAACCAAAGGAGAGAAAGGATGGACAGCAGCAGTGCAAGTGATAGCAGAAGACTTTCTGATTTTCATAACAGTACTAGGTTTTTGTTTGGTAACGGCCTGCATCAGCTATTTGCTTTGCTTTTGCGTATAGCATGGTTTTAAAAACTTGTGTTGTATGCCATTTAGATCAAATCTAAATTAGTGCCCTAATAACAAAACAGCATAACACTGCTATCTGTCCCAACCTTTAAGCACCCAGCAACTAGTGCTGACTCAGTAATTCAGGGGCTCTTATAATTTGGGCTCCATTTTGCTGGCAAGTGAAAGGCCCTATTTAGAGTGAAATGCGTCTGTCATTTTGGACCACTGACTTATTATTGCTTTAATGTTGGGAGTGTGGAGTGAGTTGCTACGAGTATGGACCATTTAACACCATAAATTAAAATCATGATAAAGTCCTGAAATGGAGGTGCATGTCTCTATTTAATGCCTTATATCAACAACTGCGTACATTCTCTTAGTTGGGTCATCCAAAATATGTAGATTTAGAAGGGTGGTAGGTATTGCACAGGGGCACAGCATGCTACTGGGTTTAGATGGTGTTTGTTGCATGACTAAAGAGTGAAAGTTGGCTGCTTCGACTTGCACTGCACTTTCGGTATCTGACAGGCGCCGGCAGATATCACAAGCAGTTTTGAGCCCTAATGAGCAGTTGTCCAGATGTCAGTGGTCAGGTGGTGTCAACAGAGGTGTCTGATGCCAGACAGGAAGCCTACAGTAGGCTGCTGGCCAGTGCTCTTGCCACCTCCATTAAATATTAAGCTAATAGGGATGCGCCAGCTGGTAGACTGGTTGCAAAGCCCAACCATTCTCCAAGAAGAAACTGGTCAGCTTGTCATGTGCCAGCCACTCCTGATTTGTCAACTTGGACTTAGTCAAGAAAGCCTTGCAGCTCAGGTAGAACACTCGATCCGTTGCCTGATCTATACACTGCATTACACCTTTCTAGCAGCACTGCACAAATACTGCTTGAAGGTCGGGCTCATATCACAACTCCAAATCAGACAAACTCCCCTGCTCTTCTCTACACAGTTAACCAATCCTTCCTGTAACTACATATTGTGTCAGACCAACAGCAGCATTTGGGCAATAGGAACTGTTAAAAAGCGATACAAATTGTGATTTAAACTCTGTCTACCCCCTTTTAGCATTTTCTATCCATTCGAGGGATGGAGGGAAGAAGGGTGCGTGTGTTTTTAAGGGTTCAGCAGGTTACAAACAACATGGTGCTGTTGCATAGCCAGCTCCCCGTTGTGTTGTGCAGCTCACCTACAATTTTTTGGAACAACTAGTAGTACATTCCAATGTCTGATGCATGCCTTATTTCAAGGATTTGCAGTGGTAAACATAGTTGGGACAAGTGACAAGCAGGGACAGGGAGTGCAAATGCCAGTAGAGAGCTTATAGTGTCAGCAGCAAAGAATACAAACGCATGCAGAAAACACATTCCCCTATGACCCTATATGAGGTTCCGGGCTTGCGTAGAACTGGCATTTTTCGATTCTCTTGTGAGACGAAGAAATCCAAGTTTGGTTTGCACCATTGTTGGGATATTGTGTTGAGAACTGGTTGACTGAGCTCTCCCATTTGTGGCAGGTTTGACTGGTTCTGCTCAAGGTGTCACCTAGATTGTGACTTACACCTGGTAGATGTTCTGCAGTCATGGCTATCTGATGTAGTAGAGCCAATTTCCATATTCTTTGAGCTTCCAGAGACAAAATGCGAGACCTTGTGCCCCCCCTTCCCGCTTGTTGAGATAATGCATGCTGGTGGTGTTGTCTGTCAGTATGAGGGCAAATGAGCCTTGTATTCTTTGTAGGAAGTACTCAAGTGCTAGGAAAATTGCTCTCAATTTCTAGGAATTCATGTGCATTTTGGATAGTGAAATACTCCATCTGCCACTTACTTGGGATGTTGAAGATGGACTCCCCAGCTGTGTAGAGAAGCATCTGTGGTGATTATGAACTTGGGGAGTGGAGATAGGAACATTAGCCCTGATCAGATTCTTGGAGACTTGCCACCACGGAATTACTTTTCTCATAGCTGGTGTGATTCGAATGACATCGTTGAACGAGTCAGTCACTTGAACCCATTGCTTGTCCAGTTCTTCTTTAAGGGGTCTCAGTCTGAGACAGGCGCAGGGCACCAAAAGAGTGGCTGATCACATCATGCCGATGCAATGACTTAAGGAGTTGGACTGAAGCAAACTCTCTTTTGAAAAGATATGAGCCAACAACATGATGTTCCTTTGGCTCTGCGGACAAGAATGCTTTGTTCTGCAACGTATCCAGAGTTGCTCCGAGAAAGGTTATCCTCCGTGAGGGTTATAGAAGATACTTTTGGCAGTTGATTGTGAGTCCCAGGGAGTGAAACAATCGTAGGCAGGTTGTTGTTGTTTCCAACGCCTGCTGAAGAGATAGTGCTTTTACAAGCCAATCGTTGAGATATTGAAAAACCTGCAGGCCTTTTTGTCCGAGATGTGCTGCTACTGGAGGTGAGGCATTTGGTAAAAATGTAGGGAGTAGACCTAAGACCGAAGAGAATAACTTTGAACTGATAATGAGCACTTGCTACAGTAAAGCAGAGGAACTTTGTTTGGGATGCATAGGGACATGGAAGCACAAGTCTTGCAAATCCAGACTGGTCATATAATCTCAGTGATTGAGGAGATGTAATATCTCTTTGAGAGTGACCATACAAAAGGATTTTTTTCTGCAGGTACTTGGTGAGTTTTCTGAGATCCTGAATAGAACCCTAATCTCCAGATTTTTACTTTACTAGGAAAAAGAGATTAGAAGCCCATTCCCTTCTGACAGTGTAGGACCATTTCGATGGCACCCTTGAGCAGCATGGCCAGTGTCTTCTTCCTGAGCAGGGGGAGATGGGATGGAAGTGATGTTTGTGATGGATGAGTAGTGATGCTATGTCCAGAGCACAATCAAACTCAGACGTGGACTATTCTTGTTCTAATAGTATCTTTCTTGCTTCAGTCTTCTTATCATCCAGCAGAAGATCCAGATATGACGTGATGTCTGACCACATTTGGCAGTCATACCTTCCAAGGATTGCTAAAGAGTTTGCAGCACGCACCATAGTGCCTGAGATGGTGGAGAATCTTTTGCTTATATTATCAAGATGTCTGCTTTCTTTGTCAAGTGCTGTTGAGATAGGCGCGGAAGGATTCTTTGACCAGCGCTAAGTGGCTTTTGTTATTACTGAGTCTTGTTTTAGGTGTCCTACCACACATGCTGGAAAGTTGCCAGGGGCCTTATATTTCTTATTAATCCTAGGAAGAACTGCAGTCACAGTAGCTGCTGTTTTCATTATCTTTATACCTTCTTCCCAGATATAATCAGGCCTAGGGATTGTCTTCTCTGTCTTCCTTGACTGCTCTTTGAAATGACAGAGAAACTAATCAGACTGCTTGACTATCATAAGTTGAAATTTTGTAGCTGTTCTTTTAATTAAAGTGTGAAAACCATCTATACCCCCTGGTAGAGAATCTATTGGTTGAGATGCTGGAGGATATGATGCGAGAATAAGATATTTGTCCCACCCATTGGCAGCTAAACAGCTGTCTTGAAGTTCTGGAGGAAGATGGATCATCTCTTGGTGGTATGGCAATGTTTGAGACAGGCGTCATCGGAGGTGTTTGAGGCAGCACAGCATAGGAAGTTGAGATGCCAGACGTAGTGGATGAGCAGGCAAGAGTGTTGCTCCCACAGGTGAAAAAAAACGATTATGGTAGTCCTGCAACATTGCTTGTAAGTCTTGTACCAAGGCCATAGTAACCTGGACCATGGGTTCATGTGCGGGTGCCATATATTGTCTAGACTTGTCTCTGTATTATTGGCAATTATATTCCTGTTCGTAGTAGGCTGATTCTTCCTCCTCCTTCTCCTCCTCCTCCTCCTCATTATTTATCCTGATACTTCACATGAAGCTGTGATGGGCTATGAGCTGGCCCAGAAGGCCCATCATTGTCATCAGATTCTTGCAAGTCAAACAAGTTACTAGATGGTAAAGGAGAGATTGGTGTAGGATCTTGCAGAAAATGCCACGTCGACTGTGTTGTCGATGAGAACATCAACCATGGCAAATCTAAAGTGAGGAGTAGTGTTGATGGTTTCTTCGATTTTTGTCAATGGCATTGACAATGATGCCTTCATTGACTGTGCCGTTGTCAATGTAGTTGCCACTGATGGTGTGGTGATGGTCAGACGACAAGGTCGTCATCGGTAACGTCGTGGACAAGGTGGTTCATGTCAACGACATGGTCACTGATGGTGCAGCCATCAGCAGTGTAGCTCTGAACGACGAGGTGGTCATTGTCAATTGAGAAGAAGTAACCATTGTCGGTGATTTTCTATGTGTAGGTGTCAACGGTGGTTTTATGACAAGCTCGATTTTAATCAATGAAGTGTCTGAGGAAGATGTTTTAGGCTTTAACACCAAGACAGAAGATGGAGGGTGACGGGTCAGCTTTTAACTCAGAAGGAACAGAATGTTTTCCTTTTTGTGAGGAACTATTGGAAGACTCATGCTGTCTCTTCATAAAAGCTTTCTTATGCCCTTCTGGTGACCCCTGCGACCTTTCTCTATTTTTAGATTTCTCATGTGAGGTGTAAGAACTCTCACTATCTTCCTCCTCAGAGACAACTATGGTCTTTGCTTTAAGATTTTGTACCCATAATTACAATCTCCACTCTCTATCCTTGAGGCTTTTGGATGAAAAGATTCTACACATTTTTCAGTCCTTTTACCTTATGGAGTGGATGCAGACAATAAATGCAATCCTTATGCAGCCTTTTCTTACCACAAGAACCACATAATCTGAGTGGTCCTTTTTTTTAGAAAGTTCTGATACGGTATCAGCAGAGAAGTTTGGATGTACCAAATTTGAGGAGAAAAACTGAAGAAACTGAGCAGAGCTTAGGAAGACTCCCTCCCAACCGATGTGCAGCAGAAAATCTGAGGGACTCGGGCTCTCTTGGGAGTGTTCTAGAGGGTGCTGTCGCCTGACTGGTTATAGTTCAAGTCTGGTCCCTTTTTTGCTGTGGCTATCCACTGCCCTTATAGCATATGGTACTTCACCTACTGCTTTATTAAGGATACCATGGAGCTCCTACTTGAGGGATAGCTCAGGCATGTGAATATACGAAAGATCCAATACTGGAGAAACTGCACTTAATCCAACAAACAGGTATGTACAATGATGCTGGTGAGACTAAAATATCAGACTAACACTGTATCGGAGAGATAATGGTGAAAAAGAGTACAGTAATCAAAGCAGAGATGCACGGTACTATGACCATTGCATTTTACAGTCATTCGAAGATCTGCTCCCATGGCTTCTGATCTAACATGGCACATACAGGACCTTACAGAACAAGTTAGGTTCCTTGAAGGTGGGTTGAGGATACTGAAGAGACAAGTGGCCGAAAAGGTGTACCAGATCACATGACTCCAGCAACAACCTCCTCCAGCGGTGACCATTAGACCCATAAAGACGAAAATAGTGAACTTCAGGGATCCAAATATCATAGTGCAACCAACCAAGTAAAGGTGCCTCCAACTGAGGATCTTGCAAGACTATACTTTGGCTGTACAACACCACTGGGCCTCATGGATGCCAATAAAAACAAGCATTGGCAGAGCCAATCGGTCTTGGTAATGCAAGAGCTACTGGCTTTGTCAATGTGTTTCAGCATTGTATGGCCAGATGGTAAGTGTTCCCCAGGCAGATGTAGCACACGAGCGCCTGTAGCTGATTCGCCGTTACTCCTTTGTGTAACAGCGAGCATACATGAACAAGTCATCCCAAATTAAATGTAACATTTGATAGAAAGAAAGCAATATGAAATGTGTCAATTTCGTTTAATGAGTGCTTCCAAAATTACATAGTAAAATCATGATACTTATATTGTTCACCTCTCAGGAACAGAAGGTACCCTCTGCCTTAGTGCAATTCATACTTGTCTCTTTCATGTTATGCACACATGTCTGCTACAGGCGCTCAACCAACCTAGCTATCCGACCGGCTAGAAGTATCAAGTCCAACAATCATCAAAATGAATGCTGAGATCATTGCAAGGTCGATTGACATTGCCAATTTTATTCAGCCATGTTGTATAATATCACAGCTGCTGGGCAGCATGGTTGAAAGTACAAAAAAAGGAAAAGAAAAATAAGTGTTGTGATGGAGCCAGTGTTGACTGCATCATAACGATAAAGCTGTTTTGTTCTTTTTTTTTAAATGTGTTTCTTTTTTTCTTTTACCTTCGGCCACGCTGCACAGCAGCCGCAATGCTGTACAACATGGCTAAAAAATACAGAGATATAGTCAATCGATTTTGCATAGGCAAGACAACTGAGACCTAAAAAGTGCATATGACAGCAATTGTTGCTTGAATGAATGGTCATGTCTCCCCATTTTAGAGGACAGAATTAATTTCCAAGACCTGTGATTTATCACTGTGACAGTCTGCTTTGTAGAACGTTTGCCAATGATGTTTGCTTGCCAATGATACTTAAGGATCAATTTGAGTTAATGGCCTCCTGTGATTTAAACACTTTAACAGCTGCCTGTCCCTACTGCTGAAATGAAATACAGGTCTGTGAAACAGCAGAGTAATACCTCCCTTTGGCAGATAGGAAGGCTATGCCCTCTCTCCGTGGTAGTGTCTGCATTTCACAAGGCTCTGATATCAGGTCTGTTTTCTTTCCCTTAACCACACTATTATAGGGCAAGAAGTGCTTTCATTGGATGTCTGTCGAGCGCTCAGCTCTTCCACTGGACGTGAACAGCAGAGCAAGTGGCTGCCTCGTCACCAATAACATTCAAGCAATTTGAGTTAACAAGAGTTGCCACAGTTCAGAGTTCACAAAGAACTTTGCACTGGGTCAAAAAATGGAGCATACTGAATTTGCTCTGATTTGCAGTGTTCGTATAACAAGAAATGGAACAAATATATTTTCGCAACTTTTAAAATGTGAAATATGAAAATAAATGTGAGCTAAATCCGTTTCCTTTTTCTTCTAATCAGTTTGCTTTGTTATGTTGGACTCAGTTTTTATTTGTTAAAAACTTTAAAACATGTAGAAAATGATTTATGAACATAGGATGCATCTTGCAATTTTTTCGTTATCCCTTTTTACCCTGGTGTATCATTTTATTGAAATACTGACACGAGCAACCCCTTTCCTCAATTCCCTTAGAAGCAAACAGCAAAAAACTGTTCAAAATAGCATTTGATGTATTTTAGCAAAAATGTAGGTGCAGTGCGTTCAATTTCTGTGCTCTTGTCTGTATAATCTGCAGCTGATTAATATTAATCACTTCAGGGTCCCCACTATATATACTTCTGGGTCGATAAATTGAGCGTCCCAGGTACTTGTGCACTAACAAGACTTGTTTTGTACGACATTATGAAATTTCAATTATGAAAGAGTAAATTTATAGCTACCAACTAATGCTTGTCATGCGCGACACGGTCAACCAGTTTTGGCTTTTAAAATCAACATTTTAGCACACATGTTTAATGTGAAATTGCATATTCCAAAATGCATCTTTACGTAGGCCTAAAAAGCAAGACAAACTGAAAGTGTGACACCCCCCCCCCAATAGCATGGGCAATTTGACAGCAATGCAGGTTATTATTAAGTTAAGCCTAAAGTATTTTTGACACCTGCTTGAGCTGCTGCGTCTTAATATATGAATTTATTTGGTTTTATATAGTGTTGATTAAGACTTTTGCCTAGGTTGCTAGAACGCGTTACAAGTACTTTGAATGTATTTTTATCGATTTTGGTGAAAACGGACAATACGTAGTTATGGTGCTTGCAGTAACTAGAATCATAGTTATAATTGAGACGTAGTAGTAGTAATAAACTTTATTCGACTTTCAGCAAGTCATAAAAGTATCAAATATAACACATCTAAATATAATTGCACAATAAATAGAGTAAAATAGTAAGAGGATAAATAACAAGGATAAAATACATATCATTACATTTCCAATTAGCAGATATTTAAGCTGATTAAAATTACACCATTACCCCTATAGACTTTCTTACAGTTAATACAGAACATAAAAAGTCAGCCAAAATTCCACACATCTCAATAGAAGATAAAACCTGAATGCTAACATACGCAGTACGACACTGGCGCAAGTTAATTGATCTCAAAAGGGGCATTAATAAGCGCTTTCTCTGCTTAGCATAAAATTTGCAGAATAAGACCACATGGATTGTAGTTTGAAATGCCTTTGCGTCACAGGGACATACCCTTAAAATGTTACTCCAGTCATTCATAGTTGGGAAAGTTACTAAGCGGTGAAAGGCATCTAACCTTAGTCTTGTGAGAACAAAACGGTGTCGGTGGTTTACCAAGTTTACCAGGTAGGGCTGCATGCCCTCCGCCGACAAAATTAATTGGGTAGACATAACGCTGGACTTTTTTGATTCTGCCTCCCATCGCAGTTCTTCTAAATACTTTAATGTCAAGGCCCTCAATTCCTTCCTAGTGATTTTTCCCAACAAAACTGGGTTTGTGTAATAATCTTTACTACCCATATTTTCGAAGAAGATCATAATATATCTCAACCAGGGGACCCTCAATGAATATGTTGACGCCATGCAATCAGACAAAATGGCCTTATTTAATCCGGTGTGCTCAGAAGTCCAGACTTTATGCCATAACAGTAATGGCTGGATCTTTATCAAATCAGCTAAAAAGGGGACCCCCAAGTCCGAGTGACTGATATACGATGATGTACCATTTGGTACCATTAACAGGTATCTGAGAAAATCATTTTCCACCGTCTGGCCCGGGTCACAATTGATATAACCCCAAATTCCTGACCCATACATAGCAGCCGGAATACACTTGGCTCTGTAGATTTTTATCATATTCGGCGGGTTGAAAAAAACCTCAGAGCCGCCGTTGTCTTGATGATCTGATCTCTTTTCGTTTTCATGCAATGTGTCCAAGAACCCTGTTTGTCAAACATTATGCCCAAATATGAGAATGTTCGAGTTATTTCGATCCTCCCGTCCTGGATGGTGGTGTTATAAGTCTTACCGTGTTTCCTACCGCAGTTCATAATAAACGTTTTAGAACAATTAACGGTAAGTTCCAAGTCTGTCATAAAAGTAATACAGGTAGTTAAAAGTTTTTGAAGAGCTAGTGGTGTCCTGACCATAAGTACTGCGTCATCTGCATAGAGTAATGCCGGGACAGCGCGATTTCCTATTTGAGGTAGGTCTTTACATTTGCTTGTCAGTTCACTTTCTAGATTATTTATATACATTGAGAACAGGAATGGAGCAAGAACACAGCCTTGGCGCACTCCTCTATGTATGCCAAAGGGGCTAATGCATTCCCCTCTTAACCCATACCTTACTCTTGCTCTACACCCTGTATACATGTCCCGTATGAACTCGATTATTGTTGGTTCTACCCCTGTGCTACTTAAGATGTCCCATAGCTTCTCATGTAGTACACAGTCAAATGCTGATGATAAATCTATAAAGGCCAAATACAAATTACCTGCTCTAATCCTTGTATACTTTCCGATAATGATTCTTAAATTCAGACTCTGCTCCACCGTACCTATTCCTGTGCGGAAGCCATACTGTACTGGAGATAAAACGCCCTTTTCTTCCACCCATGTTTGCAGTCTGTTCACAATAATTCTCCCTGCTAGTTTAGCTGATGTATCAAGCAGGGAGACAGGCATGTAACAGGCTGGATTGAGGCGATCACCCTTTTTATATATAGGGACAATATAATAGTCTCCCCACGATGGTAGGGGTCCTTGAATACAAATGGCCCTCAATGTCTGCGTCAGTAGGGGGGCCCATAGCTGCGTATTGGCCTTATATCAATCTATTGGAACGCCATTGAGACCCGGCGCTTTCCCTGCTTTGCTTGAATTTATGGCTTCCACTACCTCCTCTAAGCTGAACTGAGGGGTTATGGTCAGATGTGGGCCTTCCTGGGGGCCTGGGCCCTTTGTGGAATCTGTGGGGTTTATATCACTCGCCTGTGAATATATCTTGGAAAAATATGCAATCCAGTCCTCTTCCGAGATTGCAATTTACATCGTAGGGGTATCTAGGGTGGGAAGTTTATTGTTTCCCAGAAGAGGATATTATCCTTCATACAGCTTGCTTTGTGTAAGGTTTCCCACAAGGTTCCTTTCAAGATGGATTTCCTTTTTTTCGTGGCTATCTTATATTCCTGTCTGCACATACATATTTCAGTCAGGCATCTTTTTGGGGCACTTAAAGCCTTTTTTAGTCTCTTATGTGCTTTTGTACTATTATGGTCAAACCAGCCCGTTTCCCTTTTCTGTCCCACCTTTCCTCTTCTGATAGTAAGAGCTTCTTTTACAGCTTGCGTGATCTGTGTAAAAGCACTTAAGCATTTTCCTGGATCTAAATTCTCACTAAGACAGTCTACGAAGGCTTGATTGCGATCGCATATTAACTGCTTCAGTAGAATCTTTGGATCTATCTGAGACCATCACAGTGTGTATCCATTGCGCGAAGCTAGTTCAATGTCATATACCAACGTGGCCCTATCAATTTTAGCGGATATAAAGGAAGTTACTGAGAGGTTCAGGCTTTGAGGAAAGTGATCACTAATTGCAATGTCATGCAAAATATAATTAGTAAGATAATGTGCGAAGTGGTTTGACATTAAGACATAGTCAATCACAGTATTAGCACCCCTTCCATTGTAAGTTGGCTTAAACTGAAGTTCTTCAGAGTATAATTAGTTTACAAAAGACAAGTTATAATTTTGAGCCATTAAGTTCATTGCATCTCCTTGGGTATTATGTGAGAAGTGAAGTCTTAAACCAATGCCTTCAGAATCCCAGCCACAAACCTTTTCCGAGATTTCTTTACAAGGATGGACATTAAAATCACCACCTCAAATAATAAAGGTCTCACGTCTATTGTTTGCACATATTTTTTTTAGATCCTCTCCCATCACCATTAGAGTATTAGAAAATTCTCCTGGAGGTACATTATTATAAAAGTTAATGATTACTAAATGAGTCTTATGATCCAAGTTACTCTCTATCATTTGATAATACGAACTCATAATTTGCATCTCTAAATTCTGTAAGCATAACTTATTGGAGATATATTTACATAGGCCTTCTTTTGGCCTGCCATGTCTGGTCTGTACGGCTGGTTTGTGAAACGTTTTATAGCCATTTATATGGACAGGATTTAATAGCCAAGTCTCCTGGAGACATATACATGAGAAATCTTCTATGAAATTCACCCAAATCTCATTACTGATCTTGTTAGTTAGGCCTGCAATATTCCAATAGAGTAAGGCTATTTCCGCTTTCTGTTGAGTTTGACAATACGGGTCATTTGGAATTCCAAGGGGTATACCGCCATCTATTAAATGAATTACATTTGAAGGGGGGTTTCTCTGGTTTATCTGGGTTCCTATTGTATTTCTTACAGGTGCCACTTTATAGGGTATATCTTCCTTAGTCATGCCAGGCCCTTCTGTATGTACTTCCTGGGCCATTTCGTGGGAAAGGTCTTTCTTCTTCATACTGAGTCAATCTAGATCTTCTAAAGTTGTAAGAGGATGGAATCTATTACGAGAAGGGATAGAGTCTGATCTAGTTAAAGATGTTCTACTTACTGGTTGTGGATTCTTAAAGTTATACCCCACAGGTCTTTGATAGAAAAAACCCAGAGGTAATAACGAGATTCCTTGAGGTGTGGCTTGCCTTGCTCCTAATTCGCGGATAATTCTATCCACTAGGTCTGAGGATCTAAATGAAAGGACCACACAATCTCCTTCCAGTGCTTTCTTACTACTTCCTATCCACTTAACTCTTCTGACCATTTTTATATCATCAAAAAGGACCCCGACCATTCCAAAGCCCAAACGTGTTCCTATTCAGTTAAGAGCCTTGTTCCTCAAAGCCGACCAGGATTCCCGCCGTTGATCATCTTCAGATGGAACATTAGCCAGGACCACTACATACGGAGTTACCTCCGGGGGGAGATGTAAAAGGTCACTTGGAGAGTGTATAAACTTCGAGGATCTTGTCCTACTAGATTGACTCCCTCCTGAATTTAACTGGGGCTGCGTTATCACCGTCCTAGGTAAAATATTATTTGCTGACTTTAATGATCTAGCATTTGGTTCTAATGGAAGTGTTTGTAATGTAGTCAAAGGCATTGAAGTCAGGTGTAATTGATTAGGATTTAATACTGATGGTGGTGGTTGTAGTTTTACCAGGGGCTTTACACTTGAATATAGGTCATTTATCCTATCTTGAGTGGCAGGTTGAGTATTACTCTCATAATTTGGAATCAGCAGTGGTGTACTGGAATCTTTTTTCGCATAATATATGTCTTCAGGTTGTAAAGACTTTATAATTCCTAGACCTGCCTCAAGATTACTCTCCACCACTTTTAAGCGCTCTGACATAGAATCCAATGTGGCCCCAATAGATGATTTCAGAGTATTTACTAATTCATGAAGATTTATGAGAAGAGATCGAGTCGTGTCTCCTAAATTACTTGAAGACTTATTTCGGGATAATTTCTTTAATGGCTTTTTAACAAGGGTGGTTATTGGGTCTTTCTTTAGCAAATTTTTTGGGGTATTATCTACAATTCCTACCACCGGTTTCCTTGGGCGTTTAGCTACAGGGGAAAGATCATCCAGGGAATGAATTAGATTCGCGGTATCTTGAATACATCCATTTGTGTGCCTTACTTCTATGTTCACAACCCCATGATCGCTAAGCGTAGAATTATCAGGCATCCCGATATGTTTTAATAATTCAGAAGTTTGTTCATTAGGCATCGACAGTTTCCCTTGTACAGTAGCAATTTGTTTATCTATCATCCCCATCGCCCCTGAAATATATTTTAATATAGATGTACTATCTTTTAGATTTGAAGGGTGATTCCATTTTGAATGCTTCCTTTTGCCCATATTTTGTGTGGTATCAAACTTATTCCAATATGAATGGTAGGACAAGACAAAAAGTACCAGTTGAATTAGCTAGCCAATCCACTACAATACACTACCCCAATTAGATAGCTTAGGGATTGAAAAACATAATCACAGTCAGCACTCTGTAATCGCCGGTTCCCAAATTACTCAAAAGTCAAGTATCATATATAAAAGAACGTCCTCACTTGTGTGGCCGACGCACAAAAGCCTCTTGAAGTGCTCCTGGGCCTTAGCACCCTGTCAAAGGCTAAACAAGACAGGGAAAATCCTCATCTGGCCCAGAGTAACTAAGGCTTCCTTTTCTCCTCCTCGCAGTTCAGATAGCAACAAAGTTATACAAGTTTTTCCCAAGGGGGGGGACCCAACGGAAAATTAAAGTTGGGGGGCCCAGCCCAGCCTCTTCCTGGCAATGACGGGCAAAGGACGGGCCTGCCCTTTGCCCGGGCTTTCCCCAGGCCCGCCCCCGTCCGTCCCGCGCAGCGGGAGCGCTTCACAAAACTTCAAGGGCTTCCCCTGCCCTGCGGCCAATCAGAGCGTCCCGCGAGGGGGGCGCGCTCCAAACAGTTAAAGGGCTCCTGCCCCGGCACCAGCGTCAGTTGTAGCGTGTCCCTCGGCAGCGGGAGCGCTTTCCAAAACTTCAAGGGCTTCCCCTGCCCTGTGGCCAATCAGAGCATCCCATAGACATAGCCTCTAGGTGTCGCTCCAGACACACATTTAACTAATAATCATGTTGGTGCGTGTTTTTGTTGTTGTTGTTGTAATAAATCAAACCAAACTGCTCAACATACCACAGGGCAGATATCAACAGGACAGGTACAGCTTGTGCAGGGTGAAAAGAAGGAAGCTTAGTCACTTACATATGAGGATTACAGAAACAATGAATGCACTGCTGAAGAAGAGCGCAGCGGGTTGCAGCTGAAGCCCTGCAGGACTTCCAATCTCTTCGGACTGCTGATTACTGCCGCCCTTGGGAGCCATCACGATACAAACGTGATGAGGAGAGCTGCAGAGAGAGAAAGAGTGTCCGCCCAGTCTCCCATCAGTCAGGCAACTCAACTAGGCAATGTAAGCACTGGGCTCTAGAGCAGGATGCGGAAACTTAAGCCGAAGCCTCAAACAGCTGGTGATGCTAACCACCCGCAGCTCCACTTCAAGGACAGGTACACAGCTGTAGCAAATAAAAAGGGACACTTTAATTGTCATTTTAAGGCTTTCTTAGCAAAATGCAAACAGGCAGAAAAGTAAACAGGCGCCTTTGGGAAACAGCGTCTGATATTTGATCTCGGAATTTGAATGCTCAGCAAATGTGACAAGTTAAAATTTACAGGCCTGCTTACAGAAACGGGGCGGAGCTGATGAAAACAGGACCAATTGTGTGGATCACTTTTTATGAAAGATAAAAGTAGTTTCTGAAACACATGGTAAAATGGTGACTAGTGGACGGGTATAGTACAATGGTTCATATGGAATCTCAAAGGCATGGGCTTCCCTAGCAAATGCTTAAAAGGAGAGGGGCCCATATAGTTAGGGTGGCCAGATTTTGAGGAGCAAAAACTGGGACAGGACAGACATAAAAGAAGGACTAACAACTTTACACTCACTTTTATATCTGGCCTGTCCCGTCTTTTGCATAGCTTTGAAAATGTGTGCCTTTACATACATACATATATATATACACACATATATATATATATATATATATATATATATATATATATATGGAAAATGTCACTTACCCAGTGTACATCTGTTCGTGGCATTAGTCGCTGCAGATTCACATGCTGTGCACAGTCCGCCATCTGGTGTTGGGCTCGGAGTGTTACAAGTTGTTTTTCTTCTAAGAAGTCTTTTCGAGTCACAAGACCGAGGGACTCCTCCCATTTCGATTCCATTGCGCATGGGCGTCGACTCCATCTTAGATTGTTTTCCCCGCAGAGGGTGAGGTAGGAGTTGTGTATGTTAGTAATAGTGCCCATGCAATGGAATAAATACGTATGTACATAATAAAGGTAAAGTAATATATTTACAAATGTAAAAATGTTCAAGATCTACTTCTAAACGGCTACAGGCTCCCGGGGAGGCGGGTGGGCACATGTGAATCTGCAGCGACTAATGCCACGAACAGATGTACACTGGGTAAGTGACATTTTCCGTTCGATTGCATGTGTAGCTGCAGATACACATGCTGTGCATTGACTAGTAAGCACTTATCTCCCCAAAAGCGGTGGTTCAGCCTGTAGGAGTTGAAGTAGTTTGAAATAATGTTCTTAGTACAGCTTGACCTACTGTGGCTTGTTGTGCAGTTAACACATCTACACAGTAGTGCTTGGTAAATGTATGAGGCGTAGACCATGTTGCTGCCTTACATATTTCGTTCATTGGAATATTTCCTAGAAAGGCCATGGTAGCACCTTTCTTTCTGGATGAGTGTGCCTTTGGTGTAATAGGCAGCTCTCTCTTTGCTTCAAGATAGCAGGTTTTAATACACTAAACTATCCACCTAGCAATGCCTTGTTTTGAAATTGGATTTCCTGTATGAGGTTTTTGAAAGGCAATAAATAGTTGTTTTGTTTTTCGAATTAGTTTTGTTCTGTCAATGTAGTACATTAGTGCTCTTTTGATGTCTAATGTATGTAGTGCTCTTTCAGCTACAGAATCTGGCTGTGGGAAGAACACTGGTAATTCTACTGTTTGATTTAAGTGGAACGGTGAGATAACCTTTGGTAAAAATTTTGGATTTGTCCTTAGAACTACTTTATTTTTATATATTTGAATAAATGGTTCTTGTATGGTAAATGCTTGAATCTCACTCACTCTTCTTAGAGATGTGTTGGCAATCAAAAATGCAACTTTCCACGTTAAGTATTGCATTTCACAAGAATGCATGGGCTCGAAAGGTGGACCCATGAGTCTTGTTAAGACAATGTTGAGGTTCCATGAAGGAGCAGGTGGTGTTCTTGGTGGTATAATTCTCTTTAGGCCTTCCATAAACGCTTTATTGACTGGTATTCTAAATAGTGAAGTTGAATGAGTAATTTGCAGGTAAGCTGATATTGCGGTGAGAGGTATCTTTATGGAAGAGAAAGCTAGATTTGATTTTTGCAAATGTAGTAAATATCCTACTATATCTTTTGGAGATGCGTGTAATGGCTGAATTTGATTATTATGGCAGTAATACACAAATCTTTTCCACTTATTTGCATAGCAGTGTCTAGTGGTAGGTTTCCTAGCTTGTCTTATGACCTCCATACATTCTTGTGTGAGGTCTAAGTGTCAGAATTCTAGGATTTCAAGAGCCAAATTGCTAGATTCAAAGATGCTGGATTTGGATGTCTGATCTGTTGTTTGTGTTGTGTTAACAGATCTGGTCTGTTGGGTAGTTTGACATGAGGTACTACTGAAAGGTCTACTAGTGTTGTGTACCAAGGTTGCCTTGCCCATGTTGGTGCTATTAGTATGAGTTTGAGTTTGTTTTGACTCAACCTGTTTACTAGATATGGAAGGAGAGGGAGAGGGGGAAAAGCGTACGCAAATATCCCTGACCAGTTCATCCATAGAGCATTGCCTTGGGATTGATCTTGTGGGTACCTGGATGCGAAGTTTTGGCATTTTGAGTTTTCCTTTGTTGCAAATAGATCTATTTGAGGTGTTCCCCAAATTTGAAAGTACTTGTTTAGTATTTGGGGGTGAATTTCCCATTCGTGGGTTTGTTGGTGATCTTGAGAGAGATTGTCTGCCAACTGGTTCTGAATCCCTGGAATAAATTGTGCTATTAGGCGAATGTGGTTGTGAATCGCCCAATGCCATATTTTTTGTGTTAGGAGGCACAACTGTGTCGAGTGTGTCCCTCCTTGTTTGTTTAGATAATACATTGTTGTCATGTTGTCTGTTTTGACAAGAATGTACTTTTGGGTTATTATGGGTTGAAATGCTTTCAGCGCTAGAAATACTGCTAACAGTTCTAAGTGATTTATGTGAAACTGCCTCGGATGTATGTCCCATTGTCCTTGGATGCTGTGTTGATTGAGGTGTGCTCCCCACCCTGTCATGGAAGCATCCATCGTTATGACGTATTGTGGCACTGGGTCTTGGAAAGGCCGCCCTCGGTTTAAATTTGTACTGTTCCACCATAGAAGCGAGATGTATGTTTGGCGGTCTATCAACACCAGATCTAGAAGCTGACGTTGTGCTTGCGACCATTGTGATGCTAGGCACTGTTGTAAGGGCCGCATGTGCAATCTTGCGTTTGGGACAATGGCTATGCATGAAGACATCATGCCTAGGAGTTCCATTACCATTTTGACTTGTATCTTTTGTGTTGGATACATGGCCTGTATTACCTTGTGAAATGTTTGAATTCTTTGTGGACTTGGAGTGGCAATCCCTTTTGCTGTGTTGATTGTCGCTCCTAAGTATTGCTGTGTTTGACACGGCAAAAGGTGTGACTTCGCGTAGTTGATGGAGAAACCTAGCCTATGAAGGGTCTGTATGACATATTTTGTGTGCTGTGAACACTGTCTTAGCGTGTTGGTTTTGATTAACCAGTCGTCTAAGTACGGGAACACATGTATTTGCTGCATTCTGATATGTGCAGCTACTACTGCCAGGCATTTTGTAAAAACTCTTGGCGCAGTTGTTATTCCGAATGGCAACACTTTGAATTGGTAATGTATTCCTTGGAATACGAACCTTAGGTATTTCCTGTGTGAAGGATGTATTGGTATATGAAAATACGCATCTTTTAGGTCTAATGTTGTCATGTAGTCTTGCTGTTTGAGCAGTGGGATTACGTCTTGTAACGTGACCATGTGAAAGTGGTCTGATTTGATGTAGGTATTTATTGTTCTGAGATCTAGTATTGGTCTCAGAGTTTTGTCCTTTTTGGGTATTAGAAAGTACAGTGAGTAAACTCCTGTGTTTTTTTGTAGATTTGGTACTAATTCTATTGCGTCCTTTTGTAGCAATGCTTGAATTTCTAGTCCTAGAAGATCTATATGTTGTTTTGACATATTGTGTGTTTTCGGTGGGACGTTTGGAGGGAATTGGAGAAATTCTATGCAATAACCATGCTGGATAATTGCTAAGACCCAAGTGTCTGTTGTTATTTCCTCCCAAAGTTTGTAAAATTGGCTTAGTCTTCCCCCCACAGGTGTTATGTGATGGGGTTGTGTGCCTTGTGAGTCACTGTTTATTTTGAGGAGTTTTGGGGCCTTGGAATTTTCCTCGATTTCTTGGGAATTGGCCCCCTCTATTTTGCCCCCGAAAACCTCCCCTCTAATATTGACCCTGGTAAGTAGGCCTTGTTTGTGAGGTTGTGGTTTCTGTGGGTTGACCTCGAAACCCTCCCCTAAAAGGTGTTTTTCGAAATGTGCCTCTGCTCTGCGGGGAGTAGAGTGCGCCCATGGCTTTGGCTGTATCGGTGTCTTTTTTGAGTTTCTCAATGGCAGTGTCGACCTCCGGCCCAAACAATTGCTGTTCATTAAATGGCATATTGAGCACAGCTTGTTGGATTTCCGTCTTGAACCCTGAAGTGCGCAGCCATGCGTGCCTTCGTATCGTGATTGCAGTGTTTATTGTCCTTGCAGCTGTATCTGCTGCATCCATGGAAGACCGTATCTGATTATTTGAGATACTTTGTCCCTCTTCCACCACCTGTTGCGCTCTTTTTTTGGAACACCTTGGGTAAGTGTTCGATGAAATGTTGCATTTCATCCCAATGAGCTTTGTCGTATCTTGCCAAAAGTGCTTGTGAATTGGCAATACGCCATTGATTTGCTGCTTGTGCTGCAACCCTTTTTCCCGCAGCATCAAATTTGCGGCTCTCCTTGTCTGGAGGTGGTGCGTCTCCTGAGGTATGAGAGTTGGCTCTCTTACGAGCTGCCTCGACAACTACTGAGTCTGGTGTTAGTTGTGTTGTAATATAGATTGGATCTGTTGGCGGTGGCTTGTACTTTTTCTCCACCCTTGGAGTTATGGCTCTGCCTTTAACTGGATCCTGAAATATTTGTTTTGAATGTCTTAGCATTCCTGGGAGCATGGGAAGACTTTGGTACTGGCTATGGGTGGAGGATAGGGTGTTAAACAGAAAGTCATCCTCAATTGGTTCAGAATGTAAGGTGACGTTGTGAAATTCGGCTGCCCTTGCGACCACCTGTGTGTAGGATGTACTGTCCTCAGGTGGTGACGGTTTTGTAGGATAGGAGTCTGGGCTGTTGTCAGACACTGGAGCATCGTAAAGGTCCCAAGCATCGGGATCATCCTGACTCATTGTAGTATGAGCTGGTGAGTGCATCAGTGGTGGAGTTGTTGCTGGTGATGCATGTATTGATGGTGGTGGAGACGGTGGTGGGGTTGTTTTCCTTGCCACCTTTGCCTGTGGTTGCTTGTCCTTTTGTTGAAAGGCAAGTTTCCTTTTTATTTTGATTGGGGGAAGAGTGGTTATCTTCCCTGTGTCCTCATGAATATGAAGCCTTCTTTGCGTGTAGTCAGGCTCTACAGCTTGAAGCTCCTCTCCAAATCTATGTAATTGGGAGGTTAATCCTTGTTCCTCTGTATAGGAACTAGTTTTCGGCTCCGAGGCTGGATTTTTCGGAACCGAAACCTTTTCGGAAGTCTTTTTAGGCTCCGAAGAAACCTTCTTTGGTTTCGGCGTGGTGTCTCGGTGCCGAAATTCTTCGGTGCCGCTGTCTCTGTGCCGAAGTTTCTCGGAGCCGCTGTCTCGGCTCCGAGGTTGCTGTGTGGCGGTATCTCGACCGGAGTCAGATGACTTTGACACCAGCATGCCCTTTTTCGGTGCCTTGGATCGGTCACCTAGTTTTCGGGTTAAGCCATGGCCTGTTGGCGGTGGCGTCCCCTGGGCTTTTGTGGACTTCTAGTGAGTCTTGATTTTCGACGTCTTACTCACGGTTTTGTGTGTTTCTTCGGCGTTGAGTTCTTCAGAATCCGACTCGTGGACGGAGAAAGCTTCTTCTTCCTCCTCGAAACGTTCTTGACCTGTTGGCATGGACGCCATTTGTAGTCTCCTGGCTCTTCTGTCTCTCAGCGTCTTCCTTGACCGAAACGCTCGACAAGCTTCACAAGTATCCTCCTTGTGCTCGGGGGACAAGCACAAGTTACAGACCAGATGCTGATACGTATACGGATACTTGTTATGGCATTTTGGGCAGAAGTGGAATGGGGTCCGTTCCATCAGCCTTGAAGTCGCACGTGGCCGGGCCGACCAGGCCCCGACGGGGGATCGAAAAAACCCCGAAGGGCCACCGGAGCTCTTAAAAATTCGGTGTCGATTTGTTCTAACTAACCCGATACCGAACGCAAACAATACCGACGTTTTTTTCCGAGATTCTAACTAACTTTCCGACCCGAAACACGGAGCGAAAAGGAACACGTCCGAACCCGATGGCGGAAAAAAAACGATCTAAGATGGAGTCGACGCCCATGCGCAATGGAATCGAAATGGGAGGAGTCCCTCGGTCTCGTGACTCGAAAAGACTTCTTCGAAGAAAAACAACTTGTAACACTCCGAGCCCAACACCAGATGGCGGACTGTGCACAGCATGTGTATCTGCAGCTACACATGCCATCGAACATATATATATATATATGGAAAATGTCACTTACCCAGTGTACATCTGTTCGTGGCATTAGTTGCTGCAGATTCACATGCTGTGCACATCCCGCCATCTGATGTTGGGCTTGGAGTGTTACAAGTTGTTTTTCTTCGAAGAAGTCTTTTCGAGTCACGAGACCGAGGGACTCCTCCCATTTCGACTCCATTGCGCATGGGTGTCGACTCCATCTTAGATTGTTTTCCCCGCAGAGGGTGAAGTAGGAGTTGTGTATGCTAGTAATAGTGCCCATGCAATGGAGTGAATACGTATGTACATAATGAAGTTTAAAGTAATATATTTACAAATTTACAAATGTTCAAGATCAACTTCTAAACGGCTACAGGCTCCCGGGGAGGCGGGTGGGCGCATGTGAATCTGCAGCGACTAATGCCACGAACAGATGTACACTGGGTAAGTGACATTTTCCGTTCAATGGTATGTGTAGCTGCAGATACACATGCTGTGCGTAGACTAGTAAGCAGTTATCTCCCCAAAAGCGGTGGTTTAGCCTGTAGGAGTTGAAGTTGTTTGAAACAATGTTCGTAGTACAGCTTGACCTACTGTGGCTTGTTGTGAAGTTAACACATCTACACAGTAATGTTTGGTAAATGTATGAGGCGTAGACCATGTTGCTGCCTTACATATTTCGTTCATTGGAATATTTCCTAGAAAGGCCATGGTAGCACCTTTCTTTCTGGTTGAGTGTGCCTTTGGTGTAATAGGCAGCTCTCTCTTTGCTTTAAGATAGCAGGTTTAAATACACTTAACTATCCATCTAGCAATGCCTTGTTTTGAAATTGGATTTCCTGTATGAGGTTTTTGAAAGGCAATAAATAGTTGTTTTGTTTTTCGAATTAGTTTTGTTCTGTCAAAGTAGTACAATAGCACTCTTTTGATGTCTAATGTATGTAGTGCTCTTTCAGCTACAGAATCTGGCTGTGGGAAGAACACTGGTAATTCTACTGTTTGATTCAAGTGGAACGGTGAGATAACTTTCGGTAAAAATTTTGGATTTGTCCGTAGAACTACTTTATTCTTGTGTATTTGAATAAATGGTTCTTGAATGGTAAATGCTTGAATTTCACTCACTCTTCTTAGAGATGTGACGGCAATCAAAAAGGTAACTTTCCACGTTAAGTATTGCATTTCACAAGAGTGCATGGGCTCAAAAGGCGGACCCATGAGTCGTGTTAATACAATGTTGAGGTTCCATGAAGGAACTGGTGGTGTTCTTGGTGGTATAATTCTCTTTAGGCCTTCCATAAACGCTTTTATGACTGGTATCCTAAATAATGAAGTTGAGTGCGTAATTTGCAGGTAAGCTGAAATTGCAGTAAGATGTATCTTTATGGAAGAGAAAGCTAGTTTTGACTTTTGCAAATGTAGTAAGTATCCTACTATATCTTTTGCAGATGCGTGTAAGGGTTGAATTTGATTATTATGGCAGTAATAAACAAATCTTTTCCACTTATTTGCATAGCAGTGTCTAGTGGTAGGCTTCCTAGCTTGTCTTATGACCTCCATACATTCTTGTGTGAGGTCTAAGTGTCCGAATTCTAGGATTTCAGGAGCCAAATTGCTAGATTCAGCGATGCTGGATTTGGATGTCTGATCTGTTGTTTGTGTTGTGTTAACAGATCTGGTCTGTTTGGTAGTTTGACATGAGGTACTACTGAAAGGTCTAGTAGTGTTGTGTACCAAGGTTGTCTTGCCCATGTTGGTGCTATTATTATGAGTTTGAGTTTGTTTTGACTCAACTTGTTTACTAGATATGGAAGGAGTGGGAGAGGGGGAAAAGCGTACTCAAATATCCCTGACCAGTTCATCCATAGCGCATTGCCCTGAGACTGATGTTGTGGGTACCTGGATGCGAAGTTTTGGCATTTTGAGTTTTCCTTTATTGCAAATAGATCTATTTGTGGTGTTCCCCAAATTTGGAAGTAAGTGTTCAGTATTTGGGGGTGAATCTCCCATTCATGGATCTGTTGGTGATCCCGAGAGAGATTGTCTGCTAACTGATTCTGAATTCCTGGAATAAATTGTGCTATTAGGCGAATGTGGTTGTGAATCGCCCAATGCCATATTTTCTGTGTCAGGAGACACAACTGTGTCGAGTGTGTCCCTCCTTGTTTGTTTAGGTAATACATTGTTGTCATGTTGTCTGTTTTGACAAGAATGTATTTGTGGGTTATCATGGGTTGAAATGCTTTCAGCGCTAGAAATACCGCTAACAGTTATAAGTGATTTATGTGAAACTGTCTTTGCTGTATGTCCCTTTGTCCTTGGATGCTGTGTTGATTGAGGTGTGCTCCCCACCCTGTCATGGAAGCATCTGTCGTTATCACGTATTGTGGCACTGGGTCTTGGAAAGGCCGCCCTTGGTTTAAATTTATACTGTTCCACCATTGAAGCGAGATGTATGTTTGGCGGTCTATCAACACCAGATCTAGAAGCTGACCCTGTGCTTGTGACCATTGTGATGCTAGGCACTGTTGTAAGGGCCGCATGTGCAACCTTGCATTTGGGACAATGGCTATGCATGAAGACATTATGCCTAGTAGTTTCATTACCATTTTGACTTGTATCCTTTGTCTTGGATACATGGCCTGTATTACATTGTGAAATGTTTGAACTCTTTGTGGACTTGGAGTGGCAATCCCTTTTGCTGTGTTGATTGTTGCTCCTAAGTATTGCTGTGTTTGACACGGCAGAAGGTGTGACTTTGCGTAGTTGATTGAGAAACCTAGTTTGTGTAGGATTTCTATGACATATTTTGTGTGTTGTGAACACCGTCTTAGCGTGTTGGTTTTGATTAACCAATCGTCCAGGTACGGGAACACATGTATTTGCTGCCTTCTGATATGTGCAGCTACTACTGCCAGACATTTTGTAAAAACTCTTGGCGCAGTTGTTATTCCGAATGGCAACACTTTGAATTGGTAATGTATCCCTTGGAATACAAACCTTAGGTACTTTCTGTGTGAAGGATGTATTGGTATATGGAAATATGCATCCTTTAGGTCTAGTGTTGTCATGTAGTCTTGTTGTTTGAGCAGTGGGATTACGTCTTGTAAAGTAACCATGTGAAAGTGGTCTGATTTGATGTAGGTATTTAATGTTCTGAGATCTAGTATAGGTCTCAGACTCTTGTCTTTTTTGGGTATCAGAAAGTACAGTGAGTAAACTTCTGTGTTTAATTGTTGTCTTGGTACTAATTCTATTGCTTCTTTCTGTAGCAATGCCTGAACTTCTAGTCGTAGAAGATCTATATGTTGTTTTGACATACTGTGTGTTTTCGGTGGGACGTTCCTCCCAATGTGTGTAAAACTTGGTTAGTCTCCCTCCTACAGGTGTTATGTGTTGGGGATTTGTGACCTTGAAGTCACTGTTTGTTTGCAGGAGTTTTGGGACTTTGGAACTTTCCTCTATTTCTTTGAAATTGTCCTCCTCTATATTGTCCCCGAAAACCTCCCCGCTGATACTGGCTCTGGTAAGTGGGCTTTGTTTGTGAGGTTGTGTCTTCTGTGGTCTGCCCTCGAAACCCCCCTCGAAATTGTGTCTTTCGAAATGTGCCTCTGCTCTGCGGGGAGTAGAGTGCGCCCATGGCTTTGGCCGTGTCAGTGTCTTTCTTAAGTTTTTCTATTGCAGTGTCCACCTCCGGCCCAAACAACTGCTGTCCTTTGAATGGCATATTCAGCACAGCTTGCTGTATCTCTGGTTTAAATCCTGATGTACACAGCCATGCATGTCTCCTTATTGTTAATGCTGTGTTGACAGTTCTAGCAGCTGTGTCTGCAGCATCCATTGCTGATCGTATCTGATTATTGGAGATACTCTGTCCCTCTTCTACCACTTGCTGCGCTCTTTTTTGGAACTCTTTTGGTAAATGTTCAATAAAGTGTTGCATCTCATCCCAATGGGCCCTATCATATCTGGCTAACAAAGCTTGCAAATTTGCAATACGCCACTGGTTTGCTGCCTGTGCCGCCACCCTTTTGCCTGCAGCATTGAATTTTCTACTTTCTTTATCTGGAGGTGGTGCATCTCCTGAAGTATGAGAGTTGGCTCTTTTGCGCGCTGCTCCAACTACAACAGAGTCTGGTGATAGCTGTTGTGTGATGTACACTGGGTCTGTTGGTGGCGGTTTATATTTGTTATCTACTCTTGGAGTAATGACTCTCCCTTTGACAGGCTCCTCAAACACTTGTTTGGAGTGTTTTAGCATTCCGGGTAACATCGGAAGACTCTGATATTGACTGTGTGTAGACGACAGTGTATTAAAAAGAAAGTCGTCTTCAATGGGTTCTGAATGAAGGCTGACATTGTGAAATGCTGCTGCTCTCGATACCACTTGAGCGTATCCTGTACTATCCTCTGGTGGCGATGGTCTCGCTGGATAGCATTGAGGACTATTATCTGACACTGGTGCGTCATAAAGGTCCCATGCGTCAGGGTCATCTTGACTCATTCCCATATGAGTTGGGGATTGCATCATTGGTGGAGTTGCCACCGGTGATGGTTGCGGAGAGTGATGTGGGGATGGTGGTGGTGTTACTTGTTTAGCCACCTTTGCGTGTGGCTGTTTGTCCTTGTCTTGGAAGGCAAGTTTACGTTTCATTTTGATTGGAGGAAGAGTGCTGATCTTCCCCGTATCTTTTTGAATAAAGAGCCGCCTTTGTGTGTGATCTGGCTCTATTGTCTCTAATTCTTGTTCAAATCTGTGTGTCTTCATTTGTGAGGACAGTCCTTGTTCCTCTGAATAGGAACTTATTTTCGGTTCCGAGGCCGGATGTTTAGGTACCAAAACCTTTTCGGCTGCTTTTTTCGGCTCCGACGAAATCTTTTTTTTACTTTAGGCGTCGTGCCCTCTCGGTGCCGACCCATTTCGGTGTCGCTGTCTCGATGACGAATCTTCTCGGAGCCACTCTCTCGGGCCCGAGATTGCTGTGTGCCGGTATCTCGACCGGAGTCGGATGACTTCGACACCAGCTCGCCCTTTTTCGGTGCCGATGGATGGTCACCTATTTTTCGGGTTAAGCCATGGCCTGTTGGCGGTGACGTCCCCTGGGCTTTAGCGGTCTTCTCGTGAGTTCTTTGTTTCGACGTCTTACTCACGGTTTTCGGCGTTTCTTCGGGATCGATCTCCTCCAAGTCTGAATCCTGGTTGGAGAATGTTTCTTCCTCCTCCTCGAAACGCCCTTGTCCTGTCGGCGCCGACGCCATTTGCAGTCTTCTTGCTCTTCGGTCCCTGAGTGTCTTCCTGGACCGAAACGCTCGACAGGCCTCATAAGTATCCTCCTTGTGTTCTGGTGACAAACACAAGTTACAGACCAGGTGTTGATCTGTATATGGATACTTGTTATGGCATTTTGGACAGAAGCGGAATGGGGTCCGTTCCATCAGCCTTGAAGAGACACGTGGCCAGGCCGACCAGGCCCTGACGGGGATCGAAAAAAAACCCGAAGGGACACCGGAGCTCTTCTTAATTCGGTGTCGATCTGTTGTAACTAACCCGATACCGAACGCAAACAATACCGACGATTTTTCCGAGATTCTAACTAACTTTCCGACCCGAAACACGGAGCGAAAAGGAACACGTCCGAACCCGATGGCGGAAAAAAAACTATCTAAGATGGAGTCGACGCCTATGCGCAATGGAGTCCAAATGGGAGGAGTCCCTCGGTCTCGTGACTCGAAAAGACTTCTTCGAAGAAAAACAACTTGTAACACTCCGAGCCCAACACCAGATGGCGGGATGTGCACAGCATGTGTATCTGCAGCTACACATGCCATTGAACATATATATATATATATACACATATACACACACACACTTACAAGACTACACATATAAAATTAGTTATGGCTTGACCTGCCCCCACAACCCGGCCCCACCCACCTCTCTCTGCTCCCCAGTCCATCTCACTGCGCATACAGGGGACTGTGTTGCCTGACAGTAACATATAAATTACTTTAATTATTGCATACTTTGTAGGCGTCTGTTAAAGGAGAGCATACCTTGAAATTATGCTTCCCTAGATAATCTGACCTTTGTCCTCAAAACCGGGACATTTATGTAATGATCTGACCTTTGTCCCAAAAACCGGGACATTTGTTTAAAATTAAGAGAAGCGCCGGGACAGTCCTCTAAAAACCGGACTGTACGGGGAAATCCGGGACGTCTGGTCACCCTACATATAGTTTTCTTGCAACAGGTGCACCTAACTGCTGTTGAATGTGATAGACTACAATGCAGATAGAAAGGACAGGTATTTTTTAACCACTTACTTCGCTTATGCAGGGAGGGCAGCAAGTTAGGTTCTTCTAGGAGACTCTTTTGTGGTTGACATTACCCTTCTAGGTCCTAATAGTACATTCACCCTTGTGAAGGGCACACTAAAAGTATTACCAGTTGCCCTAGGTAGCGTATATGCTCCTAACAGGAAGCAATAGACATTTTGTTTACCTACACTTTCTAATACTTTATCTAACTGGGTGGGCATTGCTTGGAATTTTGGCGGGATTACAACTGCATCTTAGATTCATCTCTAGACAGGACTCATCCTCCACTGCCCTAATTTTCGGTCATACATAATGCTAAGACGTTAACAAACTGGTTGTAACATTGGTCATTAGTAGACTGTGGTAAAGCATGACAGTGCCAGTGTAGAGCCTCCGTTTTAGAATGCACATTTTACCTTAGCCTTTCCTTCCGATGGTGAAATTTTACAAGGTTTTGCACTAGGAATAATGCACTGAGAAATACTGTACATGCAGCCTTTACCTTGTAAGTGTGATGCTATGCAGTATGTACACCCCACGCAATGCTAGGCACACAGGACACGATGACCTTGAATTATAACTGTCCGTTGGAGACAGCTCACACTTTCAGACATATCATCGCATAAGCTCTGCTCCTCTGACAGTGCGCTATGAACGGTGCTTTTATTATAAAGACTGCCTCTGCACTACATGTGGGCAGAGAAGCAATCCTGTTCAGATTATCCTGGAACATGGTACACTGTGACTGAGATGCAGCCCTGCTGACTCTGACCTCTATCCTGCAAAGCACAACAGCCTGCACTACACCAGACCAGCTTCCTCGCCTCCCAGTACATATTACCTGGGTGTGGGTGGTCAAGGCTATCCCAAATGATCTGGCAGGGGGTACTTCCGCTATGCTCTCAGTAATGTAGGTAGTAACCAACATAGTAACATTATCATGGTTGAACTGTTGATCTTTTTCACCATTTTGGTAAAGCTGGTTACCATGCTTTATATGTCTTGTGTCCTATTTTGAGTACGCAGAGTGACAATGAAAGGGTCTATCTATTTCCACGATTTCCTTGGGAATCTGTGTAGTCATGTTCAAGGCTGCAAATACCATCTGGTACCCTGGTAAGTTTAGGGGTTCAGATAAGACACGGTGAGCTAGGTAGTAACTGGGTCTACATTTCCTGATTGTAAAGGCAGACTGAGTCCCTAAAACCTGAAGTTTATACTGACCTGATGTACAGTCCAATTTAATTCAAAGGAACTGTACAAGACGAGGCGGGTTATAAACCCAAGCAGGACACTAGTGATTCTATTCTACCCCTCATAATCTACGTCAGGCGTGTTTGCATATTCGGAGTCAGTAAACAGTTGTTTTAAAGAACCTGCAGCTGCCTGTTGACAAAGGAGGTTTGAGCGTGCCAGATTTTGATGGGTACTACTTGGCAGCCACTTTACATTGGGTGGTTCACTGTCTGGCAGGCAGGCTTCAAACTCTATGACAGAGGGTGTTCAAGGGTGCAATGGTGAGATGGAGTGCTAAATGCAATTTTTTTTCTCCTGCAGGTGATCCCGGAAAGGTTTGCCAAGCTTGTTTTTACTGCCTGTGCTTATTTACAGAGTACCCTGCAGCTCACAGATATGACAGAGACATTTCTTTTTGTGATCTCCACTTAAAAGTCTACCTGCCCAAAACTGGCATTATTTATTTATTTTGTTTTTTTGTCCTCATACACCTCTGACCTTCGAACAACTCCATATCACCCCACCAACGCTTCTCATATATGGAAATAACTGACGCCAGTGAGACCAGAACTCTCTCATTAAAACCTTGACGCTGATCGGTGTCAATGGTACGAGAGTAATCTAGGGCCAGATGTATGAAAGCATTTTGCATTCGCAAACGGTGCGAATGCCCATTTGCGAATGCAAAATGGCATTTCAGAATGTATGAAAGACATTCTGACCACAATTTTAAGGAATCGCTAAAATAGCGATTCCTTAAAATTGCGACCCTGTTTAGAGAGTTGCAAATTGCAACTCTCTAAATAAGAAATCGCAAATAAGGAATCCTTATTTGCGATTCCTTAGTACATGTATGAAGCAATTCCTAAATGCGATTTGGGCATTTAGGAATCGCTGCTTACCACTAAGTTGAACTTGGTGGTAACCATGTGCAAATTTTAAAAATGCATTTAAAATGCATTTTTAAAATTAACGTGTAAAGCACACATGCCCTTTTGGCATGTGTGCACCTTACATGATGAAAAAAAAAAAATCTGGGGTGCAGCAGAGGGGGCCTTAGGCTCCCAGCACCCTGAGGTTTTGCATTTCCAAAATTGCGATTTCTAGTTAAGAAATCGCAATTTTGGAAATGCAAAAAATTTGCAGATATGGGCCAACAGGCCCATAGGTGCGAATGGGGCCGGTATCGCAATTTGCGATTCGGTAATAGCATTTGCGATTTTTAAGAAATCGCTATTACCGATTCGCAAATGTGATACATGGAATTTTGCAAGTCGGAAATAACGATTTCTTAAAAATCGCTATTTCCGAATCGCAAAAGGCCTTCATGAAACATCTGGCCCCTAGTTCCTAATCATAGGACATAGACTGCCTAATTAGTATATTATTCTAAAGTGCCCCTCCATTCCCACACGCATCACCATATTTTAATTTTCTTTTCCTTATTTAATTTGCTCACTTCCACATCCAATGTTGATACTGCAATCAAGGCATTAAGCCAGTCTATATAAGAAGGAGAAGATGCTGATATCCATTTCTGACAAATTTCCCTCCTAGCCAGGAGTACTGCATAAATAAGTATTGTTCTAATTTCTCTACTACTTGTTTCGCCCTCCTCCATTGTAATAAAGATGACTAAAGAGAGAGTAGGAGAAATATGTTGCTGGACAATACTCGAAAGAGCTTTACATACTTTTTCCCAGAAACAAAACACCCCTGGACATTCTAGGAACATATGGATGTCAGATGCCCTTAACTGGCCACATTTTGCACAGATCACTTCCTCTCCTCCTCTCATCTTAGAAAGTCTCCCAGGGGAGAAGAAGGCCCTATGCAAAGTATAAAGATGATTCCTCCTTAATAAAACTGGTGTTACTATCTTGAATACCATTCGCATAGATGATCCCACCATAGTTGCACCTGCTCTGAAGGCATCACTTCTCCCCAAAGTAAAACAGGCAATCCAAAGTTACCATCCAGGGCATCCAACAACCCCCAATACCATTTGAAACTTTCTGTAATCGCCCATGATTCTTAATCAAGTTATCCTCTAACTGATTTATAGACCCCAAAGTAATTGTGGGCCCTTGTGTCCAGTTCCTTAATTGGATATACTTCAATCTTGAAAGAGATCCTTCTGTTAGTTCCGTAAGTTCATCCGAAGATAACAAAACCCCTCCCCTAGTTAGATCTCCCCAAAATTCAATCCCTGCCCTCTTGAGAGGCCAAGCCAGTATATCTGTTAAACATTCAGGGGTACCCGGGGAATCCCAAACCAGAGCCCACAGGCTGTAATATTCTATTTTTGCCACTTGGCGCAACTTAAACCAAGCCTTAACTGCATCCTGTAATATTTTCAATTTCACTTTCTTAAAGAATTTGGGGTCACCAAACTTATATAAGAAATATTTTTGCTGCACCTTTTTCTGTAGCTACCATTGAACTAAGCATTGTCCCTACCGCTGAGTGGTCAGGCGAGGAGAACAACATTCTGATGTTCTTGAGATGGAACGCCCACGCATAATATTGGATGTCGGGAAGAGTCAAACATCCCTTCTCTTTTCTTCTACGCAATTTCTTCCAAGCAATCCTTGGACCCTTATGCGCCCAAATAAAATAATTTATTTTCTGTTGAAACATAGAAAATAGTTTTTTTATCCATATGTAAAGGAATAGAATTACAAAGAAAATTCAACTTAGGTAAAATTATCATTTTAACCAAGTTAACCCTCCCGATAACTGTGAGCGGCAGATGTAGCCAACCTAACATTAACTTACTGCACTCTGTTATGACGGACCTAATGTTTACCACAGGTATTTGTTGCAAATCATGAACAATTGATGATCCTAAGTACCTCATAGAGTTAGTAGCACGCCAGTTGTCAACTTTCAAGTTCCACACCATTATCTCCGTCTATTCAGGGTTGATGTGAAAACCCGAGATCTTCCCAAATTTCTCTATAATATCCAACCAAGTAGGCAACGTTGTAGATAAGTTAGAAGTGCAAACCAAGAGATCATCGGCAAACAAGGCAACTTTCTTCACCCAGCCCTTACTATTAGAAGGGAGAATTCTCAAATCCTGCCTGATCCTCCTAGCCAAAGGTTCTATATACAAATTGAACAACAGAGGAGAGAGAGGGCATCCCTGTCTAGTACCCCATGTAATCTTAAAAGAATCCGTTAGCCTTCCATGAACCAACACCCTGGCCGCAGGTGCCTGGTAAATTAATAGAATAACACGACAAAATGTAAGCCCCAGATTACTTCAATCGAGGACCATATATAAATATTTCCAATTAACTCTATCGAAAGCTTTCATCGCGTCTAGAGCTATAACAGCCAAAGGCTCTTGAAATGTAGTAGCTAAATCAATAGCCCAATTAAATTAAATGTCTGTTCATATAAGAATCTATTCCGAATAAATACTCTATGATCCGGGTTAATCAAATCACTCACCCCCATGCTTAGCCTATTAGCCAATATCTAAGCAAACAACTTGTAATCGCTATTTAACAAGGAGATTGGTCTATAAGACTCACATTTCAAAGGAGATTTCCCAGGTTTTAAAATGAGAGAAATAGTGGCCTCGCGCCAAGAAACAGGCAACGGGACTCCATCCTCAAAGATCTCTGAAAACAATTGAAAAATTGATGGGACTATAAAATCACCCAAAACTTTATAGAGCTCAACCGGAATACCATCGGGCCCTGGGGCTTTATCATTCTTGCTTTCTTTTAAGACTGTTCTTATTATCCCCTCAGTGATAGGCCTAGTCAAATAATTCTGTTTACTCTGCACCAGACAGGGAAGCATATCCATATCCAACCACTTGCCAATCACCTCTTCCCTCTCCTCCGTGTAAAGCCCTGAATAAAACTTATAGAAGGCCTCTCCTATAGCCTCTGGAAATGTAAGACTCGCCCCTGACTGAGTGTCCACTAATTCCTTAACCATATTACGTGCCTGGTCTTTTTTACTCTCCCAAGCTGATAATTTTCCCATATTTTCTCCATATTCAAAATGGGTTTGTTCCTTTGCCTCCCATCGCTTCGCAATCCTTGCTTGTAATACAGATTCCATCTGAAGTTTCAACTGGCCAATCCTATTACTCAAATACACCTCATCTCCACCCTGCTCATAATGAGTATTACATGACAAGATTTCCTGCTCTAAATGTTTCAATTCCTCCCTGTACTGCTTATTTCTATAGCTCACAAGACTTATAATTCTGCCCCTTATCACTGCCTTAAAAGTGGCCCAAACTACAGTTTTAGGTGCGGATCCTTGATTAGTTCTAAAACAAATCCTCAGTCTCCTTACGAAGATAACAATTAACCTCCTCCTCCATTAAGAGGGTCCGATCCAAGGTCCATCTCGCCCCACCTACCTCCTGGGGGCAACTCAGTCTTAAAGTTACTGCGCATGATCTGATAAATGGGCAGGTGAATAAGCAATGTCCTCTACTAGATAGCAAATCATGTGATCAACTAAAAAATAATCAATCCAAAAGGCATGACCATACTTCCTATTGTGAAATGAAAATTCCTGCTTATCCCCAACTCTCTGCCTCCACAAATCACATAGTCTAAAGTCTTTCATCATTAATTTAAGATGTTGCTGAGACTTTGGAGTGCCGATTGACCTACATTTTACTGACCTATCAAGCCTACTGTCTAAGATCACATTAAAATCGCCTACCATAATAACTGGATCTGGAAAGTTCAAAAGGTGAGAAAAAAACATTCTGAGGGGCTCTATATCATCGCAGTTAGGTCCATAGTATCCTGCCAATGTAAATCCCCTACCGCCGAACTGCAATCTAAGTATAATCCATCTACCTAGTTTATCTGTTATCACCTTAGATAAAGCCTCAATAACCTGGTGTTTAACCAAGATCGCCACCCCAATAGTATTAAAGTTATGCTCAGTACTGACAAAATCTTGTACCCATTTCTGAGTTTTGAACAATTTGCACTTTCCTCTTTAGTTAAGTGCATTTCCTGTAAAACTATGATGTGAGCTGGGGAATTCCTAAGAAACTGCAAGACTTTTCTAGCCCTAGCTTTACTGCGCAAGGCATTAACATTCCAAGACATCAATTGTACTAATCTCTTCCTGTCTCCCTGGGTCCCCTGAGCGTTATCCAACTGGAAAAAGAACCGAGGTGTATGAGGTTATTTTGCCCTTTTCTCCCACATGCCCCCCACTCAATGCACCCCAAGAAGCCCCTACAGTGCCCCACCTGAAACCCTGCACCCTCCCAGCCCTCCCTGGGAGAACCCCCCCAGTTATTAATAGACCTGTTGGTCCCATTTAGAACGCCATGAGCTCCCCGGCTTCCTTAAACAATACTTCCCTTCTTTAAGCTTTCCATAAGGTCATCCGCTGCAGCAGGATCCCTAATGTTATACATTTTATTATTGAACATTACACAAAGGCTTGCTGGCAATTTGAGTTGGGCTACCGCACCCACATTTTAAATTCCTCCAACAGTTTTCCCAACACCCATTGCCTACTCAGTGTTGATCTGGAAAGGTCGGATCTAATCTCAAATTTAAATTCATCGCTTTCTAAAGACCCCGCACCTAAGGCCTTTGCAAGAATTTTCTCCTTCAGAAGGTAGGTTTGAAAGTTCACCAAAATCTTCTGTGGTCTCTTAATATTAGGATTCCTCCTAAAAGGATCTCTGTGAACCCTCTGAATACCGTGGATAATCTCAACCTCGGTTTCATCCAAAGACATTGTCCTTTTAATAGGAGAAACTATATACTTTTTTTTAAAGTCAGATCCCTCCACTCCTTATGGCACATTTAAAATTCTTAAGTTATTCCTTCTGGAGCTGTTTTGTAAATGTTCTATCTTCTCCTGCAAGTCGCTCTCAGTCCCTTTTAACAACTGAATTTCTTTCTTATTTATTCTCAGATTCTCCTTTATAATCTCAACCGATTCCTCGAGGGCCTGAGTTCTAAGTACCAAAAGATTAAAAAAAATCTCCAACAACTCACAAGCCAGCCTTATTTCTCCTTGATTTGCCTCTGAAATTGAGAACCCCTCTATAAACTGTCTGTGAGCGACAGAAGCACATTTCCAACGAGCTAGGCTCTGATACCACGGTCTGGGCTTGGTTATCAAGCAAATGTAAAGGCTCTACAAGCTCTGACAACTCCCCCCCCCAGGTGGTCCAGAATTTCATGCGCCTCCGAAACATTCACCCTGCCCCTACTTTCCTCTTGGATCGTAAGTGGCAAATTGAGAGGTAATTTAAGAGGTAGTTCTACTACAGTGGAAGATGTAGATGCCCCCTTCTCGCCCTCCAAACCTCCGATGAGCGGCTTCCTGGGCTCATGTGGTCACTGACCGGGCCGCTTAAGCAGGGGCCCAGAAGGAGAGAACGCACAAAGAAGAATCCTCCGCCGGGGAGCTCAGGTAGGCGTTCAGCGTGCAACCGCACTGCCGCCCGCCATGTTCTCCGGCCTCAACAAAACTAAAAAAACTGCCATTATTGGCATGCAGGATTTTGTACTTTGGGGGGAGGCCAGGGTCTCATGGGCTCGGGTACTGTTTCCTGACAGCGTCCTGGCAAGTTTTCAGAAAACTTCAGGCCTCCAGGTGGGCCAATTCCTGTTACATGCCAGACTAGTGGGGGCTGCACTGGGATATTAGGCAAAGCAAACCATCCTCACACACAGATCTGCAGACCCAGCATACCATAGGGAAAAGCATACAGACTGGTTAGTTGATTTTATAAGGTTGTAACAGATATACAGTCTCCCCTTCAGACACATTGGTATAAATGGGTGTAAGGCATATGTTGTGAATTTAGTAAAAGAATGGGAAAAGCCATTATCCTACCTCCGTAAGGTCTCCCACAATAAACTAATACAATTCTATATTATACATAGAGCTTACTTGATGTGGTTTATGATCCAAGAGATTCTGTGTCATGATGATAATACAGATTTCAAACAAATGATGTGGAGTTGTCACTCTCTGCAGCCTTAGCGGATGGAGGTTATTATTGGTTTGGGCCGATCTACTGGGAGAATGGATTTGATTAATTTTCAAGAGTGTGTTTTGGGTTTGTGAAAAAGCCTAAGAAAGGTAAGGTTGTAACTTGATTTACTGACCTTGCTTTGCTAATAGCTAAGAAAGAGCTAACATTCCGGTGGAAGGCATTTAGGCCAACCACATTCAGTACATGAAAGAGTAGTGTTGCAGTTTGGCCTGAAGCAGAAATATATGCCCTACAAAGAGAAGAAAAAAGGAGCTTACATAAGAGTCCAACTGCCCTTCAATGAGATGAGTTATTTTTGGGACTTAACTGAAGGTTTGACTTAACTAGGTGGGGGAGGGATGTGTTATTTCACTTACCTAAGCCCTGATTTTGTAAACTGATAGGGTTTGTACTCAGAGCCGGTAACACTAAACTAACTTCGGTTGGAAATGCCCATTCTGTCTACAAGCCAAACATGATCATTCTGTGTTAAAAAAACTTAATAAGGATGTTTTGAAAAAATGCACGTTTAGGGTCATTAATAGTGATTAGAAAGATAATATGTTTCTCTGATTGGCCATGGACTTTTCCATAGCGGCATAATTAAATAATTCTTCCAGGCAGACTACAAACTTTGGAGATATGTTATCAAGCTATTGTTGAGCAATAATATTCCACCAACATTAGACCTTCCCATCGTCGCTTTTGACCATGTCTTGGACAGAGCCTCTTGTAGTGGGTGCATATGAAAGCAAGCCTATGGAACTTCTGCAATGTAAGCTGCTATTATCTCCACCAATTTCCTTCTCACTATCAAAGGACACAACATCTGGTAAAAGGGAAGCATGCTCTGAAATGTTGGCACTCACATTCTTGTTCTAGGGGTGGGCTTTGCCTTTCACTGTATTCAGAATGGTTCCCAAGAAGGGTTGAATTGCTTGAGTCAGAGATGTGATTTCTTGGAATTTACTTTGGATCCCAGTCTCTATAGAAGTGATACAATTGCTGACTGTGTGCTAGGCATTTTTGTTGTTTGCTGCTCTATATCAGCCAGTCATCTACATATGGACAGGCAAAGAATGGTGCTGCTGCATAGGTGCGTCATAACTACTGATAGACGTCTGACAAATAACTGTGGGGCTGTTGTGATCCCAAAGGGTAGTATCTGAACTCAATAATAATGTCTATTTTCGACAAACCTGAATCAGTGATGATGTGCTTGATGGATGGGGTTATAAAATTAGCCATCCTAAGATTGAGTGTTACTATGTGTTCTCCTGTGCAGAGTAGCACAAGCAGCTAAACGACGTCTTGAGTTGCCATCTTCAAATGCTCTGAGACTATGCCATGATTGAGTAGCCGAGGTTTAGCATTGGCCTTAAGGTGTCCTGCCCTTTATGGGGATAAGGAAGCATAGAGTATACTCCTTGTCCTCTAAGATTCACTAGATCCAGCTCCAGTGCCCCTTTTAGAGCAATACCTTCTCCCAAAGTAGCCTCAGGAAAGGGCAATCAATGTGGTGGTGGGAAGCTGGAATGAAAGCATGTAGATAAGAAAGGGGATGGGAGCCCATGTGCGTAGAGGGGTAAGGGCTTCATAAGTAAGCATCTGTCCTCAAACAGACAGTGCATCAGAGTCCGAGGAGGACCCAGACTGTGGATTGAGTAGTTCAGAGCAGCGGTTCCCAACCTGTGGTCTGGGGACCCACAGGAGTCCGAGACATATTCCCAGGGGATCCGCAGGCCTAGGCTGGCAGGAAGGCACTCTACAGAAACACATGTGGGTTTTAATATTTGATACTTCATTTGTGCAGTAGCTTTAACAGCACTGCAAAGTGCCTTGTACATCGAAGCAGCTTTCCGGCAAAAATAAAAGCATCAAGATAACTCCACTGATTAATGTACCTGCTGGAGACAGATGGGAGTTTTGTCCAGTGGCAGTTTTAACTCAGGTAGTGCAGATGTTTAATATGCCTGCTGCAAAGAACGTGTAGCATGCACAGAAAAGTATTTTGTGTGCATATCACAGTGGGTTTTACTGTGCAGTTCATAAGTTACAATTGTAATCTAGCACAGTGAGCTATGAACTGCCATCAAAGAACTACGTGCAAACTGCATGGAACAAATTAGAAAGTTATATTTTTTCCCCAGTCTTTCATTATCCTTATGCTGCTGAAAAAGGTTTGCTTGCATAAAAATACATTATTATTAAAGTCAACGCCAGCCACTGTGTTATGCTCTGAATCCTGACTCTGTGCTTCTCCAGACCAGGAAAATGCCTACCAGTATGGATGACATGTGAATCCTACACCTGGTAGTCCCCTGTCAAGTGTTTCGAAACCCTATACTGGTATGAGAGGTGCTATAAAACAAATGAAATACATGTGACAGAAAAGCTATGGAGAGATGTGAGGCCCTTATAGTTTTACTTCTTTCCCTATATGAAAAAGCTTTCTCAGATCTTATTTACCTCAAACATAAACCCAAAAATCGCTTGGGAAATGTAGAATCTGACCTGAGGATTCAATTTTCCTAAATAAAATCAAAAATTGAAATGTTAGATGCCGAGATGCAACACCAACCTTCCCATTAAAATGTTTCAATTTTAGCATATTTTTTCAATATAAAATAATATTATCTTTCATAATTTAAGTATTCGTTTGGTGTGTACTTGTTTGTGCATTTTTTCTGAATTACTGTTTTAATGTTTGGAATTTAAATCGTACAAATTACTTGAGGGCCCCTGTCTTCCAGTGGTGAATTAGTGGGGGTCCTCAGGAATCAAAAGGTTGGTAACCACTGGTTTAGAGAGCAAAGCGGTGGGGGGGTGGCTAGGAAGCTAATATGGTGGACGCATAGCACATCAGCTCCGTCTCGGCCTGAAATAAATCCTGTCTATATCACCTCCATTAGGTCCTACTCATTGTCCTTGGTGGGCTGTGGCAGAGTGCAAGGCAAGAGGGTTGTCGGGGCTGGCCTGTCGGTGAAGCGGTGGCAGTGCTGACGTGGAGGCCTTCGCCGGATGGGTGACCGGTGCGCTGGGGGAGTGCTGCCGATGAACAACAAGGGCTTCGCTGGAGGGGACCCTGCTTGCCGGCTGGTCGTGAGCATATGCATACCTGGGCGGAATTCAGCGCAACCGAGGCACGACCGCATGCGTGACCCAGCAATCCACTTGGAGGATGGAGGAGCACAACTGGGAGACAGGCCCGAGGCAGTGCCTCAGGAAGGAGGCAGTGACGCCCCCGCACCTCCTGAGACTGTGCACGGACGGGAGGACGTATGAGGGGCCTGCCCCTTGTCCAATGCAGCTTGAATGCAGCACTGTGGGCGTCACTGACTGGGACCAGGACGGCGTGCCTTCCTGAGGACCAGAGGGGACCCATTAACAGACGATAGAGGCCTCACAAGGAGGGGCACCGGACACGCTGCACTCAGGGGCACACTATTGTCATGGCGGTGAGGTACTAGGTGATGGACGACGGTGTGGCTGAGCAGTGCTGGGGCCTCCCTGGCTAGGGGTGTTTGGGCTAGATGAGAGAGCCCCACCGTGGCAACGACCTAGGTAAGAGTTGATGGAACTCCCCTTCTCTAACCGAACCAAACGTGAGACAGGGGATTACGATCTGATGGGCTAAGGACTTTTAATTATGCTACTTGGTGGCCCAATTTCAGTGGATTGAGAAGTGGTTAGTGGGTAGAAACTTTTCCGACCTAGGCCCAACGTTTAGTAGGACCGGCAGTGACTTATTATTGGCTAAAATTTTAGACCCCAAGGTTCCCATCCAGGCCCTGAGTGTTCTCTTGACCATGGCGCTGACCTACTGGAGGTAGCGACTGAGGCGCACTGGGATGAGGGTCCTACCGCTAGTTTTTTGTCTACAAGACTGATGGAACCCTGGACCGAGGTGGGATTAGTGGCGTCGGGAGATTGCTTTCAGTCTGGTGTCCTTGTCCCATTTGGGGATCTGACTGCACAGACTGGCCTGCCAGCAGGGCAGTTCCTTACCCATCGAAGCGCTGGCTCGCACCACGCAAGACCTATGGGACACAGTGAATGCAGAACCTGCTACGTACAAAGTACTCCAGCTTCTTCTGCCTGTGGGAGAGGGCTCCCATTTAGTCACCTGGTTCTGTACAACCTTAAACAAACTGACCTTGAAGTCATTAGATACACTTCCGACTCAATGGGAGACGTCACTGGGGAGGAAGATCACAGGCTTTGAGTGGAAGAAAGTCCTAGCCTATCCCCTTGGGTTTCCCTCAACTCTCAGTTTAAATAACTACAATTATATCACACAGGATGTACGTAGGCTCAGAACTATTTAAGGAGGAGAACCTAACGGTTGCCCCTGATGCAATGCTCCAGACCCAGATTTTGACCACATGACCTGGGATTGCCCCACCTTGCACCATTTCTGGATTATGGTATTGGGGGCAATTGGAGACACACTGAGCTGACCACTTGTGAATGCCCCGTCCCTCTGTTTAGTGGGCTTGTTCCCCAGACCAACCCCCAAGAAAGTCATAAATAGATTCCTAGACTTGGTCTTGGTGCTGGCTAGACGCTGGGTAGCCATGGCCTGGAAGCCCCTCATGGGCCCGACACTGGAGGAGAGGAGAAGGGATGTGACGAAAATGGGCGCAGGCTGAAGCGAGGGCTTTGAGGAGGCACGTGGGATGTGGGATGCGGGCCCGCCGCATTGCCTCCCGTGGGATGAGGTGGTGGATGCCTGGGAGATGAGTGGGTGGGTCACAGACTGGGTGGAGGAGGATACAGTCCACCCATCTCAGACAGGGCCCGATCTGGTCGGCGGGAGCCCAGGCAGGGAGAACACCACATTGATATCCTAGTAGTACACACTACTACAACCAGCGAAAGTGGATAACGAATGCAAACCCACAGCATTACATTGCTTCCTGGAGTACAGATAGTGTACAGGGGTTGGGGAAGCTGAGCGCCCTCATCGTTGGACCAAAGTAAAAGCCCCTTGACTTGGGTAGATGTCCCAGAGTAACACAATGCCCCTTCCACACTGTCTGGCCCTCCCCCCTAGTATAATATGTCACATGTATCCCTGAAATAACGAGACACACGGGTGCTTTGTTCAGAGTTTATTTAGTTAATATAGACCACTAAAGTACTTAAGACATTTGGCAAGCAATTCTCCAATGTATGATGTGTATGTGCATATACATTATGTAAATGGTTCTGAACTACTCTATGACATTCTTTGGATATGGGTTACTCCTCAATACTGAGAATACCTTGAGATCGTAATCCTTATGAGTATACAGATCTAAGACTATACTAAATGACAACAAGATGTAAGAAGTAATGTTTTTGAAAATGCCCAAAAATTGGAAGAAAAAAAAAATAGAGAGCAAAGCCTCCCAACCCGGGGCTTGCAGGTGCCGGCGATGCCTTGCCATCTTCCCTGTGCAGCGTTACAGCCTTGGCCTTCGCCCACCTGGTGAACAGCACCTGCCACTCAGCCTAGGTCAAGAGAACGGGAGACTTCCAACAGGATGTGATGACTTTCTTAGCCAATATAAGAGCCAAGTCAGGGAAACGGGTAGCAAACCTATGTTTCTTAGATCTGAGATATATGTCCAACGTACTCACCTTCCAGGTCTCAGGTCCTCCAACTACATAAGGATGGAGGGCCAGTAAGTGTGTAAGCCCACATGGTGTCTTTCAGATCCGCTGCCTGGGCAACACATCTAGGATAAAGGTCGGAGGTGCAGGCAAATATCCGTGCAATTTGCTTCTGAAAAAAACATGCGTGAAGTAAGATATAAAACTGGATGAGCTTGAAGTGGGCATTGCGAGACACCCTCCTTGGATACGCTAGCGCCCTCTCCCAACCCCCATACCGAATTGTCCTGCCAAACTCCTTCCAGATCTCTCTCAATGGCTGGAGTGAAATCTTAGTGTGTGCAAGAATGGCCCCAGTAAGCCAGTTAAATAATCTACGGCCTCTGCTCATAGTGTGAAGCGTTGGCAGAAGTTGATGGGTATCCGGTTCAAGGCCCCATGCCCCCCATGTATCCTCCAGCACCCCACGGAGGGAAGCATTAAGGAGAAACTGGCCCTCAGGAATGGCATACTGTTTCTTAAAGCCTTGAACAGCAGCAGCTACTCACTGGTATGAAGGTCCCCCATACAGGTCATACCAGCTTCCCTACACCTCTAGAGGCAGCCACTGGTAAGGCACCCCCCACCAGCACAGGGAGCCCAGGCCACGGAATAGCCAGAGGATGCACCTTAATCCCCAATAAACTGACAGTAGTGGGCTCCCAGCGAACACATCCCCCCGATCAATGGCCCTGGGTTCCAGCCCCGGCACCAGTGGGAACGAGCAGGACTTATCCCAACTGACTAGTAGTCCTGACACCCGGTCAAAGTCGGCTAGCAATGAGGCAACAACAGAAAGGTTGGAGTCCACATCTAGCAAATCTAGCAAGACATCGTCTGCAAATAGGGAGGACACATGTTTGCCCCATCCCATTCCCTCCACCCATGCTCAAGAGGCCAGTGGCTCCTTGGCCACAGCAAATAGCAAAGGTGAAAGAGGGCATCCCTCTCAGGTGCCGTGCACAACCTTGAAGGGCCCCAATATTACCCCCACCCCCAAACCGGGTCCTAACCTTGCAGGAGGTATAGAGAAGCCAGATAAGTTTGGTAACGTAAGGCCCAAGATCGTACTTCTGCAGGACTGCAAAGAGGTAATCCCAGCTGAGGGAATCAAAGACCTTACCGATGTCAAGTACAAGTGCCACTGCCTTAAGTCAGTGGACCTGTGACACCTCCATGAGCCTAAACAGCCGGCGAACACACAGGGAGGGGTTCCTGGAGCTACAGTGCTCCAAATATGGCAACATGGGGGACCCTCCACAGGCTCCAATGAGCCCCAGTGTCACCCCAGTCCCAGGCAAGTCAGTGAGACAAAGGTCAGAGCACAGAGGCCCACCTCCAGTATAGCCTCTCTCACCGTGGGGTGCAATGCCAGCCCCAGACAATTGGGCTCTCCAGGCAGCAGGCCCCAGGGGCCCCCCACCTTCCTTAGCTCCCCTCCAACAGGCTCCTGGCAGCCTATAGTATCCGCTGGAGAAGGGATGGGCTGGCGCGAGGTCACCAGCCAGCGTTTGCAGGCCGCACTCCCCGAAGCCTTGAGTTGAGGCAGTGTGATCGGAGCTCGAGGAGGGGCCACTCAGGATCTGGGATCCCCCATTCAAATGTCTCCCCTCATCTCTGGGGCCCAGAGCTCCAGATTCAAGTGGCCGTCAGGCTGCGCTGCCAGACCCTGCCCCTCCCCCCCCACATGCAGTAGCCTTTGATGCTTTGGCAGATGGTGTAGTAGGAAATTCCAAAAAGTATCAGCAGGCGATGATGGAGAAGACCCACTACCGTGAGTTTTTTTCTTCAATTAGAGTAAGGAAGAACCTTATTGTTCCCCTGACAGGTGTTGTGTGGCAGGGGCGGTGGGAGGGGGTATGGAGGGTAAGTCACTGTTGTACACCTCTGCATTCTTCCTGGGTGGTGCCGAGAAATCCTATTCTTTGGTTTAGATATTTGTACCTCCTGAAGGAGCTGTTGATGCTGCAAAGCAGGGAGGTGTGGTGTGGTTGCAGCTTTGGCTCCTGCTCTTGCCTTCTGGCACTGAAAACCAGGCTTGCCGGTTTGGGTCTGAAATGCCCCCGTAACCGTAACTGTCTCAGTCTTTTTTAAATCTTTTTGTGGACCAAATAATGCTCTCTGTCAAAGGGGGCAATTTTACAGATGCTGTTGGGCCTTAGAACAGAAGGTAGAGATTCTGAGCCAGGCCTGTCTTTGGAGTAAAACACTTGTGATTGTCTCTGTGGACGTGCTTTCACCCACATCCAGCGTCCATTTGAGATTGGCATTCGAGATGATCCCCCCCCCATTAAACTAACTACTTGCCTCTTTTCCAGTATGCCTTTGGCAGGTGTTTCACCAGATGCACCATCTCTTCCCAGTGGTATCCATTATATCTGGACAACAGAGCCAATGAACTGGCAATGCATCATTGTGTGGCTGCACAGATCTACCATTTTACCTGCACTGTCAATTTTACTACTCTCCTTGACAAGCTCTCTGTGTGAAGGCCCTTTTCCTATCTGTATGGGCAACCAGGGAATCTGGTTTCTAAATTACAAGGGATCCTCTGGTGCTGCTTTGTACTTTTTCTATGCTGTCGGGGCATAGACCCTTGTTTTTACTGGGTCCTGTAAGTTCTCAGCTGCACAATTTGCTTTTTAGCATGAGAACTGAACAAAGCGTTCTGTCTTGGAAAAATTCTTCACCAAGAAGTGATCTTCCTCATCCACCACATGTAACTTAACTTTATGGTAGTCAGCCACCCTCTGGATGACCTCACCATTTGCTGCTGTGCCATCAAGTGGGGATGGTTTTACCGGCTAGGTCGCCAAACATGGGTCCTCCTGTGTGTCCATGCTATAATCATAAGATCATCTCCATTTTCCATCGGGACAGAGCTTCCAAACAGAAAAGCATGTGATTTTACTGGATAGATTTTCGAGCTTGTGAAACACAGCACAGTGTTCCGCCACAGGGTAAATGAGGTTCGAGGTACACTAGGCCATTTGTAATCAGACACTTAGGGCCCGAGTTAGATCTTGGCGAAGGGATTACTCCGTCACAAATGTGATGGATATCCCGCCTGCCATATTACGATCTCCATAGGATATTATGGGATAATAATACAGACAGATGGGATATCCGTCATGTTTGTGACGGAGTACTCCCCTCCGCCAAGATCTAAATCAGGTCCTTAGTCTCAAAAGTGAAAAGGAAGACATAAGCAGTAGAAAGTACTGATGGAGTCACTGCTTGTGATGCACTGCCTTCAGAAATTTGTTGAAATTTAACCCACTGGATTAGCTTCTGAGGAGCCTCACAAACTGTAGCACCTTACTATTCAGATGGTGGTTGCAATTTATCTATTTTGACTTTGTTGGTCTTGGATAAACATATGGCTCTAGCTGATTTTAAAACTTTGTTTATACAGTGGTTTGCTTTTAGCACCAACTTTGCTTCTTGATCATTAGCCACCAAACACAGGGTGAAGGTAGCAGAACAAATCTGACAAGTTGGCTATCCAGTGGTATTTCTAAGAGGTGCCTAAACTGTCCACACAGAACCAGTATAGCCCCTTACTGAAGCTATGCTCTCTGCAAAATCAGAATTCCAGTCAAGGAATTACAAATGTCCCAAAGGATAGCTGTTCAGGGATTGGTGCTTGCTGAAACAGAAGCTCAGAAACTTTGTATAACAGAAACCAACTTGGCCCACTCAGCGGATCTTAGCACTAAGATCTCCATCCAAATTTTCAATCTCAGGAACCTAGCCACCACAAAAACAATTCTTTGGATTCCTGCTGATAAAGGATTCAGTCCAAAAGGCCTTCACTCAAGACACACAGCATTTCAATATGAAAGGTGAAAGGATAGTCCATCCCCACAAATGCTACATTTGATCTTGGTAAAAGATGTGATCTTCCATGCAAAAGTTCTTACTAAAGATGCTATTGTTACTTGAGGAGAAGCTGAAAAGAATATTGTGCTTTTGGTGCCTAGATTTAGAGAACATCTTCAGAGCATCTATTATAATAGTTAGAAGGACCTATGTAAAGATCTGGGCTAATCATGTCCAATATAGGATGAGAAGAGATGGATACAAGATAACATTTCCAGAAGAAACACTGACTATATGAATTAGACCAGTTTAAAATCATATGGATGTATATTTATCTCATGTGGATAGCTGAAACTTGTGGCACAGACGGGACCCTCATTGACCACCAGTGGACCCTAGAGATGTTAGGCGTTTACAAGTATGTGGTATCTATAAATGCAGCAATGTACCTCTAACACATATATAGGCATTATTAGAAACTGACTGTCAAGGAGTACAAAGGAAAAACTACCACACAATTTTAATAAACTTGTATCTCCACTCTGAAGTGCTCAGAAGTAATGTAGATGTGCAGTACTCTAAAATGTATTTTTGAGATGTATTGTTGTGTCACTTCAACCTGCCTTACGTGAAAACATACTCAATAGTTTCTCATCATTTAGAAAAAGCGTATGAGCTAGACTCTGATTTTAAACACACTTGAACCAAAATAAAAGAGAAAAAAGGACATGAAAACTAGACTTGCAATTTCTCTCATTGTCTTTTGGTGTCTTGAGAGACCGATCCCACTAAAAAAATGATTAGATAGATGCTGTGGATTTAGGGGTTCATTCAGAGGACTTTTTACAGTGTTTACTCACCTGCAGAATGGGTGATCCTGCCTCTGCTCTCATAGAATGGATGATTCAGAGGATAGTCCTCTACTTCTTCTTTAATAGGGAAGGAAATAACCTCATACCCTGTAATTACAAAGAAAGTTTTAAAAAACAGCATGTTTAACGGTGTATATTCTCTGTTCATTCTCTTAATGGAGACAAGTAGGGCAGGTGTGTTGTTTGTCTGTGATGAAGATTCAAAGCAAGAACAGTGGGAGTTGTGCTTCTCAGTAAGTACCTCTAGGGTTATCATTTAGTGCTGTTAGGAAATTGGAGAAGATGAGTTAACTATGTATTTATCTGTAACATATGGGTCATATGCTTCGAGAAGCAACACTTGTGAGGGGGAATCAAGAAATGATGAGCTTTTCACAGAATTCCCAATCACATTTTCTCTCCGAGTTCTCCGCATAAAGAGTTCTTTAGAAGTGCCTCACTTTGAGTCTCATAACCAGGAAGCAGTGTTGATGCACTTGGTAAACTGATTTTGCCCTGTGAAATCAGCCAATCAAATGATTAAACTAACTTTTGGCGCTAGGCACATTTTGTCTGTGTTATCTGATTAAACTTCTAGGGTTCTACTGGATGCTTTTCATGTGATTCAGGGTGTGGGGTAATGTGTCCTCTGTTGAAAGGAAGCCAGCAATGTATTTTGCTTAATGACAATTACCTGACACCATGGATTCCAGTAGGGCAATGGAGTGTGCATGGGTTGGTGGGTGTGCTATATTCCACGATTGGCTGGGTTATTCTCATTGGCTAAAATTGACCGGTTAATTGTACAGGCATGGCCATGACTTATGAAACTTTTGTAACAAACAATGGTTCACTGAGCTAAACATCTAGAAAATTGTGAATAGTTCCAAAAGCTAATAGTCCCATCATTTAGTACCTGAACAATTGATGCTAGATGATATGGTAAGATTCTGTACTTCAGTATATCTTGAGTAGTGAAAATAATTTAATGTAAACGCTATTGCACATAAAATGCCCAGTGCTTGTGCATAGAAACCAAATAAAGTGAGACAAGAAATTTGTAGATACACAAAGAGGAGCAAAAGATCATGCAAGACAGAATATGGCAAAAGGAGAAAACCCATTATGCCAGTGTAACGGATCTAGGATAGAGAAAATAATTCCTGGTCTAATAGCCCACAGAGCAAACAAAATTTCGACCCAAAAGTAATTCCGGGGCCATAGTCAGCACAGTGGTATTCAGAGGATATGATTTCTGTGAAAATATTCTCAGTAAAAGTATGATTACAAAGTACACTTTTAAGGAGAGGCTGCCTAGCCCGCACAACCTATATACATATATCTGACTCTAAATTCTGCCAAACTAATATGTTCGGCATACACAGGGCAAAACAAAGAGGCAGTTGACTCAAAGTCCAGCAAATAGAGTATTGTAAAATGCAATTAACCAAGGTTTTGAGGACAGTATCACTGTAAATAGAAAGAACAGCTGCCCAAAGGGTAAAGCAAGTTTAAAGGTGAGTGGTCGTTGGTGCTGGTAAAAGGATTTTGAATAAAAGAAGCTCCAAAAGTTACATTTACAAAAACTTCATGATTTCAACAAGTCACGCTGTTCACTTTTCACATGACATTAGAGGAAATCCTGACTATGACAACAAAGACAAGGGTTCAGCTAAAGAATCTGAAATGCCATTGGAGGCATCAAAAATCTTAGTTACACTTACTTGATTCAGCTATTCTTTAGCAGGTGGTACCGTGACCATCAGCATCCATACTTCATTACTAATGGAAGGGGAGACTGGGCAAGCAGCTACTCAATACAATATCGGTGGACATTAAGTTAAATGATAAGTGGAAATAGGGCATACTGAAGAGGAGGCATGGGTATTTGTGACTGATTCTTTTCTGTGGGCCACTGGAGCAAAGAGGCTGCACTTGATTCAGTTTAAATATCTGCAATGTGTTTAACAACAGCAAGACTATGGAATTTTAATAGAGGCACCGGTCTGGAGTGCTTAAGGTGTCAAGCGGCAATCAAGGACTTCATCCTCACTATATGGCTATGCCCCAAATTAAAACCCTATTGGGAAGAAGAATTTTGACTGCAATACTTCACTGACCGGTCAACCTCAACTCAAAGAAAATTCCTTCAAACATACTCAATGATGAAGGATTCACAAGGACTGAACTAACCCGCTTGAGTTTGAGACTCACTCTCGGGGAAAGGAATATTCAACAAACATGGAGAGATAGCTCCTCCAAAGTATCCCGAAGTGGAGGACGGGCAAGGACTGTTGCTTTGTCTTTGCAGTCTCCATATAATCAAGGCCAGAGAATGCCCTCATAAACCCTACCACATATGGAATACATGGGTGGAACACTTGAGCGATCCAAGGGATGACAAATAGAGAGTAATGGATGCAGATTTAAATCATTCTTTGTGAGCAATGTTTTGTTAAGCTAAACTAATAATTACACATGTGTAGTCACAGATTCCGTGATATTAACATCTGATTATAAAGTACCACACTTTAGTAGAGTTTCTAATAACACTGTTTTACAAAAATCAATAGAGGAATTTATTTTAAAAAAATCTAAAATAAGCATAAGAAGAAACGGCCTACATGAACAGATGTATTTCTATACACGCCTATGAAATCACCAAAATTAATTGTTCAGGTACTAATGAATAGCTCTCATAGTCTTTTCAATCTACCGAAAATATTTGAGAACTGGCGGTAGGGGTAAGTAAGGCCCTTTCTAAAACAAAAATCTATTGCTGCTAATGTAAAACTTAGAAATATACCCGAGCTGGGACTGGTACAGTGTCGCGCTTCCTTTCCATCAGGCTGTGCCACAACAAAGGGATTTGACTCTTCTGTCTCCCCCGAGCAAATATCAGTGCTGACAAACAGATTTTCTGGTGGGAAAAACATAAACAACATATATTGTAGGTATAATTTCCTTGCAGATTACTATCCATAGTAAAATACCATACTCCACCCTTGTTTTGGAAGAGACCGAGAAAACATGATTATTGCTAGTTAAATCCCTGGACCACAGCATTTTAATCTACTTTTGGGCCACAAACAAATTCAGAACCTTTGAGGATTCAAAATAATGCTGTCAGACTCAGGGCCTGATATAAAATTTGGCGGATGCGGTTTTTCTGTCTCAAACGTGACAGATATCCCATCCGCCATATTACGATTCCATTCTATCCTATGGACATTGTAATATGGCGGACAGGATATCCGTCATGTTTGTGACAGAGTAACCAATCGGCTAAACTCTAAATCAGGCCCTCAGTCAGAAACAAAAGAAAGTGGAGCACAAAAACCTTTCCTTGAAGGAGCTCCTGGTTCCCAGTCCAAAATATAATCACATTTTAACTTCTATGCTATGTACAAAAACTTTGGGCGAATTTCTACTTAAAAAAAATATATATATTATCTTAAAGGTTTCATATTATATAAAGTTTTCTTTATTTCATCACAATTCAAATCTAAAAGCAGGAAACAGCAAGCTAAAAGGTGTTTTACAACTATAAACAGTAGATTTGTGCTTCCTTGGGCCTAAATATTACTATTATCAATTATTTAAAACATGAACACATGGGGGAGTGTTTGGCCTGGAAGGCAGCAACGCCTGGAGACGCATTTAAGCATCGCTGTGTTCCTGCTGCGCGGGGAGTGTTTGGCGACCGGGGGAAGCCTGAACTGCACATACCAGGAAACACCTCGGCAGGAGGTGGGCCTGGAAGGCAGCAATGCCCGGAGCAGTGCTGTGTTCTCGATATGCAGGACGGGCCCGGACGAAGACCAGGCCACGAAAGGGCCCGTCTGTGCCTGTCCATGGCCGGATGAGGCTGGGCTATCCCTCTTGGCTGTGTCATTTTGGTTTGCTGACTACAAAGAGGTATCCATGCTCCTGCCCCAAGCCGCTTGTTGCTGTTGCCTGCAAGTCTATTTTTTAGGTTAACAGCATGCTGAAGGCCCATACTTGTAAACACAAGGCTGCTCTTAGTGCCACGCCTGGCTATCGTAGAACTAGTACGGATTTTCTGTCGTAGTCATTTGACATTATTAACAAAGAGATTGAGCTGGCTCAGAGTCGGGTTTCAGTTGCCTCACAGAGCTCTCCGCTCTCAAGAGCTTCGGAGGATCTACCACCTAGTTCAGAAGTTACTGTGTCTATTTTACAATCCGAAGGGACACCAGATTCCCTTCAAGCAGATGCTGATCCTTTGGGGGTTAATGAGGGGAATTTTGTGGCCCCGTAGGTCCCTGTTCCTTTGGAGCTGGAAGTTGTTATTGTTGCCCCTTATCCTAGGGCCGGATGATGATCTGCTGGGGGAGGGGGAGAGGGATTCTGTTATGTCTTTGAAACGTCAAAGTGTTAACTCTACTCAGTCTGCTAGGCGGAAGGCGCCACCAAAGGGAGATGAGTCAGCACCCGTGTCTGTCCAGGGCTCTCTGACCAGTTGAAAGACATGATAAATATGGCCTCGGACCTAAAATTTAACCATTAGTTAAGTATTTGGGACTGATTGAATCAGAACTTAAAAAGGCTGGTGAACTGAGGCGTGAGCGCTTGAAAGCCTGTGGTTTCTCTTCCTCTGGCTCTCTGATAGTGACTAGATCTTTGAACTCAGAGCAGAGGGTAGTTATAAGGCCCAGGCAATTTGTCAGAATAGCGCTGTACACCAGACCGCTGGGTGTTCTCAACTGGAAGGGGAGAGCAGGGCTCTCAGTGCAATTAATAGATCTAATGAGGGCTCATGCCAGAAAATACTCAACAATCCCTCTATTCCCGTATCTGAGGGATCGAAAATAGCCCCTGTAAGCAGGAAGGGGGGTTCGGGAATACAACCACAAGGCTTGGAAAACTGGTGTTGGACCCCATATCCCACCTGAGTGCACCACTTATATTACTGTACTTGAAAATGTTCCATCTCTCCCTGTGGCAAAGCAGAAGTCGCATGCTTCTCTTCTAAATAAAGTTTCTTATTGGATGCTGGAGCACTCTTGCTAGACTCATGATTTCAGCAAGGAAATTATTTCCACTCGCAGGGTCTCCTGGGTGGGCCCTACACAGGAAGCTTTGCAGGGTGACTGTATCATTGTGAATTTTAAGGTCTGTTCTAAGCATGCTAAATAATTTAGTTGGGATCTACAAACAGGATGCCAAAGTAATAGTGGCTTCAATACTTCTTTTGAGCTATGTATTGCACTTAATCTGGTAACCGGGTAAGAGGATGAGCACTTAGGGGTTCCAAGTGTAGCAGATATTATGCAGTCATTATTCTAACCCTGCCTTGCAAGTAGCTTCTTTGGTGGTTGCGTATAGCTTGTGCGCCTGTAATGGGAGTACTCGTTCAGACTCAGAGAGTTCACCTTTAAAAGAGGCTGCCAGAAGAGTGTTATTCACTATGTGTTGGTGGATGTTTGACTGTGGCTGGACCTTAGTGACATGAAGGTGATGAATACTACTTTTAGTGATCACAATTCCATGATTACCTCCTTTAGGGGGGAACAATTTTATAGGACAGGTTGTTTGGATCTTGTTGCATTACCTGAACTCATTATGGCTAATAACTGTCACAGAGTAACGTGGCCTAGAGTCATAGCGAACCAGGAACTGCAAGCAGAGACTCTGTCCCATTACGTCAGGATTTGAGGGATCTTCTATGGATCCTGACTCTATGTTATGTACCAACACGATTTTTTTGATAAACTTAAGGCTATCTCTTTAGAGCGATTGTAAGGGTAGACATAGATCAGCAAGGAAAGCCCCAAAGTGGTTTATTCAGGATTGCAAGCGAGCTAAACTATTGTTAAGAAAAGCTGTGAGGGAGTGCAAATGGGAAGAAATCATATGTACTCGCCTCAAGTATAAAACTAAACTTAAAGCAGCGAACAAAAAATTGGATGAGGACAAATGGCAAGAATTGTTGCAATCCCTTAAAGAGAAAGATAACTGCACTGCACTGGTCACGATTGGGTCCAGAGGTCATGGAAATTCAAGGTGCTTTTACATCTCACCAGAAAAGTGGAGGATCATTTTCACGTTTTATATTCTGAGAGCCGTACTCATGAGAACTCCCTAGCTCAGCAGCAGGAAGAGTTGGATATTAGCAATGCAATTTCAGCTTGTGGTTCATGTGAATCACATTTTAATCAGCCTGGAGGACACCTTTTCTGCAATAGACAGTTTAAAACCTCTAAAAGCCCCTTACATGGATTATATAGTGGGAGATTAATATACGTTGGAACCCCAGTAGTTATGGGCATGTTATGTAAATAATGTCAAATGTGATAGGTAGAGGGGACAAAATGTCAGATGCTTGGAAAGGGGCTGAAATCATTCCAGTGTTCAAAAAAGGGTATGTGGGTTATCCTGCCAATCATTACCTTATTAGCTTACTGGACAACCTTCAAAAAATGTTTGTGAGGCAAGCACTAGGTAGATTACTAGATGGGTATCCAGTGAGGATAAACTTTTGCCCCTCCAGGCGAGGTTTCAGGCAAAAATGAGTACCATTGACCAGGTGTTTAGGTTCTTGTTCTTATACTGGAAGAAGATTTTTTTGTGTCAACAGAGCTATAAATTTAGCATTTGCTGATTTTCGAACTGCTTTTGACCTGATTCCCTGTGACAACATGTGGAGGGTAATGAGGAACATGTGTGTCCCTAGTGAATATTTTGGTTAGATTACACCAAGGGAACTATGCCCAGGTACCGGGGGGGTGAGCACGGGGAACTGATACCCAGAATTTCCATCTGTCTTGGAGTACGCCGAGGTTGAATACTCACCCCTACTTTATTTCCACTTCATATAAATGATGTAACCGAGACCCTGAGGCAGTGTATTAATGTTTTGTCCTCTCTGAATGGGGAAACAAATCCTGACTCTTTTCTTTGCGGATTATTTATTGTTAATTTCTAAATCACCTATGGGTCTTCAAAATGTATTGACTAAGTTTATGGTATTTTGCGAAGAAATGGGCCTTGAGATAAATTGCTCAAAAACTGAACATATGGTCCTTGGCAAGGACTCCTCTAGACCTAATTGAGTTAAAGTGGGTAACGAAAAATTTGACAGGGTGTCGTGTTTTGACAATCTAGGAATTACCCTGTCGGGCAAGTTCATGTGGGATCCCCAAACCGTAAAAAGTTCCCTTACGCTATCACATAGGTCTAATACAGTTTTGCGTTTTTTTCCAGAGCAACCTTCACTCAATCAATCTCACCTGCTTTCGAGGCCTATTGTGCCAAAGCCTTGACCGATGCCACCTACGACGCTGAAATTTGGGGGTACACCAACATAGGTTATCAGTGTCTGAAAATAGTTTCATTTGCGCTCTAGTGGACGTTCCTGCCAGCACACCGCTTATTCCTTTGCACTACGATTTAGGCATTAATGGGGTATCAGATCTTGTCCAGTTGAAACCCCTTGTTTATTGGGTTCACATTTGGTATACTCCTGAATCGGTTGTGTATAGAGATTGCCTAAGCGATCTAATAAGATTTTATTGTGCTCTAAAAGTACCCTGACTGAGGTTTATACATATCTGATGCAAGAGACTGAAGCTAGATGTATTCTGGGAGAATCCTGAGTGGATCTGTAAGGCGGACAGACAAGCTGTAAAGTCGGCGCACTGGTGTTATCCCTTGGAGCATCAACATTCCAGGGTTAATCTGGGCCATTTAACAGAAAGGTTTCTCGAGGTCAAATTATCACCGATATTTGAGTATTACCTGGATACTGTAACTCCTCTGTTGGCTAAAAGCCTTTATTTGTGGTTTAGATATGGTTGCCTGCCACCGAAAACCTCCCGTAGTTTATGGTATGATGGATGAGTACATACTGTATGCCATGTATGCGAATTGGCTCCTGAGTCAATGAACCAAATAATTTTGTTTGCCCAGGCTATCAAGAAATAAGACATCAATGGCTCAGACCTACCTGTCTATCTTTATGGGTCGTGGATTATCAAGTGGCGATGCGCTTATTTAGAATAAATACAGCAGAGCCTATCGTGTATTCAGTGAGTCGCTTTCTTCATAGTGTTTAGCACAAACGAGCCAAGTTCCTAGTAAAAAAGGAATATGAATAATAAAAGTTCCAGGCCAATAACTGACTCTTAAAGGGAGGTATATGAATTAGAAATCTGTTTGGTGAGTAGTGGTTTAATGGAATAGGGATACTTTTAGCTCTAAATGACTCATTAGGAATCTCTGGTTTTACTTGATTTTATTTATTTAATTTTTGGTCGCACTGATAAAATAATCCTGCTGGGCAAGAATTTGGGTATGAGGGTGCTAAGGAATATGTGATTAGATATTATTTTTGTAAACAATTTTGTATTAATTTGACGGGTGATGGCAACGTGGAGAGTCAAGAAAAAACTGTGTTTTCTTAGGGAAACAAGCCTGTGGTGATTTATTTAAAGTGCAATATGTTTATCCCTTGTTTTAACCGGTTCTGTGCCTTGGACGAGATGATCTCGTCCAAGGCTACAGTTCCCCTGTGCCTTGGACGAGATCATCTCATCCTAGGCACAGGGGAACTTGGGGGCTCGCTAGCGCGCCCCCCGTGCACCCCCCCCCCCCAGGCGGGGATGGAAGGGGAAGACCTTCCCCTTCCACCCCCGCCCCGCACCCCCCACGGCAATCCGATGACGTCAGCGCGCGCACAGCGCGCTGACGTCATCTAGTGTTGCCGGGCGCGCTGGAAGCCATTTGCTTCCAGCGCGTCTTCGGAGGAGGACCTGTTAGGTGAGTCCTCTCTGTTTTTGGGGGGCGGGGGGTTGAGAAAACAGACACGGTGGGAAAGGAAAGGGTTTTTCCTTTCCCCCTGTGTCTGTTTTCACAAGATTCCTGTTCCACGATCGCGGGCAGGTTATTTGTATTTCGCCCTCCCCCCTGGGGGCAGATCTGCAGTTTTTTCTGCGGATCTGCCCCCGGGGGGTGTGAAAACCACTAGACACCAAGGATATGTTTGTTTATGTGTGTTTTTGGGGGCGACCCCTTGGGCAAGATTTTTGGACTGATCTGCCCCCAGGGGGGGGGGCGAAAACCACTAGACACCAGGGATTTTGTTTTTATTGTTTATTTTGGGGGCAACCCCTTGGGCAAGGGTCGCTCCCCTGGGGAGCTTTTTTTTTTTCTGTTTCGGCCCCCCCCCCGATGGCAGACCAGCCATTTTTTGGACGATCTGGCCCGGGGGGTGGAAGCACACTAGGGGCCAGGGATTGTGTTTGGTGTGTGTTTGGGGGCACCCCTTGGGCAACGGTCGCCCCCCTAAGGTGGGGAAAATTTGTATTGCCCATCTCTGCCCGTAATTTTGTAGGCCCATCTGCCCCCAAGGAGGGCAGAGACCACCAATACGGCAGGGATTTTTTTGTTTTGTGTTGTGCTTGGGGTGCCCCCTTTGGGAAGGGTCGCCCCCTGAAAGGGGGCACAGAGGTGTTGCCCATTTCTGCCCCCCTTGGGGTCAGATTGGCCCATTTTTTTACGCCCATCTACCCCCGAGGGGGGCAGGATCCACTTAGGTACCAGGGACAACTTCTAAGTTCTTGGTGGTGGGGTGTTTGTCAACTGGCAAAGTATTTGTATTTGTGATTATAACAATTTATTTCTTCTTTTTCTTCTAGTTCAACGCTTTTGCTTCCTTTGCTGTGGATCTTTGCGGTTTTGGCAGTAGTTGTCCTGTGGTTTGCATAGTTGCATGTTTTAGGTAAGTGAAAGCAATTTACTCCAAAGGAGTATTGTTGACATGTTTGTAGGTGGTGTACTAAATGCAGTATTGTGTGTTTGACATTGTCCTTAGATTTGAGCACAGTGATGTTTGTGTTGTCATATGTCTAAATTGCTTTTTTCTTTTTAGTGGGATATCACTGGTGATTGCTGTCTGTGCAGAGTAGTTGCTTGGTGAGTAGCTATTTCAGGCAACTGAGTGGTATAGTTTTTTGTAGTACATAACTCTTTGTGATAAAGCTACACTTTGTTTATTACTTATTTTAGTGCTAGTTGTTGTTGGCAATCCATTTGTTGTTAGGATCATGGCTAGCCGCAAAGTGACCGCTCAGCAGGTTGTTCGCATGCTCTTTGAGTCGTCTTCAGACCATGATTACGACACTGACTCTGCATCTGAGGCAGAGGAGGAAGCAGGAGATTCTGGAAGTGAGTTTTCTGTCCGAGAGTATTCTTCTGATGAGGAAGCTACTCTCAGTGCAGATGAAGGGCCTGTGTTAGAGGAGGACATTGATGTGCCAAGAGTGCAGCAGCCTGGGGCTGCAGGGTTTCCCATTGGAAGACCTGACACCTGGATTGCCCCAAACATGGAGCAGCCACAGTTACCTGGATTTACTGGTCTCCCAGGGTGTAGAGTTAATACGGAAAACTTTCTGCCTGTCCATTTCTTTCACTTGTTTATGGACGATGTATTTTTGGAAGAGATTGTGGAGCAGACAAATGTGTATGCAGAGCAATATTTGCGGGACAACGCTGCCAGACTTAAGCCTCAGTCTAGAGCTACTCATTGGGTTCCCACATATCTGGAAGAGATGAAAAGGTTTTTAGGTTTGTCTTTATTGATGGGGTTGATCAGGAAGCCGTCACTGGCTTCTTATTGGTCTACTAGTCCCTTGATGGCAACTGCTATATTTCCTGCAACTATGACACGTAATTGGTATTTGCTTCTTCTTTGTATGCTGCATTTTGTAGACAATGCTTTAGCCTTGCCACGAGATCACCCTGATTGTGACCGCCTTTTTAAGATTAGGCCTGTCCTTGATCATTTTGTGGATCGGTTTTCAGAGGTCTATGTCCCAGGCAAAGAGATAAGTGTGGACGAGTCTTTGGTCCTTTTCAAGGGGCGTTTAGTTTTTAAGCAGTACATTCTTAGTAAGAGGGCACGGTATGGGATTAAATTGTATCTGCTGTCAGAAAGCAGTACAGGATATGTGTATAATTTCCGGGTCTACACTGGTAGGGATTCCAGTATTGACCCTCCTGGTTGTCCGGCAAATTTTGGAGTTAGCGAAAAAATTGTGTGGGAACTTGCTAGACGGCTGTTTAACAAAGGTCACCATTTGTATGTAGATAATTTCTACACTGGAGTGCAGTTGTTCAAGGAGTTGTTTAGGGTGGACACTGTTGCTTGTGGCACAATCCGTTCTAACCGGAAAGGCTATCCAAGGGAGCTTGTCTGTAAAAAACTTGAGAGGGGACAGTGCAGTGCCTTGCGGAATAATGAGCTGCTAGCTCTGAAATTTTCAGACAGGAGGGATGTGTACATGCTATCGACCATCCATGATGAGAGTACTTCCCCTGTGGCTGTTTGGGGTCAGGTTGCGGAAGTGCGCAAACCTGCGTGCATTTTGGACTACAATAGGCACATGGGTGGTGTTGATAAAGTAGATCAGAGGTTAGAACCTTACACTGCTCTTCGTAAGTCATATGTGTGGTATAAAAAGTTGGCCCTACATTTATTTCATTTGGCAACTTTTAATGCCTTTATTGTATACAAGGATTGTTCACCCGAGTCAAGGATGACATTTGTTAAATTTCAGGAGTCGGTGATAGAAAGCCTTATTGTGGTGGAACCGGCAAGAGTTCCTAGAGTAGAAGTGGTGGAGGATGTGGCTAGATTGAAAGATCGTCACTTTCTAGATCACATTCCTCCCACTCCCAAAAAAGACATGCCCACAAAGAAATGTAGAGTATGTGCCCGGATATCAATCCGGAGGGAGAGCCGGATGTACTGCCCCGAATGCCCTTCAAAGCCTGGGCTGTGTGTGCCCAGCTGTTTTAGAAGTTACCACACAAGGAAAAACTTTTGGGAAATACCGTGAGCGTAAGCTGTCTGTTTTATATTTTCATATGTTTCACGGTTGGCATCTGTTGTGTATTTAGTTAGAGCTTTTATGTTTGTAGTTTTGTGCTTATTTTATAATTGGTAGTTTCTTTGTTGTTTATAAATCAAAAAAAGTGATTGCGGTGTGCGTGGGGTGGCGCCTGGCTGGCGGTGTGCGTGGGGTGGCGCTTGGCTGGCGGTGTGCGTGGGGTGGCGCATGGCTGGCGGTGTGCTTGGGGTGGCGCTTGGCTGGCGGTGTGCTTGGGGTGGCGCTTGGCTGGCGGTGTGCGTGGGGTGGCGCTTGGCTGGCGGTGTGCGTGGGGTGGTGCTTGGCTGGCAGTGTGCGTGGGGTGGCGCTTGCCTGGCGGTGTGCGTGGGGTGGCGCTTGGCTGGCGGTGTGTGTGGGGTGGCGCTTGGCTGGCGTTGTGTGTGGGGTGGCGCTTGGCTGGCGGTGTGCGTGGGGTGGCGCTTGGCTGGCGGTGCCAGCCAAACGGCAGTCCACACTCCCATCAGCTGGTGTGATTCTTGTATCAGGCATGTGGGCGTATGTAAGTGATGGGCCCTTGAGTGGCGCGGTCTGTCGATGTGAGTGTTGTAATGTGCTGGGCCCGTGGCTGGCGGTGTGAATGGTCTTGTGTGTGTCATGTATGAAAGGTGTGTGAATGGACTGTAAAGCGGTTGGTGCCTTGTCGCGGCTTTACAGCTCACGAGCTGTGAGTCATTGGTTCACTTTTTTGCCTTTCACTTATTAGCAGTGCATTTCATTTTTGTGAAATCTCTTGTTAATAAAATTTGATCCACTGAACCATCACTCACCCTCGTGCCAAATCCAACCAGTATGTGTTGTAAAAAATGACAAAACCTGCTCCGCTGTAATCAGGCGTCGCAGCACACCTGTGACACGCTAGGTGCCTCGGGTGGGACCCCGATGATGAAGCATGCCACCAACTTGGTTGGTGGGTGAGGGGTCTTCTTCACATAACCTAAGTGTGTTTCTTTTAACAATTTTAGTGTTTGGCACATCACGGATGTATGTGCACACATCAAAGTGATATATTCCAAAAATACCTGTGTTTGGGGGGGAGGGCCCACCTATGTTTTTGGTCCTGGGTGCGGCCTTCATGTAGGGAAACCTACAAAACCCAGAAACTTTTTAAAACTAGGCACCCCAATGAGTCCAGGGAGGTGTGGCTTGCGTGGCTCCCGTTACATTTTCTTACCCAGACTCCTCTGTAAACCTCAAAATTTGCATAAAAAAGCATATTTTCCTGATTTTTCTTAGTAGGATCACCGCTCCAGCACAAAATTCCTACTCACCCAGTTTCCCCTCAGTCTCCCAAGTAAAATGACACATCACTTATGTGGGTCCCCAAAGCAGAGTCCGTCTCAAGATGTATAAAAGAATATGCCCTTATAAACTTGCTGTGCTATCCCTTCAGGTTTTGGGCCTTATTCTGTTGCAGGCAACTGGCCCACCCACACAAGTGAGGTATCATTTTTATCGGGAGACTTGGGGGAACGCTGTGTGGAAGGAAATTTGTGGCTCCTCTCAGATTCCAGAACTTTCTCCCACAGAAATGTGAGGAACATGTGTTTTTTTAGCCACATTTTGAGGTTTGCAAAGGATTCTGGGTAACAGAACCTGGTCCGAGCCACGCAAGTCACCCCTCCTTGGAATCCCCTAGGTCTCTAGTTTTCAGAAATGCACAGGTTTGGTAGGTTACCCTAGGTGCCGGCTGAGCTACAGGCCAAAATCCACAGGTAGGCAATGTTTTCTTTAAAAAAATGGGATGTGTCCACGTTGCGTTTTGGGGCGTTTCCTGTCGCGGGCGCTAGGCCTACCCACGCAAGTGAGGTATCATTTTTATCGGGAGACTTGGGGGAACGCTGGGTGGAAGGAAATTTGTGGCTCCTCTCAGATGCCAGAACTTTCTGCCAGAGAAATGTGAGGAACATGTGTTTTTTTAGCCAAATTTTGAGGTTTGCAAAGGATTCTGGGTAACAGAACCTGGTCCGAGCCCCGCAAGTCACCCCATCTTGGATTCCCCTAGGTCTCTAGTTTTCAGAAATGCACAGGTTTGGTAGGTTTCCCTAGGTGCCGGCTGAGCTAGAGGCCAAAATCTACAGGTAGGCACTTCGCAAAAAACACCTCTGTTTTCTTCCAAAATGTTGGATGTGTCCACGTTGCGCTTTGGGGTGTTTCCTGTCGCGGGCGCTAGGCCTACCCACGCAAGTGAGGTATCATTTTTATCGGGAGACTTGGGGGAACGCTGGGTGGAAGGAAATTTGTGGCTCCTCTCAGATTCCAGAACTTTCTGCCACAGAAATGTGAGGAACATGTGTTTTTTTAGCCAAATTTTGAGGTTTGCAAAGGATTCTGGGTAACAGAACCTAGTCCGAGCCCCGCAAGTCACCCCTCCTTGGATTCCCCTAGGTCTCTAGTTTTCAGAAATGCACAGGTTTGGTAGGTTTCCCCAGGTGCCGGCTGAGCTAGAGGCCAAAATCTACAGGTAGGCACTTCGCAAAAAACACCTCTGTTTTCTTCCAAAATTTTGGATGCTCCACGTTGCGCTTTGGGGTATTTCCTGTCGCGGGCGCTAGGCCTACCCACGCAAGTGAGGTATCATTTTTATCGGGAGACTTGGGGGAACGCTGGGTGGAAGGAAATTTGTGGCTCCTCTCAGATTCCAGGACTTTCTGCCACAGAAATGTGAGGAACATGTGTTTTTTTAGCCAAATTTTGAGGTTTGCAAAGGATTCTGGGTAACAGAACCTGGTCCGAGCCCCGCAAGTCACCCCTCCTTGGATTCCCCTAGGTCTCTATTTTTCAGAAATGCACAGGTTTGGTAGGTTTCCCTAGGTGCCGGCTGAGCTAGAGGCCAAAATCTACAGGTAGGCACTTCGCAAAAAACACCTCTGTTTTCTTCCAAAATTTTGGATGTGTCCACGTTGCGCTTTGGGGTGTTTCCTGTCGCGGGCGCTAGGCCTACCCACGCAAGTGAGGTATCATTTTTATCGGGAGACTTGGGGGAACGCTGGGTAGAAGGAAATTTGTGGCTCCTCTCAGATTCCAGAACTTTCTGCCACAGAAATGTGAGGAACATGTGTTTTTTATCCACATATTGAGGTTTGCAAAGGATTCTGGGTAACAGAACCTGGTCCGAGCCCCGCAAGTCACCCCTCCTTGGATTCCCCTAGGTCTCTAGTTTTCAGAAATACACAGGTTTGGTAGGTTTCCCTAGGTGCCGGCTGAGCTAGAGGCCAAAATCTACAGGTAGGCACTTCGCAAAAAACACCTCTGTTCTCTTCCAAAATTTTGGATGTGTCCACGTTGCGCTTTGGGGTGTTTCCTGTCACGGGCGCTAGGCCTACCCACGCAAGTGAGGTATCATTTTTATCGGGAGACTTGGGGGAACGCTGGGTAGAAGGAAATTTGTGGCTCCTCTCAGATTCCAGAACTTTCTGCCACAGAAATGTGAGGAACATGTGTTTTTTTAGCCAAATTTTGAGGTTTGCAAAGGATTCTGGGTAACAGAACCTGGTCCGAGCCCCGCAAGTCACCCCTCCTTGGATTCCCCTAGGTCTCTAGTTTTCAGAAATGCACAGGTTTGGTAGGTTTCCCTAGGTGCCGGCTGAGCTAGAGGCCAAAATCTACAGGTAGGCACTTCGCAAAAAACACCTCTGTTTTCTTCCAAAATTTTGGATGTGTCCACGTTGCGCTTTGGGGTGTTTCCTGTCGCGGGCGCTAGGCCTACCCACGCAAGTGAGGTATCATTTCTATCAGGAGACTTGGGGGAACGCTGGGTAGAAGGAAATGTGTGGCTCCTCTCAGATTCCAGAACTTTCTGCCACAGAAATGTGAGGAACATGTGTTTTTTTAGCCAAATTTTGAGGTTTGCAAAGGATTCTGGGTAACAGAACCTGGTCCGAGCCCCGCAAGTCACCCCTCCTTGGATTCCCCTAGGTCTCTATTTTTCAGAAATGCACAGGTTTGGTAGGTTTCCCTAGGTGCCGGCTGAGCTAGAGGCCAAAATCTACAGGTAGGCACTTCGCAAAAAACACCTCTGTTTTCTTCCAAAATTTTGGATGTGTCCACGTTGCGCTTTGGGGTGTTTCCTGTCGCGGGCGCTAGGCCTACCCACGCAAGTGAGGTATCATTTTTATCGGGAGACTTGGGGGAACGCTGGGTAGAAGGACATTTGTGGCTCCTCTCAGATTCCAGAACTTTCTGCCACAGAAATGTGAGGAACATGTGTTTTTTAGCCACATATTGAGGTTTGCAAAGGATTCTGGGTAACAGAACCTGGTCCGAGCCCCGCAAGTCACCCCTCCTTGGATTCCCCTAGGTCTCTAGTTTTCAGAAATGCACAGGTTTGGTAGGTTTCCCTAGGTGCCGGCTGAGCTAGAGGCCAAAATCTACAGGTAGGCACTTCGCAAAAAACACCTCTGTTCTCTTCCAAAATTTTGGATGTGTCCACGTTGCGCTTTGGGGTGTTTCCTGTCGCGGGCGCTAGGCCTACCCACGCAAGTGAGGTATCATTTTTATCGGGAGACTTGGGGGAACGCTGGGTAGAAGGAAATTTGTGGCTCCTCTCAGATTCCAGAACTTTCTGCCACAGAAATGTGAGGAACATGTGTTTTTTTAGCCAAATTTTGAGGTTTGCAAAGGATTCTGGGTAACAGAACCTGGTCCGAGCCCCGCAAGTCACCCCTCCTTGGATTCCCCTAGGTCTCTAGTTTTCAGAAATGCACAGGTTTGGTAGGTTTCCCTAGGTGCCGGCTGAGCTAGAGGCCAAAATCTACAGGGAGGCACTTCGCAAAAAACACCTCTGTTTTCTTCCAAAATTTTGGATGTGTCCACGTTGCGCTTTGGGGTGTTTCCTGTCGCGGGCGCTAGGCATACCCACGCAAGTGAGGTATCATTTCTATCGGGAGACTTGGGGGAACGCTGGGTAGAAGGAAATTTGTGGCTCCTCTCAGATTCCAGAACTTTCTGCCACAGAAATGTGAGGAACATGTGTTTTTTTAGCCAAATTTTGAGGTTTGCAAAGGATTCTGGGTAACAGAACCTGGTCCGAGCCCCGCAAGTCACCCCTCCTTGGATTCCCCTAGGTCTCTAGTTTTCAGAAATGCACAGGTTTGGTAGGTTTCACTAGGTGCCGGCTGAGCTAGAGGCCAAAATCTACAGGTAGGCACTTCACAAAAAACACCTCTGTTTTCTTCCAAAATTTTGGATGTGTCCACGTTGCACTTTGGGGTGTTTCCTGTCGCGATCGCTAGGCCTACCCACGCAAGTGAGGTATCATTTTTATCGGGAGACTTGGGGGAACGCTGGGTAGAGGGAAATTTGTGGCTCCTCTCAGATTCCAGAACTTTCTGCCACAGAAATGTGAGGAACATGTGTTTATTTAGCCAAATTTTGAGGTTTGCAAAGGATTCTGGGTAACAGAACCTGGTCCGAGCCCTGCAAGTCACCGCTCCTTGGATTCCCCTAGGTCTCTAGTTTTCAGAAATGCACAGGTTCGGTAGGTTTCCCTAGGTGCCGGCTGAGCTAGCGGCCAAAATCTACAGGTAGGCACTTCGCAAAAAACACCTCTGTTTTCTTCCAAAATATTGGATGTGTCCTTCTCTTCCAAAATTTTGGATGTGTCCACGTTGCGCTTTGGGGTGTTTCTTGTCGCGGGCGCTAGGCCTACCCACGCAAGTGAGGTATCATTTTTATCGGGAGACTTGGGGGAACGCTGGGTAGAAGGAAATTTGTGGCTCCTCTCAGATTCCAGAACTTTCTGCCACAGAAATGTGAGGAACATGTGTTTTTTTAGCCAAATTTTGAGGTTTGCAAAGGATTCTGGGTAACAGAACCTGGTCCGAGCCCCGCAAGTCACCCCTCCTTGGATTCCCCTAGGTCTCTAGTTTCAGAAATGCACAGGTTTGGTAGGTTTCCCTAGGTGCCGGCTGAGCTAGAGGCCAAAATCTACAGGTAGGCACTTCGCAAAAAACACCTCTGTTTTCTTCCAAAATTTTGGATGTGTCCACGTTGCGCTTTGGGGTGTTTTCTGTCGCGGGCGCTAGGCATACCCACGCAAGTGAGGTATCATTTCTATCGGTAGGCTTGGGGGAACGCTGGGTAGAAGGAAATTTGTGGCTCCTCTCAGATTCCAGAACTTTCTGCCACAGAAATGTGAGGAACATGTGTTTCTTTAGCCAAATTTTGAGGTTTGCAAAGGATTCTGGGTAACAGAACCTGGTCCGAGCCCCGCAAGTCACCCCTCCTTGGATTCCCCTAGGTCTCTAGTTTTCAGAAATGCACAGGTTTGGTAGGTTTAACTAGGTGCCGGCTGAGCTAGAGGCCAAAATCTACAGGTAGGCACTTCACAAAAAACACCTCTGTTTTCTTCCAAAATTTTGGATGTGTCCACGTTGCGCTTTGGGGTGTTTCCTGTCGCGATCGCTAGGCCTACCCACGCAAGTGAGGTATCATTTTTATCGGGAGACTTGGGGGAACGCTGGGTAGAAGGAAATTTGTGGCTCCTCTCAGATTCCAGAACTTTCTGCCACAGAAATGTGAGGAACATGTGTTTATTTAGCCAAATTTTGAGGTTTGCAAAGGATTCTGGGTAACAGAACCTGGTCCGAGCCCTGCAAGTCACCCCTCCTTGGATTCCCCTAGGTCTCTAGTTTTCAGAAATGCACAGGTTTGGTAGGTTTCCCTAGGTGCCGGCTGAGCTAGCGGGCAAAATCTACAGGTAGGCACTTCGCAAAAAACACCTCTGTTTTCTTCCAAAATTTTGGATGTGTCCACGTTGCGCTTTGGGGTGTTTCCTGTTGCGGGCGCTAGGCCTACCCACGCAAGTGAGGTATCATTTTTATCGGGAGACTTGGGGGAACGCTGGGTGGAAGGAAATTTGTTGCTCCTCTCAGATGCCAGAACTTTCTGCCACAGAAATGTGAGGAACATATGTTTTTTTAGCCAAATTTTGAGGTTTGCAAAGGATTCTGGGTAACAGAACCTGGTCCGAGCCCCGCAAGTCACCCCATCTTGGATTCCCCTAGGTCTCTAGTTTTCAGAAATGCACAGGTTTGGTAGGTTTCCCTAGGTGCCGGCTGAGCTACAGGCCAAAATCTACAGGTAGGCACTTCGCAAAAAACACCTCTGTTTTCTTCCAAAAGTTTGGATGTGTCCACGTTGCGCTTTGGGGTGTTTCCTGTCGCCGGCGCTAGGCCTACCCACATAAGTGAGGTATCATTTTTATCGGGAGACTTGGGAGAACGCTGGGTGGAAGGACATTTGTGGCTCCTCTCAGATTCCAGAACTTTCTGCCACAGAAATGAGAGGAACATGTGTTTTTTTTAGCCAAATTTTGAGGTTTGCAAAGGATTCTGGGTAACAGAACCTGGTCCGAGCCCCGCAAGTCACCCCTCCTTGGATTCCCCTAGGTCTCTAGTTTTCAGAAATGCACAGGTTTGGTAGGTTTCCCTAGGTGCCGGCTGAGCTAGAGGCCAAAATCTACAGGTAGGCACTTCGCAAAAAACACCTCTGTTTTCTTCCAAAATTTTGGATGTGTCCACGTTGCGCTTTGGGGTGTTTCCTGACCCGGGCACTAGGCCTACCCACGCAAGTGAGGTATCATTTTTATCGGGATACTTGGGGGAACGCTGGGTGGAAGGAAATTTGTGGCTCCTCTCAGATGCCAGAACTTTCTGCCACAGAAATGTGAGGAACATGTGTTTTTTTAGCCAAATTTTGAGGTTTGCAAAGGATTCTGGGTAACAGAACCTGGTCCGAGCCCCGCAAGTCACCCCTCTTTGGATTCCCCTAGGTCTCTAGTTTTCAGAAATGCACAGGTTTGGTAGGTTTCCCTAGGTGCCGGCTGAGCTAGAGGCCAAAATCTACAGGTAGGCACTTCGCAAAAAACACCTCTGTTTTCTTCCAAAATTTTGGATGTGTCCACGTTGCGCTTTGGGGTGTTTCCTGTCGCCGGCGCTAGGCCTACCCACATAAGTGAGGTATCATTTTTATCGGGAGACTTGGGGGAACATAGATTAGCAAAACAAGTGCTATTGCCCCTTGTCTTTCTCTACATTTTTTCCTTCCAAATATAGGAGAGTGTGTAAAAAAAGACATCTATTTGAGAAATTCCCTATAATTCACATGCTAGTATGGTCACCCCGGAATTCAGAGATGTGCAAATAACCACTGCTCCTCAGCACCTTATCTTGTGCCCTTTTTGGAAATGCAAAGGTTTTCTTGATAGCAATTTTTTACTCTTTATATTTCAGCAAATGAATTGCTGTATACCCGGTATAGAATGAAAACGCACTGCAGGGTGCAGCTCATTTATTGGCTCTGGGTTCCTCGGGTTCTTGATGAACCTACAAGCCCTATATATCCCCGCAACCAGAGGAGTCCAGCAGACGTAATGGTATATTGCTTTCCATAATCTGACATTGCAGGGAAAAATTACAGAGTAAAACGTAGAGAAAAATTGATGGTTTTTTCACCTCAATTTCAATATTTTTCTTTTTCAGCTGTTATTTTCTGTAGGAAACCCTTGTAGGATCTACACAAATGACCCCTTGCTGAATTCAGAATTTTCTCTACTTTTCAGAAATGGTTAGGTTACTGGGATCCAGCATTGGTTTCATGCCCATTCCTGTCACTGACTGGAAGGAGGCTGAAAGCACAAAAAATTGCAAAAATGCGGTATGCCCCAGTAAAATGCCAAAATTGTGTTGAAAAATTGGGTTTTCTGATTCAAGTCTGCCTGTTCCTGAAAGCTAGGAAGCTGCTGAGTTTAGCACTGCAAACCCTTTGTTGATGCCATTTTCAGGGGGAAATCCACAAGCCTTCTTCTGCAGCCACTTTTTCCAATGTTTTTGAAAAAAAGACATTTTCACTGTATTTTGGCCAATTTCTTGGCCTCCTTCAAGGGAACCCACAAAGTCTGGGTACCTCTAGAATCCCTAGGATGTTGGAAAAATAGGACGCAAATTTGGCTTGGTTAGCTTATGTGGACAAAAAGTTATGAGGGCCTAAGCGCGAACTGCCCCAAATAGGCAAAAAAAGGCCTGGCACAGGAGGGGGAAAAGGCCTGGCAGCGAAGGGGTTAATTTACATAATCTTTAGCATCGGGTGACAAATATGTTAATTGTTTATTGGTTTTTATTGGTATTTTTAATGTTCTGAAAGACTCTATCCATAGATGTGTACGGGATTTTATAAAGTGCTGATCGATTGTATTTGTGTCTGATTTTATGTAATGAGTTTTTTATGTGCTTTTATGGCCTTTTGTGTCAACATAAATATCTAATAATAATAACAGATATCCTCTTCAGAAAATTAACTATTCTTTTTAGGGCAAATTTCAAGTCAAAATTAGAAAGGCATGATAACCATTCATGCACAAAGCTTTTTAATTTTGTTACAGTAAGGAAGTCCAATACTTTTGAGGATGTTCTTCTGATGGTTGTTTATTGGGACAATTCACCACCTTATTATTAATACCAGTTCGCTAAATGTGATGACATTAGTTCCTCAGTACAAACATGGCTGCAAATGTAAGTTAAGTGTAGGACAATATGATCACACATTTCAAGATGCATCTGTACAAATGTCAGAGATACATTTCCTAAATATCTTAATAAGGTTCCTTTTCCTAGCTGAATGAGATCTAAACTCCGCACTCAAGCCTGTCAAATAGTAAAGAACTAAATGGTCTCTCAATCAGTCTGGCAGTTCATGCCATTACTATAGTTTTACCATTTACCAGAACATAATGTGCGACAGTGAGGTACGTGTAAATATTTGTGTTTTTGTTTGTTTGATTGAATACATCACCACACTTTTACCACCAAAGTTTTTATTTCAATTTAATACATTATCACTCTTCTAACATCAAGTATGTAATGGTCTTTCTACTTTTGTTGCAGGTAGTTAAATAACCAAGGCAACAATACAGCTTAACACGAAAATGTGAAACCACCTTTGAAATGATGTTCGAATTTGTACTCATAAGTACTTTACCTTTATCCATCTGCAAAAAGAACTGTTGTACTGCAAGCGCTTGAATTTGACCCACTCTGTGTAAAGCTGTGATAGATATTAGAAAAGCTGTTTTTAAAGTTTAATACTTTAATGATACTTCTGTTAGTTCAAACGGTGGTAGCATTAGTATGCTAAATGTTAAGATTTGATTTGGTGCTGCTATACTATGTTGGACGTCTATGAAGGACACTGCTTTGGCGTCCTTCATGTAAGACAAAATATTTAACGGGTGCAACTTACATCATACATAGCTATGCCTGCAATCTAACAAATGCATAATGTAATGTACTAGGATAGGCTAATCCTATTTATCCTGACAGTTTTTGGTGGAACACCAAATAATTTCTCTCTTTCACTGTGTCACATAGCACTTATGTGTAGTGATCCTCCTTGCTTCTTTTGCTACCTTCATACAATTAGCAAGTAAGATTACATGATGATACTCTGTGCTATTATGAGCTGAGCTATTAAGTCCAGGTTATTGGGTTCTAGGTTCCTCACACTGCCATTCTGCATTGTTAGACTGATCAATAATGATGCCATTTTCCACTATGTCTATTGTGAATTATTTTACAGATGTGCTACCATGGTAGATGCACCTACTTTGGTGCAGCTAAAAATTAATATTCTTATCTTCATGCACATGTGGATAGCCAATGGTAGAAGTAGTATTTGTGGAAAAGCATAAGTGAATGTTTAGTACCAAATGGTTGGGAGTGCAGCCCTCTTGGATTCTGTCTGTGCATATTTGTACACAATGTCTTGGCATTTTATGCTTACACTCCATAAAAATAAATCTATGATATGTTTCCTCACATTTCCAATATTTTGCCTGCCACGCCTTTATCTAACTCCCTCTTGTGAGATATTTCAGTTTTACTGCTTAATGTCTACCATGACGTTTATTTTCATGGCAGATGATGAGCTACTCGTAGAACTTTGTTGAGAGCTGACAGTACTCATTGTCCAATCTTCAACAATGGGTAGTATTTTGACACCCCTTCCTCATTTGATCAAGTAGCACATTGTAGCAATGTTGTATATCTGGATTTGCGTCATGGCTCCCAGTAACTGACTTTAAAATAGTTTGAGGTCAATGTGTTCACCCTCTGTATAGTACCATACTAAATACACCACTGAGAAATAATGCTCCTTACTAAATTTTCCCTCCTTGACTTATAGTGAGCCCATTGTAGAAGCCAGGTTTTCAGATCTGTTCCTGGCTGTGTTAAGTATGAGTGTGTCAAGTTCAACATTACACCTAATACACACAGGGTCCTATAGGTATGGGATGCCCAACAGTTTTCAACTCTTAGTTACTGACTAGATTGCAAATTAGCCATCTTCCTTGCTGAACCATGGAAGGTATGATCAGCAGGAAAAGGTGTTTTCCTGCCTGCCTGCTTGGTGGTCCGCCCACCAGATTTAGATGCTGGAGGTCCCATAGACTTTAGCCCACCAGAGTCCCGCCGACTCCACCAAGGATTCCAATCCACTGCGACGAAGCCATAGCAAATTGTGGCTGGCAGCAGGACTCAAACAACACTTACAGCTGTGCAGATTTGGATGTGCCTTATCGCCAAGAAAAATGTGGCAGGAGGGGTAAAAACTCACCTTTGTCCCCCCGATTCCACTTCTGTTTCCGGCTGGACAACATCCTCCCTCACTGCGGACACTGGACCATGGAGAAACATGACCCACCCACTCACTGGACACAAAGGTAGGGAACCTGCATTGACTGCGCACATTGGGTGATCATTACACATGAGCTCTGGACCACTGCAGACATATACATGTCACAGTATTTTTATTTTTATTATTGTGACATGCATATGTAGGGAACACAAGTGGGTCAGACACAGATAGGAACACACTGGTACACAACACATATCGCACACATACACAACTGTCATTTTGGAGTCAGAATTCATTGCCAAATGAATGCTGGCACCACAATGACAGTACAATCATACTTGTCACTGTGTCCATGTGTGCACATTGTAAGGGGACCTGTACCTGTCATGTTGTGCTTTGAGTTGTGTGTGTGACTCAGTATGTGTAGGTGTGTGTGTGATGCGATTGGCTGGGTGAAGTAGCGGGAGCTGGAGTGGGTGATGTAGTTGTGTCAGTGTGTGCCACTTGCATATGGCATTGATGTTGTTGTGTATGTTGTGCATTGTGTTTGTGAATGCAACATACATGTGAGTGTTATGTCTGGGTTGTTGTCGTGATGTGTGCCTTGGTGTGGATGTGTTTATGTGGATGAGCGTGTGTGTAGTTGTGTTGGTGTTTGTGCTTGTGTTGTGTGTGGATATTGTATCAATAGTGTGTGTATGATGTGCCATAGATGTAGGTCAATGTGTGAATGTGCATGCACGTGTTGTGTTGTGGTGGAATGGCAATGGATAATTGTGTGTATGTGTGTGTTGTGTTCTGTGTGATACAAGGGGACTCATATGGGAAAGATACATTGTGTGTGACTTACCTCTATTCCATAGTCACTGCCATTGTCCAATGTCCACTGGATCCAGCGATTCCTTTCTAGGTCAGAAATTAGACACCAGTATACCGCCTGCGGGCTGTAATATGTGAAGACGGCGGGCAGAACACCGATCTAAATCAGACCCTAAGTGTTTTAAGTAAGAAATAGGACTCTTTCTTTTCTTTGGCCAGCTGTTCAACAGATTGCTCAGCTCCCCTCTTTGCAACCAGATGATAATTTAAGAGACCATATAGATCACAGAATTAACTTTTTTTTACCACTTTTAAGTGAGCCATTTCTGTTAATTCTAAATTCCGTGACAGAAATTGAAAAAATATTTTTATAGCACTTTTAAGAATTACATTTGTGCCCCCTCCCAGATCACAACTTACGTTCTATTGGCCTAAGCATCTAGATTAACAACACACTCCATTCAATCTTGCCCCATGGTGACCTCTCAAGCTATAACAAGAATTACATGTCTGCCCCCTCCCAGATCACAACTTACGTTCTATTGGCCTAAGCATCTAGATTAACAACACACTCCATTCAATCTTGCCCATGGTGACCTCTCAAACTAAAACAAGGCATAAATGGGCACCCTGGTTATCAGAAGAACTCTTAATGCTTAAATGCAAGGCTAAATCCGCTAAGAAAGTATGTTGTTTGAATGTGAACTTTGTAATAAGGAAGCTTTCACGAAAAGCTTAGCTAGTTACAAATCTGAGCTGAGTAAAGATTTGAAAAGATATTATTCTAATAGAATCAATTCTGCTGATAATATACATAAGGAATATCAGTGTACTATTTACAAATACGACCTCATCTCAAGCATTATGTGAAGAAACTGCAAATGTATCTCTATCACCATTCACAAGATCGAGGCAGAAGGTTTTTCCTCTCTCTCTGGTAATGTTGCAGTTGACCACTGTGCGGTCCAAGCTTAGCTTTATAATTCACGCTAATGCTGTGGAGGCCTTTTTCTAAATTAAAACCTGGCTTGCATTTGTACCCCACACATATCACTTTTTTATATCAAATTATGGAACGATTCACTTCTGTGGTTACTGAATTCAATACATCTCTTCCATTGGGCACTGTACCCTCTGCTTCAAGGGGTGCGTAATTAAAAAAAAAAAAAAAAAAAGAAAAGAAAAAAGATAGTATCATTAACCTCCATCAAAGGGCCGAGCTGTTCAGTCACAACTAATTTGAGGATCCCTGTAATAGCAGGAAGCAGAGTTATCGGGCAATGGCTGATAAAGCAGAGAAGACAATAATACTCTGGACAAAGTGTAATCAGTTTTCACCCATGACACAGCATAGAGGATGTGCTAGTTGCTGCCTTCAGTGATCTTAGGATGGTGGCTGACCTTAGCAGAATGAATGCTTTAATATTACCAGACTTGTTGTTGACATTTGATACTGTTGACCATGCCTCCTGTTCGTTAAGCTAATTCAAACCTAGCTTGACCAGTAGAGTCTGTAATTGGTTCATCTACTGTTTATCTGGACATGCCCAAAAGATTAAGCTGTGCCCTTTCACCTCTTCCAACTCTGAATTCCTTCATTATGTTCCAAAGGGATTGATAGTCGCACAGTATATTTTTAATAACTACACCTTCCGTTTGGCCACACTCATTTGCTATTAGGAGTTCCAGTTACACAGCATGCCAATGACAACGGGTTATTTCTTCCCCTGAGTGGTTGCCAGAATGATAATTTCTATCTTCCACACTGTATGTTGTTGATCAGGAAATAGATGAGAAAACACTAGGTAAAACTAAACATGGAAAAAAATAATTGTGGAGCCACAAGTTTTGGTCATCTACTTTTGTTACCTGTAACACCCACCTCTTAATCACGGAATCAAACTTGATTCTAAACTGTAAATAAACAACAGAATTTCAGCACTGGCCCCATCTTGCATATTGTACATGTCTAAACTTAGTTACATATATATCACACTTTTTTAATGGTAGAAAGACATGCGTCTCTGCCATGATAAGATCTAGGCTACAATACTGAATTGCTGTTGACATAAACAAATCACTAATTCACAGTCTTCAGATAACTAGATAACCAGGGAGCAAGGATGATGACTTCTGCGGAGCTTCTTGTACAGCAGTGACGCATACAAAAACGTGATGGATGGGATACTTGAATTAATCTCTGCCTCTCATAATTACTCAGGACCACATCCCAGTCCACTGGTATTCTGGACACCATGATATCTTAGTTGTGACCCAGCTGCAAATAAGTCTTGACCCTGCTCCAAAAGGAACAGTCCAGTCTGAACTGCCATGCCAGGTCCTGCCTGAACTGGAACACAAGCAAACCAAGATAGGTTTCGCTCTAATTGGGTCTTGTCAGTCGGGTGCAGTTTGGTTTCAGTGACACAGTGAGCACGGGTCCCACGTCTGGTCATACCCATTGCACAGCTTACCGTGCAGCTTCACTTCTTTCAAGGCAATTTCATTGCTTATCTGTTCAAGCCAGAAAACAGTGGTTCAGAGCTACTGAGTGTATTGTAGCTATTATGGCACTTATTTTTTGCAGATCATTTAATTCAATATTCTCCTTCATTCCACCGGAGTATGGCTTCTGCACATCCTACAATTCCGATGATCCTGACTTGGTGTTGAGCATTTTCCATCCTATCCCCCAGCTTCTGGAACTCTATGCCGTATGATGTTTGGCCAACACCTCATCACCTGCTCTTGAGGAAGAAACCAAAATGTTCTTATTTGCCAGCTTGTAGTTATTTCTGTTTTGTGATATTTTCTTAATGCCAAGAGAACTATAAGCAAATAAGTACTCAATTATATTTTGGAAACATAAACATTTGGTGATCTACTTCAATAAGTAAAACCACAAAGATAGGGAGATTCAGCCTATAGAGTATTTAATAGTTTTGCCATCTTCTCCATCGTCCTCACACACAGATTGTTCCTAATCCTCTTCATATACCGAAGTAGCGATGTTTTATAAATGCTCTTGCACAGATCGTGTACTGTATGACAGAGCATGTATTCTCTTTGTCTCTTTTTACAAATTTTCTATTGCATATTTTAGGAACTTAGAGTCTCATCAAAATATTTTTTATTTTGGATTACTGATTTCATGTCTTTATTAAAAGTATTTCTTTTGTCTTTCTTCGCTGAAAGTCTTTGACATTTTTTCGTCCTCAATATCCTATGTTAATGTTTTGAATTGCTCTTTTTTTGTCCTTTCAAACTCAAAGATGAGCCTTGACCCATTTGCTTATCTTATATGTGTTTTTCATTCAACCCTGAAGTAATGGTATGTTGAGGGAATCTATAAATCTGTTCCCTATTTTTTATTGTGCAAAGGTTTTGATGTTCAAGAAAAAAATTATGGTGTTTTTCCCTTTGATTCAGATATTTCTGCTTCCAAGGTTGGTTAGTCTTTGCTTTCTTTTCAACACTGACAAAGTATCATCTGAGGCAATTTTCAGGCTTCCATTATTTCTGTTAGCCCACTGCCCCATTCATCACTTGTTCTCATCATATTTAAAAACTGACCTTCCAGGATAAGACTAGGACGGCCCGAAATTGGAAATTGAGCAACAGGCATGCTTCTTATTTTGCCTTAAAGGATTTTTATCAGTACTTGCGGGTTACCTCAAGGAGGGTTGGCAGTTAGTCTTTCATTGGTTCACTAAAGCAGCTAATCAGGTTGCTCCTCTGCATTCTATCAATTTGTTCTGTAAACCTATACATGCGCCGTGGCTCTCCCCTGACTTGATTTAAGAAAAGAAGCATTGTAAACAGTTAGAGCGTTGTTAGTGGGTCAGTTAGAGCGTTGTTAGTGGGTCAGATATGTCCGAGATGATACAGAAAGGTATAAAATAGCTTTAAAAGAGTATCAATCAACTTGAATTTATAGAGCACGGCTAATCACCAAGAGGGTTTCCAGGTGCTGGGATCTTGCTGGGCTCAATTGAAAAGCCAAGTCTTGAGTCCCTTTCTGAATTCCTACAGGGAGGATGGTGTTTGGAGGTGGAGGGGGAGGTCGTTCCAAGACTTGGCGGTGAGGTAGAAGGATCGTCCTCCACTTTGGCTTTGGAGGATTCAGGGAGTGTGTGCAAGGGAGGCAGAGCGCAAGGGTCTGGAGGGTTGGCGTAAGTTTAGGCGGTGGTTGATGTATGCTGGTCTAGGTCTCGGAATGCCTTGTAGGCGTGTGTCAGCATCTTGAGGTGGAATCTTTTCTGAATGGGGAGCCAGTGGTGGTTCCTGAGGTGGGGTGATGTGGGTCCATTTGGGGAGGTCGAGAATGAGTCTAGCGGCTGCGTTCTGAATCGTCTGGAGTGGTGATTCCTGCATAGAGTGTGTTGCCGTAGTCCAGGCGGCTGGTAACTAGGGCTTGAGTGATGGTTTTCCTAGTGTTGACTGGGAGTCATCTGAGGATCTTTCGGAGCATGCAGAGGGTGTGAAGGCAGGCAGAGGACACTGGGTTGATCTGGCTTTTCATGGAGAGTTTGCTGTTCATGATGATGGCAAGATTTTGGGCGCGGTCTGTCGGTGTGGGTCTGAGTTCAGAGGACAACCGGGTGTCATTTCATGGAGAGGTGTTGTTCCCAAAGATCAACACTTCTGTCTTGTATGTGTTGAGCTTCAGGCAGTTTTGGTCATCCAGTCGGTGACATTCGTCATGCACTTTTGGAAGTTGGTTCAACTGGTGAAGGGGTCTTCTGAGAGTGAGAGGATGAGCTGAGTGTCGTCTGCGTAGGTAATGATCTTGAGGCCATGGGTTCTGTCAATGTTGGCTAGGGGCGTCATGTAAGTGCTGAACAGGGTGAGGCTGAGTGATGATTTCTGAAGTACCCGGCAGATGGTGCTCTTGGGTTATGAGGTGAAGGGTGGTAGGAAGATTCTCTGGGTTCATTCTGTGAGTAATGATGCCATCCATTTGAGGGCATCTCCATAGATCCTGATATGGTGGAGTCTCTTGATGAGTATGTGATGAGATATGGTTTTGAACGCTCCTTAGAAGTCGAGGAGGATCAGGGATGCTGTTCGACCCAGACAAGGAGTGTTCTGATGTCGTCGGTGCAAGAGATCAGGGCGGTCTCAGTGCTGTGGTTGGTGCAGAAGCCGGACTGGGACATGTCCAGCAGGTTGTCTTTCTCCAGGTGCTTGGTGAGTTGGCAGTTGATGGCCTTCTTGAGGACTTTGGCAGGAAAGGGAAGCAGGGAGTTAGGGCAGTAGTTTGTAAGTTCACTGGGGTCAGCGGAGGGTTTCTGGAGGAGGGGTCTGACCTCTGTGAGCTTTCATCCACTGGAAAAGGTGAATGGATGTGTTGAGAATGGCGGTGAGTGTGCCTCTGATTTCCTTGCTCCAGAGGTTGAGGAAGTAGTGGGGGCAGGGGTCACTAGGGGCTCTAGAGTGGATAGAAGTCACAGTGGCTGTAGTGTCCTGGGTGGTGAGCTTCTCCCATGTGGTAAGCGAGTGCTTGTGGGAACGGTCTGTCAGTGTGAGGAGGTTGCAGATGTCTGTGGGTTGTGGTTTGAAGTTACTGTAGATGGTGGATACCTTGTTGTGGAAGTGGTCTGCCAGGGAGTTGCAGATTTCCAGGCAGGGGGAGATCGTGTTCTTGGTGGCTGATGGGCATGCAAACTATGACGATGCTGAAAGATCCTTTCAGTGGTTGGAGCTTGATTTGATGCAGTCTGCTAGGGTCCTTCTTTTCGGGTCTTTTAGGAGTTGGTGGAATTTGCTGAGGACCGATTTGAAGGTGGCTCGATATGTGGGGTCTCTGCTGGTGCGCCTTCTTTCTAGCCTTTTGCAGTTGCTCATCATTGTCTTGGGTTTTGGAGTATACCAAATGGCTTGTTTGGTGGATCTGCTGGTCCTGGTTAGCTTGGCAGGGTTGAATCTATCTGTGCAGTTGGTGATCCAGGCAGAGAAATTCTCTGCAAAGTTGATTGCGGAGTTGTGTTGGGTGGTTTGAGGGCGTTTGTCCATTGGGTCTTGATTACTTTGTTTCAGTGGGCGGACATGGGGTGCTTGGAGGTGGTGCTTGGGGGTCCTGCAAAGGTGAAGTGGATGATGGCGTGGTCGGTCCAGGTGAGTTCAGTGATATGTCTGTACTTAACTTTGTCGCTGGTCATGAAGATTGGGTTAACGTGTGTCCTGCGCTGTGTGTGGGGTTCAGTGACTAGTTGGACGAGACCAATGCTGCTCATGCTTTCCAGGAGGTTGGTGGCGTTGGTGTCTTTGGGTTAACAAGGTGGAAGTTGAGGTCGCAGAGGAAAATGTAGTGCTTGGAATCAATGGCCAGTGGGGCAATGCATTCGGGGATGACGTTTCAGAAACAGGGCTGTGGTCAGGGTGTCTGTAGGAGAGGGTGCCTCTGATGGTAGTTTTGCCATCGGTTTGGTATTGGAAGTTGAGGTGCTCTATGCTGGTGCTCTAGGATGGCAGTGGTGCTGTCTTCGGTGGTGGTGCAGCGGATGGTTTCCTTTGGAAGATGACAATGCCACCTCCATGTTTGTTGGAACGGTCCTGGTGTTTTATCTTGTAGCCGTTGCGGTGGTGGGGGTTGAGGAGAGGTTGAGCCAGGTCTCTGTGATGAAGATAACGTCAGGGTGAGGGTAGTAATGGTGTCCCAGATTTCAGTGGTGTGTCTGCAGAGCGATGCAGTGGAGTGGTTCCGGGGTGGTTGTGGTCTGTGCAGTGGGTGTGGTGTGGGTTTCTGTGAGGGCGTGAGATCTTGAGTTGCAGGCAGCTGTAGCAGGTAAAAGGTCCTGCTATTGATCGAGGAGATGCAGTGCAGCAGTTGTCATTGTGGAGTTTGGGGTCCAGGGTTTGGAGCTAAACAGTGGAGTATCTGTGAGTGGCCAGAGGGCCAGTGGTTCCTGGAGCTGGGCATGTTCCAGGCACAGACAGACACAGATGGTCTTGTCTTAAGCCGCCCACTGAGCAGGTCCGCTGCGCAGTCACACTGCAACCCCAATTAAATAGGTCCAGGGAGGTGGGAGGGTTGCTGGGAGGCAGGGCCGGCAGGATGCCGAAGGAGTAAACGGCGGGAAGTGGGTGCAGGTTAACAGAGACAGCAGAAACAAAAGAATCAGGCAAAATAGACCAAAAGCAAGTAGAATATGGAACAAGCATTAGCAAAGCCAACAGATCTCTACTAAGGGCAAGCTATTGGCTTTGGCAATCGGGTGTGGGTGAGTAACGGGTGGGGCTGGAAACTGGGCGATTAAAAAAAGCACTGTCATTTTAAAGATTTTTGTGCCCGGGCAAAACATATTTTAGCTGTTTTGTTTGAAACTTTAAGTATAATCCAATATTGTTAAGCATCATGCAGGTTCCAATAATAAAAAAATGGGTTATATGATTCAAATATTTTCCGACAAGAGGGCCCCAACATATGACTGGCTGGGGCCCAAAAGTCTTTAAAATGACACTGAGGGGAAGAGAAAGTACGGAAGGAAAGGAAAGGAGGGGCGAGAAAAGGGAAGGCCAGGACACTAGAGGTAGCAGTTTTGAGTAGTCAACTGTACTAGCAAGGGAAGCAAGAAGATGCGGTGCGAGTACGAGTGTCATATTTATACATTTCTCAAATTTTAGAGCAGTGAATGCCTTTGACTTACAGCAAGCCGGTTGTGGAATAAGTACATTTGATGCCTGCTATGGCAGTTGAGATTACTCTCATGGTCAATGAGATTGTGTTATGATCTGTATACAACACAGATGTTGTGTGGTCCCTATTAGGTTAATAAGAATATGTGTTTAGGGCAACAGCACCACTGAGTGTGGGAAACTAAATCAGACCCACATCACATTGGAGCTGTCAGGCTAACTCCAGGTTAGCTTGTAGTGCCTCACCAAATCCTTGAGAGGAAGGAGGTGATTTGTGGCAACCTAAACCTGACACTCTGATTTCTCAGGCAAGTCATGGAAAGATCATACCTCTTTCGCTCAGTTACTCAGTGACTCACACATGGCAAGGAAGGAGATTAGATGCAAACTGGATTTCAAAGCATTTACTGAAACAACTGCATTTTCGTACAAAAAGCATGGGCTGCAATAAATAAGGAAGATGAAACATAGTACGGTAATCATCATTACAATCAGTGTAAAGAAGATAAACAACCCCACCATTCTGTATGATTCCATACAGCCTAGACATTCCTGCCTGCACCATATGTCTAGCTCTGAGAGCATAGTGGATGTAACCCTACTGCCTGTCCCAATCTAAGGGAGTAACCCCGACCCCATAACTGAGTAGGGTGGCAAAGGTCTGCCTGTTGTCTTGGTGGCAATCCTCTCAGGAAACTGAAGACTCAGTGTCAGGATCAGCAAATTGGTTTGTAGAATGGTGTGTGTCCCAGGACGGCCACAACTGGAATGCCCTCTGCCCTCCTTAGGCCTGCGTGGTATTAATATAATAACCCCTACAGAGTTTGTGGAGCAAGCCTCATGTACTGATCCATCTAGTGAATAGGGACTGGGTCCTGGACTGGCAATACCAGCTAGCAAATCATTTACCATACATAACAGCCTCAAGCAGGGCACAGAGTGTGTGCTGTACCATGCCTTGATAAAATGTGCATCACAAACTCTGACTTCCTAGGAAGTAGCAGCTGATTAAAATATAAAAACATGCTAAAAGCTGGCTGTGCTAAAAAAAATATGAAAATGAATACAATTTATCTAAGTGTAAAAAGCACATGCTATGGACCTAATGCTAAAACAAGGGTGTCCAACCTAAGCACTTAAGGGGTTGTACAATTCCCTCCCCTTGCCGGGACAGGAGTGCGGAGGATAGTAAATAAAAAGCTAGCATAAAACTTACATAAATTTATTAAATATGTAACAACTTGCAGCTAAAACAAAAGTACTACAAACTGTAAGTCTAGAACCAAAATGTAAAAGGATGTCCATGTCGACAAGCAGAACAAGCCAAAGCACAAGGCCGAATTGGAAAATTTTGTTTGGAAAAATTAAAGCCAATTAAAAGTCATCGGAATCCTGCATGATGTCCAACATGGTAGTGTAAAACCACCAGAGTCTCACTGAAAAGTTCTGAGGAGCTGTGATGCTATTAATTGTGTTTGACCAATGACTTTGTGTTTCACCACTGCGCATATTAGTTGCTCAATGTTCACCAGTAGCACATTATATGTTTTGTTCAGTTTAGCTGTCTATTGGCTTTGACATGGCGTTAGCCATTACATTTTGTATTCAGTTTAGCTCCCTATTGGCTTTGACATGGCATTAGACATTACATTCTGTATTTAGTTTAGCTGCCTATTGGCTTTGACATGGCATTAGCCATTACATTCTGTATTCAGTTTAGCTGCCTATTGGCTTTGACATGACATTAGACATTACATTTGATATTCAGTTTAGCTGCTTATTGGCTTTGACATGACATTAGACATTACATTTGCTATTTAGGTTAGCTGCCTATTGGCTTTAACGTGGGCTTAGACACTGCAGTTGAGACATTGCAGATGAGCTGTGTTTTTCCAAGCTGTGTTTTTCCACAAGATGGACCAAGCTGTTTTCTTCACACCAGACCTTAGCTGATAAGAGCACGGTGATTTTGTGTCTACCTAGCAATCCAGTCTGAGAACGGGGAGCTCAGGAGAATTGGCCTCTGTCCAATGTTCTTCGGCTCTCACACTGAGTTTGCTTTTAAGGATGACTCTGGGCTACAGAGAGTTAGATTGAATCTGCTTGACTTCAGACAGGAACTAGACGTCAGTTGCCCGTCTCCCGTTTGGGTAGAGAATGTCTTTCTCGCAGTTGACCGGAGTCATCAACTTGCAGACCCCAGAAAGATGAAGCTGAATATAGGCCCTACCGCCTTGCCCATACAGAGATGAATTTTGACTTTTATGCTTTGCTTTAAAGTTATGCTATCACATCTATTTGCTGTGTACACTGCAACTGAGAAGTACTTTGATATATTTTGCTTTCATTGCTGCAACTACTTTTGAACGTGTGCTTCCAATCTACTAATTTCGTCTCTCAGGAACTTGTGGGTGGGGAATTAACAACAATAAATGTCTTCTTAAAACTCAGAAGTGCATTGCAGAGAGGTTCTGTAAGCTCGGTTATGAGATAAGAGGGAAAGCAGAACAGGAGCACATATGATCTGTAACCTCAGCCACATTTGAGGAGACAGCCTTCTGTGCCAGATATCATAGCACCGGGAGCCAAAGCAACTTGATCCACGAACACTGGCCCACAGAAGGCATCACGAAGCAACCACAATCACATGGGACAACTCTGGCAATGAACCCTCATCAAGAATATCAACAGATTTCTGTCCGCAGAAAGTACTTGCTGCTGGACAAGACACATTTCCAGTGCATGTTCGAAAGAGCACCATAAGCAACGGAAAACAGACTGCACACTGCAGAATACATGTCCAAATGACAATGACCAGTCCTTATCAAGTTCTTCCAACAGTGCAATTCCAAAGTAATGCATCATTCATTCAGGACACAGCTGGGCTGGTGGGAGCTCCATCACTCTTCCTGGTCGAGATGTGGCAGCCATTACGAATCAAAAATAGCGACAGCAAATTACCACCAATTAATGACAAGACAATCTGGAAACCTTCAGAAAACACTCAAAAAAAGTCAGTGAATGGCTGAAGGTATTAACCCAAAGACATTCCGGACTGTACTTATAAATTCAGATCCAACAGCCTAAAAAATAAAAAAAAAGTGTAAAATCCCCATGGTGTTAGATGCACTGAAAATGAGGCTCACCAATTCAGAAAGTTTGTATTTAGAGTGGACTGTATCTCAGCTGACGACCTTGTCACTTACAGTTCATATGTCTAACGGGAAGATATGAGCGCCACATATTTTTGAAACAATAGTGCTTTTAGTCTGCTCAGCACATTTTCACTATTGGAGAAACATAAATCACATATGCAACACCTGCTCTCATCCCACAACAGCCTTGATCACTCAGCATCAAGTAACTCCCATTCAAGAGTAACTAAAATACTGGGCGGATCATAGAGACGAGAATACCCTTCAAGTAGACAGCTAAGTTAGCTACTGATGCATTGCAAATGCCGTGCAATGCCATCTGTTTGCAAATCATAAGAATGGCTTACAGAAGTTTCACATTTGAGTCCGATAAGAAAAATCTCCTTTTCACCACTCATGCATTTGAAATCAAACGGCAGCTCCCGCACCTCAGGGATGTAACTGTCTCCTAACTTTTCAAACCTGCCAATAGGAAAATGTTTCAAACATGAAGTGAATTGGAATGTTGATATCAGCAGGGATATCACTCCTTGTATTGACCACACTGACAATGGTCTTTCAGTACTGTAAAAGGCAACTTATCTAGCTTTTCTATATTAAGCATGATATAGTTAGCTTACTTCTTTGCCATTATCTGTTGCTCATGTAAGGTTGAATATGGCAAAAAACTCCTTGGAGTTAACATGCTTCCAAGGCACGAAACTCGTCTTCAGAACTTGTAAAGTCCAACTCAACTCCATAATGGACCTAAGTTGACTTTGCCCATGTTGTAAAAATTACGTTGTTTTAAATAATTTCAATAGGAAAAGACACTATTTTATTCAATGTGTATATACGAGTAGACTGTGTTCAAACCATTGTCGACAACAGTTAAAGTTTCTTTAAGTTTTCCTTATCTATTTGCCTTAAAAATGTCATTATATATTACTTATAGAAATCTTTTGGAGAACGGTGTTCGAGGATCTAACAAGAAATCTTTAAATCTGTTTTTTCAGAAAGGAGAGAGAGGTGCTGTTCTACAGCTGTTTACGTGGATGTTTGCAACCATCGCTGATATAATTTACCCACAATGTATGGGGTGATGATACCTGAATGCTGTGTGATGATGTAATGAGGGTCCGGTCTGCTCGCTCTAAAAACCTGCTTGAAGTTGATAAAATGCACGACAACCATCTGTGTCTACTGGCCACAATAGCCACTTGTTGGCACCAGAAAGTTATGAATTAAAGGTACTGTTCTGAACCATATCATTGAGCTGGTCTTCGGAAAAGTTCACTAGTTTCTACCAACTGTCAAATTCAGCGATGGAGGGAATATTGGGCACATTCATTTCTATTACTTTTGCTAACCCACGGCAAGTTGTTTGCAGAACACTGTCATTCAAGAAAATGATTTGGAACAGAATTAAACATTCTCTAAATAAAGTTTCCATGCCTTGTATCTGCCAATCTTTTGTTCCCCAAACAGTGTTTAAGTCTATTGACTTTTTCCAACACTCAGCCTTCGCTGGCTAACTGGGAAATAAAAGAATCTGAATACATTAATTTAGTGTCAGCAATATGTTTCTTCCTTTTGATGTGGGTAATTTGAAATAATATGACTCAGCATTTGTGACATCATGCCCAGAAAAAAAATTCTTTACGTATGTTTTGGAAATCCCCACTGGTGGAGTTAGACAATGTTGCCACTGTGTGTAATTAAAAACTACTCTGGGAGTACTAGCTTAATGCAAATGATGGTGTCCATAATAATGGTAACAGAACACTTCCCAATAATTTGTAGTGTTTATATATAAATCTTCACTTCCAAACACAGTATAATATTCAAACTCAGAAAGTATAGAATCAACTGTTTTAACATTTTAACATCCCAGTCATCAGAAACAACCCCAGGTGTAATAACGTAATTCATTGACATTTCAAAAACATATGGAATATGTATCAGTTTAGTTAGTCCAAATGCACCAAAAAGGTATCTTATCCCAAACAATCCCATCAGGAACTGGAACAGCAGAAATGTCCACAAGGGAGAAGACTCTTTGCACTTTATGAGAAGACAAATAAGGCTTTAAAACCTCATCCACCAGTTTGACAGCAGAGAGTTAAGGAAGATAATGGCCATGCATAAGCAGAAAAAAAGATAATCAAACCAATCCATAGAAGGAAAGCACGCAATGCCAATATAATCCACAGATAGTACAATGGATGACTCAAATAGCTGTGTTTAAGCCAATTAAAAAGCTTAAGGAGTCCATGTGCTGATGCAATCAGGGGTGCTGAAAGAAGCTGAAGAAAAATCATCAATGTCGGCAAAATAACCAGAAGCAGTCTGTGCAAAACTGAAGCCGGTGAAGGTGAAAGTGTACTAGTAGATGTATCCAAAGGGAGGTTGTCGTAGACAATCCCTTCTGTTTGTGTTGCCTTTGTAAATTGCAAATTAACATTGTTTAATGCTTGAAGAGGCATCTCCTGTATGGTTTTGAGAGGGGCAAGGGAACTACCCAGGAATCCTTGTGGTCTACTCTGCAGGATTGGCCACATGATGCAACTTTATGTGATCAATGGAGACAAAGCTGTTGTCTTTGGAACCAGGCCGTGGTGACACAATAACAGTTCTTGTACCTTGTATTCCAAGAACCAACACTGGTGCTTGGTAGGATGGGACAAATTTCTTCTTCACAGGTATCTTTTCTCAAACAGATCCCCAATTTTCAGAACCCAGCCTGTGGATGTTGTTGAATCCCTCATTTCCAAGGTGGTGGCATGTTCTGTGGAATGTTAATTTCGGAACTGTTGTAATTCTTGCAAGACAGCCACACATTGCATTTATTTCAAAGAGTGTTTCTGCAGCCACCGTGCCAGGATCATCAAGATCTGGGACGTACATAGGGTGATGAACGGGACTTCATAAGGGGTACGGCCTCCAGGAGATCTTCTAGGCAGATTATTTAATGCTCTCTGACTCCATACAAGTGATGGACCCAATTACGACCTCAGCCTAGTACTCTAGCTGTTAAGGATTGCATTAAGTCCTGTTTTATTCTTTCAACTACTGAATTTCCCTCAGAGTGGTAGAGGCAAGAATAATGCACCATAACACCCATTGTTCCCATGGCGTCCTGTATGCCCTAGAGGCAAGAGCCCTGGTCTGAGTGGAATGCTGCAATTGCATATGCCCCAGTAATGAATTTCAAATCTTTAATAACACTTCAAGCATCAACCGATCATTGCAGACACACCCATAAGAATCTAGCGCAAGAGTCTACTGCAAGTAGAATGTATCTGTATGCACCATCTGAATTTAAAGGACAGCAATGGGGCAGGTACACAGACCGCATAAGAATATTTGCGATTCGGAGGGGTGTCTGCAGGGGTCTAATTGTGGAAACTTTAATCTGTTGATATATGTCACAGCTAAGGACATACTGTTCGGCCTGTTTGTACAGACCGTGCCACCAATAGCATTTTTGTAGAAGGGAAAGGGTAGCTGCCACACCAGCATGGGCAGAAGCAACATCCTCATGAGCTGCTTTGATCAGTTCTAGCCTACGGTCTTGGTTGGGTAGCACACAATCACCCATCCCTGGTATTGTTACAAAAGGAATGTTTTGGGCACTGAAATGGTAGGAATATTTGGTTTGGTATGCTTTTGGTAAAGGCTTGCCATCAGTCGAAGCATTCACAGCAGCCAAGATGTCATCATCTATTTTGTATGAGAAAGAGTTATCCCAGCAACATAAGTTGTAGCAACTATAGATTTGGCAGCTCCATCAGTCAATGAGTTTCCTACAATGTGTATCCCAACACGTTGATGGCCCAGTGTATGTATTACATTAGCCTGTGACAGTTTGTCTTTTGTGCTTAATGGTGTTTCCTTTTTAATCTCTTAACCCATTGAGATGTTGGTAGTGTAAGTTCTCATTGAAGGACTGGACACAATTATACGAATCACAAACAATAAGTGTAGGGAGTTCAGCATCTGTATGTTCCAGTGTCAAAAACAATGCTTTAAGTTCAGCAAGTTGTTCTGTGCAATCCCCTCGGGCAGTGGTTCCTAACCTGTAGTCTGGGGACCCCTGGGTGTCCGCAAAGCCTCCTTAGGGGGTCCGTGACTGCTGAGAAAATTATATAATATTAACAGGTTAGGTCTCCAGCTTTCAGTAATGACTCAGTGCGGGGGTCCCCATATTCAAATAAAGATTCAGTGGGGGTCCCTGGTCTTCAGTAATGATAAAGTGGGGGTTCACAAAAGTCTAAAGGTTGGGAACCACTGCCCTAGGGACTGCATGTAGGTTTGTAGAGGGTGGAAATTACCATTGTACATAATTCCACAGACGGCTGTGCAAGCCGATGAGTATTGGTGTTTGGTACCTACAGCTAGTTGAGCTGAACCATCAGTGTAAATGGCGATTCTGTAATGGTCAAGAGGCATAACATTAATAGGCATGGGGTATATAAGTTCATATTGGAGAAGTTCTTCAGTCTGACGTTTTGAATCAAAAACATAATCAACATCAGTGGCAGTCAAAGAGGTTGCCCCTTGTACCCAAAGTGGATGTAATGATTTTTCATTTGGAATGTTGGCTTTGGTAACAGCCTCGAGGACTGGGGTCGGGGTAACCAGGGGCTAGTGGTCTCTCCTTGATGACTGCAATCTGGACTGCAGTCATTATTTTTTCTATTGGTGCAAAACGCATTTCTGCATTTGAGTATAAGTGTGATTTCTATGCGATGGGTACAGTGTCACCTTCACTAAATGTGACTATGTGAGGGAAGGACCTGGCCTGGAAGTTTGGGCTGGACTGTTCACATTGGGAGTGGGGTCAAGACTGATTTGCACATGACTGGCTCCAAAATGAGGTGACGTGGTGATAAAAAACTATGGATTAAACCCAGATCTTTGTGACTGGGGTGGAATGTTTGCATTGTTCAGCATTCCGTCCATCACCTGTTCTTTTTGCCTTTGTCGCCCTAAATGGGAAGGGTAGATCCAGACGTGGGTCTCAAGCTCCCTGCGCTACTGGATTCAAGCTAGCCTGTCTGATGAGAGGTGATACCCTGAAACCAGTCCTAGGATGCTTGTTTCCAGGCCAGGGAGGACCTGGTCTGGCAGTTTGGGCTGGACTGTTCCCATGGGGAGCAGAGTAAACACTGATTTGCATATGGCTGAGTCCAAAATGGGGTGGTAAGGTGGGCATAAAAACAATGGATTAAACCCAGATCTCTGTGACTGGGGGTGAATGTTTGCATTGTTCAGCATTCTGTCTATCATCTTTTCTTTGTGCCTTTGTTGCTTTAAGTGGGAGGGGTAGGCTTAGATGCGGGTCCCGTGCTCACTGCACCACTGGATTTATGCTAGCCTGGCAGATGAGAAGTGATACCCCGAACCGGTCCCAGGATGCTTGTTTCCAGTCCAGGGAGGACATGGCCTGGCAGTTCGAGCTAGACTGTTCCCATTGGGGGAAGGGTCAAGACTGGTTTGCATATGGCTGGGCCCAAAATGGGGTGGCATGGTCCGCAAAGAAATTATGGATTAAAGCCAGATCTTTATGACTGGGGGTGAAGGTTTGTATTGTTCAGCATTCCATCTATCACCTGTTCTTTTTGCTATATGTGAAACTGATGGCACCCAGGATGACTTGGATTACCAAATTTGTTTTGTTGAGTGCAAGTGTTTTGCAACAAGCATGTCAGTCTGTAATGACCTGAGAATTTGAGTATGTTAGGCTGTCCAGTGTTTGCTTGAGAAATTAGGACGGATCAAATCATAAAGTGGTTTTATGCGCTGAGCATAATCTGAAATGTATTTTCTGCCAAGATTAAAGAATTCTAACAAGGATTGCACTTTCTTGATATTGTTTGGTGGTTGTAGTTGCGCACACTTCTCTAAGAAGTGTGGTGGCAGAATTTTCCCCTCATTTGAAAGCTCATATCCCAGAAATGGATACAGAGGAAAGTAATTTTAGTTTTCTTAAAGTTGAATTTGTAGCCCTGGTCAGAAAATCCCAGTACTATGCGATAAACCCTGGCCAGATGTGTTTTAGGTTGTCATCTGTCATACTAGTCTCCAGGGGAGTATGTCAAAGCTGTGTACTGGCACCTACCCTATTTTCGTTATTCATCAATGGCTGTCCCTTTCCTGGGCCAGGTAGAGTCAGATCCCCTTTTATTAGGGAAAGATAAAGTTACAAACCTTTTAATTTCGGACAACACCTTGCTGATCTCCAAGACCCAGAGTGGACTGCAGAAACTCCTAACGTTTTGACGAGTTCTGTCACACTCATGGATTGGAGATCAACACTTCAAAAACGAAGTTATTGTTGTTTAACCCTCATAAGTCATTTAAAGGGAATATTGTTCCGGGAGGAACCCCGCTTGAGATGGTGAATTCCTTCACCTATATGGAAATAACGATTTCAGAGAGCATGGTTCGGAAGTCACATATTACCAAGGTGGTAATTAAACAAAAACAGATTACGAGTTACATAATTAAGGAGTTCTCTGCCTCGCATACAAAAATCAATTTGACCGGCCCTTCAGATCTATAAGGCTAAGGTTTCGGGATCATGCCATTATAGAGCAGAACTGTTGGGATTCTCAAACACCTAGGAATTCTCTAAAGTAGAAAATAACTTTGTGAGGAATTTAGTCTCTTTTCCAAAGAGCACCCCTTTGATCCCTCTCTTTATGGATTTGGGGTCATTAAAAGGATGGGGTGTACAGCTAGACTGTGTCCTCTCCTGTGTTGGAGGTGCCTCAGGACTACTCTGGAGGTAGTCCATAATGCAGATGCCCTTCAGGTCATGCTAAAAGCTGATTGTTTTACCAGAATCCATTGGCCTAGGCGTGTCAAAGATATGTTGTAAATACTCGGGTTGTATGAACTGTAGAATTGTCCAGAGGTTGCTTAATTTCCATCTAAGATTGATTTGAAAAAGTGCTATTGGACAGCAGTAGCTGCTGATGAACTGTGAGGTGCTGTATGCTCTATGCTATCACGCGTCTTTATTGATTTCAAATGCAAGAGTAGATAGGACGCATTTTGAGACCAGATTCTGATAACCAAGGGTAAGAAACTTTACTTCCAGTTTCGTGTAGGTGCCCAGCCGCTACGAATATTCACTTGTAAGTGGTTGAATCGGGGGAGTAATTGTATGCTCGGCTTGTAACACCCATAATAAGAGTTTACCCCCACATTCTATTTGCCTGCCTAGCTTATGGATTGCCTCATAGGAAGTGGCTAGCCCCAGTTTGTAGAATATTAGGTGTCCGCAGTCATTTAGTTGCTTTTCGCATTCTCAGGACAGATACTCGACCAGTTCTAACCATTTCCATCACAAGTTTCTTGGTGCTATGTAGCTCCTTAGAAAGAAAATTTTACTTTTATTACAAAATGCTTGAAGTTGCTAGGTAACTTATCTGTTGTATTTTTGATCAGTGTGTACTGGTTGCAGATTTTATCGACTTGTATCTCTTATTTTACTGTTTGGAATGTATTGTATGTTAATATATATTTTGCATTTTTATTGTGGTTGTACTTTGTCCCTGGTGGCTGAAATAAAGTTTTAAATGAATGAATGAAGGTTGTCATCTGTCAGATATGTCATCTACATAGGACAACCCCATGGGATCAATACCAGGTAATACTGATGTCACATGGGCTGAGAACAATCCTGGACTCTTCTTATACCCTTGGGGAAGTTGGCAATAACGACGCTGAGAGTCCAAAGTGGAAAATGCGCTTAAATCCCAGATTTCAATCGCTAGATTTTGGCAGAAAAACCCATTGGAGGTATCCAGGGTCATTGTGTATTTTTTTATTAGAATGATATTTATAAGAGCTGTGCTTCGTGAATTTTGAATTGCAAATGTGCGTAGCTGTTTAAATGTCCATATTCTAAAACTATTCTATAGGAATGGCCTGGCTTAGCTACGGAAACTGAGGGCTATTCATAGCTGATACACAGGTACAATTACTCTCTAGTTGTGAGAGAATTTCCCTCGCCAGCGCTTTAGCATCATGTTTTATTGGGTACTGAGGTTGTATTTGTGGATTGGACCGTAGAGGTATGATGTGATATGGAGAGTCCCTATCCCAACTCACGTGGCTGCGGTACAGCACTGGAGCCTCTGCCAGAGCCCATTCCGCAGCACAGACTTCTTTTAGTGGATCTGGAACTAGGACTGAAAACAATGCAAAATTACATCTTCCCCTTGTGGGAGCATTCAGACAAACTCTGGGGGCCAATCTTTTTCTGCCACAAGAATATAGCTTAGTGTTACTCTTTCCCAGAAAATTACTTTTATTAATTGTGCACTTGCTGTCCCCCTCCATTTGAATTTTTAATTTGTAGAACCTATTGGGTGGGCTGACTCGCATCTGTGGTTTCGACTTCAAGGTAGTCGTTAGTTGTTGTCCCTTCCAGAAGCTCTTGAAGATTCTGGTGAACTATTGTGACCTCTGCTGTGCTGTGTAGCAGAGACACTGTCCATGTCCTGTTCTTCAGTAATGTTCTCAACAATGTGGCATAGTTAGCCGAAAGTGCCGTAACCACCTTCTTTTTAAATTCAGGTTTGTGCTTTGGAAGTTTCTCTTCTTTTGTTTATTGACACATCAGAGGATTGTTGAGAGTCCTTTTTTGGTTTCATGTACTTGTTTCTGTGTTCTGACCACCCACTTCTCTCGGTCCATTTGTAGGATAAGTCCTGAAAGGTACAAGAAGGGCGTGTATCAGTATATTGATTACTGTCATGATTTCTAAGATTGTAGCGTTTCTCCTATGTTTCCAAATATGGAGATTCTCCTCGTTGTTTTACTGTATCTTTATTAGATTTTTGTTTGTCCCAGTGTTTTTTTTAGAACCCTCTTGCACTTGCTTGGTATTATCCTTCTTGGAATTACCTTTAAGCTGTGGCTTATTTGGTTTGTCCCCCAGACTATACTGGCCTATAATAGTGCAAGAAATAATCTCTGGTAGTTACCAAGTTTGCATTCCTGGTCTATCTGTGGAACTTGTGCGAGTCGTTGCCATATTGACAATACTGCTGCTTCCCCTTTAATCTTACGTAACATAACGGAGGATAAGGTGGCAAAATTGCCCATTAATTTCATCCGCAAATCTATCACAGGGGCAGCCCTGTGTTCATTTTGTATTTGTTTCAAACCAACCGGTAAATTTGCCAGTGCCTGTATACGATGTGTCATACTATAATTTGCAGCAAATACTGTACCTCAAGTGGGACAGTCATCTTTGGAGGGGACCATCCCAAAGGGCAAGCATATTGTGAGAATTCTGTGTTTGTCTTTGGGTCCCATATGGGGAAAACAAAGGCTTCCAGCTGATTTGTTTTTTTGTGCAATCCAAAACAGAATGTCTTCACGTCTGGTAGGAACCTTACCCATAATTGCATTTATCCTTGGTGTAGCAATTTGTTGAGCAGCTGGAGCAGCCCTTGCCGGGATAGTATGTAGAATCTGCATTACAAATTGTATTAAGTATCTAGATATTCTAACTAAATAATTATATAATGGGTGCAGATCGAATGCCTGTAAATTTTGTATATTTAAAAATGGTGCGTGGGCGGCTAGAACTTACTAAGTGGTCTTAAGCTAACGTTATCAATAATGTGTGGGAGGGCGCATTGAAACCAATTATGGTGTTCTTGATATATTAATGGTATTTCTAGATGTTGCTTAAGCTCTACACTGTGCAGGTATGTTAGCTACATTGTATGAATGAAAAGTGCTTGTGTTTGCATCCACTGCAAGAAAAGTGACCCATGAGTAGAAAATGTCTGTTCTGTACACATTGTGTGCCTCTATCACGAAGGAACATCTCCACCCTCATTAGCAAGCCCATTAGCAACTAAACATTGTGGGATAGGTTGCCTACAATTTAGTAGAATTACCACTGGTTGTGGTTGTGCCATATTTAAAGGGCAAAATTCAAAGATAGAAACACCAAATCCTTTTAGGGTTCAACCTGAAACAACCTACAGACTAAGAGCGGGAAAAATCCTCCTCAGCTAGATAGGCAGTTCCTAATACCATGGACGTCTCCGTATAAAAGGTGATATAGGGACCTTTGGCATGCAAGATAGTTACTGAGGAGACCTGTTAAGTACCTGCCCAACGTTAGTAGCGCCATGTCATGCGGTTCCTATTATGGCAAAGATACTGCGAGTTTGGTGAGGCAGCACCACAGAGTGTGGGAGACTGGGTCAGCTACACACCACTTTGAAAGCTGTCGGCCTAAATCCTGGCTAGCCTACAGTACCTTACCCAACCCTTGAGAGGTAGGAGGTGATTTGTGGCAACCTAAACCTGACACTCTGACTTCTCAGGGAAATTGTGTAAACAGATCATGGCCCTTTCGCTCAATTACTCAGTGACCTACACATGCCAAGGCAGGACAAGAGATGCAAACAGGATCTTAAAGCATTTATTGAAGCAATTGCATCCTAGTATATAAAGCATGGGCTGCGATAATTAGGCAGATGAAACATAGTGCGGTAATCATCATTACAACCAGTGTAAAGAAGATAACCCCACCATTTTGAATTATTCTAGAAATTCTAGAAAGCCTAGATATTCCTACCTGAACCCTATGTCTAGATCTCCTAGCATACTGGTTGTAACCCTATGTCTGTCCTGATCTAAGGGAGTAACCTCAACCTCATACCTAAATAGGATGGCAAGGGTCTGCCTCTTAGGAAGCTGAAGAGTTGGCACCAGGATCAGCAAAGCTGTCTGGAGAATGGTGTGCATCCCAGGACGGCCATAACTGGAATGTTCTCTGCCCTCCTAAGACCCGTGTTGTTTTTATATAATAACCCGTACAGAGTTTGTGGGACAGGCCTGACGTACTGATGCATCTAGTGAATAGGGACTGGCTCCTGGGCTCTTGGACTGGCAATACCAGTTAGCATATCACGTACTGTACATGACAGCCTTGAGTAGGGCACAGAGTGCATGCTCTACAATGACTTGATAGAATGTGTAACACAAACTCTGTCTCCCTGGGAAGTGGCATCTGATTAAAATATAAAAACAATGAGATAAAAGCTGTCTGTGCTAAAAAAATATGAAAATGATTAACATGTATCTTTGTAAAAGTCACAGTCTAAGAGCTTAGTGCTAAAATAAGGGTACTCAACCTAAGTGCTAAAGGGGTCCTACAACAATGTGGTTTTCTCTTTCTAACTGTACTTTTGTCTTGAAAACAACAAACAGTGACCGCACAGCCAGAGCTCCTCACTCCAACTGTCTAGCTCCTAGCAATCCCGATGTTCTAAACATTCTACAATGACATAACTACATTCAGCAATTTATGGCAAGCACAAGAGCACACTCGGATGTGGTATAACAGCAATTAATGGCTGCAGAAATGAATACCAGGAAAGGAGCACTCCATCCCTGAAAATGCATAAAGAAAATGATCAATGCAGTAAAGGGGCTGTGCACCAAGTTTAAAAGTAAACTGCACTTAACATTATCAGCTGGAAATAACCACTTGCTTGGCACATTACACACTCAACCAGTGACGACCCCTACCCACTATAGTCACTCTTCTTCTCAAAGTGAAGAACAATAGTCTGATATGTAAAATGCAACCTAATGGCACACTCGGATAATGCACCATGTATTAGCAAATTGTGAGGCACAAATTAAGTTGTGTGACACTCAGTTGTGTTGTTTGCTGCATTTTGCAGTACTATTATGAACATTCAATAGTTTAGCATATGTTTCAGTGCCTTCCCTGACGACAATCGAACCACTGCATCAGAGAGTGTTGTGCACTATGTACTGCTTCCAAACTTGCAAAGACTGGACCCAAAACCTGGTTGTCCTGGAGGTGCGTCACTGAAAAACAGTAATGCATTGAAAGCTTTATTTTATATCAACCAATACATTCCAAAATTGTTTGACGGAAGTGACTTTGCTGGCAGGGGTTTCCTGTCCAGCTGGCAGGGGTTCCTGTCCAGCTAGACAGGGCAAATGGAAATCATGGTATATAATTTCTCAGATGCAATAAATTACCCTCCCTTATCTGAAGACCACTTTGGACAGTCGGTCTTGTTTCTTTTCTATTTATAATTAGCACCTTTCAAATACTGTCCTGTGTGCCCATGTCATTGAACATTCATGAATGTACTCAAGCGAAGTACTTGTTGTGCAAACTGATAGGTTGCTGGTTGGGAGGGACTGGAATACAAAATATATGTACCTGCCACATCTATTCCTACCTTCCCCTGTTTGTGCCAGAATGTGTGCTGTGACTATTAGGAAACCAAATAACTTCTCATGAAGTTAGCTGTTTTTTGGGGGAACGGCTTGATAACATTCTGGACTCTTTCCTCACCTCTGTTAGGTGGTACCCTTTAGGGAGGTTGATTATAAGCCTACCCTTTCCAGTTTGGATCAGATTTCTCTAGACTAGTCTTGGATGTTGATCCTCCAGTGAAAATCTGGCTCTCCTTTTTTAACTCTTCTCTTACTCATGGACTAGTTCCAAATTTCTGGAAACAGGCAGTGATCATCACTTTACTGAAAAAAAACAGCTGCAGATCCAAACATATTGGAATTTTTTCACCCCATTTTATTCCTTCTGGAAGTAGAAAGAGTTTTTGCTCCACATGTAGTACAGAAATGGCTCTTCTAGCGATACCTGAGGAGGTTAAATTCTGTCTTTATCAAAGTCAGCAGGCCGCCTTCATCCTGCTGGATCTGTTTACAGCATCTGACACCATCTCCCATCAATTAATACTCCCCAGATTAGTTAGCTAATCTGGGGATTGGTGGGTCAGTCCCGAATTGGATCCAATTGTTTTTATCTAACAGAGAACAAGTAGTGTATTTGGAGCCATACTTGTCTACGCCTAAAGCAATGACTTATGGTGTCCCTCAAGACTATTCGTTCAGCCCTATGCCTTAATGAGCACATGACACTTCTAGCATACATAATGGAAAAATACAGTTTTAAAGAAATGTCATGTGCCAAAGATACACAGCTCATCTTCTCTTTTGGGAAGTAAGCTCTATATGAGCCGGTTCAGTCAAGCAATGCCTGCTACAATTGAGTAACTAGATTAACAGAAATTACCTAAAGTGCAACACCACCAAAAAAAGGAGATCTTGCTTTTTGGTTGCTCTTTTTCTTCTGGGTCAAATGACTGGTGGCTGGATGAACTAGGAACTCTTCCAACACCCAAGGTGGTGGAAAGAAATGTATGAGTTAAATTGGATAACACTCTCTCCATTGGCCATCAGATCTCTGCTGTTGCAGGTCCTGTTTTGCCACACTAATGGCAATAAAAAAAACCACTGGAATATGACCTCTTAGATGCTCGGAAAACTGTCACGCATGCGGCTATAACCACCAGATTAGATTACACGGATACTCTCTATCTGGGTCTCTCTGCGTATCTTCTTAACCGATTAAAAACTGAGCAAAGAGGGTGGGGACAACCAACATGGCCGACCTGACGTAAACTCAGGAGGCTCCGCAAAAACTCCCCAGGGACACGTTAAATGCGATGTCGGTGGGGGGAGTTCTCCACTTGCAATGCCCTGGAGACAGTCTTGAGACCCGGGGGTGCGGTCGGACAAAGCAGAAGGGCCCGGCGGACAAGCTGGCCACCCCAGGTGGAGAAATGGAGAGGTGGGCCGGGGCGCTGATCGGAGGGATCTGAGGCCTGCGGCCCAGTGACGGGCTGGGAGACGAGAAGAGTGGCCTGAGCCGGGGAGGCGGAGGTCCCCTTTGGAGTTGGGGGGGGGGGGCCCAACGGGCTCCCCTGGTGCATCGAACGGCCAAGCGGGAAAGGAGCAGCGCAGCCGTGTCCTGAACGGCGCTGAGGCCCGGGGCAGCCCGACGCATAGTGGAGACCGGGGTCCACTGATGGCGCTCTGGAGGGGGGGGGGGGGGGGGAGTCAGCCTGCGCTCCCGATGAGGAGAGTGAGGGGGCAGCGGCGGGCCCCCATTTAGCCAGTGGAGGGGCGCATTTGTAGTGGAGGCTTGACCTCAAGATGGCGCCCAGAGGCAGGGCGCGAAGAGGATGTGTGCTGTGACTATTAGGAAACCAAATAACTCTTCTCATGAAATTTTTTAAATTGTAAGACAGTTTATTTAACTGAATGCTTTCTGTGCTTGGATTTGCGCTTCCACCTAACTCTGTGATAAGTTGGCTGTTTTTGGGGGGAATGGCTTGATAACATTCTGGACTCTTTTCTCACCTCTGTTAGGTGGTACCCTTTAGGGAGGTTGATTATAAGCCTAACCTTTCCAGTTTGGATCAGATTTCTCTAGACTAGTCTTGGATGTTGATCCTCCAGTGCAAATCTGGCTCTCCTTTTTTAACTCTTCTCTTACTCATGGACTAGTTCCAAATTTCTGGAAACAGGCAGTGATCATCACTTTACTGAACAAAACAGCTGCTGATCCAAACATATTGGAATTGTTTCACCCCATTTTATTCCTTCTGGAAGTAGAAAGAGTTTTTTCTCCACACGTAGTACAGAAATGGTTCTACTAGCGATACCTGAGGAGGTTAAATTCTGTCTTTTTCAAAGTCAGCAGGCCGCCTTCATCCTGCTGGATCTGTTTACAGCATCTGACACCATCTCCCATCAATTAGTACTCCCCAGATTAGTTAGCTAATCTGGGGATTGGTGGGTCAGTCCCGAATTGGATCAAATTGTTTTTATCTAACAGAGAACAAGTAGTTTATTTGGAGCCATACTTGTCTACGCCTAAAGCAATGAGTTATGGTGTCCCTCAAGACTATTCGTTCAGCCCTATGCCTTAATGAGCACATGACACTTCTAGCATACATCATGGTAAAATACAGTTTTAAAGAAATGTCATGTGCCAAAGATACACAGCTCATCTTCTCTTTTGGGAAGTAAGCTCTATATGAGCCGGTTCAGTCAAGCAATGCCTGCTACATGTGAGTAACTAGATTAACAGAAATTACCTAAAGTGCAACACCACCAAAAAAAGGAGATCTTACTTTTTGGTTGCTCTTTTTCTTCTGAGTCAAATGACTGGTGGCTGGATGAACTAGGAACTCTTCCAACACCCAAGGTGGTGGAAAGAAATTTAGGAGTTAAATTTGATAACACTCTCTCCATTGGCCATCAGATCTCTGCTGTTGCAAGTCCTGTTTTGCCACACTAATGGCAATAAAAAACCCCACTGGAATATGACCTCTTAGATGCTTGGAAAACTGTCACGCATGCGGCTATAACCACCAGATTAGATTACACAGATACTCTCTATCTGGGTCTCTCTGCGTATCTTCTTAACCAATTAAAAACTGAGCAAAGAGGGTGGGGACAACCAACATGGCCGAACGGACGTAAACTCAGGAGGCTCCGCAAAAACTCCCCAGGGACACGTTAAACGCGGTGTCGGTGGGGGGAGTTCTCCACTTGCAATGCCCTGGCAACAGTCTTGAGACCCGGGGGTGCGGTCGGACGAAGCAGAAGGGCCCGGCGGACGAGCTGGCCACCCCAGGCGGAGAAATGGAGAGGTGGGCCGGGGCGCTGATCTGAGGCCTGCGGCCCAGTGACGGGCTGGGAGACGAGAAGAGTGGCCTGAGCCGCGGAGGTCCCATTTGGAGGTGGGGGCCCAATGGGCTCCCCTGGTGCATCGAACGGCCGAGCGGGAAAGGAGCAGCGCAGCCGTGTCCTGAACGGCACTGAGGCCCGGGGCAGCCCGACGCATAGTGGAGACCGGGGTCCACTGATGGTGCTCCGGAGTGGGGGGGGGGGTCAGCCTGCGCTCCCGGTGAGGAGAGTGAGGGGGCAGCGGTGGGCCCCCATTTAGCCAGTGGAGGGGCGCATTTGTAGTGGAGGCCTGACCTCAAGATGGCGCGAAGAGGATGTGTGCTGTGACTATTAGGAAACCAAATAACTCTTCTCATGAAATTTTTTAAATTGTAAGACAGTTTATTTAACTGAATGCTTTCTGTGCTTGGATTTGCGCTTCCACCTAACTCTGTGATAAGTTGGCTGTTTTTTGGGGGAACGGCTTGATAACATTCTGGACTCTTTTCTCACCTCTGTTAGGTGGTACCCTTTAGGGAGGTTGATTATAAGCCTACCCGTTCCAGTTTGGATCAGATTTCTCTAGACTAGTCTTGGATGTTGATCCTCCAGTGCAAATCTGGCTCTCCATTTTTAACTCTTCTCTTACTCATGGACTAGTTCCAAATTTCTGGAAACAGGCAGTGATCATCACTTTACTGAACAAAACAGCTGCCGATCCAAACATATTGGAATTTTTTCACCTCATTTTATTCCTTCTGGAAGTAGAAAGAGTTTTTGCTCCACACGTAGTACAGAAATGGTTCTACTAGCGATAGCTGAGGAGGTTAAATTCTGTCTTTATCAAAGTCAGCAGGCCGCCTTCATCCTGCTGGATCTGTTTACAGCATCTGACACCATCTCCCATCATTAATACTCCCCAGATTAGTTAGCTAATCTGGGGATTGGTGGGTCAGTCCCGAATTGGATCCAATTGTTTTTATCTAACAGAGAACAAGTAGTGTATTTGGAGCCATACTTGTCTACGCCTAAAGCAATGACTTATGGTGTCCCTCAAGACTATTCGTTCAGCCCTATGCCTTAATGAGCACATGACACTTCTAGCATACATCATGGAAAAATACGGTTTTAAAGACATGTCTTGTGCCAAAGATACAGAGCTCATCTTCTCTTTTGGTAAGTAAGCTCTATATGAGCCGGTTCAGTCAAGCAATGCCTGCTACAAGTGAGTAACTAGATTAACAGAAATTACCTAAAGTGCAACACCACCAAAAAAAGGAGATCTTACTTTTTGGTTGCTCTTTTTCTTCTGGGTCAAATGACTGGTGGCTGGATGAACTAGGAACTCTTCCAACACCCAAGGTGGTGGAAAGAAATGTAGGAGTTAAATTTGATAACACTCTCTCCATTGGCCATCAGATCTCTGCTGTTGCAGGTCCTGTTTTGCCACACTAATGGCAATAAAAAAAAACACTGGAAAATGACCTCTTAGATGCTCGGAAAACTGTCACGCATGCGGCTATAACCACCAGATTAGATTACACGGATACTCTCTATCTGGGTCTCTCTGCGTATCTTCTTAATCGATTAAAAACTGAGCAAAGAGGGTGGGGACAACCAACATGGTCGACCGGACGTAAACTCCGGAGGCTCCGCAAAAACTCCCCATGGACACGTAAAACGCGGTGTCGGTGGGGGGGGAGTTCTCCACTTGCAATGCCCTGGCGACGGTCTTGAGACCCGGGGGTGCGGCTGGATGAAGCAGAAGGGCCCGGCGGACGAGCTGGCCACCCCAGGCGGAGAAATGGAGAGGTGGGCCGGGGCGCTGATCAGACGGACCTGAGGCCTGTGGCCCAGTGACGGGCTGGGAGATGAGAAGAGTGGCCTGAGCCGGGGAGGCGGAGGTCCCCTTTGTAGGTGGGGGGGGGGCCCGACGGGCTCCCCTGGTGCATTGAACGGCCAAGCGGGAAAGGAGCAGCACAGCTGTGTCCTGAACGGCGCTGAGGCCCGGGGCAGCCTGACGCATAGTGGAGACCGGGGTCCACTCATGGCACTCCGGAGGGGGGGTCAGCCTGCGCTCCCGGTGCGGAGAGTGAGGGGGCAGCGGCGGGCCCCCATTTAGCCGGTGGAGGGGCGCATTTGTAGTGGAGGCCTGACCTCAAGATGGCGCGAAGAGGCAGGGCGCGAAGAGGATCCTGTTGGGGACCATGGCTGAGCGAAGGCGTGATCGACCCCCCTCTCCTGTGAAGGTACCCTTCGATGGCGTTATCTGCGCGGTGAGGAGTACCTCAGTGAGAGGACTAGTGGGGACTGTGAAGGGATCAGGGTGCAGGGGCGGTGACAGGGGCTCATAAGCGACAAGACCCTGGGGGGCGCCTATGCCTCGACAGAGACTACAAGCTAACAGGGTCTCCAACTATTTCGCACCAGCCAGAACGGGAGGGCCTGCCTCACCACAGGCAGGAGAGATGGCACTAACAAAGGAGGACCTCCTGTCATCCCTTCGCACCTTTAAGGTGGAATTGAGAGAGGAGCTTACGGCCGACATCAAGGCTACATTGGACACGTTCCAAGCAGACATTAATAGCAGGCTGGCCTCTCTTCAAGCTGATGTGGACTCTGTGCGGACCCGAGCTTTGGAGCTGGAAGCCCAGGTCCAAGAGATGAAACAACAAGTCACCCTGATGGAGAGAGAGGTCACGCACATCAAATCGCAAATCCATCTCTCCATGCTCAAGTCTGAGGACTTGGAAAATCGCGCCCGCAGGGACAATATTAGCGTGAGGGGGCTGGAGGAGGGCAGCGAGGTAGCGGATCTGGAGGCCTTTTTGGTGGGTCTCTTCTCCACCCTCCTGGGCAACGATCATCCGGCTGTACAGGTGGAGAGGGTGCACAGGGTGGGGGAGTCGCTCCGCCAGTCAGGGTAGGAGACCCAGAGATATACTAGTGAAGCTGAGCTCGTTCAAAGTTAAGGAACGTATCCTCCAATGGGCGCAACGGTAGGATTCTGTGTCCTTCCAGGGGGCACAGTGCACCTTATTTCAGGATATTGCATCAGCAACACTGGCCTGCCGGCAGCAGTTTTGTCTGGTGACTGATGTACTGAGATTAAAAAATATCAGGTACCGATGGACATTTCCCTTTGGACTGGCTTTTGAGCCCAACAACAAGGCCTGCCACTTCGCAGACCTCGGGGAGTCAGCGGCCTCACTGGGACTACGAGAGAAGGGCTCAGGAGATGGGCTCGCTGCACCAGGAGAATCGCGTGGACAGGAAGATTCTTCCACTATGGCGGATCAATGGAGACTGCCGAGGAGGGGGAGGAAGACCCCTAAGAAATAAAGTTCTTCGCATGGCATTGACAGCAGCAGGACAAGCGAGGAGTTAAAGGGGGACTCCTGAGTGGGCCCATACAGGAGTTCCCAATGTGCCGGGGAGGAGGGAATATCCCCCAATGGGGGCAGCCCATGGCATTAAGGTTGAAGACAGGTATGACCACCAGAGGAACAGGTCTGGCGTGGTCCCTATCGCACCACCAGAGAGTAATGGTGGAGAACCCCACTCATGACGCTGACATGGCTTTCGTAAGCGGTCTGGTGAGTGGGGGCAGCGGCTGCATACCCAGTCTCTGCCATGAAGATCACAAGGAGGTTTGAGAACCAGTGACCTGTTGTTTATGGGTTTTTTTGTGTTCTGAAGTGTTTTCTATGTTTGGTTATTGTTGACTATCCCTACTTAGCGTGTGAGAGCCATCAGGGAGGCCTGGGACACTTCCGGTGGCATTGGACGAGGTGGGGAGAGGGAGGGTTCGGAATGGCTGTCAAGGGGAGATGCTCACTAAGGCGAGGGAATTTTGGGCACAACGGTGAAATACTGGAATTGTTATCATGGAATGTTAAGGGGCTGAACTCACCCAATAAGCGGTCACAGTTGAGGAAGTACTTTGACGATCATCACTATGATATTGTGGCCTTGCAGGAAATGCATCTTAAGAGGGGAGAGGGTCATCGCCTACACCACAAACAGTACCCACATAGACGCACTGCTTCAGTGACAACAAAGCATTGTGGGGTTGCCCTGTTATTTCACAGGTCTATCCACTTTCAAATTATGGGGACAAAACAAGATAAGGAGGGTAGATATCTAATGGTGAAGGGCAGCCTGGAGGGGAGGGTTTGCACGGTGGCTACTCTCTATGTGCCCAACAGTGGACGAACGTAGTTTCTCTTAAGCTTCCTGGAAGGGTTGGAGGGCTTTGCAGAGAGAGAGATAGTGTTATTGGGTGACTTTAACTTGATTTGGGATGCCGCTCAGGACACAACTCACCCCCAGAGAACGCCTGCAAGTGCTTTTGCAAAATCAGTTAAGTCAGCCCTCAGCAGGTTAGGCCTCTTTGATTCCTGGCGCACCCTTAATCCACGGGGAAGGGCTACACTTTCTTCTCCCATTCTCATAGATCCTATTCAAAGATAGATTATATATTCTTGAGTCTACCCCTTCGTCAGACTCTCCCTTCAGCAACTATTCATCCGATCATTATATCTGACCATGCCCCGCTGCAGGTGGGTCTGGGTTGGTCCTTCGCGCGCTCGAAAGTCAGGTGGTGGTACTTCCCAAACACTTTAATCTGTGACACAGCGACCCGCAATGACTCACGAAGAGCTATCAGAGAATTCTTTCAGCATAATAAAGGCGGGAGATACTGCCCCTCCACATCCCCCCATTAACTGGGACGTGTTCAAGCCTGTCATTAGGGGCACATGTATCTCATTAGCTTCTTCACTATACTAGTTAAAATCTGAAGAAAGATAGGTGTTGGAAAGCGAACTGAAGGTAGCCGAACAGGCTCATAAGCTCTCCCCTACCTGGCAGACCCAGAAGAAGGCGACTGCCATTAAAGGAAAACTGCAATCTATATATGCGAATAGAGCAGAAATAGCACTGTTGAGACTTCAGAAAACGCACTATTAAAAGGGGAATAAAACAGGTACACATCTAGCTAGGCAACTACGTGCTAAACAAGCCAAGGACTATATAGCTCAGGTGAATGATGAGACAGGGGAACATTATTCCGATGAGGAGAAGGTGCGAGTTTTAGGGAGTTCTATGTTCGATTATATCAATCGGATAAGCCGAACACACTGGCTCAAGAGGGCTACCTGCAAAACACCCACCTTACACAGGTTTCCCGGGAGGCTAATGACGTTCTGGTGGCCCCGTTCACCACAGACTAAGTTTAGGCGGCCATTGACTCTCTTCCACTACATAAAGCGCCCTGTCCCGATGGGTGTACTGCACATTTCTATAAATCCTTTAGTGCAGATCTAACATCACACCTTACTGACTTGTTCAATTATGTCAGAACAGAGGGGGCACTGTCCTCTACCATGGAGAAGCCCTGATCACACTTATTCCCAAAGCGGGGAAAGACCCTCAGCTCTGTCCCTCTTACAGGCCTATCACCCTACTCAACCTCAATGCAAAATTATATTCCAAAATTCTAGCCCGGAGACTTGAGGAGGTGCTGCCTGATCTGATTCATCCTGATCAATCGGGCTTCATCAAGGGCCGGCAAACACATGATCATTTCGAGCCATCCGCCTGATGGAAAGAGTAACAAAGAAAGGGGTACCCGCATTGCTGCTGGTGCAGGAACACCGAAAAAGCATTTGATAGGGTGGAGTGGTCCTTCTTGGTGGCGACTCTGCAGAGTTTTGGGTTCGGGGAACAGTTCATAGCAATAGTTTGAGCAACGACTCGTGTCCCCGGTCACAAATACTGGTAAACAGGGTGGTATCCAACTTTTTTGACCTATCTCGGGGAACGAGGCAGGTATGTCCTCATTCCCCTTTGCATTTTGCACTTGGTGTGGAACCTCCGGCGGCACGGCTTAGGGCATGTCCAGACTTTCAGGGCATCCAGTATGGCTCTGACCGCCATAAAATTTCCTTTTTTGCTGAAATTTTGCTGTTTGTTACTGAACCACGTACATGCCTTGTAACAATTCAAGAGGAGCTGGCTCTTTATGAGCAAGTGGCAGGCTTCAAGGTGAACAAGGGGAAATCATATATCCTTAATTTGACCATACCCACTGCTGAGATGTAGGTGATCACTTCCACTCCTCCATTTACTTTGGCCAAAAAAGAAATTACATACCTGGGAGTCAAGCTCGTTCCTGGGGTGAATGCCCTGTTTAGGGCCAACTATCCACCCCTACTTAGGACCTTGCGAGCAGACTTTAAAAGATGGTTGTTGCTCTGGCTTACGTGGTTGGGTCATATTAATATCATCAAGATGACAGTGCTCCCACGATTCTTATATCTGTTGCAAAGCCTGCCCATTGACATTTCTACAGACTTTTTTACAGAGACGCGTAGGCTGTTCACAAGATTTATATGGCAAGGAACTAGGGGCAGGCATTCCAATAAAGTGCTTATGTGTGCCAGAGACATGGGCAGTTGGGCACTCCCCGATCTCCTCAAGTACTATAGAGCGGCACAACTCCGTGTCATCGCTGAGTGGTCCCTCCGAGAGTCGGATAAGTTATGGCTCCATATGGACAGGCAGTGACGGGATGGACATTATGGGACGTACTTTGGAAGCCCAAAGGGGCACGTCCAAAGAATTCATACCTCAGTACCCCCATCGCTACCACATGGTGACAAAAGCTTATGAGATTACGACTTTTCCCTCAACCCCTTACCCCCATACATTTTAATATGGCCTTTCCTCTGGGGAATTCACAGGGTCCATTTGATAGATGGAGGGAGGGAGGTTGTCTGCAGATTGCAGATTTCTTTCATGGGGAACAGATACGTACATTCGATAATTGCTGCATGGACTTTCAACTGCCCCAATCTGAATACTTCCATTACACTCAGTTAATCCATTGGGTTACACAGCCTCACATGCGAACGGCGGCCACCAGGGACCTTCTCCCCATTGAGAGATTTGTTCAGCAGGGAGGAGTGGCGAGGGGTAGTATTTCCACACTGTACAAATTATTGGCTTCTGCGCAACGCACGTTTTCCCCCTCACACCTCCCTTTTTGGGAGCAGGTGCTTGGTTTTTCGGTGGAGGGGATCTCTGGCATCACCTGTTTCAGGATATAACCAAATACAACCGTTCTATGGGGGCTAGGGATGCACACTATAAGCTACTTTACAATTGGTACCTCTACCCGGAGAAACTTAAAAAAATATATCCTCAGGTATCAGACAGGCGCTGGTGGGGCTGCGGTATGATGGGGGATTTCCAGCATATCTGTCGGGACTGCCCTGCCATCCGCCCTTACTGAAACAAAATCTTATCACTATTTTAAAGAGTTGCTGGGCTACCCTATACCGACTTCTCCAGCACATATTCTGTTGGGCCTACGCACAGCGGAACTGAAACATCAAACGCAGGGCGATCGCTCCATAATGTGGTTGGCACTAGGGGCTGCAAAGACGCAATTGGCGTCATATTGGTAAAAAGCGGATCCGTCTCCAATAGCACTGTGGTATACTAGGTTGCGGCTAGACCTCGCCATGGAACATCTAGCAGATAAAATGGGCGAATCTCGAAGAAGCTTTGACTATATTTGGGACCCCCTGGTGCAGTTCCTCTCAAAGGGCTTGCCTCTCACAGCCTGTAGCCCACGCCTTAGGGCTCTGCATCTTTTCCACATGTAGGGGCCGGATCAGGGTGGGGAGATGGGTATGGCTAAGGGTGAAGCATTAGGGCTTGGAGAGTGGGTCCATTGGCTGACATCCTTTCACTCTTCATCATCTGTGCTGAAAGGGATAGAACATTAGTTTTGTTGTTAAGTTTTGTTCTTACTATGCACATTGTACTACGGACTCGGTGAACTACTACGCCATTTGCGGGGGGTGTTGTGCGTATTAAGATGTGTGCTTCTCTCCTAACTGTTTTGATACAACATGGTCGGGGAGGGATGGGGGGAAGCCGCAGCATATTGTGAGTGGCATGACACCATCTGTAATCTGGCTTGCATACAATAGTCTAACAAAAAAAAAAAAAAACTGTGCAAAATGCAGCAGCAAGGTTGATTTGGGGGTTGGCCAAATTTCATTAGGTCCGGTCACATCTGAAAGGACTTCACTGGTTCCCTGGTAATAAATGTATAATTTTAAAGCATTAATTAATACATTTTTGACTTTTATCGGTTGGCCCCCAGATATCTGTACATCAGACCCAGAAATTATTTGCCAAGCCGCACTTTGCGCTTAGAACGTGCTCTATTTCTAACATGTCCCTGGTTTAATTTAAAAACCACAGGAGGCTGTTCCTTTACAGTGTTAGCTGCCAAGGCCTGGAACAAGCTCCCTTTATGCTTTGTCCCACTGAGAAGGAAAGCCTGTTTAGGTCACAACTCAAGACCTGGCTTTTTGACCAGGACTAATTCTTCAACCCCCAGGTCCTTTCTTGCGTTCTAGATCTGGGATGCAGGTTGACAGCTCTGCACTTTATAAATACGATGATTGAGTTCACAGACTCATATCTTCAGTGTATGATTCCCCCTTTTGCCTCCTTTTTGTCTGTGGGACGTTCAGAGCTTTACTCCTTGAAGTAAAGGCCTATGCCTCTCTTTGTTAACTTTGTTGGATAGTTCATGCCAGCATTTGATCTCTTCCTGGCTAAATGCATCCACATTTGTTTTCCATTGTCCTAAGTGTTTTCACCTTTGAACAAAGAACTAATCAATTAACTTATGATTAGGAGGCTAGCATAAATTGCATATCTTGTGTTCACTAAGTTTCTGAACTTTCTTTGGTAGGTAGAGCAGAATCCAAAGGAAATTATCTTCACAAGTGAACATTATAAAATTTCTTACGTTTTTGGTGCTGCAATCGACGTCATTCTAGATCATTCCCTCACTTCAGAAATAAACCAAAATGCTTGTCACAGTTAATTGGCTATGAATTTTCTTGAGACTTCTGCACTTCCTTCTAAACCCCTGTGGTCAAAATATAAATTGAAATGTGTCAGGAAGCCTATTTGCAAAACAAGGACTGTGATCAAAATATGGCAAGCCTGTATTATCTGATGAGAAAGGAGGAGTTAGCTTTCACCTTTTCCTCCAAAGAACCAAATAGCCATTTAGATGGAACAGTAAAGGAAGATGGACACAATTCTTCCTCTGAATCATAAATGTCAATGATTTACAAATAAATGGAAGTGAAGGGTGAGAGGCAACCAGTGGAACAAGAGAACACTTCAGGTATATTTGAAAAAGTCTGTCATTAAGACATCGGATTTTTCCTTGTTTCTCTGTAATTTGTAATATTGCTTATTAGAACAGACTTCCAAAGCAGGTTCTGACATCTGTTTGGCAGCTACTTTTTTTTAATTTCTCAAGACATTGCTCTCCATGCATTAATGGCACAACAGTCTCCCACAGGAAGGATTTGTCCAAAGGCCTATACACATTTTTGGTGAATTAACATGAGGAGCCTAATCTATACTAGGGTGCTCAGATCCTGCAAATTAGTGTTCTAAGTCTGTGGTACCTTAACACCAGAACTGGCACCATGGCACCAAGGTTATCAAAGTCTAGCAACTTTATGCTTTCCCCTGTAGGTGTACTTGAAAATGTGTGTCTGGGGAGGGCCTGGCTCTTAAATAGATAGCAAGTTCTCTGACAGGTTGTGGCAGCCTTCTCACCTTCTCACTCATACTGAAAGGGAATTACCAACTCAGTATTAAGGCAACTTCTTGAAATTCCATTACCAATGTTTAACACATTTTGTCTTCCAACAAAGTCCAGGATTCTCGCCGGTCCAAGAACATTCATCAGCAGACTAAAAACTGTTATTCAGTGACTTGGGATTAAAGTCAGCGCAGACTGGAGAGGAACTTTCCCAGGCAGGTTCTCAGAAATGAAATGCAGGCTTTTTGTGCTACAGTAAATCAGTACTTAAATTTTATCCGGTGGTTTCCGGTGCTCTGCACTGGCACTTAATTGTCAGCACCGGCTCAAGTGGCAGTCCTCCACATCGTGGCGCTATCTAATTTTTAGATGAACATCACAACAGTGTTTAATGTCTATATATATGAAAAAGATTAATAGCTGCTGCTCAAGCCATTACTGTAGCGTTTTGTTGCCTGGAATAGTCTGAATAGTCAATCATGTAATAGTGTTATGGTTAGTAGTTCTGTTGGTGCTGTCACTGGCAGTGCTGGCATGGGCAATGGGTGGCACAAGTTGCATAGTTCCTAAGAAAGGCCCTGGTACAATATTTACAAATTAAGCACTGCAGTAAACTTTTTTGTGCATCTTATTAACATCTTTTAGACCACAAGATGTGTGGCACAAGAAGAAAGGTTCTCCTCCCTTTGGTTAAAACAGAAAAATTAGAACACGTGCTGTCAAGGAAAAGGTGTAAAAAAAAAAAATAGAACAGCAACACTTAGAAAAAGGGAGAGGAAGCCAGAAAACCAAAAAACAGAATCTTGCTTTTTAGGGAAAAACAGAAACTGAGTAGAAAGAGCTGATGAATGATCACTGAAAGGGCAGTTATGTTGGGGACCCTTATATTTCTTACAGGTGGAGGTATTTCCTTTTGAGAAGCTCTCCTGGTCCAGCCCATCTGTGCAGACATTACCAATCTGATGGAGGGCAAAACAGAGAAAATTGTACTATTGCAATTAAATTGAAAGGATATTACAAAGAGCAGGTAACACGAGGGGTGTCACTACTTATCTTAGAATAGAGTGAGTAAATGTCAGTTCTTAATGTGAACAGATGTCATCATACTGTAAAGTATATCGCACAGGGGTCCATCTGCACTAATTAAAGGGATAAAATAATAGTATAATTTAATAGGTACATCACCATTGATGCAAGAATGTACTCTGGCTAGAGTTTCCTTCAAACCCATCAGCCACCGTTTCGATACAAACTCAAACTGCACACCTAAAGGAGAAACCTTAAATCGAAATCAGCACCACTACTGGTCATCTCTCCTTTCAGATGAAATTGATTAGCAGGAAGATCCTGCTTCGTACAAACCTGCAAACTATAGAACCTCCACACAAGAATTTCGGAAAGCATAAGAAACTGTCATACTAAATTTAAGAAAACTCTGTGGATTGTATCAAATGTCTGAGAGGATTATGTCCCCTGCAAGACTGGATGAGCCAGAAAATTAACAGAATATTCCTGATTGTGTCCAACAACTGTATGCAGACCAATATGGTGTATCAATGAATATTTGGTTCGTACCTGCACGGGTGTCAGAATCTATATATTTCTCACACTCTCCAAAACGCTTATGGGATTAAACGACTCAAACCTCTTGCACAACACCCAATTTTTCTTCAGCATAGGACAACCTACATCCAACACTTTCAATCATGCACCAAAAGGGCACGCAAGCAGCCAATAAAAAAAACACAATCTATGTGCTCCCATGTCATTGTCAGGGTTATGAAGCATTATATGAATTATACCTAAAGTAAGAAAAGGTTACTTACTTGTAGTCCTAACTCTGCATAGTAGACATTTTTGTTGAAGTCATAAACAAACACAAATGATTTCTCCCTGGATGCGTAGACCCCACAGCACTTTCTATAGCTACATATTGTCCATGAATATAAACACAGGGTGCAAATGCCCGTATAAAGAAACAGCACCATTTAGGGGCCTATCAGAGGTGATATTTTTTCCTAAGATTGAAAGCATCCATTTCAAGAATGCATTGCAGAATGTTAGTTCTGGAGTTAAAAGTGTATAACCGGACGTAAAAATTGACCTGATAGGCCTCTAGTGAAAGTTGTGACAAAGATATCCTGTTCCTTTTAAATTCCTGGAGCTATCTCCAACAATGATGCACTGTACCATCAGCAGTTTCAGAGCCAGTACTTTTTAACGGATAAGATGTGAATAGTTTCCAATGCCCAGGAGGAGAGGCAGGCAGGTCGTTTATGACTTAAATGACGATTCCTGTGATGCAGAACTAGGGTTTAACATGAGTAATGCTTTTGTCTGCATCACAGACTCTTCATTGATAGTCCCAAATGCTTGACTAGAGCAGCAAGCTAACTGCATTTATAGAAAGGAAATGTTGGGCAGGAGAAAAATTTGTATGTGTAATTAGGGGCTAGACTCCCAAGTTGCACGGAGGATCTATCATTTGAATAGGATTTCCAGAGTTTCCAGACTCAACCTAGACTCCGCTTCAGGGTGTGAATCTAGCTACTGTCAAGAGAAATAATGCACTGACATCCATGATTCTGTTTTGTGGATATCAGCAATAGGGATGTTTCTGAGCCATGATGTTTCTAAGCCATGCTTGGTGCCGGTTTTCCCCCCTTGTAGAATGCGCTTTTGGTTTTCCTGGAAGGGATTTATCTGCTAATTGATAAACAATAGTAATGTAAGCTACTATCCATCTAGCAATGGATTATTTAGAGGTTGATAAACCTTGTCTTTACAAATAGCTGATTAAACTTTGTCAGACATCTAGTTTTATCTGAATAGAAATGAAGGACACTTTTAATGCCCAATGTATGCAGAGACCATTCTAGTGGAGAGAATGAATTGAGAGAGAATGTGTGAAGTTCTAATATGAAAATGAGAGAGCACCTTACAATGACTAATAATTTTTCCATTCGCGTAGCTGCTTTATGGGAAAGAAAAGAATTACAAAAACCTGCCGCCCATGCTCATTGTTTGATAAAAACAGTACCTCAATTGAAAGATACCCGGCATGGTGAGTGCCTATCACTGCCAGCTATTGACACAGTTTTGTTGAATCTTTTTGTACAATTAATCAGGTACCCCAAGGGCTGGTCTGCTCATGGTTCAATAGGCCCTTATGAGTATGATAAAATATCAGCCCAGACCACTGTACATTTTGTATTGCTATGTCCGTATTTTATCTGGCCAACAAAAAATACGTTAATGCCTCTTTTAAATGATTCAACATTTTAACAAGTGAGGCCAGCTATGCTATATCCCCTGATGGTTATACTTGTATAAGTGTAATCAATATTCTAAGCAGCGCAACTGAGCTCCGGGAGGCGTGGAATTATTCTTGCCAGGGGCCCGAGATCTTATAGGTTGAAGAAATCATTTTGTGCTTCTGCAGTCCTCTCCTCGGTTACGACCCACAGAACTTTATGAGTTGCGGTCTTTAACTAGGCCTCATTTACTTGCTCCTTCGATAAACCACAGCGGACCCAGCTGAGGTTTTTATACTGCCTATGATATTTGAGGATCTATTTTATACTGGAAACTGTACCACAAATTAGGTTGCAAAGGCTCAAATGCAGGCCAGACTTCACATTATGTGTTTACTGAAGCCTTATTGGACACTTGTTTTAATATATTCGTTTTTGTGCTACCTCTAAGAGGTTAATCTAAATGATGAACAAAAATGACGCCTCGGGTTATGGGAGAAATCTTGTACAACAACCGTCCTGCCTGAACCTCACAGACTCAGCATGTCCCTGTGAACGTCCTCCAAAAAGCACACCAGTGCTAGATCTACCTCCATTGACAACACCATTGCCCAAACCTTTGTAGGGGTCACCCGATCAAATCCTGAGGTAAGGTCCATAAAACTCAAAAATAGGGTCCCTTTCTCGGCCAAGGTGTACTTCTGGTACAGGTTCAGGCCCTGATTGATTGTACTTAAGGCAGGCCTGAACCCATACTGTAAGTCGGAAATTATGTTATTCTCCTTGGTCCACTGGGTTAGCCTTTCCAAGATCACCTGGCTCACGACCTTGATTGTTGTTCAGTCAAGGAGATGGGCCTGTAACATCTTGGGTCGGCTTGGTCACCCCTTTTGAAAATAGGCACAATGATGAGCTGGACCTGATAACACAGCAGCATTTAATATCTTGGGATAGTAGGGGGCCCAGATAAGAGGTCACTCCTAAAACGACCTCCCGGAACTCCATTGGGCCCTATTTCCAGCTAATCTCATTACAGTACCCACAACATCTTCAAAAGAAAAAAAAAGTTTTACATTTCCCAACTGCTTCACCATGGTGGGTTGAACTGAGGGATCTGACCCGACCTTAAGGGAATATGAGAAAAATGATCAAACTGTTTATCTCCACGTATCACCTTTGGCCGAGCACAGTTGGGTTGGCTACTGTGGACAACCCCTATAAGCTCCCAACTGAGCACTGCTCATGGCCTTTGGCCATACCCAGCAGGGGTTGGCTTCAGGGCCTGGCCGCAGCCAAATCCCCTATGACCACCCAGAGAGAAACGGAGGTATAGAGAGAGAGAGAGAGCTTTCTCAGACTTTGATTCATGGAAAACTTAGAATGAGATATTTTCAGACAAACTGAACAGAAAAATACATTATCAAGTAAGTAGAGTGAGAGCACCTTTCAGGTATGTACCTTAAATATCCGAAGTTGAAAATAACATGTAGCATGGAAGTTACTATAGTCACATCTAGAGTAGAACCCAGAACCTTCAGTGTGACAGTGTGAGACCTTAACCACCATGTCAAAAGTGACTAATTAGCAGGTGGTGCCAAGACTTAGCTATGACAAGGAACCCAAAGATTTTGAGTGGAAAAAGACGTCAATGTTACATCGCTTGGTATGTTTAAAAGCTAAAACACTGGAAAATAAACAGACACACTGCCATGAGATACAATGATTTTAACCTTCAGTCTACTGAATGACAGCCCAAGAGCTTTACCATTAGGCCAGAAGTGACCATTGTCTGCTGTTAATCAAAACGTAACTATAACATTCAAATCAAACATCTTGCTAGTGTGACATTTTGACGTTATTGCATGGAGAGACCACTGTAATAACCATCTCTCTCTTTTCCATCCCATTATGGGATGGGAGAGACAGACAGTGCCAGGACTGCGGGGGGAGCCTCAAGGGCCCCGCGGTTCGAGTTGGCCCCCAGGTCCTGGGGGAGCCGCCATTGCTCCCATCAGCAGGGAGCTGCTTAAAATAGCAGCTTCCTGATTACAGGAGCAAAGTTATCATCTGTTTCTCTGCATGCATATTTGTGTGCAGGGAAACAGATGAACACTCTGCTTTCTGCAAGCGGAGCTGTTTGACAGCTTTTGCTGGTAGAAAGCGGTCTTTGTTTGGTTTTGCTTGGTGGGAGCTGTCAGCTTGTGTTGCCCTGGGGAGGTGGTGGTCCCCAGGGATCCACAACGGACCTCCCTCATTGTATTTTAGCCCCGGGGAGGTGGGGGTGCCTGGGGCTGAGGGGGCGGGGGGTTGCGCATACCCCCATATTTCATTTAACATTTGCCCCGGGAATGTGGTAGTCCCTAGGGGTGTGGGGGTGAGGGGGTTTGCTGGGCAGTCCCCCCACACTCACTAGTATCATGACCCCAGGTAGGTGGCAGTCCCCGGGGCATTAAACTGCCCCAGGAGGGAGGCCCTGTGCACCCCCTTACATTTTACATGCCCCCGGTACTTGGCCCACACGGGGCCTTCTTGCAAATGAGTCTGGGGGCCCGTGCTTGTTTTTTTATATTTTTGCCACAGATTTGCGGATCCACAACAAATTTGCTGTATTTGTTTTCTGGCTGGAAAGGGTGGATGTGGGTAGTAAGGGGAGAGATCCCAGCTTCTTTTTTTAAATATTTTTTTGTAAGACTCAGCTGAAGCAAACATGGCTGCCAGCACTTCCTGGTTAAATGTTGCCAGCCAATCACAGCTCTGCATTTTCCTGCACAAGCTTGTTATTATGCACAAACACTTTGCGCCTCTAGATATCTATATTTAGTTTCCTTTCAAAATTTAAAAAGTACAGAAAGATTTACACCAAATAACAGAAAGCACTCTTGCTGGACCAAGAGCTACCTTCTGCCAGATTTGGTGTAATTCCATCCAGTGGTAAAGGCTGTAGTCATGCTTAAAGTCCCTATTGGAATTAGAATGGCAAACACATGTTTTTGACCCCCCCCTCCTCCCTTGACTGATCACTCAGAAAATTTCACATGTACAACAAGATTCACTGGAACACTTTTTTGGGAAAGTTTTGTGAAGTTTCGTCAAATGGTGCCAAAGATATAGGCAAGTCAAAAAAATATTTTTCAATGGAAACATGGTCCTAATTATTACTACCAACTGGTGACCGGGAGTAGGTAATATATGGAAAATGTCACTTACCCAGTGTACATCTGTTCGTGGCATGTTGCGCTGCAGATTCACATGCTGTGCACTGTTTCTGCCATCTAGTGTTGGGCTCGGAGTGTTACAAGTTGTTTTTCTTCAAAGAAGTCTTTTCGAGTCACAGGACCGAGTGACTCCTCCCTTTCGGCTCCATTGCACATGGGCGGCGACTCCATCTTAGATTTTTTCCCCACATAGGGTGAGGCAGGAGTTGGTAGAATAAGGATACTAAAGATGCCCATGCAATGGAGTAGATATCTATGTACATAGTTTGTGGTAAAGGAATATTTATTTACATATATACAATTTAAATGCAACTAAAACGGCTACAGGCTCCCGGGGAGGTGGGAGGGCGCATGTGAATCTGCAGCGCAACATGCCACGAACAGATGTACACTGGGTAAGTGACATTTTCCATTCAATGGCATGTGTAGCTGCAGATACACATGCTGTGCATAGACTACAAAGCAGTAATCCTCCCAAAAGCGGTGGTTAGCCTGTAGGAGTTGAAGTTGTTTGAAATAATGTTCTTAATACAGCCTGTCCTACTGTGGCTTGTTGTGTTGCTAACACATCTACACAGTAATACTTAGTAAATGTATAGGGTGTAGACCAAGTGGCTGCCTTACAAATCTCTGTCATTGGTATATTACCTAGAAAGGCCATTGTGGCACCTTTCTTTCTAGTGGAGTGTGCCCTTGGTGTAATGGGTAACTCTCTTTAAGCTTTGAGATAACAGGTCTGAATACATTTGACTATCCATCTGGCTATGCCCTGTTTGGATATAGGGTTACCAGCATGTGGTTTTTGGAAAGCTACGAACAATTGTTTAGTTTTACGAAATGCTTTTGTTCTGTCTATGTAATACATTAGCACTCTTTTTATGTCTAATGTATACAGTGCTCTTTCTGCTACTGAGTCTGGTTGTGGAAAGAAGACTGGGAGTTCGACTGTTTGGTTTAGATGAAACGGTGATATGACTTTTGGTAAAAATTTTGGATTTGTACAGATAACTACTTTATGTTTGTGTATTTGTATAAAAGGTTCCTGGATAGTAAACGCCTGTATTTCGCTAACTTCGTAGTGAAGTGATGGCTATTAGAAAAGCTACTTTCCAAGTTAAGAATTGGATTTGACAAGAATGCATGGGTTCGAATGGTGGACCCAGGAGTCGTGTAAGTACAATATTAAGATTCCACGAGGGTACTGGTGGGGTTCTTGGAGGTATGATCCTTTTTAGTCCTTCCATAAAGGCTTTAATAACTGGGATTCTAAAAAGTGACTTTGTATGTTTAATCTGCAGATAAGCAGATATTGCAGTGAGATTAATTTTGATGGAAGAAAAAGCAAGTTTTGCTTTTTGTAAGTGTAGTAAGTAACTCACAATGGGGGTCATTCTGACCCCGGCGGTCTTTGTCCGCCGGGGCCAGGGTCGGCGGGAGCACCGCCGACAGGCCGGCGGTGCCCCGCAGGGCATTCTGACCGCGGCGGTAAAGCCGCGGTCAGACCGGCAACACTGGCGGTCTCCCGCCAGTGTACCGCCGCCCTATTGAATCCTCCAAGGCGGCGCAGCTAGCTGCGCCGCCGAGGGGATTCCGACCCCCCCTACCGCCATCCAGTTCCCGGCGGTCCGCCCGCCGGGAACCGGATGGCGGTAGGGGGGGTCGCGGGGCCCCTGGGGGCCCCTGCAGTGCCCATGCCACTGGCATGGGCACTGCAGGGGCCCCCGTAAGAGGGCCCCTACAAGTATTTCACTGTCTGCTTGGCAGACAGTGAAATACGCGATGGGTGCAACAGCACCCGTCGCACCTTCCCACTCCGCCGGCTCGATTACGAGCCGGCATCCTCGTGGGAAGGGAGTTTTTCCCTGGGCTGGCGGGCAGTCTTTTGGCGACCGCCCGCCAGCCCAGGGAAAAACTTAGAATACCCTCCGCGGTCTTTCGACCGCGGAGCGGTATTTCGGAGGGGGAAGTCTGGCGGGCGGCCTCCGCCGCCCGCCAGACTTAGAATGACCCCCAATGTTTTGTATGGAGGCCTCTAACAGCGTGATTTGATTTGCTTGGCAGTAGAAAACAAACCTTTTCCATTGATTAGCATAAAAATGCCTTGTTGTCGGTTTCCTTGCTTGTTTAATGACTTCCGTACACTCTTCTGAAAGGTTTAGACAGCCAAGTTCTAAGACTTCAGGAGGCAGATTGCTAGGTTGAGTGATGCTGGATTGGGGTGTCTGATCTGTTGTTTGTGTTGTGTTAACAGATGTGGTCTGTTTGGTCGTTTGATGTGCGGTACTACCGAGAAGTCCAACAGTGTGGTGTACCACGGTTGGCGAGCTCACGTTGGTGCTATGAGTATTAGTTTGAGTTTGTTTTGACTCAGTTTGTTGACCAGGAAAGGAATGAGCAGGAGAGGGGGAAAAGCGTAAGCAAATATCCCTGACCAGCTGATCCATAGAGCATTGCCCTTGGACTGAGGGTGTGGGTACCTGGATGCGAAGTTTTGGCATTTTGCGTTTTGTTTTGTTGCAAACAGATCTATGTTTGGTGTCCCCCAGCGGTAGAAGTAATCTTGTAGAATCTGGGGATGTATTTCCCACTTGTGAGTTTGCTGAGTGATCAGTATAGGGAAAGGTGCGGAAGACATTGTGACGTGAAGGGTTAATTAGCTTGAACAGTGTAGATGAGCGTGATGCCTGCCGAAGCCAGAGCAACGTGGAAGAAATTCACGATGTTCGCTTTCAAGCTTGTTTTCTTTTGACATTCCGTAGATAAACTTATTCACAGCTGCATGTGTGAGAAACAGGCTGTGAAGGAGATTCAGTCTCAACCTTGAGAACAAGACCACAGTAAAAGATGGAATGAAAACAATGGCCAGGGAATGGCAAGGCAGCCAAGAGACATTTACTGATAACATAGATGCTCTTTGTAGTGTACTTATATATAAATAGATGCTTTTTCATTGCTATTCTTATTCTGTCAATGAACTCTTTGCTCATACGTATACATAGATGCTCTTTGTAGTGTACTTATATATGAATAGATGCTTTTCATTGCTATTCTTATTCCACTATTGTTGATGTGCTAAATGCCTGCATTTACCTGAAATTCTAGTAAAGCTAAATTGTATTCATAATTGGCGTGTGGTCCTTCATTGAGCGTCCTTATTGACTTATACCGAACAGGTGTCAATCAGTCACCTGGATAAGACACTGGTGATCTCGACTGAGATTGTCGGCTAACTGATTGTGAATGCCTGGTATATATTGTGCTATCAGGCGAATGTTGTTGTGAATTGCCCAATGCCAAGTTTTTTGTGCTAAGAGACACAGTTGTGACAAGTGTGTCCCCCCCTGTTTGTTTAGATTATACATTGTTGTCATATTGTCTGTTTTGACAAGAATGTGTTTGTGAACAAGAAGGGGCTGAAAGGCTTTTAGTGCTAGAAAGACTGCTAACAGTTCTAAGAGATTTATGTGAAGTTGTTTTTGTTGACTGTCCCACTGACCTTGTATACTGTGAGTGTTGAGGTGTGCTCCCCACCCAATCATGGAGGCGTCTGTTGTGATAATGGCGTGAGGCACTGGGTCTTGAAATGGCCGCCCTTTGTTTAAATTTACAGGGTTCCACCATTAAAGCGAAGAGTGTGTTTGGCGGTCTATCAACACTAGATCTTGGAGTTGACCCTGTGCCTACGTCCATTGTTTTGCTAGGCACTGTTGTAAAGGCCGCATGTGTAGTCGTGCGTTTGGGACAATAGCTATGCATGAGGACATCATGCCTAGTAGTTTCATTACAAACCTGACCGTGTATTGTTGGTTTGGCTGCATGCTTGATCTTATATTTTGGAACGATTGAACTCTTTGTGGACTTGGAGTGGCAATTGCTTTTTGTGTGTTGTGTGGCTCCCAAATATTGCTGTACTTGGGATGGTTGTAAGTGAGATTTTTGGTAATTTATAGCAAACCCTAGTTTGTGTAGAGTATCTATTACATATTGCGTGTGAATTTGACATTGGAGTTGAGTGTTGGCTTTTATTAGCCAATCGTCTAGATACGGGAATACGTGCATCTGATGTCTCCTTATATGAGTTGCTACTACAGCTAGGCATTTTGTAAATATCCCCAGGGTGCTGTTGTTATCCCGAAGGGCAATACTTTGAATTGGTAATGTTTGCCTTGTATTACAAACCTTGGGTATGTGAAAATACGCATCCTTTAGATCCAGTGTTGCCATGTATTCTCCTTGTTTTAGTAAGGGACCTACGTCCTGTAGTGTTACCACGTGGAAATGATCTGATTTGATGAAGAGATTTAACGTTCTGAGATCTAGAATAGGCCTTAACGTTTTGTCTTTTTTTGGAATAAGGAAAAATAGGGAGTAAACCCCTGTTCCTTTCTGGTGATGGGGTACTAGTTCTATGGCTTGTTTTGCTAGTAGTGCTTGTACCTCTATTTGTAATAGGTGTAGATGTTGTACCGACATTTTGTGCGTTCTTGGGGGAACATCTGGAGGGAATTTCGTGAACTCTATGCAGTAACCATGTTGGATAATTGATAGAACCCATGTGTCCGTGGTAATGTCTGACCAATTGTTGTGGTATTTCGTTAATCTCCCCCCCACTGGTGATGTGTGTTGGGGGAGTGTGACATTGAAGTCACTGTTTGCTACTAGGGGTCTGCTTGGCAGGCTGAAATTTTCCCCTTCCTCTTGGGAACTTTCCTCTGTAGAAACCACAAAACCCCCCTCTCTGGTACTGAGACTGGTAAGTGGGTTTTGTTTGGGATGTGGATGGCTCTGTGGGTTGGTGTCTAAACCCTCCCCTAAGCTGCGGCTTCCTAAATGCTCCCTTGTATTGAGAAGAATAGAGCGCGCCCATGGCTTTGGACGTGTCCGTGTCCTTTTTCATTTTCTCTATTGCGGAGTCCACCTCCGGCCCGAATAGTTGGTGTTGGTTGAACGGCATATTTAATACCGTCTGCTGTATCTCTGGCTTAAAACCAGAACTTCGTAGCCATGCATGCCTTCTGATGGTAACTGCTGTATTGACAGTCCGTGCCGCTGTATCAGCAGAGTCCAGTGCAGAGCGGATCTGGTTGTTGGAGATGGCCTGTCCCTCCTTCTCCACCTGTTGAGCATGTTTTTGATGCTCCTTTGGTAGATGTTGAATAATATCCTGCATCTCGTCCCAATGTGCTCTGTTGTAACGGGCAAGGAGGGCTTGTGAATTGGCGATACACCACTGATTGGCCGCTTGCGATGCCACTCTTTTCCCTGCCGCGCGAACTTACGGCTTTTTTTATGAGGGGGTGGCGCATCCCCTAACGACTGTGAATTTGCCCGCTTTCTTGCAGCCCTCACTACAACTGAGTCCGGAGGGAGCTGTTGTGTAATAAACACTGGGTCTGATGGGGGAGGTTTATATTTTTTCTTGACCCTTGGCGTGATGGCCCTTCCTTTTACTGGTTCTTGGAAAACCTGGTGCGCATGGTTAAGTATGCCCGGTAACATTGGCAGGCTTTGATACGAAGCATGCGTGGATGCCAGAGTGTTAAACAGAAAGTCACCCTCCACTGGTTCTGAATGCATCGTAACATTAAGAAATGTTGCTGCTCTGGCCAGTACCTGTGTGTAAGACGTGCTATCCTCTGGAGGTGAAGGCTTTGAAGGATAACACTCAGGACTGTTGTCCGAAATTGGTGGGTCGTATAGATCCCAGGGGTCTGCATCGTCCTGCGTCATCCCAGTATGTGTGGGTGACTGTGCCATTGGTGTACCCACTGGTGACAGTCGCGGCGAGTGAAGTGGGGACGTTTGTGGTGAGAAATGTGGGGGTGGTGACCGTTCTCTAACCACTTTGGCTTTTGGTTGCATTTCAGTCTCATGAAAAGCCAGTTTTCTCTTAAACTTGAGCAGAGGGATGGTTTGTATTTTCCCTGTGTCTTATTGGATTTCTAGCCTTGGTTGAGTTTGGTCAAGCTCTTCCAAATCCAGTTCCTGCTTGAATCTGTACCTTTCCTTGAGCTGTTGAGAGAGCCCCTGCTCTTCCGTATAGGAAGTCTTTTTTGGCTCCGAAGCCGTTTTTTTCGGTACCAAAACCCGATGGATACGGTCGGTCTCGGCTCCGAGAGGCTCTTTCGAGGTTTGCTCGACTCGACCAATCGGTGTCGACTCCTTTCGGTGCCGGTTTCTCGACCCGAGTCGGGAGACTTCGGCATTGTTTTGGCCTTTTTCGGTGCCAATGATGGTATTTGGTCACCGCCTTTCTTGTGGGTCGAGCCATGGCCTTCCGGCAGTGGCGTCCCCGAGGCCTTTTGTTTCTTTATTTAACCTTGGGTCTGGGACGGGGCAGGTGTACTCACTTTTTGCGCCGTCATCGGTGGACGATCCCCGTCGGAGTCATCCGAGTCCGAACCTTGAATGGAAATTCTCATTTCTTCCTCCTCGACGTCGAGGTGTTGTGTCGACTTCGATGCCATCTACAAATGTCTTGTGCGTCGATCTCTTAGGGTCTTCTTGGATCGAAAAGCTTTGCGGGCCTCACAAGTATCCTCTCTGTGTTCTGGCGATTAATACAGATTACAGACCCGATGCTGGTCTGTATAAGGATACTTGGCGTGATACGTCGGACAGAAACGGAAGGAGGTCCGGTCCATGAGTCTTCGACAAAGGGTGTGGTCGGGACGACCAGGCCTTGGTTAAGTGCGGAAGCCCCGAAGGGCCACAGAAGCGGTCTTGATATCGGTGCCGATACACTAACACTAAACCGGTACCGAACGAGAACAATACCGTCGAGTTTTCGATACTTTAGCTAACTTTCCCAATTCGAAATACGGAGCGAAAAGGAACACGTCCGAACCCGATGGCAGAAAGAAAACAATCTAAGATGGAGTCGACGCCCATGCGCAATGGAGCCGAAAGGGAGGAGTCACTCGGTCCCGTGACTCGAAAAGACTTCTTCGAAGAAAAACAACTTGTAACACTCCGAGCCCAACACTAGATGGCAGGAACAGTGCACAGCATGTGTATCTGCAGCTACACATGCCATCGAATATATATATATATATATATATGTATATATATATATATATATATATATATATGGAAAATGTCACTTACCCAATGTACATCTGTTCGTGGTATGAGACGCTGCAGATTCACATTCTGTGCATTATCCTGCCATCTAGTGTTGGGCTCGGAGTGTTACAAGTTGTTTTTCTTCGAAGAAGTCTTTTCGAGTCATGAGATCGAGGGACTCCTCCCCTTTCGGCTCCATTGCGCATGGGCGTCGACTCCATCTTAGATTGTTTTCCCCACAGAGGGTGAGGTAGGAGTTGTGTATATAGTAATAGTGCCCATGCAATGGAGTAAGTATGTATGTACATAATGTGTCTAAAAGTGATATATATTTACAAATTTACAAGTTTTATTAATATATAATATATATATATATATATATATATATATATATATATATATATATATATATATATATATATATATATATATATATATATAAATATATAACTTTTATCAACTTATAACGGCTACAGGCTCCCGGGGAGGAGGGAGGCCGCATGTGAATCTGCAGAGTCTCATGCCACGAACAGATGTACACTGCGTAAGTGACATTTTCCGTTCAATGGCATGTGTAGCTGCAGATACACATGCTGTGCATAGACTAGTAAGCAGTTATCTCCCAAAAAGCGGTGGTTTAGCCTGTAGGAGTTGAAGCTGTTTGAAATAATGTTCGTAATACTGCCTGTCCTACTGTGGCTTGTTGTGTTGTTAACACATCCACACAGTAATGTTTTGTGAATGTATGAGGCATAGACCATGTGGCTGCCTTACAGATTTCTGTCATGGGTATATTTCCTAGAAAGGCCATTGTGGCGCCTTTCTTTCTAGTGGAGTGTGCCTTTGGTGTAATAGGCAGCTCTCTTTTTGCTTTTACATAGCAGGTTTGAATACATTTAACTATCCATCTGGCAATGCCTTGTTTGGATATTGGATTTCCTGCATGTGGTTTTTGAAAAGCTACAAACAATTGTTTTGTTTTGCGAAACTGTTTGGTTCTATCAATGTAATACATTAGTGCTCTTTTGATGTCTAATGTATGCAATGCCCTTTCAGCTACAGAGTCTGGTTGTGGAAAAAATACTGGAAGTTCCACAGTTTGATTTAGGTGGAACGGTGATATAACTTTTGGTAGAAATTTGGGATTTGTGCGTAGAACCACTTTATGTTTGTGTATTTGTATAAAGGGTTCTTGTTTGGTAAATGCTTGTATTTCACTTACTCTTCTAAGAGATGTGATAGCTATTAGGAAGGCTACTTTCCATGTTAAGTATTGCATCTCACAAGAGTGCATGGGTTCAAATGGTGGACCCATGAGTCGTGTTAATACAATATTGAGGTTCCATGAGGGAACTGGTGGTGTTCTTGGGGTATGATTCTTTTTAGACCCTACATAAATGCTTTTATGACTGGGATTCTAAAGAGTGATGTTGAATGTGTAATCTGCAGATAGGCAGATATTGCTGTGAGATGTATTTTAATGGACGAAAAAGCTAACCTAGATTTTTGTAAGTGTAATAAGTAGCTTACAATGTTTTTTGTGGTGGCATGTAGTGGTTGAATTTGATTATTATGGCAGTAATAAACAAATCTTTTCCATTTATTTGCGTAGCAATGTCTTGTAGTAGGTTTTCTAGCTTGTTTAATGACCTCCATACATTCTTGTGTAAGGTGTAAATGTCCAAATTCTAAGACTTCAGGAGCCAGATTGCTAGATTGAGCGATGCTGGATTCCGGTGTCTGATCTGTTTGGGTTGAGTTAACAGATCTGGTCTGTTTGGTAGTTTGATATGAGGTACTACTGACAGTTCTAGTAGTGTTGTGTACAATGGTTGGCGAGCCCAAGTTGGTGCTACTAGTATTAGTTTGCGTTTGTTTTGACTCAATTTGTTTACTAGATACGGAAGGAGTGGGAGAGGGGGAAAAGCGTAAGCAAATATCCCTGACCAACTCATCCATAACGCATTGCCCTTGGAGTGAGGGTGTGGGTACCTGGATGCGAAGTTTTGGCATTTTGCGTTTGCTTTTGTTGCGAATAGATCTATTTGCGGTGTTCCCCAGTTTTGAAAGTAAGTTTGCAGTATCTGTGGATGAATTTCCCATTCGTGGATCTGTTGGTGATCTCGACAGATTGTCGGCCAACTGGTTTTGAATTCCTGGGATGTACTGTGCTATTAGGCGAATGTGATTGTGAATCGCCCAATGCCAAATCTTCTGTGCTAAGAGACACAGCTGTGATGAGTGTGTCCCTCCCTGTTTGTTTAGGTAATACATTGCTGTCATGTTGTCTGTTTTGACAAGAATGTGTTTGTGGGCTATTAACGGTTGAAATGCTTTCAATGCTAGAAACACTGCTAGTAGTTCTAGTTGATTTATATAAAGCTGGCTTTGTTGAGTGTTCCATTGACCCTGGATGCTGTGCTGGTTGAGGTGTGCCCCCCAACCTACCATGGAAGCATCTGTTGTGATCACGTATTGAGGCACTGGGTCTTGGAATGGCCGCCCTTGGTTTAAATTTATAGGATTCCACCATTGAAGCAAGGAGTGTGTTTGGCGGTCTATCAACACTAGATCTTGAAGTTGACCCTGTGCTTGTGTCCATTGTGCTGCTAGGCACTGTTGTAAGGGCTGCATGTGTAAACTTGCGTTTGGGACAATGGCTATGCATGAAGACATCATGCCTAGAAGTTTCATCACAAACCTTACTTGATACTGTTGGTTTGGGTGTATGTTTAGTATTACGTTTTGGAATGCTTGTACCCTTTGTGGACTTGGAGTGGCAATCCCTTTTTCTGTGTTGATTGATGCTCCTAAGTATTGTTGTATTTGACACGGTTGTAAGTGTGATTTTAGGTAGTTTATTGAGAACCCTAGCTTGTGAAGGGTTTCTATGATGTATTTTGTGTGTCGAAGACACTGTTTCCGAGTGCTGGTTTTTATTAACCAATCGTCTAGGTACGGGAATACGTGTATGTGCTGTCTTCTGATACGTGCAGCTACTACCGCAAGGCATTTTGTAAATACTCTTGGTGCTGTTGTTATCCCGAATGGTAACACTTTGAATTGGTAATGTACTCCTTGGATTACAAACCTTAAGTATTTACTGTGGGAAGGATGTATGGGTATATGGAAGTAAGCATCCTTGAGGTCTAATGTTAACATGTAGTCTTGTTGTTTGAGCAATGGAATCACGTCTTGAAGTGTTACCATGTGAAAGTGATCTGATTTGATGTAAAGATTTAGTGTTCTGAGATCCAAGATGGGCCTCAGTGTTTTGTCCTTTTTTGGTATTAGAAAATACAGGGAGTAAACACCTGTTCCTTTCTGATGGTTGGGTACTAGTTCTATTGCTTCTTTTTGTAACAACGCTTGGATTTCTAGTTGTAATAGATCCAAGTGCTGTTTGGACATGTTGTGTGTTTTTGGAGGCACATTTGGTGGTAATTGTAGGAATTCTATGCAATAACCATGTTGGATAATGGCTAGGACCCATGAGTCCGTAGTTATGTCTTCCCAATTTTTGTAATAATTTGTGAGTCTCCCCCCCACTGGTGTTATGTGTTGGGGATTTGTGACATTGGAGTCACTGTTTAGTTTGTGGGGTTTTTGGGCTTTGGAATTTCCCTATTGTTTTTGGGAACTGTCCACCCCTATATTGTCCCCGAAAGCCTCCTCTTTGGTATTGGCCCTGGTATGTGGGTCTGGCCTGTGAGGTTGAAGGTTCTGTGCTTTGGGCCCGAAACCCCCCTCTAAAGTGTGGCTTCTTAAAGGTGCCTCTGCTCTGTGGGGAGTAGAGCGCGCCCATGGCTTTGGCCGTGTCCGTGTCCTTTTTTAGCTTTTCTATAGCTGTATCCACCTCCGGCCCAAACAACTGTTGTCCATTGAAAGGCATATTCAGCACAGCCTGCTGGATCTCTGGTTTAAATCCGGAGGTGCATAGCCATGCGTGTCTCCGAATGGTGACTGCTGTGTTTACAGTTCTGGCGGCTGTGTCCGTTGCGTCTATAGCCGATCTTATTTGGTTGTTGGAGATACTTTGGCCCTCCTCCACCACCTGTTGTGCACGCTTTTGAAACTCTTTGGGTAGATGTTCAATGAAATGTTGTATTTCATCCCAATGAGCCCTATCATATCTTGCCAATAAAGCCCGTGAATTGGCAATGCGCCATTGATTGTCTGCTTGTGCTGCAACCCTTTTCCCTGCTGCATCAAACTTTCGACTTTCTTTGTCGGGTGGCGGTGCATCCCCCGAAGTCTGTGAGTTTGCCCTTTTCCGGGCTGCCCCTACTACCACCGAGTTGGGTGTTAGTTGTTGCGTGATGTACACAGGGTCCGTAGGGGGAGGTTTGTACTTCTTTTCCACCCTAGGTGTGATGGCCCTGCCTTTGCCTGGGTCTTGGAACACCTGTTTTGCGTGTTTTAACATGCCTGGTAACATAGGCAGACTTTGGTATTGGCTATGTGTTGATGACAGGGTATTAAATAAGAAGTCATCCTCTATAGGTTCAGAATGCAGTGCTACGTTGTGGAAAGTAGCTGCTCTGGAAACCACCTGCATGTAAGCAGTACTGTCTTGTGGTGGTGATGGTCTTGCCGGGTAGCAATCAGGACTATTATCAGATACTGGTGCATCGTATAGATCCCATGCATCTGGGTCATCTTGGCTCATCCCTGTGTGCGTTGGTGATTGCATCATTAGGGGTGTTGCAATTGGGGATAGTTGCGGTGAGTGCTGTGGCAATGGCTGTGGTGAAAAACGTGATGGAGTTTTCTCTTTAGCCACCTTTGCTTTTGGCTGTTTTTCAGTTTCCTGGAAAGCCAGTCTCCGTTTCATTTTAATTGGGGGAAGAGTTCTTATTTTCCCTGTGTCCTTCTGTATATGGAGCCTTCTCTGTGTATAGTCTGGCTCTCCCCTCTCTAGTTCTTGTCTGAACTTATGGCCATGTAGTTGTGATGAAAGGCCTTGTTCTTCAGTAAAGGAGCTTTGTTTTGGCTCCGAGGCTGGATGTTTCGGCACCGAAACCTTTTCCGCAGTCTTTTTTAGCTCCGAAGCCAAATTTTTCGGTTTCGGGGTGCCGATATCTCGGTGCCGAGTCTGGTCGGAGCCGGTATCTCGGTGCCGAGTATACTCTGTGCCGGTATCTCGACCGGAGTCGGATGTCTTCGGCATGTGTGTGCCCTTTTTCGGTGCCGATGCTTGGTCACCGTTCTTATGGGTTAAGCCATGGCCTGTCGGCGGTGGCATCCCCTGGGCTTTCATTATTTTTGTGTGAGTTTTGGCCGGGGCTGTTTTACTCACGGTTTGTTGCCTTGCCGGCTGCTCACTCTCGGGCTCGTCCGAGTCAGGAATGGAGAATGTCTCCTCTTCTTCGACGTCGGGGTATCCAGCCGGCGTTGACGCCATTTGAAGCCTTCTAGCTCTCCGGTCCCGTAGCATTTTCTTAGACCGAAATGCCCGACAGGCCTCGCAGGTATCCTCTTTGTGTTCGTGGGACAAACACAAATTACAGACCAAATGCTGGTCTGTATAAGGATGCTTAGCGTGGCATTTGGGGCAGAAGCGGAATGGGGTCCGTTCCATGAGCCTTGAAGACGCACGCGGTCGGGCCGACCAGGCCCCGCCGGGGAATGGAAGCCCCGAAGGGCTACCGGAGCTCTTCTTTTCTTCGGTGCCGATGTGCTCTTACTAAACCGATACCGAGCGCAAACAATACCGTCAAATTTTCCGATAGTCAACTAACTTTCCGAACCGAAACACGGAGCGAAGAGGAACACGTCCGAACCCGATGGCGGAAAGAAAACAATCTAAAATGGAGTCGACGCCCATGCGCAATGGAGCCGAAAGGGGAGGAGTCCCTCGATCTCTAGACTCGAAAAGACTTCTTCGAAGAAAAACAACTTGTAACACTCCGAGCCCAACACTAGATGGCAGGATAATGCACAGCATGTGTATCTGCAGCTACACATGCCATCGAACATATATATATATATATATATATAAATAAATAAATAATTAACTTAGTGGTGGTCACCAATAGGTAGTTACAGTTAGGATCTGGTTTCCATAGAAAATTTGTTTTTTTACTTATCTATATCTTTGGCACCGGTTGATGAATCTTCATGAAACTGTCCCAACAAATTTGACGCTCACGTCTGCTGCTGTCCTGAAAGTTTTGGGGTGATCCGTCAAGCAGGGGGTAAGAAAAGAAAGGGGGGGTCCCAAAACATGTTTTCTCCATGTTAATTCCCATATGGTTTTTGAACAGGGCTACAGCTCAATCCGCTGGACGGAATCACACAACATTTGGCAGAAAGGTAGCTCTTGGTCCAGAAAGCGCCCTTTTGTTATTTGGTGTAAATCCGTCCAGTAGTTTGTGAGATACTAGAGAAAATTTTAATTTGAATATATAGGGACACGGAGGCTCTGCAAACTCTTCTGATCTCGTGCTGAGATCTGATTGGCTGCCAACACTTCAACAAAGAAGTGTTGGCAGCCATCTTAGGACTCTGCTTCAGCCGGAAAAAAAGATACAAAATAAAAGTAGGGGACAGGGTAGGAACATCCTGACCCCTTAGCTCTGGTGGCTGGGATCCCAGAGGGACCCAACCAGGGCAAAAAAATACTTAAAAAATAAAACAAATTGCTGTGAATTCGCTATGCTTTTTTTTTTTTTTTTTTAAACACTCCTGTGGTTGTTTCAGTAAAGCCCATGTGGGGCCAGGTCCGGGGGCATAGCAAAAATAAAGGAGGGGGTGCAAGGGCCCCCCCTCCTGGGCTTTTCTGAGCCCGGGGAACGCCACCTCCCCGGAAACTAAATCAAATGGTAGGGGTCCCCGGGACCACCACCTCCATGGGTCAAAATATTTTAATTATAGTAGAGGAGGGTCCTGTGGAAAGCATACCCGGACACTACCACCTCCCTGGGGCAATTGTTTCAAAATAAGGGGTGCACAACCCCCCACCCTCCCCCGTGCAGGCCCGTGGACCGCCACCTCCCCGGGGCAATTGTAACAAAATAAGGGGGGGGCGTGCTGTCACACTTACTACTCAGCAGTCCTTAATATCTATGCTACATTTGATCAGTGTTTGCTTAGTAAGTCATCAAAGGAGAGAGAGGGAGAAACAAATACTGGGGTCAGGTCGCTCTCAAATGATAGCCTGACCTTACTGAAGCTAAATGCGAGTACACCACCCCAGGACTCTCACTTGCCTACTGAATGATCTCAATATAAGGAACCCAGTGGTAGCAAATAATACAGTCCTTGGGAGTGGCACTTACCTGGAAGAAAATAACTCAGAAGGGATGTATTATATGGGTCACAGTTCAAGCTACAATTAGGGGCTAACTGATAGAAGCATCCATGCTATTTTATCATTTGAGGGTAGAAGTTCTAGATAACCAAGAGAAAGAATTATGGACTCTGGGGAAGGGGCATAACATCCCAACTCCCCCTAAAAAATGCAAAATCATAACTATGAGCACTGATGCTAGAGAAAAATTAACCATCCCTATGCAGGGTAAAGCATAAATATTTTGATGGGGAACAAAGCTGGAAAATCTTGGTTGATCAGCTCAGTGCAACAATGTCCCACTCAAGGATAAAAGATATGGGGCCAGATGTATCAAAGGGTTTTACCCATTCTGTGTCTATGGGAAAATGCGTTGGTACATATGGCCCATGGTTATTAATGAAGAAGATCCAATCCAACTTTTGTCTCTGGTACATATTTGTACCAGAAGACAACTTAGGCTTACAAAGCATCTCAGGATGGACCTGGATGTCGGAACAAATAGCTTCTTCCCAGAATCAGACCAGCCTTGGAACCTTGGAGTAGGCAGGACTGTACCGACTTTGGCGAGATCTTCAGTGTTAAGTCATGGACTGGATATATTGCAAGGCCACATGGGCTTGATGGTTTAAGGTAACATGACACATTGAATCCAAACTCATTGAAAATCTAGAAGAGAACCTAGGGTCATTTCTAGCAGAATGTTTTCCAGACTTTCCCCAAGATGAATGGCCTGCTGCAGAGTACTGATTGCTGGATTTCAGAAATAATTCTAAATATCTTCTGTTTTGATGTAAGGAAATCAGGAAGTACCAGAAGTTGGAGTGCCATTATACTGAGCTGTATGTACAATTGGTTCTTTAGATTTTGAAGTGAAATGGAATGCTGCTCATGATGGCACTACAACATCAAATCTGATTGCCAGAGTCTGAGGAAAGGGACCAACAGCAGCCATATTCTTTAAGGCTTTTGACCAGTAGCCTACGCATCAGAACCAGGAATGAATGCAGTCAAGGAAAGAAGAATACTTGTGTTGTTAAAAGAGAAATACAGAATAAATGTGAAAGTACGCATGAAAGATGCTTGTCAAAGATGTCCAATGGAATTAAATGGATATAAAGAACTGGAATTTAAAGTGAAATTCTGTGTGAGCCTGCAAGTAAATCGGCATTAGGTTTCTTAAAAAGACCAAACCTAAGCTGTGCAAAGTGTGACGCTCCGTTTATATAACAGAAACAGGAAAAGAACGTAGGAGTAATTGGTAAACAAGGCTATCAGCTGTTAGGACATCAATCATTGATAGCCTAAACATTTCTTATTTAGAAGAGACAAGAGTTAGTAGCCTATCATAGTATGCCTCAAACAGCAGTCCCTTAATAGAATGCAACAATTAACAAATGTAATATTATAAAAAGTGTAAACCTTTAATTCAATATCAAATTCTTCATTATACAATACATAAAGAGCACAACAATACAAGCTGTAATTAAAAAGGAAATGTTTAGCCCATTAATGATCCGTGTATTTCTGATGACCACAGATGGTCCAAAGATTTGCACTATTAAATACATTTCATCTATGTTCCTTCACAACACAGGTCAACCATTGAGGCTGCAAATAAGCATTTAGGGCCAGATGTAGCAAACGGTTTGCGAGTCGCAAACCTGAGTTTGCTATGCAGAAATGCATTTTGCGAGTCGGGACCGACTCGCAAAATGCATTTCAGAGTCGCAAATAGGAAGGGGTGTTCCCATCCTATTTGCGAGTCGGAGTGGTACGCAACTCCATTTGCGACCGCGTATGCGGTCGCAAATGGAGTCGCAGTTACCATCCACTTGAAGTGGATGGTAACCCACTCGCAAACGGGAAGGGGTCCCCATGGGACTGGACCCCAAATTATTTTTTCAGGGCAGGTAGTGGTCCAAGGCACCACTACCTGCCCTGAAAAAATTCTGAAACAAAAGGTTTCGTTTTTTTTTTTTTTAAGTGCAGCTCGTTTTCCTTTAAGGAAAACGGGCTACACTTGAAAAAAAAAACTGCTTTATTTAAAAGCAGTCACGGACATGGAGGTCTGCTGACTACAGCAGGCCTCCATATCTGTGAGTGCCCATAGTCGCTATGGGGCCGCAATTTGCGACCCACCTCATTAATATTAATAAGGTGGGTCTTTGCGACCCCATAGCGTCTGAGACACCGTTCTGCATTGCAAATTGCGAGTTGCAATTTGCGAGTCGCAATTTGCAAAGTTGCTACATCTGGCCCTTAGTTTCAGTAGAGTGTTCAACACTTGCAGGGGTTGGAGGGAAGGGAAAACTATTTGTTCCCTGTAGATACACAGAAAAGAGTTCCCATATCGCCAGGGTATCACCTTTTCAAGTGATCAAGAATTAGGGCTACTTAATTTTACGACTTCTATTTCAGCTGCACTCCATAGTGTAGAATACAGCGTAGTAATTTCACTCCCTGCAGTTAACAGTCTCTTGCTTTTTTAGTAGAAAGTGGAACAACTTAAATATTATGTGTTTTATTCAATAGTATAAGTCATAAAATGGGTTATTTCTGTTTTGGCTATAGCAAAACATTATAATTTACTGACCTTTACTGAGATCCGTCTTACTTTTGACTGCTTCTGAACCTTTGCCAGAGGGTTTTTCCTCTCTTTTTATCATGTACTGGACATTGGAACTGTCACTGGTATAATTTGCTATATAAAAGTAGAAAGCACAGATTTAGACTCCAACATGAAACACTTAATTTAGAATTTTCTGAAAATGAATCCATCATCCTTTCTCCCATATACTCTGCCTTTTTATGTAGCTCACATCTTTGTAACATTTACAGCACTGCCCATTCATTTATGCACTGTGTACTACCACTGAAGTATAAGGAAGAATGACATTTATTTTAAATATTTGTTTATGCTGCATAACAACACAAGGCATTAATATGGCATATTTAAATGAGATTTCCCATTTATGACAGAAAGCCAAAAAACTGCATATACAGTTTTGGGTACAAACACACTTTTAAACACACAATGTTGGGCATTCCATAGTTTGCCAGTGCTACTTGTCTCAGGGGTCCATTCTTGAAAGGTATAACAATCTCAGAACTCAGTTGATATGCTGAAGTAAAGCCCTGGAAATTAGCACTGAGAGAGTAAGGGTAAGTACCATTCAACTATTTGTAAACAAATCACTCCTCTATTTGTTACTTAGGTTAAAAAAAGTATGGTCTACACGATATATTGCAAAACACTTTCTTTTTTCTAGTAAGAGGCACATCTAAACTTCATGTAAATCACATTTTAAGGCTTATTTTTTCCAGGAAAAGTTTGTTTACTTTCTGGTCCCATATTAAATTATCTGTCTCCCACATAGTTGACCACAGGTGGATGGTGGGAGAGTGACATGGACAGGTAGAAGCTGGGGGGGCAGGTGGGTTATTTTCTTATACAATAAGCTTTCTCCACCTGGATGTGGAATACCTGTATGATATAGTTAAATTGGCATAGTAAATTACTAGCTTACATTTAAAACACACATTTGCAATGCAATGGGTCTTGCGTTTGCTCGAGTTAGAGCTATTAGCTTTGTAAATTCCTAAATGGACTTTTCTGTGGACATAAATGGACATAAATTGAAAATGAAAAGTAAAACAGTTGACACAAGAAAGCCAATTCAAAGCACCACGACTGCCGTGAGCGCAAAGGGGGGACACAAAAGGAAAAAGACGTTCGCTCGCAGTCAAACATATTGGCAAACCTGCAATTACCATGTAACAGGGTCGATGGCAAAGACGGTAACAAAACTGCCCCAAGGAGGGACAAAGATAAAGCATTTATCAATAACAACAAAGGATTTTTTAAAGGCAAGCCCATGAACGAGTGATAGTGATGGACGTGCGGTGGCCGTGGTTAAAAGCGATTGCACATTCGACCTAAAAATACAGTCCATATGTTGCTGCAATTTGGCTTGTAAATTTGACTCTCTGAACTCTGGAATTTATGAATATTAGGTATTGGCTTATAGCAATTAGTAGGTTCATCACAATGCATCATTGATCAAGAGGATAATTGGATTGAAAGCTGAGTGTAGAAAGTGAGCAGCAAAAGGTTACAACTGTACATACTATGAGATGTTATGAAATAGAAAGTGCATAGTGAATTTGATTGGTTAATGAAACCTATGTAATTTAGGATGCTGATAGGATATATTTTACCAATTATATGATAAAGCAGCTGTGAAATATTGAGTGCGTGGGAGAATATTTGACTATGAGAGGATATCAATTTTAATTATAAGCCAACCTATTGAAACAATAGAAACGCCATGGGGTACAAATTCAGTTTAACACAGGCAGAGAAGAACTGCCTGAAGAAAAAGATCTGGTTGTCAAGGCATCAGAACCCTAACATATTAAAAGGAGATATATTGTGTTACAGACGATAATACATAGTATGTTAAGAACCTAACAACAGCACTTGGTGTGGCATACTTTCAAAGTGCAAAACAAAATATAGGAACATGATGTAAAGTGGTAACATACCCTGGAATCTCTGATTAATAAGTTGGTATGTGGCATTTTCTGTATCAATAGTATATTTATTATAATATGTGGAAAAAGATGAAAATACACAAAATATTAAGGTGTGAGAAAGTTCCTGAGCTGAAAATTATCTCCCTATAAGAGGATCAGTTTGTGGTGAGTTCAGAGAATAATTTTCTCAAGACATTTATATTATGATATGCTACTATCACACTTCTTATGTTCTGGATTTGTTAATTATTGAGTTCTTCAGATATATTTCTCATAATACTCCAATGCCTATAACTAGATGTCTGACATTACATATTAGGAGTATCTTATAAAAAGCTAGCCATATTGAATCCTAGATACTTACCTAAAGAAGAGTCACCATAATGCTTTTTATTATTTTGAGCACAAAATCACTGGAAAATGAATTCCTTATCAAGAACAATAGAAAATGACAACATTAAGACCACCAAATACAATCCTTGGATCTTATCAGATGATTCTGTTGTTATGTTTAGAAGGGAAACATCATATTTATCCTCTGCACATCCAACAGATTTTGTTCTCCTGAAATTGGATATTATCAACCTTCTCATGAACAAAAACATTTTCCCACGAAAATCTATCAATTACGTCTTTGGCAACCTAGTTGGATGCAGCCTTTTCACTGGAGATTTCCATTATCCAGGGTGGGCAAATATCATAGGTAAAGGCCTGTCACAAATCCTGCCCAGTATATCCTGATCGTTGATTTCAGATTGCTCTATATCATATTGAACGAGGCTACGCGACCATAAAATGCCATGCTATAACCAGAGTAACTCTTAATCCTCTCAGGGGAGGACAGAGTTCACTACAACCCAAGTCAAAGTGGCAACTACCAGCACCAGAGCCTCTCACACATCCTGTATCAGGTAACTTACATCCTCTTGTGCTTCATAGGGCAGCATTCTTGGTGACAACAAACACACCCTATCAATGTAGGCTTGGGCATGAGTTATGTGCCTTTGCAAAAAGGAAAATCCTGAAACTTAACCCCTTTGAGGGATCATCTGCACCACGTAACATATCTAAACTTGGGGAAACCAAATAAACGGGCAGAGGAACAAGTACCTTCTTCACTGCTGGTAAAGCCTTGTTATGCCTCCAGGAGAAAGGAGAGACACAATGATTTCTTGGCTGATAAAGGCAAACCACCCAAAAAATAGAATTAAGATATTAAGGACATGAATTAAATATATGATAAGTCAAATAAAAGACAAGTAGAACCTGATGAAGAAAAATACACACCCAGATTCATAAGTTTTCTAAAATCAAGGCAATAAAAAATGTAATTCTAATATACAGAAATCTGCTTGGTAGTGTTAATGGGGGTTTTGAAAACAGCAAATAGAGATCTGGCAAAGGGATTGGACGGAATATGCAATGAAGTGTACAAGATATCAATAGTAAATCTAGTAACCATCAGAGAAACGCAATTTAACTCAGTACGTGTATGGAAGTTCACATGATAATGGTCGTTCTGAAATACGAATATGACCTCCAGGCCTGCTAGTTGTATTAGAAACCTATCACTTTGTTAAATATTGACTTTATATGCAAACATGTTGACAACTTTAATTACAGTATGGTCTAACCAATTCTGATATACAATAATCAACAGAGTTTTCATTCTAAAACATATTTGCAGAAGGAAATCCAATGTCATCTGACCCTATGATCTAACTATTGCTAAAACAAAACACTTACCATGGTCAACAATAAACGTTAAGAAAGGAAATGAATAACTTACCTGTGACTACAGTTCTCCAGTATTGGTATCTTTCATAGATTCACATGCTTGAATCATCCTCGTCATCATAGTGGAGTCCTACGGTATCCTAAATAAAGCAGTAGGTGAACTACCAGAGGCTCTAAGGGCAATAGATGGCCTCCCCAATAGCCTATCTATGCCTTTTTTTTTTTTTTTTTTAAAGAACCAAACGTCAACTATAACCAATCAGGCAACAACACCCTCTAGAACACTCCATGAGAGGGTATGCCCCTAAGATTTTCAAGCACAAGTGTGACAAGAATTACCTCTAATTACATAAGGAAGCCTCTCAGGGGAGGAGGGTGGGGCTCGTGTGAATCTATGAAAGATACCAATACCGGAGATCCGTAGTTACAGGTAAGTAACTAATTTTCTTTTCAGGTATCGGATCTTTCATAGATTCACAAGTGTGAGTCAGAACAGTAAGACGTTTTTGTAAGTAAACAGTGCAGTAACGTAATTACCCTTAGAGGATGGTGAGTAACAATTTCTACAGACATCTATACCATTAAAGAATATTACTGTATACATAATATGCAACTGTGATCTTTACTGAAACATAATATGAAGAAACATATGAAAGTAATAAAACACCTCTGTGAACAGAGGCCTACCTTATTGGAAGAGATGACGTAATACCACCTGTCCTACCACTGCATCACTGTGGTGTGCAGATTCCAGGCACTAAAGGTGCTCTTCCGCGTTGCAGCTTGGCAAATTGCCTCAAAGAAGATGCCAGCAAACAGAGCAGTCAATGTGGACAATGCCCTTGGGTAACTGTGAGTGGTTTGCCGGCTTCTGAGTGGCACAACTGGATGGCAGCAGAAATCCATCTTGCGATAGTTGCTTTTGTGACTTAAGTACCTTTTGTGGATGCCCCATAAGACACTAACAGTTGGTCAGTCGTTTAAATATTTTTAGTATGTTGCAAATAGAATTTAAAACATCTTTTAATGTCAATAGTATGGAGAGACCTCCCAGCTGGCGTAGAGGGATTTGGGAAGAATGTATGAACTATGACAGGTTCGTTGAGATGGAACCTTGGGAATGAATCTTGGACACATCCTGAGAACGTAGTTCCCAGTGAACTGTAGAAAAGGTTCCTGTGTTGTGAACACTTGAATTTTGCAGACTCTTTCAGCAGGCGTGAGAGCTAGCAATAATGCCACCTTCCAAGTAAGGAACTTCAGTTCTGCCTTGTGGATTGGTTCAAATGGTGATTTTATAATCTGGGACAGAACGACTTTGAGATGCCATTTTGGAGGAGGAGCTTGTATCTGGGGAAAAGCTCTGAATAACCCCTTCAAGAATTGTTAGACTATTCTTTAAGAACAGAGAGATAAAGAGTTTGAAGAACGCCTGTATCTTGAAACGCCAGCAAGGTGAACCTGGATAGACGCATGCTCTAACCCTGATCCAGAAAGTGGTAGAAGGTAAGGACGGATTAGGATTATGTTGGTGGCACCATGAACAGAATCTCTTCCAACTGAGTTTGTATGTTTTAATTGTGGAATCAGCTCTTCCTTTGGACAATATTTCCCTACAATCTTGAGGAATGTCTAGGTCTTTGAATTTGTTGAATTCAGGAGCCAAGCATGCAACTGAAGAGAGGCGGTGTCTGGAAAAAGAACCTGACTTTCGTTCACTGTTAACAGTGTTTTTGTTGCTGGAAGGTGAATGGGTTCTGATTCCGAAAGCAGAAGGAGCTCCGTGAACCAATGTTGTCGGGGCCACCGTGGAGCAATGAGGATGAGCCGGCATGTTTTCTTTCCATTTTCCTGAGAAGCCATTAAATGAGAGGGAATGGGGGAAAAGGGTATGCATAGATCCCTGACCATCTGATCAAAAACACATTCTTCCATGACCCTCACTGAGGTCCCCAGCTTGCAAAGAACCGTAATTTTCGATTATCTTGAGAGGCCAAGAGATCTCTGTTTTGTTTGCCCCATTGTTGGAATATGGCGTTGAGAATTGGTTGACTGAGCTCTCATTTATGACAGACTTGACAGGTTCAGCTCAAGGTGTCCTCTAGAATGTTGCTTACTGGTAGATATTCTGCTCTCCTGGATATCTGTTGTAGTAGGGCCATTTCCAAATTCTTTGAGCTTCCAAGCTCTTGTACCCCACTGCTTGTTGAGATAATGCATACTTGTGGCTGCCCATCCGTATGAGGACAGATGACCCTTGTATTCTTGGTAGGAAAGACTGAAGTGCTAGGAAAATTGCTCTCAATTTCAAGATATGCATGTGCATTTTGGATAGTAGAATACTCCATCTCCCACTTACTTGGAGATCTTGAAGATGGACTCCCTAGCCATCGAGAGAAGTGTCTGTGGTGATTATGAACTCAGAAACTGGAGATAGGAATGTTAGCCCTGATCGGAGATTCTTGGAGACTTGTCACCAAGGATGCGCCTTTCTCATAGCTGGTGTGATCCGAATGAGATCGTCGAACAAGCCGGTCACTTGGACCTATTGCTTGTTCTTGAATGGGTCTCATTCTGAGATGGGCAGAGGGCACCAAAAGAATGGCTCATGACATCATATTGAACAATGACTTGAGGAGACGGACAGAAGAGAACTCTCTTTTGGAAAGATCGTAAGCCAAAGATCGTAAGCCAATAACAATGTTCCTTTGCGTCTCTGCGGACAAGATTGATTCGTCTTGCAACCTATGTAGAGTTGCTCCAAAAAAGGTTACCCTCTGTGAGGGTGAAAGAAGAGGCTTTTAGTAGTTTATCATGAGTCCCTGGGAGTGAAGCAATTGTAGGCAGGTTGTTGCTGCTTCCGACGCCTGCTGAAGAGATGGTGCTTTAACAAGCCAATCGCAGAGTTACAGAAAAACTTGCAGGCCTTTTTCTTGGAGATGTGCTCCTATTGGAGCAAGACATTTGGTCAAAATTCAGGGTGCTGACCTGAGACCAAAGGAAAGAACTTCGAACTGATACTGAGTGCCTGCTACCGCAAAGCGGAGAAACATCTGCTTGGAAATCCAGACTGGTCATATAATCTCCATGAACAAGGATATTTAATATCTCTTGGAGAGTGACCATACAAAAGGATTTTTACTGTAGCTACTTGCTGAGTTTTCTGAGCTCCAGAATGGGACGCCATTCTCCAATTTTTTTTTCCTTTGCTAGGAAAAAGCGTGAATAGAAATCCATTCTCTTCTGAGAGTGTGGGATCTTTTCTATGGCACTCTTGAGCAGAAAGGCTGTGCCTGCTTCCAGAGCAGATGGAGATGGGATGGAGGTAGTCTGTCTGATGGATGAATAGGTGGAATTCTTGTGAATGTCAGAGTATAGCCATACTTGAGAAGATCGAGGAACCAGTTGTTGGTTGTAATGTTCTGGCACTGGTGATAATAACAAGAGTACGTGCACCTAGATATCGAGGCACAGAGGGGGTTTTGCAGCAGGCACTAAAAATTTTTCTTTTCTGACAGTGTCTCTTGACTGTGTTGGCTACTTTTCCCTTGGTTGTTATTTTGAATATGCAGCCACTGGTGATGCACAATATGTTTGGAGCTGTTTTTAGGCAGGGTGAAAAGACGGATAGGGCTTATAAGATTGGTATTGTTCGTATCTGCCACAAAAGGAACAGGTACCTCATCCGCAAGCTTCTCTAAAAGGTGCTTTTCTGAACTGAAGTGTTCTCAAGAAAATTGCTTTATCTGCTTCTGCTTTGATTGCTTATAAATCATAATCAATGTGTTTTCCAAACAACACATCGCCATCGTATGGCATGTCTAATATGTTGGCTTGTACCTCAGGGCAGAAAGTTGTTGCTTAAAGCCAGTACTGCCGTCTAAGAGTGCTGATCCTGCAAGCGGACGAAAACCAAGGGCAGCTATGTCTACATCGCAATCAATAATCTTGGAAGCAGACCTTTCTCCTTCTATTAGTCTCTTTCTTGCTTCTGTGTTCTTGTCATCGGGCAGAAGATACAGATTTGGCGTGATGCCTCACCACTTCTGGCAGTCATACCTTCCCAGAATTGCTAGAGAGTTCACATCACGCACCGTAGTGCTTGGGATGGACGAGAATCTTTTGCCTATATTATCAAGGCTCTTGTCTTCTTAGTCAGGTACTGATGAGATAGGCACTGAAGACTTCTTCAACCGGTGCTGAGCAGCTTGTGTTAAAACAGAGTCTGGTTTGGGTGTCCTACCAAACATGCTGGAGAGAAGTCAGGAGCCTTATATTTCTTATCAATCCTTGGAAGTACTGCAGTCACAGTAGCTGGTGTTTTCATTATCTTTCTACCTTTTCCCCAGATATATACAATTAGGGACTGCCCTCACGGTCTTCCTTGACTGCTCACTGAAATCATAGCAAAAGCAGTTAGACTGCTTGACTGTCATTGGAAGTTGAAATCTCATAGCTACCCTTTCCACCAAAGTGTGAAAACCACCTATATCCTCTGGTGGAGAATCTACTGGTTGAGGTGCTGGGGAGATGGTGCAGGAATAAGATATTCGTCCCACTCATTGGCAGCTGAATGGGTGTCCTGAAGTTCTCCTTCCTCTCTGTCATCTTCAGAGGAAGATGGATAATCTGTTGGTGGCATGGCAATGTTTGAAACCAGCGTCATCTGACGCGGCATACGAAGTGGAGATGCAAGAGGTGGTGGATAAGCAGAGGAGGGTGTTGCCCCCCCAGGTGAAGAAAAACGGTATGGTAGTCCTACAATATTGTTTGTAAGTCTTGTGCCAAGGCCACCGGAAGCTGGACCATGGGTTTATGTGTGGGACCCATATATTGTCTAGACATTTCTCTGCACTGTTGGTGATGATATTCCTGTTCATAATAGGCTGATTCTTCGTCCTCTTCTTCATCATCATCTTAATAATTCACATGGAGCTTTGATGGGCTATGAGATGGCCCAAAAGGCCCATCATTGTCATAAATTCTTCCAAGTCAAACAAGTTACCAGGTGGTAAAGGAGAGATTTTTGTGTGATCTTGAAGAAAATGTTTTGTCATCAAGAATGTCAACAGTGGCAAATCCACCATGAGTAGTGTTGATGGTTTCTTTGATTTTGGCAATGATGTTGTCGGTGGAGTTGCCGTTGCTGAGGTGGTCATCGTTGTCGGTGTGATGCTCATCAATGGCTTGGTCGTCAACTATGCGGCAGTTGCCAGTGCAGTCATCGTCAATGATGTAGCTCTCAACGAAAAGGTGGTAGTCGTCGACTGGGAAGTAACACTCATCGATGATTTTCTATGGGTAGCCATCGACTATGGTTTCAACAGCATTGCTGATGAGGGCTTCATGGCTAGCTTGATCTTAATGAATGAAGTGTCTGTGGAAGGTTTTTAGGCTTTAAAGGCAAGACAGAAGATGGAGTTGAAGGTCAGATTTTACCTCAGAAGGAACAGGATGTTTTCTTTTTAGTGAGGAACTTTTGGAAAACTTACTTATACCCTTGTAGTGACCCCTGCAACCTTTCTCCCTTTTTAGATTTGTCATGTGAGGTGTAAGAATTCTCACTATCTTTCTCCTAGCAGACAACTATGGTCTTTGCTTTAAGTTTTTGTAGCCATAATAACAATCTCCGCTCTCTATCCTTGAAGGTTTTGGATGAAAAAATTCTACAAATTTTGCAGTCCTTTACCTTATGGTGCAGATGCAGGCAATAAATGCAGTCCTTACGAGGATCTTCAAAATGCAGCCTTTTCTTACCAAAAGAACCACATGATCTGAATAGTCCTTTTTTTATAAGGTTCCAACATGGTACCACCAGAGAAGTTTGGATGTACCAAAACTGAGGAGAAAAACTGAAGAAACCAAGCAGAGCTCAGGGAGACTCCCTCCCAACCGACGTGCAGTAAAAAATCTGAGGGACTTCGCCTGTCTTGAGAGTGTTCTAGACGGTGCTGTCGCCTGACTTGTTATAGTTCAAGTCTGGTCGTTTTTTTTAATGGAGATAGATAGGCTATTGTAGTGGCTATCCATAGCCTTTATAGCCTATGGTAGTTTGCCTACTGCTTTATTAAGTATACAGTGAGACTCCCACTATGACGGCAAGGATGATTCAAGCATGTGAATCTATGAAAGATCCAGTACTGGAGAAGCAGTAGATATTGCCAATTGTTCCTTCTTTTGATCCAATATGTTGTTGAGTGATATATTCCTGCAAGTCCAGACCTGCCAGGTACCACACATCTTGCATTACTCCCAACACATTTTATTCATTTTCTCACATCCCCGCAAGGACCCAAGATTCTCACGCAATTTATGGCACTTGGCATGGTTGCAAATGATAAGAAATAAATTCATTTAACCAGAGCACATCATGAGTTTTTTAGTTTTGCAGTATTATATAACAAGAACTTTGCCAGATGACATACAAGCACTCTGAAAAAGGGGCAGAGTAGGTATGTGTTATGATTAGGCATAGGGAGGTTAATCGGTTTTCCAAGAAGGGCAGGATGCTGAGCGCATGACAAGACATGATCCTGGTTACGACAGTCAAGGTCTGCAGGCCTGACCTGTAAACCTTAGTCTCCTCCCAACCTGTAGCAGCCATGCACTGAATGTGTTAACAACGGAGCATGTTCATTTTTGCAAGTAGAGTCTGGGACAAAAAAGCTAATCTTCTCAGGATCAGCAGGGACAGGCTCGTCCATGATAAATCAATCAGACTCCATGATGGAGACTTTGCAAGCGCAGTTAATATAACTAGGATTGGCACCGCAATCCGGATCAGACTCTGGAGTTACTGCTTCCACAGCACTCTAATTAGGTTTTGAAAAGTGCCTTCTCAGATGTGCCAAAGGTTTCCCGTTGAAAAGTTAATGTGCCTGCTGCTGTAAAGGGATGCTTTCTTTGGTTTCTGTGCTGCTGTAAGTTTCTGTGGGATAGGGAGATGGGGTAATGATAGTATGACGAGTTCCAGGAGTGTATCTATTAACAGTGCAGCAGGTGCAGTGGCACCTGTACCCTGGATGAAGGAGCCACTGCTAGAGGTCCATTTGTAATGCAGGGACATTAACTGCCTTGCTATGCCCTTAGCTTGTTAGCTGCCATAGTGGGTTTTGTTAGGACACAGTTATCTATGAACAAATCACAACAATTGTTTTTAGAACATGTTTAGAGTTCAGTTTGTTGTTTAACTCCTCATACATACTATTTTATTTGCTTCATCAGAGGCATCAGGTATTGTCTCACAATGACGCAAATTTCAATGTTACATCCTCCAGGTTTCATACACTGCTCCATCATCCATGCAGTTGCCCAAAGCATTCAGCAATAGTCTACAGATTTAGTTATGATTAATAGAAGCAATAATTCAAATAGCTCCTTTTCACTTAATGTTTTCCTTTTATTTAAAAAAAATGCTTTGCCGGATATAGTTGTTCACTCCAGGAATCTGTATTTGATCTCATGATCAAAGATTTGAATGTTTACAGCAACTACTCAGCTTTTCCTCTTCCTGAAGTCGAGAAAATGAATGCCAGTTGGGAACATGTTAAAATTCTTTCCTTTCTTACTTTCTTCCTCATCACCTCCCTTCCATGCCTCCTTTTTTTCCATCCTTGCATCCTTTAGTCCTCCTCTACCCCCTGTCCTTCCCTTCGTACTTATTTCCTTCCTTCTCCATTATTTCCTCACTTGCTTCTTTTCTTGTTCCTTCCTCCATCCCTTAATTTCTTCTTTTCTGGTCCTAACTCCTTCATTGTGCTTTTATTTCTCCTTTTCCTCTCTTTTTATTCAACAGATATTTTAACTTCCATTTTCCCTCATCGCTTCATTTGCTCTTTTCACTTTAATTTCTTATTCCCTCCTTCTTTATCCATTTCTTGGTTCTTCCTTTTCTTACTCCAGAACTCCTCCTAGTCAGCATTCGTTGCTGCCTTCGGTAATGTATTTCATTCTGAATCCTTTCTTTTCTTCATAGTAAATAACATACGGTCAACACATTCTCTGTAGTTTTCAAAGCTGTCTCAAGCCCTCAAATGACTTTTCCTGAAGTTATATTTTGAGATGTGCATACATATGCTAATTTGGGCTACCTTTTGGGTTGTTGTTATGCTGTCCTGTCCATAGTCAAATGAGATGATTTTGAGGTTCTCCTCTAAATTTCAGACATTGGTCCAAGATTAGGAACTCAGGATAGGTAACATTTTAATTCAGTGTCCTTTAATTTTCTCATCTTGCATCTGTTGTTAATTCTGACCAAATATCCTATATCTAGGTTTGTTACAAGTGCATCATTTCAGTTAATATGAGGGCCACTATTTAGGAAGGGATGGTATGCATGTATCTGGTGTCCTTGTGATTTGGAAGTGTGTTCAAAGATTTTTTAAATAAAAAAAAAAAATGTCAAATGTACAGCTTTTTTTGTTGTTGTCACTCATGCACATACTTTAGAAGATAAATGCATTAGGTATAAGTACTGGTCTATGGGTGGTGTATGTGTGCATATGAGTGTGTTAGTGTTCACAGATAGAATTAAGTGGGGATCATTGAAGATTCAAAGGACAATTTTTTCTAGGTATTTGTTGCTGGTATAAAAAAGGAAAACATAATTAGCTAAAAATACAGGAATGATTGAGAGTCATACATGAAGTAGGCCATGCAGCTGCAATAAATTACACACCATATGTTTGCTACTGTTTCAACAAGGTGATGGGTACTCTGACTGGATTCACTGGGTGAAAGGACTTCCCTGCTGTAACGGATGGCTGGCAAGTGTTCCCGGAGGTCTTTAAATACATTGAAATATTGAGCACCTTTCAGGGTGGGTGGATCCCTCAATCGTTGGGTCCCTCAATCGTTCCTCTACTCCTAGTGAGAATGCAGGTTTTCTGCCTATGTAGAGCTGTGAAAGGTGGTTGGATATGGACTTCAGAGAAGGTTGGTAGTGCTGGGAGTGGGCCCTTGTATGATGAGATCAGAGCCCAATACCCAAAATTCTGCAGCACGAAGACCACTGCTCAGCTTTCCCCCAATAGCTCTTCATCAGCAGGAAGGAGTCATGGCTGGAAGGAAAGAGCTTTCTCCTTGTAATAATAAGGTATTGCCTGGACCTATGTAGCACTGCAAAGGGCTGCTGAACCGTCCCCTCTTATCTTTCTCTTTAATATTGTACATCCATGATGATCATGTTAGAAAAGGAAAGTAGACTTTGGCATTGCATAAACAAAATGAGGGTTGTGGGTGCCATTGAAGCATAGTCCAAATCATTAAATTACACAAAAAGAGTAATTTCTGAGACTTATCTTTTTCATGGATATAATCCTTTATTCCACACTTTATTACTTTGAGTGATGAAGTGTTACTCAAAGTGTCACACATAAAGCATCGAGGTTTGACACATAGACACACCAAAAACAGGTAAATGTCACTTATAAGGAAACTGAAAACTTGGCAGCTATGCAAGTCATATCATCACATCACTCTGCATAATTTCCAGTTAAAATCCCAGGAGAAATAGTATGCACAATGTCAAAGCTGAGAGCCACCAGTAACATAATCCACTGGATAGAGTTTTTTTTCTTTTCATTTGCTTCAGGAGAATTCATCTTTACATGTGGCCACATATATTCAGGGGATACGCAAGTGTAGAGTGATTCATTGCTCAACGTCTGTTCAAGTCCCTGCTTACTTTACAGAGAATGCATGTTGTCAGGACAAAAAGTTTATGTTGCGCTATGAGTGTGTTCCACCTCCCTTAACAGTAACTATTGTGCAGTATGTGGCCAAACTTCTGTCTGGGATTGGGACTCCAGCAAGAGTTCAGAGGAATGAGACGTTTGGAAGGCTGCGCTGTCGAAGACACTACAGGTTCTGATGTTTCATATGCTTTCTGCAAAACCTTGTTGTTATGAGTCAGCTGGCATTTTTGTAAGAAGATCCAGTGTCACTTAGGTCAGTGCTTCACAATAACCTGCAGAACAGCTCCATTTGTATGCTGTGTTTTTACACGCTTATGCATTTGTAATCATACATGAGAACGACTTTAAAACGCTCTATCTGTAATGCATTGAAACTGCAAAACAATTTTTTTAAAGAATTTGAATGTTTTCAAACTTGTGTATGAACTCCAGGTAGCCTCTTACATATATCTTGTAGGGTAGTGTTATGCAATACATATATTGTTGATTACTGAAACTTTGTGGTTTACACAAAGGATCTGAGAAGCATTGGATGATCTGTAGTTCTAAAACATGTCTGACACACTGGACAATCTAATCTGACACACAGCTTGCCCTTGTTATTTCCGTATGAGTGGAACTAATTGTTTAGCTTTCTTGTAAACAATAGCCCTCCCTGACCATGTAGTGCACGTAACCACCTTAAAGACATAGGGCCTCATTATGACCCTGGCGGTCACCAGACTGCCAGGGTCACAGTCGGACCACCGCCAAAGTCCTACCACGACATTATGGCGGTGGTGGAGCCGCCACAGTACAACCGCCTACACCACCAGGCTGCCACCAGCCTGCAGCTTGGTGGTCCAGGCGGGGATTACGAATCTCCATCCACCAGCCTGTCCAATGGCGGTTTACACTGCCATGGAAAAGCCAGTGGAATGGGGGACTCAGAAAGGGGTCTCTGGGGGCCCCAACACAGCCGGGTCGCGCATTCCACTGCCCAGATTATGGGCAGTGGAATGCGCGACGGGTGCTGCTGCACCCACAGCCATATTGCAGCCATCTCCATTAGGAGCCGGCTGTAATGTATAAACCCTGTTCCCCGCTCCGCCCGCCAGCCCAGCGGGGAACTCAAAATAGGGCTGGAGGGGTTCAGGCTGCACAGGCGGCCTGATGGCATTAAGAGTTTGGCGGGTGGCCTCATACATACACTTTTTGACCTGACAACATGCATTCTCTGTAAAGTAAGGAGGGACCTGACAGATGTTGAGCAATGGACCACTCTACACTCATGTATCCCTGAATATACGTGGCCAAATTTAAAGCTGAATCCCCCTGAAGCAAATGAAAGGAAAAAAACTCTATCCAGTGGATTATGTAACTGGTGATTCTCTGCTTTGGCATTCTGCATACTATTTCTCCTGGGATTTTAACTATCAGAACTGGATATTATGCAGAGTGATGTGATGATATGACTTGCATAGCTGCCAAGTTTAGTTTGTTGTGGAGCATGTATAGGACAGGGTGGTGTGACTGCTTGGTATTAATGTGATAACTGGCTTGAGATGTATAAGACCATTTATGGTTCTGTTGGATATTTTGAGAGAGGAATTAAAATTAGTGTTCTTTTGTTTGTATGATTCTGGGAATTGAGAAAGAGTTTGGAAAGTTTATTGATCGCTTACACATACCTGATGTTAATATGCATGTTACTTGGCACTGGACATCTTCTGAGCTTAGAACTTCTATTTCATTGACATGATGGAGGTTTCACTTTTGAGAGACAACAAAAGGCAAGCCACCCTGCATGACAAAGGAGCCGAAGTGCACTTGTGCTTTTTTGCTAATATGGTTACATGAATTGCAGCAGCATATTATATAAAGCCTATTTTGCCGCAAGATTTCTGACTGGTGTATGGATTCTCTTTATGCCTAACTTTACTACTGGTGATAGATCCACTGTGTTTCGTATGTCTAGTTGCTGTTAAGCCAACAAAATTATGATTAATGAAGGAATTTATCGGATTCATGTCAGTTAAATCTAACATTTATGTTAAATAACCCATCCCATACAGGGCAGAAGAGCTATGTGATTTCTCATTGCCCACATTTCTAAGTGTTTCAACATCAAGACAAAAATGTTGATGGTCATATCCATCACCCAGTACTATGCCAATCCACAGCAATGAACCACTCATCACCAACTGAACAGGCAATGAATAATTAAAAAGATCTGCCACATACCAATGACCAACAGAGGACTCTTAACATTGCAGGTCCCAACTAGCAACATACTACGGCCACACCTTGACATTTCACAATGATAATCAGATTTGGGATTACATTAACAAAGCCCATACTGGCAGATCCCTCCACCACTTCTCCCTTTAACCTATGCCTGCTCAGGACCATTAACTTTTAACAAAATATCATAGAATGGATAGTCCAATACAGTAACCAGCTAAGTGTACTATATACCAAATACCAAAGGGACCTGGAGAGCTGCTCAAACCTGCCAGCTTACTAAAAACCATAAACTGCATGCGTATTTGTCACATCTCTTCGTCCATTAGTCTGCTACATGCTGCCTCCCATATTACGATAACCGCAACTGGATGGTCCTAACATACAACATGAAAACACTTCCCAAATAGGATCAAAATACAGATAACACACTTCTAACCAAACACCCTACACAGTGTAGAATGCTACCCATGTAGGCAAGGACTTTAGCTCCCTTCGTATGGGTAGTAATCTCTATATTAATGTTACCATACAATACAACCAGCCTCCTTGTTCAATTCAACACCTGAATGCATCTTGCAAACAAAAAAAGGTTCTCCTATTCAATGAGGTCTGGAGCCATCTTACTAGTTTATTGACCTGTGGCTGAAAACTTAAATTGTTGCCACCTTCTCTATGGCAGAGAAAAAAGATACCAGTTCAGGTTAAGTTGTTTCTATGTAGAGGAAACATGTCTAGTGCTTCTACCCACTGCAGTTCAGTTAAAAACAACACTGCATTTCTAATGTTTGAGAGCATAAAGTTTATTCATATGAATAAATTACCAACTATTCCATTTATAAAAAGTAATTGTTTTATTCCTTGCATAAGTGAAAAAGAGTAAAGGAAATGTGTAACAGAAGATGAATCTACACGGTTACACATTTTCATACTTATTACTCACCTGTATGATGACCAGCCTTACTTCTGCCTATTTCAATATCCTGGCAAGCCTTAAGAGGGAACTTTGCTTCTCTTTTAATTTTGGGTAAGACAGCTTCATTGGAAACATCAACATCTGCCACACAGATCGAGCAATCTGAGATAAGGACTCCAGCAAAAACAATTAACACAATAATGCACTTCAGGATTCCTTACCAAACATTCCCCTCTTCCATCTAAATGTCACTGCAAGATATTTTATACAGGTATTTCCACAAATGTTCAAACTGTAATATTATGGCTCAAGAAAACAATATCCCTATGGCAATTCAGATACTTCTAATCCATGCCCTCCCTCCTTCAAAACTGGTTGGGAATGCCTGCGACATGAGCAGGACCAGAAAAGGCTTAAAAAAAATGCTTTACATTTACAATTTTTGAGGGCCACATGCATGAGCATTTACTCATCACACATAGACATCACCAACTTTCCAGGCAAGTTTCAATTGTTTTTACTGCCATGCATGTTTGGAGACAGCATATGCTTAAAGACAGGGTAGCTTAGTGGTATGAGCAATGGAGAATAAGGAGTAAGGTCATAACAATTTCCAACTTTGTAATTTTCCGTTACTCTGTTGTTCCAATACTCCTAGTTCCTAATTCACTAGCTACAAAATGTCTAGAGGGAGAGACAGCAAATGCAAGGCCAGGCTTCAAGCAAATACAATGTGCAGAACCTCATGGCCAAAGACTGCATTATTTAGAGAAACAGCCTTTGGCATGCAGCCTTTACCACACATGCCTTTTCCACATATCCAAGGTAGGTAGGTAGGTAGGTAGGTAGGTAGGTATATATATATATATATATATATATATATATATATGTTTACATAGGGTAATCCTTACATCATGCAAATAGTAAGTGATTTAATTTAATTTAATTTGAATGGAGTCTTTCATCATGTTGGGGTTTGGCTGGTCAACGGGGGAGCGTGTATTACTTGCGTTTGTTTAATAGCTCAACTCCCATGTTTAGTGATAATTTGAATGTCATGAATATGTTTGTAAATTGTGAAATCATTTAGACTACAATATCCTCATGAATTTTATTGACAATGGTACATTGCCGGTAAACATCATGAATGGCTACTTGGCCAAAACGGTGGTGATTACTATATTAGGCCATTGGTTATAGTCTTTTGTTTTGTGATAATTATATTTTGAATATATATTTTTAAAATAATCGAGATAATAGTATTTTTGGTTGATTGCACTTTGATTAAGATTTGGATTGAATTGGTGTTTATCAAAATTAGTTTAAATGTGGGGTGTGGTGGTGTTTACTTTGATCTGTTTTCTATGTCTAGGGAAACCATGGGTATATTTTCTAAGGGAGAGAGGGCTTCTGTAAATAATTTGAGTGATGAAGAAGACCGCAATGGTTGAAACGCGTAGCCTTTGCAAGCCAAGGAATTGTTTCCTTTAAAAGACTGTTACAGCCTTGCGTAAATAAATCAGTGGTTGTTTGGAGTGCCGTAGTTTGGATATTGTTTGCTACTTTACAATTATTAACGGGTCCTGCGCCTGTAAACGTGCACCGGCTTCGTTTGGCTCGGTCAGCTTAACAGCAAGAACTTTTCTTTGTAAAGTATACATACTACATACATACATACATACATACATACATACATACTTACATAAAATGGTAAGGCTAAATTTAGGATTCTAAGTGTAAAGGTGGTAAGGGTATATTTTAGGGTTTAGTGGTAGGCAGAGGTATAGGGTGGTAATGGGTAATTTTAGGGTTTAGGGGTGAGTAGTGGTAAAGGGTGGTACGAGTAATTTTAGGATTTAGGGGTAGTTAAGGGTGGTAAGAGTAATTGTAGGGTCTGAGGTGGACAGTGGTAAAGGGGTAAGGGTAATTTTAAAAAAGGGAGGGGTTTGGGCGTTTAATGCCAAAAAAGAAAACAATTGCATTTGAAATTAATAAAAATACAGGGCTCGAAAAATCTACTTGACCACTCGCTATGGTGAGTCATTTTTTATGAAGTTGAGCTATTTTTAGAACCTACTCACCCTTTCTGGCGGGTGGACAAAGCAGTGGCATTCTGTTTAGACAGAAACTGAATTAGCAATTACGATGCCTTTAAATCTTATTCTTTTCACATCTGCTCTGTGTTCAGAGACAGAGGTCAAAAGTCAGTTTGTCTTCTTGCAATGCCAATACTTTTCCTTGTGACTGCAGAGTTCCAGGATTTTGTAAGATGAACTGTCTGACCAGTGTGAAATGAAAGGCTGTGGGTATCAGGTCTTTCCTAACCACACAACATTTATATACCTAAGTCAACTTAAACATTTCAAAATATATTTCAGTAGCTGTGAAAGACCATTTTTTTGTACTTGTGTGATGAAAAAATATTTTAATAGGAAGAAATAAAAAGTCAGAACACTTTACTTGGTGATGCGCAAATAAATATTTTTTTCTGAAACCTAATTGTCATAGATTATTGTTAATACACTATATAGTTTTATCAGAAAGCTGCAAGTCAGTGGTAAGGTTTTTGGACATTTCTTGGAAATTTACGGTCTGTAAATGACAGTGCACCTACCACATCATGCTTTAGTAATTTACTTTTTAAAACTGAGTGTTTAAACATAAACTGAGAAACACTCCTGCCCTGATGGCAAAGCTATTAGTAAACTAAGGGGCGAAGCATGCATGGATCATGTGTACCCTTTATGTGGGCTTTATTTATTATACATGGAGCAAACATTTACTGTATTTAATCAAACAAATGAGGACTTTTTTTTACAGTGGAAATGCTCAACTCACGTATTTGAAGGTGCACTCATATGTGAGAATGAAGAAAAAGGCGATTGTAAAATACAACATTTGCATAGGATTACACAATTTGAGACCCGTTTCCTGTTCAAGTACATTACAGTTAGGTCGAGTAGATTGGTCAAGCTACTCGACCTGCATTCTAATAACATTTTTATGATTTTTTGAGGCCTGAAATACATATGTATGCGTGTGTGTGCGCGCACACACAAACACAAACGTTTATCTACATTAAATATACTTACCACACATGGTAAAGACTGCTGTGTAGTAAAGACGTGAGGTAAACTTTGTATGGTAAAGTCATACATACCATTTTTTATGGGAAGAAGCACCCACAGATTAATCCATATTAAAGGCATGCATTGTAGCCCATATGGTTTACCCATTTTCTCTGCACTGAACACCTTTTTATGGAAAGCTACTGAAGCTACCTCATCCATGGTACAATAAGCACAATGTCTCAAAAGTAGATTCAACCCCTACCATAAAATAGAATCAGGATATATATGTGATTATATACCTGTCAATAGTAGCTTTCATTGTTTGGTTTCCTGAACTAAGATTTATATATGATTAAATAAACAAGTAGTGTTAAAAGCAGTGATTCTTTACCAGCATAATGTAAGAGTATAGGAAATATGGGCTGTGTAGTTTACCTAAGCCAACTGATTTAAAGACTGTGAAAATTATTTTCAGCTTCTGATGAAATTCCGACAGAATCCAATTCTCAGTACCACTTCCAGCTTATGGAACACCTAATATTGCTCTTTTGAAGGAAGAGCTGCAAGTTGTCCAAACATTCATAATGAGGTGATGAAGAATTAGATTTTTTTGTTGAAATCTGCAGATTATACTGTAGATGATAGAATGTGTGGCAAATGCGACAAATCATTAATTATGTGGAAAACGCAGTGGCCTCAAAATCAAGTAATTCCAGTGGCCCTGCAAATATTTGTAATGCTTCTCCTCCTGGGTAGGAGAATGCAAGCCAGTCTCTGGGATGTAGTGTCCCCAGAATCTGCAAGAGAATGACCTAACCACTTGTAAGGCACCAACCAGGAGGACCTAGTTTACGTATTGTCGGTCCAAAAACATTCCTGAACCCCACAATATTTTTGGAGAAGAAACCTCTAGACCCTTCTCTTCCTCTGAGACAAAATCAATACCTCTCAACAAGGAGCCTTCTTGATTGCCTGAAAATGTTTTGGTTATGGTTTTTAACAACAAGGTAGAAAAGAGGTGGAATGGAGAAAGGTTTAAGGCAGTAGCTTCCAAAATTATTTTTAGAACCCATAGTCCAGAGTAATGGTGGATGACTGCTGGTAAAAAATTTAAAGTCTGATTACCATTATAAACATATGCTCAATTAATGGTGGTATACATAATAATCTGCATTCCACGAAGGGAGCCATATCGATTTTTTGGTGCTATTAGAAAAAAGCTTAGACTGTGTAACAAGATTGTGTTGTATGTCACAATCAGTACTTCCTTAAAGAATCACTGCAAGGAGTCTGCATTTTTATTTGCAGTCTGTCTTGCCTCAAACGGTTAAAAATGTTTGTGAAGGTTTTTTAAGAAACATTTTGCTGGTTAATAGTTAACTTGGCTGTTATCACTTGTTTTTTTGCATCTTCAAATGGAAAGTCCATAATTGTACCATGATCTTATTGTGTATATCCAAAGTAGGAAGGATGCTGAAAGCGAGGCATGTCTGAATATATTCAAAGCTATTCTACCATGTCCCTAACACCGTGCTTCTACAGCATCATACTTGCTTTGCATTTCCAATGTGCATGCAGCACACTTCAGTCATAAGCTCTTGACACTTTTTACACAATAATCCGCAACATAAATAAACGGGTATTGAATACTGAATTTATTAAAGCCTTAGAGCCTGCCGCAGTTCTACTGGCCATTAATGGCCCTTTCCTTTCGGCTCGGGCCTTTAACGCAGGAGCAGGCCTTTAATGGTCGGTAGAGCCCGCTACGGCGATTTCTAAGGCTATCTTAGAATGTTGACGTTTCCGGGCTTTTACCGGCCAGAAAAGCCCAGAGCACTCCATTGTCTCCAATGGAGCTCCCAACATTCCAATATTCTAATATGCATTGTTAAATTTCTGTAATTGAAGGTGTTTGTTGATCAAATTAACCCCTTCATATGTGTTATAACTCATCCTCAGTTTATCTTTGTTTATAGTTACAGTGGCATGTTCCCTTGTTGAACCTCTTGAATATCTTAATCCACAGCCATTTTTTCCTCGATAATAGATTATTTCCTAGACATTTTGGCTTTCATGAAATGTAACACTATTGTACATCTGACTAAAAAAACTTCAGGTAGTTAATCTCTTTGTCCAAAGCAAAATACATATATAAAGTGTGACTGATATTTTATATTGCTCCTTTTAAATAACATGATTTCTACCAATCACTACCTTCCCCACATCACATGAGCAAACATCATGCAAAATGACATTACATATTTATCCATCCACCTTTTCAGGTTCTTAATATGGACCTTCAGATAACACACAAAGTTCCTATGGCATAGTGTAATTTCAGTTTATTTTCTCAATATTAACCAGGGGCCATTTTATTAATGGTAAATGGAATTGCATCATTTACCTCCACGTTCACAAACTGACGTACCGTAACCAAAATGTGTTAACAGAAGTGTGTGTAGTCTTTGGCCTTCATTACGCATAGAAACATTCCATCTAGGACATTAACTCCAGGTGGGATATGTAGGAAAGCGTAGTATTATGTGGTGTGGGGGTTTGTCCACCATGGAATACTCTCACAATACCCCAACTATGGTCCTTGGATTCACAATAGTAAATTCCTAGCCCAGACCTAGTAGTGGACTGAGGTCGAGAAATGGTTAATACTGGGTCCACTGGAGGTCCAATGAAGTCTCAGACCGTGTCAACACCATGTGGGAACCTTTTCACTAAAAGTGACTAAGATAGCATTATACTCAATGAAGCGGGGAAATGCCCCAGGCCCTGACTCCATCACTGGAGATGTGTTATTTTCAGAGCCTTAAGTCGGGATCCCATACTTAAACTTCCTCACCAATGCCGTTGCCAGAAACAGCTCTGTGCCGGAGTCACTGAAAGAGTTTCAATTTACAAGAAAGGCCCAAAAGATAATCCAGCTAATTACAGGCCTATAAACCTGATAGATACTTCTAAAATAATATTTGCAAGGCAAGTTCTATTTAGGCTACAGGCCTCGATGAAGGAGCACCAGATCCTGTCAGATTTTCAGGCTTGCTTTCGAGAGAAAATCAGTACTTTGGACCAGCTGTTCAGATTCTCTGCCATTTGCTGGAAATACATTACCCTGAGAAGAGATCACCTTTAGGTGGTCTTTATGGACCAGAGGGCCGCTCTCAACCTAGTTCCTAGGTATTCTCTGTGAGAAGTCCTGAGACAGCTTGCCATTCCAGATGATCTCCTAAGTATTTCAATTAAAATCCACGCTGACACATACACACAAGTAGGATGGAAGAGCCATGGGGACCTCACGGATAGGATTCCCATCAATGGTGGGACAGGGGTGCGTTCTAGTCCCTCCACTACACTGTTTGTAGATCAACGGTTTGGTAGGTTGGTTGAAGAATTGTTCACACGATGCTCCAAAATCAGCAAATGTCAGCACTCCCATTTTGATGTTTGCTGATGATATCTTACTTATCTCATGCATTCCTATGGGTCTTCGAGGTTTGTTGGGGGAGTTTCAAAAGTTTTGTGAAGCTAGAGGTCTTGAAATAAATGCAGGGAAAACAAAGTGCACAGCCATCAATCCTCACTGCTCGTTTAAAGGCAAGATGAAGGTAGATGGGACATTGATTGAAAGGGACAGGTGCTTTGATTACTTAGGCTTGTCTTTTAGATAAACTTTCTTGGGCCCCCCCAGCTTGATAAGAGTAATACTCAGCTGCAGCATAGATATATTCTGTCATCCTAAAAAGGTATAAACAAACATCTAGTTGGACAATATATCTGGTCCTCAAGTTGTACAGAGCTGTAGCAGTGGGAGAGGCCCTCGGTGGGGTGGAACTATGGGGGGTATAAAGACACTAACTTGCTGGTTTGAACGGGAAATCTTTTTTAAGAGCATTACTTAGCTTACCCAGCAGCTCCCCTATGTTGCCCCTAAGTTGGATTTGCATATCCAGACAGTTGACCACATTTGTAAACTAAGGATGTTTAAACATTGATAGATTACACATCCCCTCTGAGTTGGCCTCGTACAGAATGACACTGAAGGAGCAAATTGCTCTAGATATTAATTGCTCCACGCCCTGGTTAAAGGCAATTGAAGATCTCTGCCAACCTATGCATTTACCAGATCTATGGGAAAAGCCGGAAATCTTGTCCAGTAGCATGGGCATTCAGATCAAGAGCAGATACTGGAAGCAAATTACTTGGGAATTGTGGTGCGAGTGTCACCCGGACGGACTGATAGATAGGTTTTTGGCTTACAAATGTGTACCAAGGTTTGAGAGCTTTATGGACAGGATTGCTCCTTACCCAGCCAAGGGTCCGTACTTCCGTTTTAGAATTGGCATACTTTCCCTCTTTTGGGCCTCTTTTGTAATGTTATACTTCCCCTTAACACACGAATTGCCAAATAGAAGGGAGTTACAAATGACATTGGCGAGTGTCCATTTTGTCCATTACTTAAAGAAACAGAGGCACACTTTCTATTTTTTTGTCCCAAGTATACAGTCCCCTTCACAAAGTGGATTATACCTTTCTGTCGACTTTTGGGTGTCGCCTAGACTGTGGAGGCAATGCGTTCACTTAGCTTTGATATTTGATACTCATGAGTCAGTAATTTTTACTCTTTTGAGATTTTCAAACTGGGACTGGAATACAAAAGAGAGAAGTCTGAAGTAGCGTTACTTAATTTGCTTGAAATTCTTTCCGGGAGTAAATTGTTATTAATGTGAGGTCTGTGTCTTGGTGGGAGGAGGGCGAAAATAATGTCTCAATCTCTTGGCACTGGGATTAAGTTGCTACCAGATAGGAGTTCTAAATCAGTGTGTACCATAATAATTTTATATTTTTGGCTAAAGTGTAAATCTTCCTAAATTATGTTCATATTGGATTAATCAAAGTTGAGGCGCACAGCGATACATTTATATACACAAACAAAGTTGCATCATCATTACTAGATCCCACCCCCTCTCCGTCAACACCAGCACATAGGTACATGGTCAGGCAAGCTTTGAGACCTAGGCCTGAGGTTAATGATTGACAGGTCACAGGTGGGGCAACACTTAGCCGAGAGCCAAACGCACAAACAAGAAAACAGACCAGATCCAACAGAAAGGCAGCAATACTACAATAGTCCCCGGAGATTAGCCCGAATAAAGCACACATGGCCAAATCTTTATTTCGGTTGCACATTATGGGCATAAAAGAACATCATAAGAACACAAATTAAAAAGTACCAGATGAAATACAATAAGATCTTGTCACAAATATATGTATATCCTCAAGAGAGTGCATTAGATGATAAAAAGTATTAGGACTGCATAAGATCCATAATCATGAAATATTATAACATGGGATAACAGAACATCCCTGAAATCCAACCTTTGACTGCCACAGAGTTAAAAGAGAAAATAATTTGTGATATAATTTCAATAAAGTTTTCTGTCACCAGAGATCAAAGGCAAGAAGTCCCCGTAGCAAGTGTCCAAGATAATCAAGGTACTACAAAAATTCAGGATGTCTAACATACCTCTTCAGTGTGTATGTAACCCTGAGTATGTGGGTCCATAAAAAGCAACTGTTGCTCAAACGAAAATTTACCTTAAAAAATACAAGAAAAGAGGCGTCTGGAAAAACAGGAACTGTTCGACTGATTAAACTATATGGCTGGGAGAGCAGTTATATAACCAGGGTCCGAGGACTGCCTCACGTTGTACATCGTATTGAAGCAAGTTTTTATACATTTCTCTGAGAGTAATAAAACCATAAATGACGTTCTTTTCCTCAAAAATGTGAACAGTTGTCATGGAGTCGTAAATACACTTACAGAAAGTGAACGCAGGTGGGCCTCGACCTGCCATCAACACAATGTGGGCCAGCAAGTATGTGTCAAGGTGTCTATCCTGAGGGGCGCGTGGTTACTGCGTGTTTTGTGTCCTCATGTGCTAAGTGTACTGTGTGCTGTATGTGATGTGTCCTGATTGGCTAAGTGTACCTAACTACATGTGGCATCTAACTTTATGGTGTTTTTGGGAACGCAAGCATCCCTCTGGCCATGTTTTATTGGGGTCCAATCTCCGAGGACCATTGTGGTGTTGCTGGTTATCTGTCTGATCTGAGTTTTCCTGTTAATGCGTTTGGCTGCCAGCTAGGGGTTACCCCACCTGTGACCTGTCACAGGCCTGGGTCTCTGAGCCTGCCTGACCACATACCTACGTGCCAGGGTTGACCGAGAGTTCACTACAGGGGAAATTTAACAATGGTGATGCAACTTCGTTCATGAATATAAATGAATTGCAATGTGTCATGTCAATTAACTCAATATTAACACTGGGATGCATCCCTAAACAGGAAATGCCTGCAAATGTCCTTAAATGGCCAGAAATGTCAAACACACTTGGGGCTGAGTGCAACCTGGGAAGCTCTCTCTATGGGGAATGAAGTGAAAGACAAAATACAGAACAACAAATATACAACATAAGTGACCAGCTGTTAGGGGGTGATACATAATTTGGGTAACCACTCTCTCAAACCACCCAAAGGACTCCGAGTTGGCTTGTGGTTCCACGAGGACACTGGGTGGTCAGTACAGGACCGTACTCTGCACTCCCAGGGGTATACAAGAAATGTTAGGTATCGGAGAAGCATACAGAACAGCTCAAAAATAAACTCTTCAGAGAGAAAACTGCAGGGATTCAGAGCAGTACAATTCCATGTGGGGTCAAGTCTAAAAGGGCTGTTAAAGCTTGGGGGCTGTCTACTTAAAAGGGTCTGATCGGGAGATACACTGTCAGTTAAAATTGGAATGAGATGGGGAGTGGTAGATGAGGCTATACCCTGGACATGATCCTGGCAGCAAGTATAGTATAGCAGCTGGTAAAGTGCAGTGGTAATAGGGCAGCATGGGTATCATGATGCAGTACATACCATCTTCCAGCGTGGGTTCCCTCCGTCGATGGGTGTTAGTCTCGGGTAACTGGCTGCGTTTGTGCCTTACCCTCCTCTGAGGGCATCGTCTGAGTTAGAGGGCTCCAAAAATGTTTCCATCCTATCCTGCATCTGGTAAATGAGTCGTTCATAGGACGCAGTCTTGAACAATTCAGTCAGTCATTCTGTAGGAGTCAGCCTCTTTTGGGAGTGAGGGGTTTAATGCCAGTGGCGTAGGAAACAGATCTTTGTTGTCATGGGAGTGATCGCTAAAAGGCGTAGTGCAAGACTGATCAGCATGGGCATATCAAGTCTGGGAGGAGGCACTGCCAGCAGTCCAGTTGGTATAGGAGGTCTGTAGAGTGTAGTTTCATGGGCATCCAGTGCCAGTCCTAGAATGTCTTAAAAAGGGTAAGGCTTCAACCTAGATCCTCTAACTCCCTTTTCAAGTTCCTCCAGGAGGTTTTTCCAGTCCTCTGAGGAGTATTCTGTCAGAAGAATTCTCTACCATTTGCAATGCAGATGTGACAGGAGGGGTTCGGAATGTAAATGGTGTACTAGTGTATTATAGAACCGAATACTACTCCCTTAAAAGGCCCCAATGTTTCAAATATGGGAAAATTGGAGAAAAGGGGAGTCCCCATGGTGAAGCTCCCATTATCAAGTGAAAGGCCCTAAGTAGTACGTACTTCATTTTTGCAAGTTTGGGAGATGGAACTTGTCCCTCAGGGAAGGTAAAAGCTTCAGGGTCCCTCTTTTGAGGAGCTGGTCAATCGTCACTATCCCCTGGGAGTGCCATGCCTCCTACGCTATAGGTAATTTGTCAACTAGTATACTGGCATTATGTCAGATTGGGGCACCACTGTGCATATAGGCATTCCCTTTGAGCAAGCAGTGGGAACTGCGCCATGTCTGCACGGCAGCAATTAACACTGGGTTGTAGGCTTGCGAACTAGCTGCACTAGGGACACAAAATGTGTAGAGACTATGTAGAGACCAAGACCCCCGTGTATGAGGTGGCGTTCAATCTGCACCCAGAGTGGTGGATCAGTGTGCGTTGGTAAGAGATAGATCAGATGCGATAGGAAAAGTGCTATGGCATAGTATTCCAGGGTTTTAGAGAGACCTATATGAAATGTTTGATTCTGCCGTCTACCCCCCTCAATACTGAAGTGCGGACCATGATTGGGAGCATACCCGGGACGTAAGTGAAGCAAGGTACCTCTTTCTTCTTAACCGCTTAGACCCTACCCCATAATGAGAGATTTAGGCCCTCATTCTGACCTTGGCGGGCGGCGGAGGCCGCCCGCCAAAGTCCCGCCGTCAGGTTACCGTTCCGCGGTCGAAAGACCGCGGCGGTAATTCTGACTTTCCCGCTGGGCTGGCGGGCGGTCTCCTTCAGACCGCCAGCCAGCCCAGCGGGAAAGAGGCTTCCACGATGAAGCCGGCTCGGAATCGAGCCGGCGGAGTGGAAGCTGTGCGACGGGTGCAGTTGCACCCGTCGCGTATTTCACTGTCTGCGCAGCAGACAGTGAAATACATGTAGGGGCCCTCTTACGGGGGCCCCTGCAATGCCCATGCCAGTGGCATGGGCACTGCAGGGGCCCCCAGGGGCCCCGCGACCCCCCCTACCGCCATCCGGATCTCGGCGGTCCGACCGCCGGGATCTGGATGGCGGTAGGGGGGGTCGGAATCCCCGCGGCGGTGCAGCAAGCTGCGCCGCCGCGGAGGATTCAATGGGGCCGCGGTACACTGGCGGGACCCCGCCAGTGGTGCCGGTCCGACCGCCGCGGTCGGAATCCCCATTGGAGCACCGCCGGCTTGTCGGCGGTGCTCCCGCGGTCCTCCGCCCTGGCGGTCAAAGACCGCCAGGGTCAGAATGAGGGCCTTAGTGTGGTACACAGTGGTTTTGATTGATAGAGGATCCAGGTTAACAGAAACAGGTTGGTCTAGCTAGACCATTGGTATTATAAATCCCTAGATACTTACGACGGTTGGGCACAACTGGAACTGATAAGGTGCAATGGCCACTCTCATCGTAAGCCTGTCCCCATCGTGGTGCTCCCCTTGCCCTCCATCCCACCGGTGCCCTCACTGCCTGTGGATTCGGCCTCCAGGCCCATGTGCGATGCAGCTCCCTCTGTCACCGGTGCCTCTGCTCCTCCGTCAGATGATGCTAATGCACACAAGGACAGTATGACAAAACAAAAAGGGAGGGGAGAGACAGAGGATACACTTAGTCAATGCCAGCAACACCACCACTGTTGGCGTACACAACACACAGGGAGCAGCCCTATGCACTAGGCCATGCACTTCCAGCTACTAAGATAGTCACCAGCCCATGGGGTACAATGCCTACCGCCAATCAGCTGTACACCTGAAACCCATAGGACCATGCCCAGTAGTAGATGCCCACTAACACCATTGGGGTAGGAGTGCTCCAGAGCCTGCCCAACAAGGGATCTACTCTGCCTTCTTCGACCTGGCCTAGGGGCACCCACAGCCCACATCCCCCACCCAGGTAATCCTTAACGCGTGCAAAATCAGGATTCAGAATCTGTACTCACCCGTTTGTGGCTGCTGTGATGCCTTCAAGCACCCACCCAACTCCGGATAGGCCACCTTCAGGATGCAGAACATCAGGGGGGTCATGGTGCGATGGGCACCCCTTCCTCGTTGGGGGCCAGCCCCAGCTGGGACTCCGCCGTCTTCTTTGTCCAGCGGCGCAGGTCCTCCCACCGTTTGCAGCAGTGGTTGCTCCGCCTTTCAAAGACCCCAGGGTCCGCACCTCCTTGGCGATGGCACGCCAAATACCCTTTTTCTGGTGGGCGCTGACCTGCATGGAAAAGACAGCAGAAAAGGGAATTAGTCAACAGTGCGGACCGTCACACTCATGGCCCACCAGATCCCTCCCATCCCCTGATGCACATACATTGACCACCATACATGCAGCACCCTAGCCAGGAAGCCTCTGCTCCCCCTACATGTGGCTTACATACACAGCAATCCCTACATTCATGGCCCATGCATCATGCTCATAGTGTTCTCACCTGTTTGTCTGGAAGACCGTAGATTAACGTGTACTGGGGTAGGACCCCATCCACCAGTTTCTCCAACTCCTCCGCAGCGAAGGCAGGGGCCCTTTCCCCAGACACGAGCCATTGTCGCTTCCAGACACAGGTCACAGCAGCACTTGCAGTGTAGGTCCTTTCCTGTTGAAGGTCAGGTAGCAAGTGAGTGAATAGATAGAAAATGGCGGTCACGTCCGCAGCGGTGCGTACCGTCACCGATGGCGTACATCGCCATTGGCTCCTGGAACCCATAGGGCCCAATGATAACCAATGCGAAATTGTGCGGCAGTCTTCGACCGCCTACCGCAACGGCGCACAACACCAGCGGAATTACCTCATTTCCACTTGTCCCTCCTCACAGGTCAGGCAGCCGCCATTTAAGGGGGGCACAAGGCATGGGACCTAACTGCGTCACAGCAGACATTGGCACAGCAACTGATTTTCAGATTCACATGCTGGTTCTGTAAAGGGAAAAAAGCATCATTAGTGCAATAGATGTGTAAATATGACCCACTGATCACCACTTTCTTCCATAGGCGTCAACCGATGAGGCTGAATATGAGGTGGCGACAACCTCAGGTGTACAGATCCCTGGTGGACCTTGCGACAATGGAGGGCAGACACATTATCATAACATACAGACTTGATCGGGCCACAATCCAAGAACTGTGTGCCCAATTAGAGCAAGACCTGATGTCAGCTATCTGCCAGCCCACAGGAATCCCCCTCTAGTGCAGGTCCTGTCAGTGCTCCATTTCCTGGAAAGTGGTTCCTTTCAAACTACAGTGGCCATGGCATCAGGGATGTCTCAGCCAATATTCTCAAACGTGTTGACCAGAGTATTGTCAGCCCTGCTGAAATGCCCTGGGACATGTCGCCAACATCATTGGTGCCATTGATGGTGCCCCAACCCCCCCGGAGAATTGAACAAGTTTTCAGGAATAGAAAAAGCTATCACTCTATGAATGTGCAGATGGTGTGTTTGGTGGACCAGTACGTCTCCCATGTGAATGCCAAGTATCCTGGCTCTGTGCATGACACCTTTATCTTGAGGAATAGCAGCATCCCATATGTGATGGGCCAACTCCAGAGGCACCGGGTGTGGCTAATAGGGGAGCCCAAGGTCCCCACCCACTAATAGTAGGTGTCTGGGTATGGGGTTGTCCCTAAGGGTTAGTGTGTGTCAAACAGTTGTCCCTCGATATTTGCAGCTGACTCTGGTTACCCCAACCACTCATGGCTACTGGCCCCAGTGAGGAATGCCAGGACAAGGGCAGAGGAACGTTACAATGAGGCACATGGGCGAACAAGGCGGATAATTGAAAGAACCGCGGCCTCCTGAAGGCCGGTTTCAGGTGCCTCCATCTGACAGGTGGATCCCTGTACTACTCACCAAAGAAGGTTTGCCAGATTATCGTTGCATGTTTCATGTTGCACAACCTGGCCTTGAGACGCCAGGTGCCTTTTCTGCAGGGGATGAGCCTGGAGATGGTCTTGTGGCAGCAGTGGAGCCTGTGGACAGTGAGGAAGAGGAGGCAGAGGAAGAAGATGTGGACAACAGAAGTAATATAATACAGCAGTACTTCCAGTGAGACACGGGTAAGACACTGTAACTTCACTTTACATTTCAGTTTTCTGTTGGACATTGTACATGGCAGCCTGATTTCCCTATGTCTATGGCTACTTACTGTACCCTTTGGCATCTCTATTTTCAGATCTCTGTGGCCCACTCTGGCGTGTTTACTGCTGCCCACTAAAGGTCATTCCAATGAAAATTTGACTGTACATATGACTTGATAATGTTGTACTAATACATATTTGAATCATTTGACAGACTCCAGATTTGTATTTGTCCCAAGGGTGTTTATTTAAGTGCTCATACGTAGGTGAAATGGGCTGGGGTGATGGTGGAGGAATGTCCAGTTAGAGTCTAGTCTCTTGGTATCACAGGTGCATTGTCCAATGGGGCATAGGAAGGGGAGTAATGGCAGCTCAAGGTGGACAGGGTGACAGAGTGGGACAGAAGGGTGACAATCAGGAGAGTCCTATTTCCTGGCAGGGGTCTTGGCAATGTTCTCTGGCTTCTGCCTGGATCACAGGGACCGTTTGCGTGGTGGTTCTCCTTCTGTATGGGGTGGGGTGCTGGTGGCCTGTTGTTCCAGTGGCGGGGCCTCCTGTCCACTAGCGCCCGCAGAGGTGGAGGGCGGTTCTTCGGTGCGGCTAGTGTCAGGGGCCCATTGGTGTGCCACTGCCTCCCTCATGGTCTTGCCCATGTCAGCCAGCATACCTGCAATGGTGACCAGGATGTTGTAGATGTTTTTTAGGTCATCCCCAGGTACTGTCCCTCCTGCAGCCGCTGGGTCTCCTGCAACTTGTACAGTATCTGGCCTATGGTCTCCTAGGAATGGTGGTATGCTCCCAGGATGTTGGTGAGTGCCTCCTGGAGAGTCGGTTCCCCGGGCCTGTCCTCCCCCTGTCGCACAGTAGTCCTCTCAGCTTCCCTGTTGCCCTGTGCCTCTGTCCCCTGAATCGTGTGCCCACTGCCACTGACCCCAGGTCCATGATCGTCCTGGGTTTGTGGGGTTGCCTGGGGTCCCCGTAGTGGTCGACACACTGCTGATTGACATGTCCTGGGGACAGTAGCATGGGCCCGCTGGGTGGGTGCTGTGCTGGTGTTTCCTGAGGGGGAAGGCTCTGTGGCTGGTTGGAACTGAGGCAGGGTAACTGACTGTCCGGAGGTCCCCGATGGGCCAGGCTGGTCATCCTGATTCAGGCGTGCAGAGCCGCTGTCATCACTGTGGGGCTCTTCTGGAGGGGGACTGGATGTTGCTGGCAAATCCTCTCCGGTGACGTTGAGTAGGGGTCCTGTGGTGATGAAAATGCAGTGTTATTGTATCTGTGTGTGCAATCTTGTGCATTGGTGTGTTTCCCTGTATGGTTGCGATAGCCCTGTCAGCTTTGCCTTGTGTGCATGGTGATTTTGTGGGCTAGGTGATTCTCTCTAATGGGCACGCTGTGGTGATGGGTGTCCATGCAGGTCTGTGATGGGGGTCCATGGATCAGTGTTACATGCAGGGCTTGGTTATGGGATGGGTGGGTTGTGATAGTGGAGTATATGTGAGGAGGTGGAGTGATAGGGGTAGGAGTTTGTGATGGCATGCAGGTAGGGTGGGGGATATATCAGTAAAGATTTGACTTACCAGAGTCCAGTCCTCATGCTACTCCTGCGAGGCCCTCAGGATGCATAATTGCCAAGACTCGCTCCTCCCATGTTGTCAGTTATGGGGAGGAGGTGGGGGTCCACCGCCAGTTCTCTGTGCTGCTAACTGGTGTCTTGCAACCATGGAACGCACCTTCCCCGGTAGGTCGTTTCACCTCTTCCTGATGTCATCCCTTGCAATGGACGTCTATTGCACCTGTGACCCGAATAGCTGTGGCTCTACCCGGATGATTTCCTCCACCATGACCCTTATCTCCTCCTCTGAAAACCTGGGGTGTCTTTGGGGTGCCATGGATGTGGTGTGACTGATATGTGTGTTGTGTGTGGGGTGATGTGTTGAGGTGTGTGCTATGAGGTGCGTGGATGGTGTATAGGTGAGGGTGTTTTGTGGCTCGGATTGAGTGGGTGCTCCTGGCTTCTATCTCTCTCAGTTGCCAAAATGCTTGGGTCGTAAAGGGTTGTGGGTAATGTGTGTGTGTGTGTTTTATAGCGGTGTGGGTGTGTGTGTCAGGTGTATGTAGTTTCAATTGTCCAATGTGGTGTAGTTTTGTGTGTGTATTTTGAGCGCAGCGGTGTGTACCGCCAATGGTTTACTACGGTTGAAAGACCGCTGCAGTGATTCGTGGGTCGTGATATTGTGGGCGTATTCCTGTTGGCGTAACAGTGTGGAGTTTGATACCACCAGTTTAGCACTGACCTTTGGTCTGGCAGACTTGTGTGGGTGTCTGTATTGTGGCAGATTTCTCAGTGTGGGTCATAATACCTGTAGCGGAATACAACTGCGGTCACGGTATGTTGGCGGCCGTCGGCACGGTGGTAGGCGGCATTTACCGTCAGGGTTGTAATGAGAGCCATGGTGGTCTGCTGAACTTAGCAGGCCACCATTCCTTTGATGGCAACGAATCACAGTGGTTTACAAATTGCGACCTACCTCATTAATATTCATGAGGTAGATCTATTTGCAACCAACTAAGAATAGATAATTTAGAAATCAGGGCCAGATTTCACTTTAGTACACTGGTAATAGCAATTACCAAATAGCGATTCGAAAAACATCGCTATTTCTAATGTTTGTACGCCTAGCCCTTAGTATTTAAATAAGAGAAATTGATGGGAGACAATCAAATCAAAAGAACTGCAGGCATGCTATGGCATAATGTAGACTCTGAGGACAATACCACAGTTATTAAGGTGACTGAAAATGTCACTGTACATTACAGCTGCCTGAAAGATATAGCCTTGCTGGAAAAGTGCATAATATACATTATATGTGATAGAGACTTCTAGTTGCTGATTCCTTACCTTAGAATTTTCCCCCCAGGCGTCAGACTGGATACAGAGATTTTTTTCTTCAAGCAATACCCTTGCATGTCGGGAGGTGGCGTTGGTCGACTCTGCGGGCATCGTAGTCGCCGTGATGACATCGAAGTAGTACATAGATGGCACCTCAGCACAGTGACAATTATTTTCTTTCCGCGCCACACGCTGATCCGGAGAGGGCTACCCTTGTCTCTTTTTGACAGAGTTTGACAGTTTTGTCAATTTTTTGGGTGAGTCTTTGGTGCGTCGTGATGTCCCCGAAGACCGGTTTCAAGCCGTGCAAGGACTGTCACAGCATGATGTCGGTGACGGATCTGCATCAGGTCTGTTTGTGGTGCTTGGAGCGCCTGACGGAGGTGCTTCAGCAAGGGGCTTCCACGTCTGAGCCCCTTTTGCCATTCAACGAAGCACTCACCAATGTCCTTTTGGATACTTGGTCCAAACCGAACACAGGGGCTCCTGTGAACAGGACTATCACACGCCGCCATCGGCCTGCCCCGAACGACCCTAAATTCCTGTCCCAACACCCCACGCCTGAGAGTCTTGTCATCCAGGCTTCCTCTTCCTCAGGCGCATTCCCTTCCGCACCCCCGGACAGGAAATCAAAAAAGTTGGAACAATTTGGGAAGATGTTTTCTTCCTCCAGTATTGTGCTGCGGTCCTTGAACACTGCATGCCTTTTGGGCCGCTATACCCACTCTCTGTGGGATACGGTCGTGCAAGTTCTGCCACAGGTACCGGAGGAGGCCCGTGCTATTGTCTCCCAAGCTGTCAACGATAGGAGAGATGCAGAGAAGTTCACGATCCGATGTGGGCTGGACATGACTGACTGTCTAGGCAGATCAGGTGCACTGACAGTGGCCTTGAAACGCCACGCCTGGTTGCGTACTTCTGTTTTTTGGGGGGGATGTCCAACAGTCTCTTATGGACATGCCATTTGATGGCTCCCGTCTCTCTGGAGACAAGGCGGACTCGGCCTTGGAGAGATTCAAGGACTCCGGGGCTACGGCTCGGTCCCTTGGCCTTTCCGCTGCCCCTCACCCCCAACAGTCTGCCTTTTGCCCCTTTCGTGGCCCCGGAAGGAGATCCCTGTTGCGTCCCCCACCCAGCCACCATGCCACCCATGTTGTTCAGCCCCTGTATGGCCAGGGACACGGAATCCCACGTGGGCATGGGACAGGGAACCAGCGGTCTGTCGAGTCCACCCCTGCCCCTGCTGCAGCCTCCAAACCCTCCTAGTATGTCCCCTCACTCCGATCCAGTTGGTGGCAGGATTCACCATCACATGTCCCACTGGGAATCCATCACTACAGACAGGTGGGTTTTGCAGAAACTTCGAAAGGGCTATTCCCTCCCCTTAAAATCTGCCCTACCAGCCATGCCTCCATCAATCAGCCAACTTCTGGAGGATCATTTGGCATTTCTCCGCCAGGAAGTCGTGGCTCTCTTGACCAAGGGAGCCATAGAGAAGGTCCCTGTGCCAGAAGCAGGTCGTGGTTTTTATCCCTGCTACTTTCTGGTGCTGAAAAAGGACAAGGACTTATTTTCTATCCTAGACCTTCGGGACCTCAACTACTTCCTCAAGAAGGAGAAATTCAAAATGCTCACCCTGGCTCAGGTCCTGTCTGCCTTAGACCCAGTAGACTGGATGTTAGCATTGGACTTGCAGGACGCTTATCTCCACATTCCCATCCTGCCTGCCCACAGACGTTACCTGCGATTCGTGGTAGGTCACGAGCACTATCCGTTTACCGTTCTCCCCTTTGGCCTTACCAGAGCCCCTAGGGTGTTCACGAAGGTGATGGAGGTGGTTGCAGCTCATCTGCGCAGGTTAGGGGTCTCAGTTTTCCACTACCTCGACCACTGGCTGTTGAAGGCGGACCCGCCCCAGAAAGTCGTCTCCCACCTTCAGACTACTACGAGCCTCTTGCACACGCTGGGGTTCATTATCAATGTGCCGAAGTCACACATGACTCCCTCTCAGACGCTCCCTTTCATCGGAGCTGGTCTGGACACAGTGAAGTTTCGGGCTTATCCTCCTGAAAAGCGAGTCCAAGATATTCAGGCTAGTATTCCGATCTTTCAGCCTCTGTCTTGGGTTTCGGTGAGACTGACTCTGAGGCTGCTCGGCCTCATGGCCTCCTGCATCCTGCTAGTGACACATGCCAGATGGCATATGCCGGCTCAGCAGTGGGACTTGAAGTTCCAGTGGGCGCAGGATCAGGGGAATCTCTCAGACATGGTCCAGGGGACTGCGAAAGACCTGCAGTGGTGGCTTTTGACTCCGCATTGGGTCCATGGCAGATCCCTCTCCCTTCCCCAGCCAGATCTATCAATAGTGACAGAAGCATCACTTCTGGGTTAGGACGGCCACATGGAAGAGGCTGAGATCAGAGAACTTTGGTCTACAGCTGAGTATGGGCTCCATATCAATCTTCTGAAGCTTTGGGCGATCAGGCTTGCGTTGAAAGCATTTCTTCCCTTTCTGAAAAGGGAAAGTAGTGCAGGTGTTCATGAACAAAACTTCAGCCATGTGGTACTGCAACAAACAGGGTGGGGTAGTGTCCTGGACCCTTTGTCAGGAGGCACGACACTCTGGACATGGCGGGAACATCAGGGCATTACCCTGGTGGTTCAGCATTTGGCGGGTTCTCTCAACACCAGAGCGAACAAACTCAGCATCTCCATCCGGAGATGGCGCAAGGTCTCTTTAAGCATTGGGGAGAGCCTTGGTTATATCTGTTCGCCTCTGCAGAGGACGCGCAATGTCAGCTGTTTTGCACGTTGAAGTTTCCAAGGCGCCACTCACTCGGAGACGCTTTTCATCTTGATTTGAACTCCGGCCTCCTTTACGCCTTTCTAACTATACCACTTCTGCCCAGAGTTCTCAAGAAGATCAGGAACGACGAGGCCCAAGTCATCCTGGTGGCTCCGGACTAGGCACGAAGAGTATGGTATCCAGAGCTATTGAGCATGGCCACCGATCCTCCACTCAGACTGCCTCTTCGGGCAGATCTTCTGTTGCAGCAACAGGGGACGGTTTTCCACCCGAACCTGTCCAATCTCTTCCTCCATGCGTGGAGATTAAGCGGCGGCAGTTGACGACTTTTGATCTTCCACCCGAAGTCTGCGCTGTTATCTTGGCAGCCAGGCGCCCCACCACCAAAACGGTATACGACTGTTGTTGGCATAAATGTGTGGCATAGTGTACTAACAAATGTGTTGATTCCCTCTCTGCTCCGCTATCTGAGGTTCCTTGTTCATTCTTTCTTTGGCTCAGCAGGGCTCTGCTTTGGGAACCCTTAAAGGGTATTTAGCTGCCATTTCTGCCTTTCTTAGGCTACCTGATCAGCCCTCACTCTTCAAATCTCCTATTGTGAATCGATTCCTTAAAGGTCTCACCCATTTATTTCCTCCCACTCCATTTATCATGCTTCAGTGGGACCTCAATCTTGTCCTTACTTACTTAATTTGTACTCCCTTTGATCCGATGCACAATTGCCCTTTAAGGCTCCTCACTTTCAAGACTGTCTTTCTTGTTGCCATCGCTTTTGCTCGCAGAGTGAGGGAGCTTTAAGCTCTTTATTCCAAGCCTCCATTCTTGTCTGTGTAACCTGACAAAGTGGTGTTGAGCATTGAGGCTCTCTTCCTTCCCAAGTTTGTAACAGCTTTTTATGTGGGCCAGTCCATCACCTTGCCTACTTTTTATGCACCCCCACAGCCTTCCCATGAGGAGGAGAGACTCCACCGTCTGGACCCAAAAAGAGCGTTCGTGTTCTATCTTAATTGTACTAAAGATTTCCGGGTAGACGATCAACTCTTTGTCGGGTATACTGGTGCAAAGAAAGGGAAGGCAGTGCAAAAACGTACCATCTCTCGATGGGTACTTCTTTGTATCAAGAAGTGCTATGCTTTGGCTAAGAAGCAACACCCTGAGGGCTTGCACGCTCATTCCACCAGAGCAACTGCTGCTTCCACTGCATTAGCTCGCAGAGTTCCTGTCCTGGATATGTGACAGGCAGCTATGTGGGCATCCCTGCACACGTTTGCTAAACATTACTGCCTGGACAGTCAGGTCCGTCAGGACGACTACTCTGGTTGTTCAGTCCTGCAGGACTTTCTAGTATGATCTTGGTTCACAGCCCACCTCCGAGGATGGCATTGCTTGGGTATCTATTCTAAGGTAAGGAATCTGAAACTAGAAGTCTCTATCAGATGTTCAAGTTACTTACCTTCGGTAACTATCTGGTAGAGACATATTCTAGTTGCAGATTCCTTATTGGCCCACCCATCCTTCCCGCTTGTGAACTGATTTCTAGGGACAGGAATCCCCCCTTCAAGTCCTTAGCTCTGGTGCACTAATCTCAGTGTTCTTAGCAGCTCTGTGCTTTGGCGTGGAAAATCGTTAAAAGAAACTGACGTCACTGCAGTGAGGCGGTGTCTAAGTACAACTCCCGACGCCATCACAACGACTACCATGCCAACGACGCCCATGGAGTCGACCAACGCCACCTACTGACGCGCAAGGGTTTTGCTCGAAGAAAAAAATCTCCAGATCCAGCCTGACGCCTGAGGGGAAAATTCTAAGGTAAGGAATCTGCAACTAGAATATGTCTCTACCAGATATTTCGTTACGAAAGGTAAGTAACTTGTACAATCCGTTAAGGCGCAGTAAACGCCCTCAAAGACCAGACCAAAGTGGGCTATGTTCTTGATGACGTAGAAGGTATAAATGAAGATTTATTGGCAATAATGAGGGTGATATTGGCAGCATTACTGACATGCTTGTAGCTGATAAAGCTTCCGCTGAGTAGACCTTCGTTAGTGAAAAACGGTTGTTGCAGCTAAAGGTGGCTACAAAGCAAGCAAGACAGATTCCTGGAGACAGTGCAGAGTCCTATCTGCCTCCTCAAAAACGTTGTATTTCCTTTTAAACGTTCCTCCAGGAGATTGCATGTATTTTTGCCAGTAGAAAAATGGGAGTGCATACCTGACAGAAAAATCTCCTTATCCCTCACTGGCTTCGATGGAAAAGATCATCACAATTTTTATTCTGGTGGCACGTAGCTATAAGAGAGACAATAAATACATTCCTAATGCGGGTCATCAAAGCAGATCACTTTTAAATCGCAAGTGCCACATGGCCTAAATAAAAAAGTCTTCCCTATCACATAGGTTTCCATCATTGTGAAAAATCAGTAATCTTGAAATAGTAAGGTCAAATGTTCTCTGCACCACAACTCAATGAAGACTCCAGGTAGAGTCCCAAAGTTGCAGCTAGGTTTAGCTGTAGGCTCCAGGATGAACACATGGGAATACAGAGTTTATCTGTGTAGCGGCAACTACCTGATACTAGACTCCTCTTTCAATTCTGCTCCCTGATTTAAAAAATTTAAAAAAACAGAACATACCTCTTGAGGGATTCTCACATGTTGTAAGAAATCTGAGGTTTGGTGATCTCTGGGCAAGTGGAGCTTAAAGCACATCCAACTAATCGGCTAATGTTCGGATGTACTCATGGTACTGCAGTGCCTGAATGCTTGCTTACATGTCTATGTTTACAGTGTAAAAAGGGATTTCCAGCCTCATAAAGATGAAAGGTTCAAGCATGTGAATATATGAAAGATCAAATGATGGGGAAACGTAAAAAAAAATATTTTGTGCCAAACAGGTGTTAACGTTTTAGGGTTGAGACAGATAAGTCTGAATTTTCTCCTCGTGTTAGGTCTATGGTGTAATGGTGCAGATTAGTGTTTTACCCACAATGTTTGGGAAGGCAAAAATTAGCAATAATAAGGGAACAGTTCATTTTTGCCTAGCACAAGTTAATTTGAAGCAATTTTAATTATATCATATACCAAATAACAGCAGTTCTTAATCTTTTGACTTATTTGGACCACCACTGAATCATTACTGGAATCTGGGAACACCTACTAATTATTGGAAGTTGGGGACCCCAGGCCTTTACATGCTGCGAACTTCAATATATAAAAACAAGTATACACTAAACAAATGCTCAAATATTGAAATATTTTAATTTACAATAAAAATGTAGATTTTTCAAACTTGTAATTTTGCTTCTTTATTTGCATATATTTTAATCATGTTAATGTATCAATTTTAATATTGTTTAATTTGGTAACCCAGTTATGGACTACCAGGTCTTGCAGACCCCAGGGGTTCTCAGACCACAGGTTAAGAAACACTGCTCTATAGTTCTTGAAATTAGTATTTTGTCTTTCACGAGGGCAAAGACGAGCAATTCTCACAAATAAACATTTTGATTTAATATTATCACACACTGCTGAACATAATTTCTTTTAGCACACACAATGCATTCTTACTACAGACCTGAATTTAGACAAGCTTCACGTTCACTTGCTTTTGCATCGTGAAAATCACAGGAAGATAGTTTCTCTGCTCTTTTTCTCCAATGTATTATACTAGAGTTGGTACTTGTATTGTTGGCTGCACAAAAATAGAAACCAGATTCTTAGAATCAAAACAGAAATTCCTACAATTTAACATCTTATTCCACAAAAGTGTACTAATCCTCTTAAAGTTAATATAAATATTTTTCAGTGGCATATTCAAGTCTAAGATAGTTAAATGTTAGTAAAATATGTGTTTGTCTATCATGGCATTGTGATGTAATTCTTTGCAAAAACTAGATTTCAGTCTAGTTGACCAGACCACTTCAGAAGTGAGAGGTCAAAGAAAATGTTTAGTGGTCCGTCTCTCACAGAGTGTTGTTTAGAACCATTCATTTATTATGAACAAGTTGGGGCATAAGATAAAAACAAGAATCTGCAATGCAATGGGTCTCGCATTTGCTTGAATTAGAGCTATTAGCATTGTAAACTCCTAACCTGACTTTTCTTGCCACATAAATTAAAAATGAAAAGTAAAAGAGTTTCACATAAGAAAGCTGATTCAAAGTGCCACGGCATGAGCGTGAAGGAGAGACACAAAAGGAAAAAGAAGTTTGCTCGCAGTCAAACGTATCAGCAAAAGTGCAATTAGCCAAGTAACCGGGTCGATGTCCAAGGCAGTAATCAAACCGCCCCAAGGAGGCAAAAACGTAAAGTATTTACCAATGATGATAAAGGATTTTTGAAGGGCAAGCCCATGAACGAGCGATAGTGATGAGCGTGAGATAACAATACGTTGGAAAAGCAGCACTGCTATGCTCGACCTAATGACCACTTTTAGAATATGCACTCAGCTGGCAGTAATATTCATGTCACAGGTCAGGAAATGTGGTCTAAAGAAAGATTCAGAGGGGACAGATATATACCATAAAGAGCAGTAAGGTGTGGTGTCCATGATGGTCTTTTTGAAATAATGAGAGTGAGACAGTGCTGTTGCTGTCCTCCTAATTAGAAAAGCATCATCCTCCTACTATAAAACCAAAGTGACACAGAATTCAGAAGGATGGTAAAAATTAAGGACATCAATCCAGAAATTGAGGGCGGAACAGATGGTGGTCATTTTGTAGCAGTTGCCGAGGACGACTGGGGAAAACTTAGTAGGATATATAAAAAAAATTCAAAAAATGCAGGCCATGGCAAGAATGCAATGGGTGGAGTAACATTATTGTAATTTAATTGTTAAATCTGTGTCTAAACCTCTGTTTGATTACAATTTGGATTGTTTAACGATTTTTTAGATTAATATTTCTATACACCATTGATTACAATTGCTCAATCACACAAAATTAAACTGTGTACTGCTGTTTTAAAAACAATTATATTGAAAGGGGGGAACTCTGCCTCACTTTGAAAGAAGTTTTTTTCACCACTGTAATCTCAGAATAACTTGATCTAGAGGTACCATTTTGTCCCCCCACCACACTGCCATTTCGGGCTGCAATTGTGATCAGTCATGCACTCTAGTGTTTGTGGCCAGGTGGCAGCAAACAGCTCCTCGTCCGGCCCTTGTCCAGCGCCAGACATGCTGCCCCGCTGGTGAGAGATGGTCACTACTGAGTGGAGCAAGGAAGAGTTGCTGCAACTTAGAGGTGAGCACAAATGCGATGTTAACGTTTCACCTTCTTCTGGGGAAATCTCAGCAGACTGCCCTTGTGCAGCCTCTCGCTGCCCTTAGATACCAGGGTTGCCCTCTGCTACATCTACTAATAATGACGAGCCTGACATAGGGACCATGATTGAGGGAATGTTAATCAAGGCCTGTCTCATTAATGTTAGATCACTTGTCAAAAATAAGTTTGAAATATGGTTGCTGCTATCAGACCATGAATGAGACTTGATGTTTGTCACAGAGACATGGCTTAATCCTGCGGCCATCTCTGCTGTTGCTTTTGTGATCCCTGACCGTTATTCCATTTTGCACCAATATTATTAGACTAGAGTAGGAGGTCTAGGTGCAATTTTTCTTGGAAACGCTGAGTAGGCTTGAGCTAATGAACTTGGGGACGGATTCATCTTTTCTATTAGAAACTACTTCTCTGGTGTCCTCGTTTATTGACCCCCAGGAAAACTGGGTAATTTTGTGGCTATGGTGGCTGACGTCATCAGCAGTACCTCAATAAATATACTAGCCCACTGATCTGGTCAGACCATGCACTGATCCCATCTATATTTCGCTTTTAGGTTCCTAGTAGCTGCTAAACAGTTCTCTGGCTTCTGTCGCGGTGCCTGCTGGATGGAAGAAGGCTCAGGTGCTCCCTATGCTAAAGAAGGTTGGACCAAACCCGTCCAACTACAGGCTCATTTGCCTCCTTCCATCATTTTCTTAAATTATGGAAAAGAAGCTGAATTTGCCGCTGTCTGCCTATTTGAAGGAGAATGACATATTACACCCTATGGAGTCTGGTTTCAGGCCAAGCTTCAGAACAGAGGTGGCTTTTCTGAGTTGGCAGATTTCATCAGGACTAACCTGGACCAGGGCAACAAAGTACTGGTAGTACAGTTAGATATCTCAGCAGTCTTTTGTCCCACCAGATTATTTTAGATAATCTGGAAGCAATAGGAGTGAGGGGTGGGGGACATCACTGGCTAATGACCTTTTTGGCTGATAGACATCAGGCTGTGCATCCGACTCCTTTCCTCTCCTCCTTTCAGCAGCTGGAACATGGAATCCCACAAGGCTCAGCTGTGAGTCCATCACTGCTTAACATCTATGTGGCCCTCATTTGCAGAGGTGGTGGAAACATGCTGCTTCAAGGTGGTCTCTAACGCGGATGGCACCAAGTTGGTGCTTTCATTTAATCAGAGAGCAGGCTTGTTCACCGAAAAATTCCAGGGCTGTCTCTGTGAAGTAGCAGACTGGATGATAAAGAGTTGCCTCAAACCTAATGGAAAGAAATCTTAGATACTCTTTGCTAGAAATTGGGTTTCTGGTTGGCTGGGGTATGCACCTAAGCCAGGCAGAACCCCCCAATCTAGTCAGGTCAAGTAAGTTACACACCAAAGACAACCTGTGTTCAGCCCTGGTAGAGCAGTCAGGCTTATCTCCAGATACGCATTTGCGCAATGCACTCACACCAGGGACACAATAAATACACCACAAAAGAGACTCCACACAGGATTATATAAAAAATTATCCATATATTGGAGATCCATATCTTGGCAAATAAAAATCATAAGTTCTGTGCTTACTATACCATGGAACTCGTTCTTCTGGACAATGCAGTAATCATCAGTGATTTACAATATAATCCCAGTGGCTACTTAGGTCATATAACGTAACAATAACACATAAACCACTAAGCGTCATCCATACATACTTCTCAAAGGTATCTAGCCGGAGCAGGGGCCTCCGTTAAGAGCTCAAACGTGCTAGGCAGAAATTGCCAGTGGTCAACTGTCCCAAGATGCGGAGAACAACAATTCGCTCAAATTCTGGCAAACCCGGAGCCCTCTCAGGGCCTCATAGATCACAACTGGTCAATCACAGGTATGTAGGTGCCCACCTGGCCAAGAACCAGAGGAACGCAGGACAGCGTAACGGATTCCCCTGGTCCCATTCACCCGTAGTACTTTCCGGGGACATGGGGAAAGCTTTGCAGGCCACAAGTAGCTCCCTCAGGCAACCCGCTCATGCGCTGGTGGTCACAGCAGTCCCCGTCGTGGCATTGTGGGGCCGCACTGGCTTGACCCCAGGCATACAGGTCTGACTCAGCGGTGATTGGAGGCTTAGCTGGACTCCTCCTCTCCTCCGCGTCAGACAGCCAGCAGAATCAAGGGTGGGGGTGCACGGGAGATGCAGCATCCAGCATGCCTGTCTGGCTGATAGGGCCCCATGGAAGGGGGTTCTCGTGGTGCCCCGGGTGAGGGGCAGTCCAATAGTCACACTAGAGGAGGAAAAGTGCAGTGCTCACCTGGCACCACTCTGCTTCAGGTAAAGCGCTCCATGTGCTCTCCTCGTTGCTCGCAGTACAGCACTCACCATGCTGTCCTTGGCAAATGCCCCACAGTCAGTACAGCCAAAAAGAAGTGCTCAGTCCGCCCCACCCTCTCGGTGAAAGGACCAAATAAAAATGCAGCATTCACCACGCCTTGGATAGGAAAAGCCAGAGGAATTACACAGCACTCCCTATGCACTGGGCCCTTGGGAGAACACTTGGGGGTGGCAGGAAACTAGCAGTGGGTAGGAAGATCAGCACAGCAAAAACAGCAATTTCAATGGCGATCCACAGTGCCTTACAGACAGTCAGGAAGCAGCTGGCAGCAAGGCAACACGCAGGAAAACAATCCAGTGTGTTATTTATGCCACCCAGCAACCTGCAGGCAGCAGGGCAACAGCAGAATAGCAGTCCAGATGATTCCTTTGTGAAGCTCAGCAGTCCTGACAGAGGTTTAGTCCCAGTTCCGAAGTGCTCAAAAATCATAGGGTCATAGCTCTTGTACTTATACTCCAAAATGTCTCTATTCAGGGGGTGACTTCAAAGGATCCCCTTCAAGTGTAACACAACCCCTTTTAACCCGGTCCTGGCTCCAGACATGATTGGGGGTAAATCAGCCTATTGCGTGAGAGCACGACACAGCCCATTGACAAGTAAGGTGTGAACGACCCTCCCTCTCCTCAGCCCAGTACAACTATCAGTATGCAGATGTATTCAGATGCCTCTCCTGTCACTCCCAGTCCTTCTCGTCTTGTGGCTGTCTGGAAAGTATGCACAAAGTGTAGCTGTCACTCTGCCCTAGATGTGGATTGAAGTCAAGCTGAAAGCACATAGAGTTATAAGCACAGAGAAATGCCCCCTTTCTAAAAGTGCCATTTCTAAAATAGTAAAGTAAAATCCAACTACACCGGTTACCAGGATTTCTCACTATCATTCCAAACAGCCCATGTTACTCCTTCCTGATCAGAAATTACCACTTAACATTATATAAGGGAATTCCCAATGCTAATCTATGAGAGGAGCACCCCTCAAGTAGTAAGAAACAAAATAGGCTTTTTGTCACTATTAGGACGTGCAAAAACATAAACGTACCTTTTACGTACACAGCACAGCAAAAGAGGGTTGGACAAATAGGAGGAGGAAGGCAAAATGTTTGGTGATAACCCTGCAGAAAGGGCCATTTCCAATACTCTTTTTGGGGGATTCCATCCCCCAGGACTTACAGAACTGGTGGCCTTCAAAACTGGGTAACTCCTCAGCCCATCTGCAGTAGTAAGGAACATGGGAGTTAATCTGATCAAGGCCTGACCTTTGCATCACAGAGTCAGGTAGTGGTAGGCACATGCTTCGGCATGATGAAACCATTAAGATATTTCATAACATATCTCCCAAAGGACTCTAGGAAGACCACTGTACATGCTCTGGTTACCTCCGGGCTGGATTATTCCAACACTCTTTACCTAGGGGCTCCAGGCGTATTGATCAACACGTTGCACAGTGTTCAGAATGCTGCAACGAGGCTCACTGTCAATCTGCCATGCAGGCACTAACTGAGCCAGATGTTGAGGAACCTACATTGGCTCTCGGTTGCGTAGAGAATTCTTTAGAAGTCCCTGCTTTTTACATTGAGGGCCTTGCGTGCTGAGACCAGCTAACCTCCATGCATGTTTTACAGTTAAAACCCTCACATGCTTGCTGCGGTCAGCCACTCTCAGCTTTCTGCAAATTCCCAAGATCATCAGGGCTAGTAAGGGAGGTCGCTCCTTTTCCTTTATGCCATCCAAGGCTTGGAACACCTTACCGCTTTCCCTGTGACTGGCTCCTACTGTGGACATATTTAGGACAAAGCTAAAAGCACATCTTTTCAATCTTTAAACTACTTGCTGTCTCACCCAAGCTCACAGCACTCGGGAGCAATACAAGACTGCGTCATACTTTCATTCATAGTTAACCAGAGAAACCACAAAAACACTTAAGAGCAATTAAAATAGACATCAGAAATACTTTAGTGATGATCAGGAGCTAGGAAAGGTGTTGCAAATATACATAATAATACTGATGAATAAGTTCAGTTTGTTCAAGTTTTTGCTATTATGAATCAGCTTAGCTTTATTGCTTGTTTTCTGTTAACTTGGTTGGTGCTTTTAATTAAAAGTTTTTCAGTCTGTATTAATTTTAACAGCATAATGTTGAGAAATGCACTCGATAAATCAAAAACATTGACTTTCAATTTTAATTGCAAAAAAAAAATTCCTTGTTTGAGAGCCAACCTAGCAAAGGTATTCCACAGTTAAATCTTTGAAAAGGAAAGCTTGTAACATTTATCCAACTAAGGTCTTAAAGGAAACCTCAATGTGACGGGACATCAATGTGAAGGGACAAAGGAGAGAACCCTGGACGTTGTCGTACTAGCAGCCTTCTCTGAAAACCTCCACATTACTAGTTGCAGAGAAATATATTATGCTGGATCTAAGTGGAGCAACACAATTGGTATTGAAAGGCAGATCATTCATGAGTTAAAAATGTTGCAATTTCTTTTTTCTTTAAATATGCACTTCATTCAAGTTCTGTATTTTTAAACATTACAAGGTATACATGTAATAACTGACAATAGATACATCTGTCAGCCTGACACTGGCCTTGACATTAACACACAATGCAACACAAATTACAGGTTCGATGTGATAACAGATAGCAGTTTGTTTACCATTTGGGGCATAATCTCAGTCCGGACCAGCGGTTCCCTGTCCAATACACCCTCTATCATCATATATCTGCCCCCTGAGTCCACCCTCTAGGATTTTATCACAAATGATGTGCCAAGAGATATCCACACTAACTCCGCCCCCCAGTCATAGGCTCAGTACGCTGTGGCAATTAATTGATCTCTTCACCTTCAAGAGAATTTGCAACGTCACACCATTCATGTATGTTTCTAGTATTACGTTATTTGGGCGCATATGCATTTCAAATAAGGATGAAGTTTGTGTCTCTTTGCAGGTGTGGCCATACTTCACGTTCTCTGTCACTATACTGTAGGTCGTTGGTATACTCCCTTGCCTGGTACTTATCCAAACCATCCTCCAGTGATTGCAGATCCTCCAAAAAAAAAACACTCTCCCACCAGGGCTAGCAGCCATATGGTGAATATGCATTATGGGACAACCCTGATGACAAATCACAATTGAAAGGAAGGAAAAAAGAAGAATCTACAACATTCCCACCTATCATACCCCAAGCTAAGCAGCAACCACCTTCCTGCCAATCTACAGCCACAGACATAGGTTCACTGCATGCATATTCGGGTCACAAAATTATTTCCTTATAGTTCCTCTTTTACCACACTCCCTATGGTTCTCCTCTGTGCCCTTACCACTGCCCCAGCAATGAGCAACAGATTCACGGATCATGTTGTCTACACCTGTAAAGGCAGCAGCACAACCATTATGATTGACCAGCAACTTTATATTAACCTGTCTACAGACCTAAGAACCAGGAGTCTTTTGCCTGTTTATGGATCTGAGTTTCCAATGTCTTCATCTACTGATCTCAAAGTCTTTTTTTGCTCCAACATGCCCCACATCTACTTGTTGCTGGCTTTGGGTCAGTACCTCAGCAACCACCCGACTACTTTGTGGTTGTCCCTCTTGGTCTTCTGGATATCCACTTCCAGGACCATTCTGTAGACAAGCTATCTCTCAAGCCATATTCCTCTTGAGGAATCTCCACTTCCATCAATTGAAGCCCTTGCCAGACATCGTGGAAGGTTTCAAAGAAAAGAGTTTCCCCTTCTTTGATGATTTTCAGTTTGTCAGGATACAAGAAGGCATATCTTAAGGCCATTTGTTTCTTGACACCTACATAAGAGCTCCTTAATTGCTGGCTTTCCGCTGTGTAATATGGAAAAATAGTAACCATACATCGGTCAATCTCTCTGTTTATCCTCATTCTTATAAGCTGGAGAATAAGGTCTCTGTCCCAACGGTTAAATAAGCCGGCTACCACTGGCATTGGCGGGTTGCCCGGGTGTGAGGTGGACAGATGCCCTGGCACCCAGTTTGCCCTCTAACTGGAAAAGAAATGCAGAGTTTTACCCGCCAACATTATTAACCATTTTTTCAGGAAAAGTCTATGTTTGGGTTTCTCCTAGCTCAGGTATGGCAATAATTTGTATATTATTTTGTCTGGGAAACCCTTCCTTGTCCTCAGTACTCATCTGCGGATATATGATGGAACAACACATACGCGAACCACGCATGCCTGAACAACGCAGTTGGAACAACAACCACATTGTTTCCACGCATGCCTTTACCATACATGCCTTTACAAGGATTTTACTTTGTAAAGCATGCCTAGTAAAGGCATGTGTGGGAATGGCATGTGTTGTTCTAGCATGCCACCCCCCAACTGCCCTAAAAACATAACTAACCCGACACCCCCACTCACCCTAAAAACATATCTACCCCAACTGCCCTAAAAACACTAGTACCCGGACCCCCACCACCCACCCTAAAAACATAACTACCCTGCACTCCACTCACCCTAAAAACACAAGAACCCCGCCACCCAACTCACCCTAAAAACACAAGAACCCCAACCATCCCCCATCTGCCTTAACACTACTACCCTGCCTCCCCATCGTAAAAACAAACAAGCACCCCGACTCCCCAACAATCGCACTAAAAACACAAGTATCCCGACCGCCCACCCTAAAAACACTACTACCCCACCCCTCCCCCCTAAAAACACAACTACCCCGACCTCTCCCCTCCTGCCCTAAAAACACAACTACCAGAACCCCTCCCCACCAGCCCTAAAAACATAACTACTGTGACCCCCCACCCCTTAAAATATAAATAACTCTACTTCTCCTACCGACCCCTAAAAACTATCCCCCCAGCCCCACTTACCTGACTGCGTCCTCTCCCGATGCACTCTCCCTTTTTCTCTGCCTCAACCATGTATGTGCATTGTTCAGCACATGCGTGGTTAAGGCAGAGAAAGAGGGAGTCGTCGCCGGTAAGCGTGGTGACTGCATTGCGGAAAATGCGTCTCGTCACATTTGCCATGTTTTAAGTGATGTTTCCCCTAATCTGCAGGGTCCTGACCTCATCCTTCATTATTGTCATCAGGGTTTGGAGCTCCTTAACCATTGGATGTAGAGTTGTGAGTGTGAACTCCTTGTCTATCCGGTCCACCAGTTCTCGGCTCACAAAGACCAATATGCGTGCCACTGCACTGATCCTGGTCACCACAGGCTTAGCACTTTTGGGTTTGACTGTCATACCCATTTAGTCTCATCCCTACAAATAGTGATGCTTAATGTTTAGAGTCACGCTCATGTGGCAGGGTCACAGAGGGGTCTTGAAGAGCTTTGATAAGCCTTGGCCAAGTAACAAGTCCTCCATATCAACTAATTCACTTGTGACAGCGTCACAGGCCTGTGACCTCACAGAAAAAGCAACTCCTATCAGCGAGAGGTCCAAGCACTTTATTCAGCGTGCTCTTCTTGCAATTTTCCAATCTTCTTACTGTTCCAACTCTCTGAATTCTTCACTGACAACTTAGATAAAAAGTTTTTGGTTCATGTATCTCCAGACTCAAAATTGTAGTTTTGCTAAAGAGACTACTGATCTGTACTTCATCTTCTGTGGTTCATTGTTGACCAGAGTTCCCATGGAACTCTAGGCCTCAATGGAGCCTGCTGCCCACGGAACACAAGGTAAGGGCTCCATGCCTCATTATCTAGTGAGACACTGATAAGTATGACTGCAGAAACATGGCAGGAGTTCGGGCTCACTCCAGATATCACTGTTGTGCTAAAATGCAGCCACAAACTAAGCAAGCACTTCAAACCTCTAGAAATACAGTAGTGAATAGTACTGAATACAGTCATGCATATATTGCAGAATGTACATCACTACACTACACAACTCAACTACTGGGCCAAGCAGCAGCTACCAGGGCCTAAATGGTGGTAAACAGGAGAAAATATCTAGAACATGGAGTAGAAGTGGCCATTTTTGCTAAACAGTCCTAGAAGAGGCATAAACCGGATTCAGGTTGGAGTGGAATGGCATTAATGGAAAGCTCATCCTCACTGCAGGCATAATGATTAGTAGATGGTAGCAAGTGAATATTTTACATTAAAAGAAATGAGAATAATCCTTACAGTAATTAACAGTAAATCCCTGTAACCATTCTCACCTTACCTTCAGAAAGGGTCCAAGCAGTGTAACTATCTGTCATTTGAGTCTGCCAGAACAGAACATTTCAGTAGCCAGTTACTAAGAAAAGACAGAAGCCACCATCTGGTAATTTGATGATAAGTTAAGCGGCAACTGAAAGGGTGTGAATGTGTGATAAAGGGGGAAAATATCTGAGTCAATTAAAGAATACCTTAAAGTAACTTGTTGAGCAATCAATGTCCATTGTAGAAGGGACACAAGATATTGCATGCATGAACATTTCAATCAAAGGTAGATCAAGAACAGACTCAGAAAGAAATTCATGCAAAGAAGAACCACCAGAAGACGGGCACTAATGGCATTCGCACCAGTAACATAATGCAAAATGGTGGGGCCCCCGGTAGAATGTGAAGAGGGGCCCTTAGTCTGGCAGATATTCATTGGCTTCAGTCTGAATGGGGGCCTGCTGAAGGGCTGGGGACCCCTGCGACACAGGGGCTGCAGGGACTTGTGTTACGGCCCTGATTCACATTGATCTGGATCACTATGGGCAAAAGGTCATGGAAAATGTGAACATATAAAAACGTTTATAGATAAAAATCCACTCAGTGAGAAAAGAATGTCAAAGGCTGAAGTGCACAGACTTCAAAATACGCAGTAGGAATCAGAAAGTAACAACTGACAGGAAATGTAAGAATCTGAAACACCGAAGAGGAGGCAAATTGTGAGGATTTGCTTTGATTTTTAAAGGAGCTTTTCAGGCAGTTTTTTTGGTGTCAAAATAGACACTGCTATTAGTTTTGAAAGAGCCTAGAGTAAACTCAAGACACACATGACAAGATTTCAGAATCACAGACATCCCTGCCAAGATAGCAATCTATCAATAAAAAGAGAACTTTATTAGATAGGCCAGGAGACATGTGCATATCAATTTCCAAGAGAACCAGATCATGGAGCTGTAAGATTCAGCCCCATTGACCTTAGTAAAAAAAAGCAATGGGACCTATCACAGATGCCGGTGCAAAAAGAAACATTTTTTTAGTTGAACCTTCCCATGCAGGATTCAATTTCAACTGTAGGACAAAAGGCCCTCATTGTCCTCAGTGAAAAAGGATTACAGATCTTCCAAATAAAAGAATGACTAAAGAGGTAAGCAATCCCAAAGATTCTGGCAAGACATGAAATCCATGCCCTCAAAGCAGTGGTACGTGGCAAACTATTACCTATCAGAATGAAAACAGAGATAATTAGTCCAGACTAACCCAGAAGTGGAACTTAGACAGGTGGAAAAATAATATACATGAAATCTCATTCGACCAATGTACAGAAGGTTGATGGTTTGTACGGTTCAATTGAACACCTTCCTGGTAAATGAACAGAGCACACTTATCTGACCTGTATAAAAAATGAGCAATTAAGTAGGAATGTTTCTTGCAGAAAAATTAAAGGCCAAAACCAATAGAGAAACTCAATTTACACAAACCATTGAACACAAAATTTAATAATTATGAGGACTGAATTTGTAATTGATTTTTAATCTCCTCAGAAGTTACTTTCTTCATGACACAGATAAATATTATTGACATTTCCGAATCAGGAATAGACATTAGATTTTGAACATCATTCTGCCCCATAAATTGTGAGAAATGTGCACATCCTATCAAGATCGGTACAAAAGGTGGCATTTAGGAATTACTCTCAAAAGCAGGCTGCAGTGAATTATGGGGATTTGCAGAAAATAAACGATTATGCAACAAAGTATAGGCCGAGAGAATGAACCATGGAGCAAAGGTCACCTACGTTAAGACTACAGACAAACTGAGGATTGGTAGAATAAATTTGTTTCTGCACATAACCAAGTCATCTACGCCTGTGTGGGCTACTATGGGCCTAATGTAGATAACATAAAACCCTTGCAGGAATAGTGCTGCAAGTTATTGGACACCCTACACCCAATCATAATGTCAGGTGATTTCAATGTAGTTCTAGACAACTTCCTGGATAAATCAAGTAAAATTAGATCTCTAGGATGCCAAAATCACAGACATAAGTTAGATCAATAATGAAACAATTTGCGCTGTCAGATATTTGGCGAAAAATCACGACCTAGATTGAGGTTATACCATTCATAACAAAAAATATAAACATCAATCAAGCATAGATGACTTCCTGGTAGACAGATCACTCAAAGCAGAAATTACAGATATTCAACACAGCCACCCATTTGTCTGATCATGCAGCAGTGGTCTTGAAGATGAAGTGTAATTCTGGTAACCAAAAAAGGAGGTGTACTTTAGATCATTCACTCTTGAATGACCAGGAAGTGATAGAAACCTTGAAGGCTAAAAGCAGAGAGATCTTCGAGTTCAAAATTAATTCTGCGATGCCTCATGTGATCTGGGACTCCTACAAGGCCTTTTTAAGGGGCATCTTGATTAGTCTCTCAGCTCAAAAGAATAGGGAGTACAAGAAGACGATACAGGAACTGGAGGAGGCTACCTCCTTCCTAGAGGGAAAGATGTAGGAAGAGGAGAGAGAAGCCTTGTTGGAAGAATTATTGGCACAAAAGGCCACTCTAGCTGCCGTCTTAGAAGCAAGGTTCCAAGCCAGATGGGAGGCAAGCAAATTACAGCATTTTGAGTACAGTGAAAGTGCAGGGACACTCCTGGCATGGACAATTAGGGCAGACCTAAAAAGAAATGAGATAAGAGAGATAAACACAATTAGGAAATTGCAGAGGGAGACCATAGAGGTACAGCAGGCCTTCGCATATTTAGATTTTTTTTGGGTCACTATATACTGAAGACCTAATAACAAAAGCATCCCAAAGATCTGAATGGCTAGAAGAGCTGCAGAATAAAGAAAACTTACAGAGTGGGAGAAGGAAGAGCTACATGAGACAATAACATCAGAGGATGTGTTGCAGGTTATTAGCAAGGGTAAAAAGGGGAAGGCAGCAGGATCAGATGGGTTTTCAAACACGTTTTACCAGGGTATGAAAGAGGTAATTAACCCAGCTTTTTGATGGCATCCTCAGAGGAGATATTCCCCTTCCAAAGTCATGGGACGAAGCAGTGATCACCTTGATATTAAAACCAGGAAAGGATCCCTTGACGTGCGAATCATATAGGCCAATCTCGCTGTTAAATAATGACTATAAGCTCTTCTCCAATATTCTGGCAAAAAGGTTGGTTAGTGTGGCTGGGAAACCGATCATGGAAGATCATAAGGGTTTTTTAAAGGGGTGATATATGCATGAACTATCTCATGAATTAATAGGATCTATAGACCTGGCACTGGCGAATAAAGTCCTGCTTGCTATAATTGCCCCGGACATCAACAAGGCCTTTGACAGGGTGAACTGGGAATACTTAAATACTCTCCTGGCACACCTCAACTTAGGGGAGAACTTTTGCGGGGGTAATTAAGGACATTTATAAAACCCCAACAGCCAGAACACTGTTAAATGGGAATTTAACCACAGCTTTCAAGATCACTAGGGGGACTAGACAGGGTTGCCCACTCTCTCCTTTATTGTTTAATCTTTACATTGACCCGCTAGCGGAGAAGACCAGGAAGGACCTGCCGATTAAGCCCCTTGTCCATGCAGGCTGGGAAAAGAAAATATTACTATATGCGGATGACGTTATGGTCTATACAAGTAATCTGTGCCCCACACTGGACAGTTTAGAACTCTTGATGTCGGATTTTGGGAAGGTGTCTGGTTATGCAGTCAATATGTCCAAAACAGAAATCATGACCTGGAATATAGAGGAGGAACTGAGGCCCTCATTACAAGTCTGGCGGCCTTAAGACCACCAGACTCGCAGTGGCCAGAAATGCGGTAGGAATGCTGCGGTTGTTGCGGTCGTCCGCCACATTACGACCGTGGCCGAACTGCCACGGTCCAACCGCCGACACTGCCAGTCGACAGCATGGCAGTCTCGCTGGTTGTAATCCGCCAGGGTGGTGCTGCATGCAGCGCCAGCCGGGGGATTACGACTCCCCAATCCGCCAACATTTTCATGGTAGTTGGACCGCCATGGGAAGGCTGGCGGAATGGGGACCCCAGCGCTGCCCGTGCACTTATAGGCAGTGGAAAGCGCGGTGGGTGCTGCTGAACCCGCTGCACCGCCACATGCTCAATTACGTGCCGGCGTCAATGTTAAGGCCTGGTTTCCTGCCGCCTGCCAAACTCGTAATGAGGGCAATAGTATGCAAAAAAAAAAAAAAAAGTTGGGCATTAGCATCCAAAATACTCTGAAAGAAACTGTAGAGGCAAACCATAATAGCATCATAAAAGAGGTTAACAAGCTACTACTAAGCTGGGCCCGCTCCTGTTATCCCTATACAGAAGAACAAATATGATAAAAATATCTATTCTCCCAAAACTCACTTTTCTCTTCAACATGATACCTCTGCACTTTAAGAAGACCTGGTTACAAAAGCTACAAGGGAAAATGGACTCCTTTATTTGGGTATCTAAAGGAATTAGAATCGCAATGAGGAAGCTGAGAAAGAAATATGAAAAAGGGGGAATAACACTGCCAGGCATCCAACTGTATGCCTGGGACTTCCAGCTAAAGAGCATTAAGGACCTGCTATCCAGGACAGGGGGAAATCAGTTAAGGGAGACCATGCTGAAAGGTGTGGTAGGAGGAGGGTCGAAATTTGTGTACAAATTCGGCCCCCCCAGATGCTATAAAAGAGTGAGACTAAAAGTTTTACAAGCAGCCGCTCGGTAATGGGCCCAGACAAGAAAAACAACTAATTTAACATATTACAGTAACTATGCTCCACTCTGGAACTCCCCTGGAACACCAGAATACCTTAAAGATACCCTGCCGCTCCCCTTGAGGGACGCAGGCATTGTAGAGTGTGGTCAGATATTTTAGAATGAGAAACTCTTCTCTTGGGAGGAACTTATGGTCAAAACTCAGGGGACATTATCAAAATTTGCAAAGCTGGGCCCAATCCCTGCGAGAGAAGGGAACAGATACAAACAGTTTGGAGGAGCTGATGGGGGGCGCCTGTTACAGCATACTTTTAGAGATTCTAGACTGGGATCAGGGTCTCCCATCTACCATGTGGGGGGAACTTTTCCCCGAACGAAGAAGTCACCCGTTTATGGCTGGTGTCATGGCGCCTTCTGTATCAAGTGGTAAAACCAGCATACCTAAGAAGGAACCACCTCTTTGGCCTCCATAGGGCATATTACGCTCCCAAGAAGATGGCAAAACTTAGAAATGTAAGGAATACGGACTGCATAAAATGTGGTTTAGTTGAGGCGGACGACCTCCACACGTTTGTACTTTGCCCACATTTCCAGGAATTCTGGGAAGAGGTCCGCAATGTGTTAAATGAGGTACTGTACCTGCAGGTCGATGTGAGCCTGGAGCTGGTTCTCTTCGGGTGGTCACCTAAAGCAGGCAGCTTATATGGAAATAAAATTAATTTGCTGTTCTACTTGATATTACTGGGCAGAAGGGAGATCAGTAAACAATGGACATCCCAGAAAGCCCCCTCCAAGGCTGAATTGTTGAATGCTGTAGCCCACGTATGCAAGCTGGACTCAAATCGAATCCATGCAAGAAAGCTGGAAAGCTGTAGATACCCTGGATAAGGTAGCTGGAGGAGAAGGGGCAGACACATCACTAACAACCTGGTAGTGAGGCAGACTGTCCGATGATTAGAGCCACATGGGACTAAGACGTGGCAATGGGTGGGCACATCCGTTGGTCTCCTTTATTCCCTGGCTTCCCTTCCTGAGCACCTCGATCTTCCTGGGGCCATTTGCATACTAATGGTGAAAGATCTTGGAGGTCATTATGGAAGTGTATAAGGCAAATGAGGATACTCGAAGAAAAAATAAAAATAAAAAAGTCATCTACAAATGAAAACATTTCTACAATTATAATATTGGGCCACAAAACATGCTGCATGATCTGTCTCTGTTTATAAACCCCTCAGTACAAAATCGTTCATGTTCTACAATACTCCGATATTTGCAGAGGCAGCAAAAACATGTGATTGTAATGTTTTTATTGGCATTTGAAGTAAGTAATAAGTCATTACAATGCGTGTCCTTTCTCAGTTTGCCTCTACTCATTGGCAGACCATAGCTGACATTATTTTCAATCCTTTCTCCAACTTCTGTGAGTAAGGGAAAAAAGTCTGTCCACAGGAATAACACTTATGGGCTTCTTTTCTGGTCACACTCCTCATGAGTAGAGTTGCTTTTACTTCACGCACCCTGCCACTTTCAAAGTCAGAATCCACATGATGCACCACTTATGTAACAAAACAAAAGCGCTTTATATTAATTCATAGCAGATGTCATTCCGATAACAACATTTTCGCCCATCTGTTAGGCCACACTAGTTTTGGTTACGATATAGCATCAGGCATGCAGCTTCACAAAATTTCCAATTAAAATGTATCCATTTAAATATTCACCTCTTCATAAAATACTAATTTAAAAAAGAAATCCCAAAATATGTCAATTTAAACCTGCTGTATAATTCACCAATGAAAAATAAAAAGTTAAAAAGATCTTCCAGAGAAGAGTTGCTTTAGGGGGGAATTTTAGTCACATAAGTCTTCCCCTTCGATTTTGAATGTTATTGGTTGCGTCATGGTAAATATGGTCAGAACATAATAAGTACACACAAAGCAGAAGTGAACGAACAAATGTGACTTTTCAGATTACTGTTTTCAAATTCAAAGTTTTCCATTTGAATCTTTGTTTTGAACATCTGACTTGTTACATAATTAAACACTAGCTTGGATGTTAGTTATTCACCCCTGTTGTTTTAATATTCTTTTTATTGAGAATTTTAAGCATGTGGAAGAGATACAGGCCAGATCAACACAGGATGAAACATCCATTGAAAGCATGAATAACAGCATCCAGTACCAGACTTAGTAAGTGATACACGTTATATAAAGGACAATAGAGGTCTGCGTAAATCAAGATTCATGACCAAAAAAACATGACGTCATATACCATCAAGTGAACTGGGAGTGAAGAGGTGTCGGAAGCTACAAAGCAGATGGTGAGGATTAATAATAGCCGTAGGGGCAAAGAGGGTGATATCGTTAACAAGTTTGGGGCAAGGAGACAATCCTCTGAGGTGTATGGGAGACCATGTACCACCATCACAAAGGTTCAGCTGGTGTGGAGGAGTGTGGAGGAGGGCAGATGCCCAGGGACATCACAAGGAGGTGACCTGAGAGGTGGAAGTCCAGAGCCTGGTCAACTGGGTGGTGAGTTGTAAGAAGTACATGCAGGGGATATGGGACACCTACGAATGCGCCTGGCCTCCTCGTAACGGATTAGTTACTCACCTCTGTGGTGACCATGTGTGTGCGTTTCTGTTCGGGCTTAATAACTACCTTTTTTCATAATGTCCCACCACATTTACTCATAGTCATATTTTTTCAACCATGGTCTTTTCACTCAACCTATGATCTTGAACTATACTTGAGCTAATTGATGGTGTGGAAAAGGTATGCTGATCTCTCCAGTGATCGCCAAGTGTATAGTCTGACATGTTTAGAAGCACAGTCTCTGGTTATTTTGCAAGCTATGTAAAGAAACATTCATTCTTTACACTGTCAAATGCTATACATTTAAACAATTCTTTACAATCTCCATCTCACCTTTACTTGGCCTGCTAGAGACTTCCAATTCTTCATCAGAAGACTTAGCACCACAAAGGGGCTCTTCTTTGATGCGTAGAAAAATGTCAGGGCCAACAGCACGATGACAAACTGTGCAGAGATGATATTAGGATTAGACATATCATTAGTGATTTTCATGTGATGGGAACATGTCGGAAGTAGTAACATACTATGATGCACTGTCTTAGGTCACTAGGTCATGTTTGTAAGGTGTACCAGGCATTCAAAACAGTTGTACTTACAGGAGGAGGGCTCATTATTATATATTCTTCTCCCTGATTCATTGGCTTCCCAGATGTGTGGCTCTTCCCCTTTCGTAATCCGAACTAAAGTGTCAGGATTGGCAATTTTATATCCTGTTGTTATGAAAAGAGATATGTATTTTAGTATTTTATACATAAAAAAAATCTACATATCAAAACTAAACATTCTAAATATATACTGATTTGCTTGACTACAACAGAAGTAAAAGAAACATATAGGTACTAGATTAGCAACAATGCTTTAGCTGAATGGGTGTTAAGAGTTAGAGAATCTAAACTGAGCCAGTGCTTGCGTGTATGAAGTGACACAAGAGAGACCCATTCTTTGGTCAGAGAACACTAGGGTAATGTTCTGAGCTGCAAATAGAACAGATCAACATTTCCCACTTTACAGCAGGGCACATTTTCTAGTACTTGGACACCAGACCCCCATGGACTAACCACAATTACCAAATTGAAGGTGATGAGCATAATCACAGCCTTGAAGAGTCAGCTGCATACAGGTTGCTTCCTCAATAAATATCCTGCAATTCCAATACGTTTAACTCTTTAACTGAGAATAATGCAGCAAGAAGACTGATAACTTTGTGCCTGTGTTAGAATTTCATAGGAGGGGATTATCAAAAACAATGGATATGAAACCAGATTTCCAAACCTCAGCCCTAAGAGCACCGTAAACAGGTTTGTTCTTTCACTCCTTTACGAAGGGAGGCACCTATCAGCCGCCTTCCTGAATCTCCTAAATAGTGACAAACACCTAGCTCTAAAACAAACAAAAAAATTGCATGACGCACTAACCAGTGTTCTAAGATGCTCATCTAACAGAACAGAAAAGAGAAGTGAGATTACTACCATGGTGCCAAACACCATTGAAGCCCTTAGAGCCCACATCCCTTAAGCAATTAGTAATTTTTACACGCAGCACTGGAATTCACAGTACCTACTTTTACTCTGAATTTTTTGGTAAAACACCAATATATATATATTTTTTTAATTAAGCATCCAGGGATCTCAATCTGAAGTGCAGAAATATTCTATGGTCTAATGATCAGGGCTCTTCCTGAAGAATGGCTAATATTAACATTTCTAAAATGCACTGCACAAGACAAAACAAGTCCAAGTGGCAATATACCTAATAAAGTGACATTTAGCTTTCCACAAAGGTGTCTCTTTTTTGACACTTAGCACTTGAGATGCTACTGGGGTAACATTCTGGCAACATTTATAATATACTCAAACTAGGCCAAAGGCAACACAACACTGATTACTACAACTTTATACATGCAATAAGCAATCAGATTCCCAACCACATATATCATAAAAACACATCAACCAACACCACGATATATTGACTCAAAAACACAAAATTCACATCAAACATAATGGGTATAATATTAATTATCTGAAACACACTCAATTAGCAAAGATTTGCCTTGTTTATTGAAAGAAAGAATCAGAGAAAAACATGGTTTAGGACATTAGTTAAAGTTTCATAGATGTTGAATGTCTATCAAAAGGCAACAGATGTCCCATCCACCCTATGCAGTGTATAGATGGCCTCTATGCACTCTAAATAGGGCGAAAGGGACAAACACTGTTTTTGGCAGACGTCCCGCACCCACAAAATTCTAACTGAGCCCTAAGTCTTAGTAATAGCAGTTTTACAAAAATATTTTTAGAATTAAGTGAAGCATAACACTACCCAGAAAAATTAAGGTTTGGTGAATTTCCTTCATCACTTTCTTGTAAAATTCCTTCTGATTCTCTTGTAATCGCTTCCACTCCGCCTCAGTGAAATAGGCAGCAACATCCCGGAATGTAATTGCCACCTGTAAGTGAATAAATGAAGCCAAATATTGTGTAACATGTTTCAGGCCTAAAGTAAACATCCCACTGGAGTATCTATTTCTATACAACAAGCTGTACATTGAACATCAAGTCACTTTGCACTTTACAAAAGCATTGATAAAGATAATGCTACTCTTCCAGGATAAGTATATTCAGAAAAAAAGACACAGCGCCATGTAACAGTTCCTAGTTGTTATAAATTATTTTTCACAGAATCTTTTAATGAACCCCTAGCTACCTTCAGTGTGTCACATGAGCTGCCGTTAGAGAAGGATAGAGGAGGACACTGAGAGAGCCGAGAGCGAATCCCGGCTCGTGAGTGACTGAGCAGCTGTGCGGTTGTTTGACTGCGATTATCCAGGGGATCCTCAGGGATTGACGACACACCCTGCTTCTTCTGTTAATTATGCGCCGTTGTGCACTGTCCCCTTGGAAAAGCTGCCAGTCTGCATTGAATCGACCACACCAGCACCTACCACGTACAGGAGGCGTCTACAGGAGGCAGGTGCCAAAGGAGGAAGGGATAAGTAGGACTGGCATGGTACACTGGGGTTGAGAAGAGCACGAAAGCTGCGAGGGCCCAGCATTAGGCGCTGTGGCATAGAGGAGGACCCACCACTGCGCAGGTGTCCTGCGTGTGTTCCTCCCACTCACACCAGCACAGCCCAACACAGTCCCATGCCTGTTCATTAGCCCCTACACCACCACTGCAAATACAGTGCCCAGCATGGAATAACTACAATGCTCGACTCCAGTTCCCGGTCCCAGCTCTCTGACTTAGGCTCAACTTGCAACCCTTAAGCACTACAAGCTCCAACTATCAACTGTCTCCAGCTATCCCGCTGTACACCAGCCGGCATATTCATTTTACCCTTGTGGTGCACTGATCTATTGGTAACACTTTGGAATAATTTCTTTTTTTTTATTATTAAAATTAAAAATCTAATTTCAATATCAATATCAATAAAAAAATGGAAAACGCAAGAATCTCAACAGGACTCCACGTTTACCCATGGATGTCTTTGGCAGCGCTGCAGCTCATTAAAGGGAGCCGACTCACACAAAGGATAACTAGAGGCCTAAATAGGTAAGCAACTCCATTACTACTCGGGTGGAATCTGTCGCACAGGCCATTCCACCAACGGCACATCAATGCAATGGCCAAAAGGAGAAGGCCCCAAGTAAATATACGGCCAGCTATAGCTGCCACAGCGTCCTTGAGAAGGCCCCAGAGTGAATCACCAAGGCCCCAGAGTGGATCTTTAAGGCTACAAAGTGCTCAGATCGAAGTGTGGCCAGTAAACATTATAGGCAAATTGACTCCACTGCCTGTAAAGCCCTGGAGAACCCTGAGCCGACTACTATAATCAAGCACAATAACAAAACTAACAGTCAAATGAGCCGTAAGGCAGTAATCAATACCTCTGGAAAAACCAAGTCTCTTATCAGCTACCCGAAGAAAAAAGAAATTCCAAATCAACTTCACTGGCAAGAAAACATCAATAGAACATTTTTTTCAAGAAAAACTGCCACTGACTCAAAGCTTGGATCTAGTTCGAGACTCAGAGGACTTCATGAACATGTCAAACACGTTGCCTCTCAACGTCACAACAAAGGAGGAGGGTTGGCAAGATAAAGGTGAGAGCGTTACTAGCACTTCTTGTGTCTCTAGATCCTGCTCTCCTAATGCAGATCCCCCTGCACCAAGGGCCCCCTGCTGCCCTGAAGATGATAATTATAACTGTTTCGCAGATGCAAATACGCTGTCAGTAGCATTTGCATGGGAGCAGATGGGGACTCCCAATTCCAGCAACCCTCCGCATAGTGCAACACAGTGCAGAGAGGACCGCAACTGTGAAAGAAATGGTAATGATAACCAGCAGTAAAATCCTCAGAACGCTCAACCAATAATACTACAGGACCACAGTTTCACTGGGAAACCTAGGAAACCTAACAGGACAGCCCAGGCCATCTCTCAAACTTGCAGCAAGGGAGCAACTTATTGGTCTCAATTAATGCTACCCTGGTTGCGATGATAAATGCCCTGACCAGGCAGTCAGATAAATCAGAACTGTAATTAGATCTGATCCAAGCCTTAGCGACATCATTTGCAAAGATGGAGGCCAATCTTAATATCCTGGAGCAAAAGGGAGAAAAGTGCTAGCCCAGTTGAAGAAGATAAAACAAAATGTGCCTGTCACTTAATAGTCGAAAAGCTATGCACATGGCCGGAGGTTCTTACCTCAATGATCTCGGACTGGAAGCTTGCTTTTCAACTCCCAACTAAAACTTGCCTGCATCCATCTCACTTAACATCATCTAACCCTGCAAACCTGCTACTGGACACATCACTCCATGCTTTGAGGAGACATGGCATGTACAGAGACAATCATCCAGCTTGTCACAGCCACACTAACACAGGATCAAACAGTTAGTGCACCCACAATTCCCAGGGAGGTTGTCCATAAGGTAGTTCCTAAAGCTCTCACAACACACAAACTGCCAACAGAGGAAAACATTTCTTCACTCACCAACAATGGTAAAGTAAATCATGTGGAGAGTCAATGGACAAGGGGTCTTTCAAAAACATCAAAAAAGAGATTAAAAGAGGCAAAAAAAAAAAAAAAAAGTGGCAAAACAGCAACAGCTAATCTTCAAACACAACCCACTTTCTTGTATCTCAATCACCTGCTCATTCTGCATTAGGACACGGAGCAGGCCCTTCCATGCTGCAAGGTGCCCAAGCAACACTTTCTACGCCCTGTGTCAGAGACCACAAAAACAGAAGAGGCACCAAATATGGCAGCCTTGCCTAGTAGGCCCATCGGCCGAATGTTCAATCAATGTAGCGGCAACTGCCCCTCCAATGAAACTTCTTGTGATTCCAGGGCAGCTAAGCTGGTTCTCACACCACAATATTTATCCAAGGGCAACCACGATGTCTTAAACCGTTCAAAACTATTGCAATTATTTAAAGCCATTCGAAAACCCAGTTAATATAACCACCGAAGACATCTTTAGAGTAGAGTTCAAAACATTAACGGACCACAAAAATGGAAGAGAAGCGACGATAATAATACAAAAATCGTCCTCAATGGCAGAAGAGATCCTGACCAGAAAGTCAACTTTTGACTAATGGGTCACTGGGATCACAAAACCTATAGTACTGGAAAACACATTCTTAATGAAGAACCAAAAGGGGCCCTTCAAGCCTGCAAGATCAAACTCACAGCATCCTAAGGGGTGCATGGTGCTCACAACTAAACCTGCCGTACAGTAAAATTTGAATGTCTCGATCCTAATCAAATAAAATGGACCCAGTTAGGAGAGTTGCCTTGGAACCAATTGAGGCAAAGTGTAAAACAGATTGGAGCTACCATCCACCTTACTAAGTGATACTCAGAACTGTTCCTAGCACTAACAAAGGCCCAGAAAGAAAACAAAACCTTAAAACTCCTGTACGCTCACTTATAATGTATGACGACCTACTCTGTCTCCAAGAAACTTGGTTAACAAATCATATGACTATTATTGGTTTTGTGGTTTTTATGAAAGATGCAAAAAATATATATATTTATTTGGGAGGCTAGCTGGGGTCCTATCCATATATATTGACCAGCAGATAATGATTTTACTGGTCAATCTCTAATTCAATAGTTTTGGCTCAGAACACACATTAAAAATAAAGTATGTCCGGAAGGCTAAAAAAAAAAATCAATGTAATTGAGGAATCCCAGTGGTCACAGCATGTAAACAAGTTATACATTGTAAGAACAGCAAGAAACATCCTCTTGAGTTAATCAGGCATTCCTGCTGACACTCAGAACCATGATACAACATTAATTGCCAATGACATTTCGAAAATCTCATACAAAATCAGAGCTACTGGAGCTCCAGGTCCAAATGACATTCCAGCCCATGTTTTTAAAGATGACATCAACTGGTGGTCTGCAACACTCATTTCATTGTATTACACATGCTTTCAGACCAGGCAGGTCCCAGAGAGTTGGCGGGGCTCAATCCTACACTCCATATTCAAGAAGGGAGATAGACAGGACCCAGCTAACGAATTCCTGAACCATGGAAATTATAGTAGAACTTTCTTCTTTAATTCATCAGGCTACTAGTCAGATGAAGCTCCCCCTCTATGCTTGTTATGTTGACTACTCCGCCATGTTCAACTTCTTGGACTGGAATAATTTATGGAGAAAACTGCAGAGCGGGGCATTCCAAAAAAACCTGATTCAAGCAATATCATTATACACCTCGATCTGGGTAAGGGTCAAGCTATTGCAGATGGCCATCACAAAAAAAATTCCAACAGATAACGGTCTAAAGCAAGGATGCATTCTCGCACCCTTATTTTTAACCTGTACCCAGCAGACATGTGCCTGGCACTAAAACACACCAACCTGGTGCCACCAAAAATCAGGGACCCCAAGGTCACGCTATTACAATATGCAGACAATATCGTCCTTCTGGATCACTATAGGATAGGGATCCAGAAATCACCCAACGTCCTCCATAAAAATAACAAGTTTAACCAAAAAGATGGGAAACAGATCTAAAACAAGTCATACGTTTCAGGAGGACTACCAAGAAAACAAATCACAACTGGAACTTGGGCCCATTAAAAATCAAAGGGCCTATATCCTACAATTACCTGGGAGCTTGGAAGTCCTCCAAGGGAGGAGCTACCTTGAAGTAAAGTCTGACCTGATAATCACCAAAGTCTACCAAATACACCATTACACACTAGGCTGCATGATCAGACTGGAATTCAGACTGGAGGGCCAAATGAGGGCTAACAAAGGGTAACATCTTCTTAAGGTATTATTACAGGATTATAAAGGTGATGCCCATTACCCTGAAAGCAGTTCTCCAACACATTTTTAACTTAAAGAAGTGCCCTTAGACCAAGTATCCTAAAAAAATGATTTGACACTTTTCAAATTGATCGGTCAGTGCTGAACAAGCATCTGTTCATGCACACAGCTTTTAAAGCTATTTTGAAACAACAGATAAGATCACTGTCAAAGATACGCGTCAAGGCTAAATTGAAGAGCACACCAGTGTTCCAGGCAGGGGCAAAAATCCTATGCCAACAAACATCCCCATTGCTTGAGCCCCCAACTGTACCTTCTGTGCCCAATCGGGAAAGCTTGCCTTAAGCAAATCATGACTGCATGGTTGATGGGCCTCCAGATCAAATAATTTAACTCCAAATAGGCCTCCCTCTCCACCTTTCCGCGATTGTTAATTGCAGGCTCTGCGGATACATATTTGAGTCCTATAACCATCTGCTATGCTTCTGCCTGACGCTGCTGCATGCCCTCCATATTCTGTTAAGACCACTCTTTTTAATACATGGAATTAGAACCTGCAATGAGGCAAGGAGTCTTGTCTTTACTATCACGTAGCCAACTGTCTTGGCCAAATTTGGCAATTAAATTGGCCTCATAGATGAACCCCTTAAAGAATATCATAAGTCAGGTAGATCATGTCCAGAAAAAACAACCTCCATCTCAGCAAGCTAAGGTCAGCAAGTGGCGGACTCTCTTTAAATATGTGCAATTTCAACGTACCCTACCCCACGGACAGTCTACTGCCCTCTATTTGATGATCTTCTACGATCTCCTTTAATTCATTTTTTCAGCTACTAGCAGTCCATCAGCTAGATGTATTTTACAGGAATTGTAGCTCCCAGTACACACTTATGAATATTTTAGCTATCGCTGAGCGCTTACATTTCTATGTGTATGACCATGTTGGCTGCTTTAACACTAGGTCCTTTTCAGAGGATTTAATGTATCTTTTATGATATTTTTTATGTTCTGTCTAAGCACTTTACACTCCTATGAGCATGTTTACATTCGCTGCTTCAACTTTGGGCCTGTTTCAGTGCACTTAATGCATCTTTTAGGACATTTCTAATGATCCGTGTAAAGCCCCTGTTTTGTGTATTTTACTCATTGCAAAGCTTTTTCTCTTCTTTATATTGTAAAGATTTTAATTAATCATCACACAATAAAATGTTTTTTTAGTAACATTAAATAACACATTTTAAAACTCCTCGCAGGACTATTAGGTCACATCACTTCGCCAGAGATGTAATCCTTGAAAAATAGCCTTATAAACCTAAAGTATTTAAATTATTTGGGAGAACATGAAGCACAAAAAGGCACCAAATATGAATACATATGGTCTGTGATCACTTACCGCTTAGAAGTCTTATAGAGGCAACGAGAAACATTTTGGTGAAGGCTAAGACATGCCAAATATTTATCGAGGCCCGATATTTTAAATCATTCTAATATAATTTAAAAGATCATTTAATAAAATGTTATTAACACATTAAAAAAACACACAACAAGCAGCTCTCAAGAGATATTCATAGGCCCAAAGAATAAATCACATACCATTCTGTCAAATCCTACATACAGTCACTCTGACCAGTGCAACCGAGGTCCTTAACACAATATCCAGGTTTTAATATATAGAACTGACGTGAAAAATATAATCTGTTGAGCAATGAGCAAGCCCTGTTTGTGTTTGCATTCCCATGTATCCAACATTTTCAGATTTGGAGACTAGAAAGTTTGCAAACATGGTGGTCTTACTGAACAAACAGTTGGAGTTCAGGTTCATTTCAACTTGCATTCGAGTTTTAGCATGTTGAAATGTGCATATCAAAACACCAACTAAATACACACTTGCCATTTAGTGAGTTTCATTTATTTTTATTTTACTGGTGATATTTATAAAGCTTTAATAAAGCCCAAAGCAGTACTGGAGTCCACGTGAGGATACAAAGGCATGCCGGTACATACACAATGGCACCAAAGAAGGAGTATGTCTGAGGTGCAAATGATGATTGTTCTTGAGATTCAGACAACAAGCACAAAGTATGCAAGAATATGCTTTCTTTGTGGGTCATCCGGATTTGCTATTTGACCAAGGTGTCTTAGTCATACTCTCATAAACAGATATGTTGAGTTTATATGCAAAGTAGTCCAATTTATTCAAGTCAATTTCCTCATAGGTCTCACAAAGTCATACTGTGAATTAATTTCCTTCATGGAGAGTGAGTAAATGTAGTTCTTTCAAGGTAATGAAGATGTGTCCAACCTCCTGATGGTTGAGAATTTGTCAAGTTGCTGTGCGAGGAACAGCTATGATTGGGTTGAGCTGTAGAGTATTCTTCTGTCTTTCTCACTGTGTGAGGAAGACAATGCCTGGACGGTATGTTAATATGAGGGAAGAAAGGTACAATTTTGTGCAGTAATTTAAGCTAGAACCATGCGTATCAAGTGTTTTTTTTATTGATGTGGTCCTCAAAAGACAAACTTAGGGTCAATGAGAAAGCCTAGGAATTTAGCAGGGTATGACAGACACTGGCAGAAGGCTTTTATGGTCATATTGTTAAGCCAATCCCGAATCAGGGACTCAAGAGTTTCTCCATTGAAGGGTATGGTTTAAATCTTTATTGGGCTGAGGTTCAGACAAATTGCTATTCAAGCAACAGCTGAGTCTAAAGATGCCATTAACCGTCGATACCAAGGTGCTCATTACGAATGCCTGGAGAAGTTTCCCTCGAGAGGCGATGCTCCAGTAATTCTGACTAGCCCGATGTTAGTGCAATTTCTTCCATTTTGTTCTTGATAATATTACCAGATCAACACTGCAAATACCACTGAGCACACAATAAGAGATAGGTAGGGCAATAAGAGCTCAATTAAAAAATCAAAGTTTACAAAACAAGGGAATCTCAAAGAATGTGTTCCATGATTGGTAGAAACTTTGCATTGCCAATAATTAGAAACAACCCTCAAAGCCTTCTACTTCCAGTTATCAGGTAATTTCAACCCATTATCAAACAACAGAAGAACCAGTAGATATGTAACTTCCAAGAGCAGAATACAAAATTCTTACCTTTTTGATTATCTTCTATAGTTGTTTAACGTTAGTCATCGCTTGAGGTTCGAGGTTTCACAAGCAAAAGGTGTTTTGTTCGCGGGACTAGACAATCACATCCATGTTTTGCCCAGTAGATAAGATGGCAATATATTTACTGGCAGTCATAAACATATCTTTTGTACTGATGCACCCACACATTACATGCAGATTCTAGATAGTGCAATGTAAGTGCAAGCCAGCATGTGAGGATACATACTGGTGTCTTTATTCACTGCCTGGCTGCAGGTCGCAAGCACACTTGAATTACCACCACTCCTCCAACTGTAATGATTTAAGGACATATACCTGTGTGTCAATCACGACAAGCTGGATTCAACCACCATTACAGCATTTTGTTAAAGGGTTTCGATCACTTGGCCAGACACTTTAGAAAATAAACACTGGCAAGGCTAATAGGTCTCGCCATGAAAACGTGGGTAATAAGCTATTGACTATGCCAACACTTATTTGTGAAACATTGTTTAAAAAAGTAAAAGAAAAAAATACAAATACTGAAGGGAAAGTAGACGTATTTTAAGGGAGCTTGAATCTGAGCACCGAATTCAATATTTTCAATCTTTCTAGGCGACATGGTTTATTTTTCAAAATTCATGTAGTAAACTGAACATAATATAGCTTCAATCAATAGTTTGCAGCCTACCAGACAGCACAGTTGTCTGGTTTGATAAAGACATCTTGGAGGCATTCACAAAGCAGACCTAGGAACGCATTCTGCCTGTTTCTTGCTCTTGGCTTAGTGCTTTGTAACTCACATTTTCGTGCTTTCCATTTGCTGGATTTATTTATTTGTTTTAGGCTGCCCAGCTTGAGTTTGTACCTTCTCTTGCCCAAACCTTATTTAAAAGTATCCTTCTGAGTGCTCCCTTTCTGTAAACAGGCCCGTAAATCTTGTTCTTATCTCGTCACATTTGCTGTGCATTCAAAGACAATGGTCGAATGTCAGGGGCTATCTTCTGAGGGTGCTTATTTACTTTTCTTTCTCTGACTTCAAAGTAAGAGGATTTATGTGACAATGTTGCTGGATACTGCGGGTAGGAATGATATTTTTACTAGCACACAACAATATCAAATGAACAGTATTTCAGAAAATATCAGAATTAGGAACACAAATGAAGCACATTTTTTGCTGTTTCTGAAGTGTATTGGAAACAAATACTTTCATATGATCAAAACAAATCATTACACTAACTGATTCAATTTCCACACATTTTCATCTGTGCACTGAATACAGTTTTTATGTCTGTGCAAATGTGATGGTCATTTTAACGGAAAATGTCTTGTCTGTAATGACAGTGTGCCTACACACCATGAATACTCCACTGTATTCCAGTCCACTCTATTCTGCACCACTCCACACCACTGCACTCCACTCTGCTCCACTCTACTTTACGCCACTCCATGCCACTGCACTCTGAACCAATCCACCTTACCCTACTTCACGCTATGCCTCTCTACTCTACCTCCTGTCACTCTATACCAACGCACTCTTCACTACACTACACCACTGCATTCAGTCACTGCACTCTACACCACTCCAGTCTAAGCCACACCAATGTACTCTGCATAACTCCACTCTACAAAACTGCACTCTATACCAATTCAATTTACTCAGTAACAGTCATCTCTATACCACCGCACTCTACATCACTCCAGCCTACTCTGCACCACTGCACTCTATGCCACTGCACTCGCTATCATTTTACTCTACGCCATTACACTCTAAACCACTTTAAGCAACTGCACTCTACGCTGCACCACTCCATGGCACATCACTCAATTCTGAAACAATCTATTCTACGCCACTACACTCTATGCCACTGCACTGTACTCTGCCTCGCCGTAATCTGCGCCAACCCACTCTGCTCCTTTTCACGCCACATATTACTGCATTCTACAATGACGCACTGTATGTCACTGAATACGCCACTGCACTCTACACCACTTTACTCTACAACACTCTATGCCAATGTACTCTACACCAGTCCACTCTACTATATGCCACTTCAATGTATGCTACTCTATGCGACTCCACACTGTGCCACACCAATACAGAACACTCTCTGCCACTCCACTTCACTCTATGACACTCCACGCCACTCTCCTCTACACCACTAACGTTTAGCCTTGCTAAACAGCAGCCACACTGGTGTACAACATGGCTAAAACACATTGGCAAAGCCAATGACACTTGCATAGGTAAGACCAATTGTCTTTGTCAATGCCTATTTTTATTATACAGTTAGTAGATGCACAAACAATAAATAAAAGAGCTTACCAAACAAAACGTACCCCTCAACCCAATTTCAAGAGTCAAAAAGCTCCCACCGGACTCTCCTCCATCAACCCCTGATCAACCCCTCTCAGCATTAGAAATACTGTCATGCATCACTCATCCTGGCACACTTAACTCACACACTGGGATAGTATGATAGGATTAACAAACCCTAAGGCCCTTAGAGACTGCTGAAAAATAAGGCCTGCGTGATCTTTGTTCAAGTATGACAAGACTGGATTTCATAATTTTATAACTTAACTGGGATTTTTTCCTGCTCAGTCATGAGCAATTTTCTCCTGACCCAAAAGGACCTAATGTTTGCTTAACCAAATCTCAGAGGGTAGGATAGTAGCCTCATCACAGAGTAGTAAGACGGTGTGCTTAGCCACCAAAAGAAGGTGGGATATACATTTGTCCACAGGAGAGTGTAGAGATTATAAATCTTCCAGAGGCCTGCCCAGCAGGACGAACTTGGGTATTATTAGCCATCTCACACAACCACAGACACATCATAGATAAGAAAATTCTGTCCAAAAAGTCCCCAATAGTGGCCAGCTCCAGAGAATGTGTAGCAGTACCACCCCTCACCACAACCCCTCCGGCAGGTGTTGGGGTATGCCTGTTTAATAGTGTGGAGTCATGCTTGTGTGAGATGCCACGGAAATAAGGTTTTAAAAAGATCTCCCTGCCTCGGGGTGCCGGGCGAAATTACTGATCTGGACAAATATCTCCTGTCGCTCTTTTGCATCAAGGAAGATGTTGAATGTATTTTTTTATTATTCTATCTGAAAGGGGAACTTGAGTGTGCTAGCTGGGACACTGAGGAGGGCATATATTCTAGAAACTAGGTGTTTAGTGGAGGAAAGTAGTTGAAGGATGTTTTCTAAATGTGTTAGCTAATTAACGGCCCCAACCTTAAGGTCACTCTGGCATTACACAGTGCTTAATTGCAGATAGTGAAAAGGCTCTGCTACTAGGATATCATACCTTTGCTTAATTTCCTCAAATAATTTCAGGGTACCATTAGAGTATAAATCTAAGAGTGAAGCACATTCCCCAGTCCTCCAGATCTGGAACTCATGTGTCTCAATCCCTGGTGTGAAGTCAGGGTTGCCAACTATCGGCATGAGAGGCGATGGGCATATAGCAGGGGCCTCCTGCAGGCAATGAGATCCATATCTCTCTAGTTATTGGGGTATGACAGCTAAAGTAACTTTAGTTATTGGGGTTGATGTAAAGGAAACACACTCAGGCGAAAAGAGATCCATGGTTGTTTGCCCAGTGGTCTGGCAGCTAGGTTCTCATTGATAAAACACTATTGCTTACCCATTTCTCCCTTCAGCCATTAAGTCATGTAACACAGCTGGGAAGCTTGGTAGTAACAAAGCAAATGAGGGACCGCCAACTCCTGATTTCTTCAGAATCTCATGCAGGTCCTGATGGATAGTCTCAGTCTCCCAGCCGCCTAAATATAAGTCAAACAGGCTGTTTTTACCTGTACAATATCTTCTCTCATTAGGGGAAGCGGCAGAGCATGGAAAACATAAAACCAGTGTAATTTTTAGGACAGCTAGTCTGACCACCCAGAAGAGTGCATGATTTTTCCAGGCAGCCAGAGTGGACGTCAATTTGTGTAGCAGCAGATCAAAGCTCACCCTGATGCAAGCCTGAAAAGTAGGTGTATGCTGGATACCTAGGTATTTAATGCAATAATGAGACCAGCAAAATAGTGTTTCACACACTAAGGTTGTAACAAGTGCACCAAACCTTCAGATTTAGTCATATTGACTTAGAGACCCGACACCGCCTGAAATTCCTCCAGTAAAGAAATGAGGGTCAGAAGTGATTGCATAGGTTCAGTGAAGGTAATAAGGTTATTGTCTGTAAAGGTGAACAGTTTGATCCTGTCTTGACAAAAGGAGATATCATTAATGGGTGTTCTCAAAGTTTTTGCATAACTGCCAAGGTAAAAAACAAAATTGATAGAAGAGGAGATACAGGACACTCCACGCACATGCCCTTGCTTATGTTCAGAAACTCAGAGGTCTATGAACTTTGATCCTTGCCCGGGGATTACAGTTAAGAGCCACGATACAGCCTGTAAATTGAGAACCCAGGCCCGGGACATTGAACGTCACTCTTCAGGCTACCTTGAAAAACGTTTTCTCAGCGTTGAATAACAGGGGGACTGCCTCAGTCCACTTTTTCTTGACAATGTCATATTGTTTAAGGCTTTTGATGGTATCTCTTGCTGCGCGCTAAAGTATAAAACCTTCCTGATCGGAGTGGATTATATCGGGCATCAATTTATCCAATCTATTGGCTAAGACTTTGGCTAAGTTCATGGGATCCAAGTTAAGCAGGAAATGGGTCTGTACGATATATAGAGTGCTGGATCCTTAACCGGTTTGGGTAGCCCCGTGATGACAGCTTCAGTCATTCGCAAGGAAAACACTGTTACTTGCATTTAAGTTGTTAAATAATACAGCCAAAATGGGTAGGATTTGAGGGACGAAACTGCTCTACAAAGGGCTGTAAACCCAGGGATGTGGAATTCCTATCGCCCGATGCCCGGGACATCTTGTTTGGGGTCAAGGGCAACAAGTTTTTATGTTTACTTTGTCCTTGGGACAAGTAGGCCCAACCTCCTGCAGCACAAACCCTTTGGCTGCCTGTTTACAGAGAGTGGAATTCTCTGCAGTTGAGGTAATGTGTTTCCAAAAGATAATGCTGTTCGAACTTGTATTTATGGTTCATTATTTGAAAGCCTTCATTATTAGGGTGAGTGCTGTAAATAAATGTTTTAAGGTCACACTTCACTACTGACGTTGGTTCCAGTACAAAAAAAAAAAGTGTACACACATGTTTGAAAAGTTTAGGCTAAGAGGCTAAGTATAATGCTCCCAGAATGCTCTCTGATTATATGCAAATGAAGTGTCATTTAGTAAAATGTGTTGATGCATGCTAGTATTTCCCAAAAATATTTCTAATGGAAAATCAGTGTAACCATTTTCAACACGATTATGGGAAGCATGAAAATAAACAAACACTGACAAAGCCAACTGATCTGACATATTTTTATAAGTCTTTTAGTTTCATCAATGCGTGTCTTGTTTTGACATGGCTTTTGTAACACTTTATTGTTGTGGGAGCTACCAGGCCCTCAACATTGTAACAAACATTGGCAAAACTCCCCCCTAAAGTTTTTGAACTCTTAAAGCACACGTTGCCATCAGCGGCATAACAAAGGCCCCGCAGCCGCTCTCCAGGGGGCCCGTTCAGCACAGCACCTGCCCTGAGTGAGTCTGGAGAGGGGACTCCTCCATGTTCTTTGCAAAGGGGCACCCTCCAGTTTCGTTACGTCACTGATTGCCACTGTAGTTCCTGACACTGAACAAAACTACTTTGTGTGGCAATATGCTCCTTGTGGAAGAGCAGAATGCGATCACTCACAGTAAAGCCAGCCGAAAGAGAGAGAAATAGAAGTTTAATAAAAACAAAATGTCTTTGTTAACACCAGACCTAATTAGGGACCAAGACCCACATGTAGGTAGCTTTTTGCATGTCGCAAACAGCGACTTCCTCTGTTTGCGACGTGCAAAAAGCACATTGCGATGCACAAACCCAGTTTTGCGATTCAGTAACCTGGTTACCGAATCACAAAATGGGTTTGCGACTTGCAATTAGTAAGGGGTGTTCCCTTCCTAATTGCAACTCGCAGTGCAATGTAGGATTGTTTTGTGACCGCGAACGCAGGAGCAAACCAATCGCAGTTTGCACCCATTTCAAATGGGTGCTAACACTTTTGCAAAAGGGAAGGGATCCCCATGGGACCCCTTCCCCATTGTGAATGTCACTGTAAAAAAAATTTCAGAGCAGGCAGTGGTCCTGCAGACCACTACCTGCTCTGAAAAAATGAAACGAAAATGTTTAATTTTTCGTTTTTGTTATGCATCTCGTTTTCCTTTAAGGAAAACGGGCTGCATTATAAAAAAAAACAAAAAAAACTGCTTTATTGAAAAGCAGTCACAGACATGGTGGTCTGCTGTCTCCAGCCGGCCACCATTCGCGAGGGGGTCGCAAATTACGACCCACCTCATGATTATTCATGAGGTGGGCATTTGCGAAGCCCTTGCGAATCACAAATGGTGTCAAGGACACCATCCTACATTAAGATTTGCGACTCGCAATTTGCAGGTCACAAATCTGAACCTACCTACATGTGGCCCCAAATTCTAAAAGAAAGTCACAAAAGTGCACCCATGGTATATGTCGTACCCCTATAAAATATTTGTGAACTGTATTTTAGCATGGGTAAATACGATGTGTAGATTTGCTCATGTGAAAATCTATTGAGCATTTGCAAGTTCATTTTCCCTCCAGCCACTTTCTTCCCAACCCTGGAAGAAGTTCTAACTCTGCCATTGTCAGGAGTAAATGTCCAACATTTCTTATTATGGGAAAATATTAGAGAGAAGCTGGTAAAAATCTTTAAAACATGCAGGTTAGTAGGTTTGCGGACTCAAAGGCATTCCAGCCCTGGAACTATTGCTTACTGCTTCCTCCAGCCCCAGTATGCAGATCTGCAGAAAGGTGGCAAAATAAGGAAATTGCTACAGTAGGGATTGAAACTCCAAGTATTCAAGCCCTACTATGGTAGTAGCCCTGGCATAATCAGAGAGGCTATTAATTGCTGCCATAATTTGTCGCCACACTACATGGCACCAAAGGGACAAGTAGATCTTTTTACAGGACAAGTAGATTTGAGAAGCAACCTGTCCCCTGGACAAGTAGATATTTTAATAAATTCCACACCCCTGAAACCCATTTGGGCCTGGCACCTTAGAGCACTTCAGCTGCCCAATTACCTTCAGAATGTCGGCCATAGCAATGGGTTCATCTAGTTTGGTGGAGGACTCTGATGGGGGTTTAGGGAATGAGACTGTATCAAAGTATGCTTTTTGCGCTCTCTGACAAGTACATGGGGATATATAACATGTATGGAATGCTTGAAATGCCCAAAGCTAACGCTCAGTGATGGTGCATATGGTGCTGCTTACATCTTTTATCTTCCCAGTGTGTAAGTGTGCCTGATAGGCTTGCACTGTATGTGCCAGTAGGGTGCCTGGCTTGTTCCCCTGGTCAAGAAAAGGAGCCTCTTGTTAGGCGAGTATGTGATTTGCTCTATCAATTTCTAGGGTATGAAGTTGGCTCTATATAGTTGTTACTTTTCTCCAAATCTTATTTGAAGGGGTCTGTGTGTACTGATGTACCACCTCTCTCAGTTCTGTAGCTAGCTTACCAGGTAAGCTCGTGGATGCGTTTAAGTTGTGCCGCCTCTTAGAAAACTGTCCCCTTAGTAACCGCCTTGAGTATGTGCCAAACTTCACTTCTCCACCTCTTCTGTGCCTTCTTATTCGCGAAGTTTCTATTAGACTTTGGTCAGGATTAAAGAGTCTTTTAGTAATTATTTGTACAGTCGCCAATAGCCACAGCTATGGCACCTGACCTCCCTATGCCAGCAGAGCTAAAGCTCCACAAGGCAATGGTCTGAGGAAATGGTCCGACACCTTCAATGCATGTTTTATTCTCTTATCTCATAAAACTAGTTGGATACCCCATATGTCGTGCAGGTCAGTTTTGATTCTTTTAATGTCCTCCTTCTTTTCTTTGAAAACTTGGAGAAGAAAAAAGCCTCTAGTGATTGACTGTGACTCGTCACCCGGAGTTCTCCAGACTCCCTCCCCCTCTGCCATTAGACCTCAATCTTCTTTTGTTTAGAGCTGGAATCTTGTTAGATTACCACCTCATTGAAGTATTTCTTGGGACAGTCCCCCCCACCCCATCATGGTCACCTAAGAGTCAAGAGTTTAGCTGTAGAATTAGAGGGTAGCTCTGGGTGGCTGGAGTGTGACGCATGGGACAGCCAACAGTCCCAGGGGCACTGGAGGGGCTCATTCCAACATCCGCTGGGTTAGAAGTGGGCTACTGAAGCAGGATTACTGTCAGCTGGCAGTTCCTGGGGTTCCAGCCTCTCTGTTATGCAAATCTCACTAGCTGGTTGCGTTATTAATGGGGAGTGATCATGAGGGTCTAGTATGGCCAGAGGGCTTCAAAAGGAGATCGTGTGCAGTGTTTGCTCTCTAAGATATTTTCCTGTGGTCTGGGCTCCCAGGGAGACCAACAGAGCACCTTGCTCTCTATCAAGCCACATGTACAGTCCCACATAGTGGGGTAGCACCAAGCAGATGATCACTCCTCAAATGGTTGAATGGGTGAAAGGTTTTAACAGTTTAGGTTCCTTGGAACTGAAGTAATGCAAGGGGTAGTTATCTCCCCCAAACTGACTAAGTGCTGCATCACTGGAAGTCAATGGGGTATCTCTCACACACTTACCAGAGGCTGGAGTGGTTCCTATAGATGCACATACACGGTGGGCCTTTTGACGACTGTGTGACTACAAAAGGACACCGTCCCCTTCCAAGACCAGAAGCTGGTATCCTCTATAATCTAGGGTCACTGTACCAATACCATCACTCAGGTAGGATTCGAGTGGTTTTATAGGTGTTAAATTAGTTTCCGGCGTTAGTTTGCCATTTCAGATAGGGATCCTTAGCCCTGAAGAATGCCCCTGACCTGCACAGGCTGTTTGTAAGGGCAGCAACATGTCTGCTAACTGAGACAGAATGAGCCATTTATCTCAGCAGTACCGTTACACCTTGTTTTTAGACATACCTGTGGGCACCCCTATTAAAAGAGGTGTACCAGTAGTCCACAGGCTATTTTTAGTGAATCTGGATCCCCTTTCTGTCCAGTAGCTTTTATCTCTCCTGTCCAGGTTTGGTTGAGTCTGCCCTGGTGGCATAGTCCTACTAGGGTGGGGAGAGGTTGACAAAAATGAAAAATTACATGAATAAGTATATGAGGCTTGCTCTTCCATAAGAAAAAGCTTCTCTCTTGTCTTGTTATGACAGCAATCCTTTTACACCCCTACTTGGGACATTGATCTGCTGACCTACCATGGGCAACAGTCTAGAAGACTCATGGGCTACCATACTTGATGTGATAGTGATGCTGGGGTATCTCTGCCACTGAGTGCAAATGGGCCCAGGCCCTTTCCTCAGGCAAGCCTGTCATTTGTGCTCCTCCTCTGCCTGCAATGGGCGCACATATGGGATGGTTGCTGCACCCACATCCTCCCCTCTCCATGTGGTCCAATCACTCTAGTGACACCGTGGTCCATGGAGGGCCCCGCCAGTAACTCATGCGTGGGCCATACCTCTTCTGTGTTCCAAGATGTGAGGTCTAGCAGTTGAAGTACTCTTGACAGTGCTGCAAGTGGTAAAGGCGGTACGTCTAGGGTTCTAACTGTCTACCCAAGCCCCAGGAGTTCGCCCCAGTCTCTGCTGGTGCCTGCTGTGGGCCTCCAAAGTGCAGTGACCATACTGAGGATTATAGCCTGGGGTGAGCTCCATCCATCCCTGAGCACCTGGCTTGCCCCATGGCTCAACGTCAATATCTGTGGGGGAGCCAATCAACTTTCCTGCACACCGGTCCATTTCAGTGCAGGCCTGCGCCCCCAAAATCCAGCACGGAATCAAGGCTCCTTCCTCCAGCAAAGGCCACGCCCCCAAGGCCCAGTTTCACCCTACCTGCATCTGCCTTCAAGCCAGGGATTCAGAATGTCCCCGGGGACTCAAGCTCCAGCAGGATCCTCTGCGAACATGCCCACCCGCCCATGGATAGGCTTTTTTAGGCAAAGGCAAACCGAAAATGGCAGGTGGGTGTGGGTTTATTCAAGTTGGTCAGAGAGCACAATGGTCACTTATTTGCCATTTCTGAGGGCTGAGCCACATACCTGAACTGAATTGAGATTTTCCTAGAATTGGTGTCTGAAAGGCTAGATTTTATTAAAGACACGGAGGTGAGTATTATGCAGTCTTTTCTTGCTTTAATTTAAACAGCAGCCAAGAAGAAAAATTACATTTCCCAAGAAAAGTAAAAAAAAAAAAAAAAAACTACAGTGACATCGCAATGGGAAACAACCAATAGGACGTCGAATACAGCTATTAATATATTGACTGCGAACAACAAGTCCTCTTTTCTTGATGAAAAAACTAAAGAGGAGAATAAGCAACAAACAAAACCGCATAGAATTTAGTCCTCACAGTGAAAATGTCAATAAAGCAGTCCTGAAGCTGGCAAGCGTAGACATGAGCCCAGGAAGGAGAGCCGTTGAAGAAAGAATCCTGTCTTGATGGAAGAACACCATGTTGATTAGGAGGAGCCAACGCCAGAAGAGGAAGTTGGAACTGAAATAAAGGAGCAGGGAAGGGTTAATCGAGCAGCGGGATAATACTCGCCTCCATGTCTTTAATAAAATCTAGCCTTTCAGACACCAAGGCTAGGAAAATATCAATTTTATTACAAGACCGGAGGCTCATATTATGCATGTTCAAAGCAATAACAGAGTCTGAAACATGATAAATTGTCTTACAGTAAAAAGTTCCAAACGTGCTTTCATTAGACCAATCTGCAGACCTGAGAATATCCTGTAAAGAGGCCCCGGCCCAGAAAGCCCGAAAGGCCATGGCCCCTCTGGCAGAATGGGCTCCAAAAGAATCTACATTGATCCCAGCTATAGACATGATCCACTTGACCCAACAGGCTAAGGTAGGTGAAGAAACAGGTTTATGTTTTTTTTGGAAAGAAATAAGTAATTGGGAGGCTGAGGATGATCTCAAATCTGCAGTACGAGTCACATAGTTCTTTAAACAATTTCCAACACACAATTTGGGTTGAGAGGGAAAAAATGGTTAAGGAGCAGATGCCAGGTTAGTTTTAGTACGTCTTCGAACCTGAAAAGAAACACCAAAAGGAGAGAAGAAGAAGGAGGTAACATCCAAAGCTTTAACATACGAAACACGTTTTAGGGAACTCAGACATAAAAGCATAGTCAACTTTGCCGAAAGTTGCTTAAGAGAAAGGAAATCATTATCCGGCCAGGCCGTAAAAAATGTTAACACTAAATTAACATCCCACATTATATTATATTTAGGAGATGGAGGAAAAACACATCTTACTCCCTTTAAAAGTTGACAGATGAGAGGATGCTCACCAATCGGTCTGCCATTGACTCTAAAATGTTCAGCTGAAATGGCTGATCTGTAAGTGTTGATAGTGTGGTAGGCCTTACCCTGGGAGGCCAAGGAAGCAAGGAAGTTCACAACCAATACTACATCAGCTGAAAAGGGATCTGAATTCCTGTCCATACACCAGCTGCACCAAATGGCCCATGCAGATGTATAAGCCCTGGAGGTACCAGGGGCTCTAGATTGTTGGATGAGTTTGAGAGCATCCTCCGAAATGCCTGGGGTTCTCCAGGACGACCCGAAATCTTCCAAGCAATGGGGAACAAGGAGTTGTCGAGGACCATGTGGTGTTGTCGACCCTGAGGATGCAACAGCAAGTTGGGGAAATGAGGAAGCCAGACCGGACAGTCAGCTGTTAATTCCAATAGAGTTGGATACCAAGGCTGAGCCTGCCAAAATGGGGTTATGATAACTAGTGTGGACTGCTGTCTGCACGCTTGTGCAAGAACTCGAGGAATCAGAAGGAAGGGAGGAAAAACGTAAAGAAGAGATGATGGGCAAATCTGAAGGAAAGCATCCGTGGCAAGAGCCTGTGGATCCGGCCTCCAACTGAAAAAGGAATGAAGGTGGGAACTGAGACGAGAAGCAAAAAGATCTATGGACATGTTGCCAAAGATGGAAATAAGATGATTGAACACTGAAGGGTGCAACTGCCAATCGCTGGAATTGTGAAGATGTCTGGAGTACCAGTCTGCGACTGTATTCAGATTGCCTGTCGGGTAAACTGCTCTGACAGAGATTTGTTGAGGAAGACAATACTCCTATAGATGCTTTGCCAGGGTAGATAAAATCTTGGACCTGGTGCCTACTAGATGGCTGATGTATCTGACTGCGTTTAAGTTGTCCATCCTGAGAAGAATGGTGCAACTTACATTGTCTTTTGTAAAGGAGCGGATGGCAAAGGAACCTGCAAGCATCTCTAAACTGTCTATGTGCAAGAAGGACTCCTTCAGAGACCATGCGCCTCCAGTCGAGAACTGACCACATCTTGTGCCCCAACCAGTCCGACTTGCATCGGATTCTAATACAAGATCTGGGGCAGCAGTGAAGATAGTTCTCCCGTTCCAGGCATCTAGGTGGGTCAGGCACCACAGAAGGTCTTCTTTGGACTCGGAGTCTAGAACAAGTGGATCAGAATAGGCAAGGCCCTTGTAAAGAATGCGTATCTTCAGATGTTGGAGGGCGCGAGAATGCAGAGGACCTGAGAAAATAGCTTGAATAGAGGAAGCGAGAAGCCCCACTACACGAGCTAGAGTTCTGAGGGAGATGTGAGGAAGAGAGAAAGATTGACGAATTTCTTTCTTGATTAAGGAGACCTTGTGCTGGGGAAGTTGAAGAATTGAAAGAGTAGTGTCTATGAGAAACCCGAGGAATTCCAGTTTCTGAGTTGGAACGATGGCTGATTTCTGAAAGTTGATGAGGAATCCCAACTGGAGTAGAAGATCCTGACAAAAATTTAACTGAACAAGGAGAAGGTCCTTGTCTTGTGCCACCAGGAGAAAATAGTCTAGATAAAGAATCCGACGGACACCGTGAGATCGGAGGAATGCTGCTACAGGCTTGAGAATCTTCGTGAAACACCAAAGGGTCAAAGAGAGCCCGAAAGGAAGAACCTTGAATTGGTAAAAAGAATTTTGCCATTGAAATTGATGGAATCTTCTGTGTGAGGGATGAAATGGTACTGTGAGGTAAGCATCTTGAAGGTCTAATCTGACCAACCAATTGTTTTGTAGTCAAGTATCTCTGAGATGGAGGATAGTCTCCATCTTGAAATGTCGATAGATTACAAAATTGTTGAACTTTTTTAGGTTCAGAACTAGTCGAAACGTCTGGTTTTTCTTTTGGACCAAGAAAATGGTACTGAGAAAACCCGAAGAGTAGAACAGAACTGGTTCTATGGCTTGTTTGGAGAGGAGGGACTGGATCTTGTTGTGGAGAAGTTGGTTTTGCTCTTGAGAAAAAACAAGGGGAAGAGGGAAAGGGGACTGACTTGGGGGTTGATAGAATTCTAAGAGGTAACCCTGAATTGATTGAATTACCCAGGGATCTGACGTGAGAAACAACCATGAATCTAGAAACAAAGCCAGTCTGACTCCTACTGGAGGAAGGCCAGAATTGAAAACACTTACCGGAAAATTTCTCTCCTTTGTTGGCATAACCTCTGTTCCGATAACCTCTTTAGCGACGGGGATAGAAACGTGGTTTGTATCCTGAGTAGGTATCAAGCTGGTTCTGCTGGTTGTAGGAGTCTCGGATGGGATATTGACCTCTGAGGTAGCGGCCGGCAAAGCGACTCCTGCCTTTGCCAGCCCTGGCGAAAACCTGTGACAAAAAAATCTTTTTAATAGAAAGATGAGCTTTGTCCAGGGTGGCAAAGGTGGAGACGTACTTGCCCAATTCCTTCATGAAGGAATCTCCAAATAACAAACCTTTAGCCGAAGGGCCCTCTTCTTTGGGGGCCAAAGACGCCAGTTTGGGATTGATCTTTAGAAGGAGACTCTTCCTACTTTCAGTACATAATTGGGTGTTTGCATTCCCAAGCACACAAATAGCGCGTTGCGCCCAATTGGAAAGAACCACAGGGTCCATTGGAGAATGGTCCATTTTGGCTTCTTCAGCTAAATCTAAAATCCTAGTGAGAGGAACCTCCAAATCCAAAAGCTTATCCTGGCAACCGGACCAGGCTCTATCCACACCTTTCTTAGGGTATTTTCCAAATTTTGTGAAAAACATGAGCATGTTTGGGTCAATAACAGGGGTAGCAATGACACTGTCCGATAAAGAGGAACGGGGATACTCAGATTTCAACTTATTCCTGGTAACCTTGTCAAGAGAGTGGCATAAGTAGAACGAGACATCGTCTGCAACATGGTCAGCAGGAAACCATTCCTTAAAGTTTGGATGAACCATGAAGGAAGGGTCGAACATGCGTTCACCAGAATGGTCTACCAAGACCTGAGACACAGGGTGAGCGGCATCACCGTCAATAGGAGGAATTCTGTGCCTTTTCTCCGAAGGCCCACAAACATATGGATGCGAAGATCTGTCCATATCATCTATATGACTAAGAGAGTCATCATCGTCATCAGTGTCTCTTAATTGGGTAATGTGAAGAGGGGAGGAAGGGGTTCCCGATTTAGAAACCTCTCAGGTGGGAGGACCAAAAGAGACAGAAACGCCTTTTGAAGGCCCAGGAAGGGTGGCTGCACATTTCTTGCCTTTCGCAGGAGGCACATCAGTAGCAGAAATAATTTTGGAAAAGGAGGCTTCTACATTTTTGGATATGTCCAACATTGAGACGGAAACTGCCTGTTGAACAGAGTCCTTAATAAAGGACTATAAGGTTTTCTTTAAAAAATTGGGAGTCTTCTTCTTCAGACATACTGAAGGAAGAAAAATGCACAGGCACAATAAAGTGAACCAAATAAGCTGAAAAAACTGGAGAGTTAACTTTATTCTAGCCAATAAAGGGTTAAAATCAGGTTGCGAAGGCAGGGAGTGGCCTTGAAGGGGGTGGGCGTGACAAAACTGAAGGGAAAAATCCTACCGCGAACACAGGAGGCGGTAACAGGAATGAGAAAACCTCTCCCAGAGGAGTTGCCCTCAGGGAAAAAGGTTCCGTCTCAGCAACATGGCCGAAACAGGCGTGGAAAGGAATTCCGGTGAAACGCTGCCACACGCAAGGAGAGGCAAAAGTGAAGCGCCGGATCCACGCGTCTACAACGACTAAAAACAACTGTTGGTAGATGCGTAAGTATTAAATAATGAAGAAAAACAATGCGTGGGCGCAAGCAAAGCTGAAGTGAAGATTATAAACGGTAAAACACATATGAATAAACAAATACAATAAATGCACATGTATGAAATTTTGAATGAAAGTTGGAGTACTTATCTTGACTGCGAGCAGCAAGAAAAGAGGACTTGTTGTTCGCAGTCAATATATTAATAGCTGTATTCCACGTCCTATTGGTTGTTTCCCATTGTGATGTCACTTAGTAGTTTTTTTGTTTGTTTTTTTACTTTTCTTGGGAAATGTGGTTTTTCTTCTTGGCTGCTGTTTAAATTAAAGCAAGAAAAGACTGCATACATAATATGAGCCTCCGGTCTTGTAATAAAATGTATAAAGTGCATTGCATCTGATCCAGCTAAAAAAACAACGCAGAGGACTAGTTGTAGGTACTTAAAAGGGCACAACAGCTGTCTGAGGAAGTGTTAGAATTTAAAGGAAAGGATTTGTCATTTACTTTCCACACGACTAGGAACTGGAATAAACACTCTAGATATGGGGTGCACTGCGGCAGCCCAGGACAGATGTATGCACTGTCAGAATAGACAGGTTTCCAGTCACTCTTCTACCTCAAAAACCGTCCGAGTGCTACACTCTGCCCCTCATGAGCACCATAAATGCTGCCTTTGTGTACCATGGCCTAGACTTTCTTGCAACATGTGGAAGGTAGGACGTTAAAGAACACCAGTCCAATAAAGGCTGCTCTTAGTCAAATGTGGCAAAAATATACCTGTTCCTGTGTTTTGTGGGCGAGCTGGGAGTGGTGGAGATCAACATTGAGTGCTGAGGGGCAGGCATGTGAAGAGGAAAACGATAACGAAGCTATGCTTCACTGGAGGAATATCACAAGGTGAGGAAGGAAGGCCATCAAATAACAAGCAAGCAAAGAACGTTAACAAGAAAGTCACAAATGATAAGCAATGGTAGGATTCAAAAACATTCTAAGTATTAGTATTGTACATAATAAGTCGTCTTAGGCAGAGGGCTAAAAAGAAAAATACCCCAACCCTAAAACGAGAAAGCGTTGACAGTGTTCAAAAACTCGAATATCAACCGGTGCACGGAACTGACTGCTTTGAAATTGCATCCTGTTAAGAATTGTTTTTTTCGCGTTGTAAGAACCTGTTACTACTGCCTCGTTTAATATTTCTGAAGATATCAACCTCGAAAAGTTGAAAAGCTAAGTTAGGACTTAAATTGGAAAAGAAATTATGACCTCGCCATAACGAACAGATGTTAACAACTGTCTGTGGGGAGGGGGGGGGGGGGGAGTTGGCCGGCTACTCCGGTCAGGTCCACATGCCATGGCTTACAAACAGTGGCAGCTAATTTGCAGACGTTTGTTCACACCCCGAGTCTATTATGACCATGGATATCGTGGAAAATTAGATAGTGGTCTGATCAGTTCCACACAGCACTGCACTTCTGATGGAAGGGATTGGTGCTGGTGCTGCAGTAGGATGCTAGGGGATGGGTTGCATGGATGGTAAGAGAAATTAAAATGCTGCAGCACACCTACTTGCACATAGACATGGCTTTACTCCGGGCTCATAGTAAAGAAAGACGGTAGTGCAATTAATGAGACGGTCTTTGCCTGGGTGGGTGGACATTGGTGGTGGGAGGGGGGTCGATAACAAATCAATGACCGCTCAAAGAGCAGTGCCCCGCAATAGTCTTAGCTGTCTTGTTTGCTGCAATTACGGGACAAACCGTATTCATTAACAACGTTTTTATCAGAAAGCACAAGTCAACATCTTAAGTTGCAACATTTTTTTATTGGAATACAATTATGTAACAAAACGCCGAACAAATACTGATTGGTGACAAACACTATTCTAGGTATTATTAGTACTTCTTCAGCATATACAAATAACGTAAACCTAGACTCTCTTTCTTTTGCCCTTTAAGAGTCTTTACGGAAATGGTTGTTGATACAGTTCGGAAAATGCACTATTCCAAGATGACTATTCATTTAGAAAATTAAACCAGCCGATGACAGACTGGCAACAACTATCTGCCTAAAACAATATGAACTTGAATGTAGGGACTAAATGCGATGCATTCAGTATCCGCGCGTCCCAAAACTCATTTCCTATAACATTACCAGTACATTCCCTCCTACCTTGCAAAACCACTAAACAAAAAAAGCATAATATTCGCCTCCATGACTTTAAGTAAAAAAAGGACAGTGAACCACAGGAGAAAAAAAAACACATCCAATACCAAATGTTACACATTACGTAACCACTGCCCGGGGCATGGCTTGCTATCTAAGTTAATAACTATTCAAAGAAACGCAGATCGCAGCGCACTAAGGGCCATATGTACGAACACTTTTTCCCATAGACACAGAATGCTACATCTGGCCCTAAGGCACTTAGCGCCTCTTCGTCATCCCAGTCGTTTCCTCTCCCATGCTGTCAAACTAGGCTGATGTGGAGTATGGTATGGCTCTTGATCCTGTCACCCAACCCCTGTCTCTCAGAGAGCCTTGCAAGACGGAAGGAAAAGCAACCCAATTCATGGGTAGACATGCCTCCTTCCATTTACCCTCGACTTGCAAATACAGGGACATCTGGTATTTACAACACTAAAAAAAACAGAATACCAAAAATGTGGTAACATGCGTTACTAAAAGCACAAATTGTCATGTAGACATGTTTGTACAGTAACAAGCCCCTAATCCTATCAACCGCTGCCCTAGATAAACTAGCGTCGAGCATTTCTTCTCACCGTGTTTAAAAGTGATTGGAAATTAAGCGGGCCACCCTTGTACACTCAACACTTTTGAAAACACTAAGAGTGCAGCATATTTCACTGTCCTGCTATGGTAAAGCTTCAGCTACGATGACAGCCACAATACGGAAACGCATTGTTCAGTGCAGGGCACAACTCACCTTACCAGGATGCTTCCAAGACATATTCTCAGTAGCTTTCTTAGTAAGTTAGGGTCAGGTCACTCGCTGCCCTGTGATGTTACGACAAGAGGATGAGTAGGACCAATACAAGGGCACTGTCACCCGCACCGCATAAAGAAGAAGACACAGAAACTGATCTCCTGCCAAACAGCTCTAGTGGTAGCGGAGATCCGCAGGCCTCCAGCTCTAAGCAGGTTGAGCAGACTCCGGGTACATATTTGGACCACAAATAAATGAGCATGCTCGCAGTAACAACACAGCCTCAGTGTCACATACAGACTGTGGGCATGCTGCGTTAGCAAATACTACCCGGACGCGCATGCGCACACACAACCCCAGAATACGACCGTGGCGTCGGCATGGAAACAGAAAAAAGACGTAATAGGAAATCCTAGAGGCAACTGAGTGAGCGTGCGGCTGTGAAGGTCTTTAACCCCTTCGCTGCCAGGCCTTTTCCCCCTCCTGTGCCGAGCCTTTTTTTGGCTATTTGGAGCAGTTCGCGCTTAGGCCCTCATAACTTTTTGTTCACATAAGCTACCCATGCCAAATTTGCGTCCTTTTTTTCCAACATCCTAGGGATTCTAGAGGTACCCAGACTTTGTGGGTTCCCCAGAAGGAGGCCAAGAAATTAGCCAAAAAACAGTGAAAATTTCATTTTTTTAAAAAAATTTGGAAAAATGGGCTGCAGAAGAAGGCTTGTGGTTTTTTCCCTGAAAAGGGCATCAACAAAGGGTTTGCGGTGATAAAATCACCAGCTTCCCAGCTTTCAGGAACAGGCAGACTTGAATCAGAAAACCCAATTTTTCAACCCAATTTTGGCATTTTACTGGGACATACCCCATTTTTACGATTTTTTGTGCTTTCAGCCTCCTTCCAGTCAGTGACAGAAATGGGCATGAAACCAACGCTGGATCCCATAAACCGCAACATTTCTGAAAAGTAGACAAAATTCTGAATTCAGCAAGGGGTAATTTGTGTAGATCCTACAAGGGTTTCCTACAGAAAATAGCAACTGAAAAAGAAAAATATTGAAATTGAGGTGAAAAAAACATCAATTTTTCTCTAAGTTTTACTCTGTAACTTTTTCCTGCAATGTCAGATTTTCGAAAGCAATATACCGTTACGTCTGCTGGACTCTTCTGGTTGCGGGGATATATAGGGCTTGTAGGTTCATCAAGAACTCTAGGTACCCAGAGCCAATAAATGACCTGCACCCTGCAGTGGGTTTTCATTCTATGCCGGGTATACAGCAATTCATTTGCTGAAATATAAAGAGTAAAAAATAGCTATCAAGAAAACCTTTGTATTTCCAAAATGGGCACAAGATAAGGTGTTGAGAAGCAGTGGTTATTTGCACATCTCTGAATTCCGGGCTGCCCATACTAGCATGTGAATTACCGGGCATTTCTCAAATAGACGTCTTTTTTACACACTGTCTTACATTTGGAAGGGAAAAATGTAGAGAAAGACAAGGGGCAATAACACTTGTTTTGCTATTCTATGTTCCCCCAAGTCTCCCGATAAAAATGATACCTCACTTGCGTGGGTAGGCCTAGCGCCCGCGACAGGAAACGCCCCAAAGCGCAACGTGGACACCACCAAAATTTTGGAAGAAAACAGACCTGTTTTTAGCGAAGTGCCTACCTGTAGATTTTGGCCTGTAGCTCAGCCGCCACCTAGGGAAACCTACCAAACCTGTGCATTTCTGAAAACTAGAGACCTAGGGGAATCCAAGGAGGGGTGACTGGCGGGGCTCGGACCAGGTTCTGTTACCCAGAATCCTTTGCAAAGCTCAAAAATTGGCTAAAAAAACACATGTTCCTCACATTTCTGTGGCAGAAAGTTCTGGAATCTGAGAGGAGCCACAAATTTCCTTCCACCCAGCGTTCCCCCACATCTCCCGATAAAAATTATACCTCACTTGTGTGGGTAGGCCTAGCGCCCGCGACAGGAAACGCCCCAAAGCGCAACGTGGACACATCACAGAAAACAGACCTGTTTTTAGCAAAGTGCCTACCTGTAGATTTTGGCCTCTAGCTCAGCCGCCACCTAGGGAAACCTACCAAACCTGTGCATTTCTGAAAACTAGAGACCTAGGGGAATCCAAGGAGGGGTGACTGGCGGGGCTCGGACCAGGTTCTGTTACCCAGAATCCTTTGCAAAGCTCAAAAATTGGCTAAAAAAACACATGTTCCTCACATTTCTGTGGCAGAAAGTTCTGGAATCTGGGAGGAGCCACAAATTTCCTTCCACCCAGCGTTCCCCCAAGTCTCCCGATAAAAATGATACCTCACTTGCGTGGGTAGGCCTAGCGCCCGCGACAGGAAACGCCCCAAAGCGCAACGTGGACACCACCAAAATTTTGGAAGAAAACAGACCTGTTTTTGGCGAAGTGCCTACCTGTAGATTTTGGCCTGTAGCTCAGCCGCCACCTAGGGAAACCTACCAAACCTGTGCATTTCTGAAAACTAGAGACCTAGGGGAATCCAAGGAGGGGTGACTGGCGGGGCTCGGACCAGGTTCTGTTACCCAGAATCCTTTGCAAAGCTCAAAAATTGGCTAAAAAAACACATGTTCCTCACATTTCTGTGGCAGAAAGTTCTGGAATCTGAGAGGAGCCACAAATTTCCTTCCACCCAGCGTTCCCCCACGTCTCCCGATAAAAATGATACCTCACTTGTGTGGGTAGGCCTAGCGCCCGCGACAGGAAACGCCCCAAAGCGCAACGTGGACACATCACAGAAAACAGACCTGTTTTTAGCAAAGTGCCTACCTGTAGATTTTGGCCTGTAGCTCAGCCGCCACCTAGGGAAACCTACCAAACCTGTGCATTTCTGAAAACTAGAGACCTAGGGGAATCCAAGGAGGGGTGACTGGCGGGGATCGGACCAGGTTCTGTTACCCAGAATCCTTTGCAAAGCTCAAAAATTGGCTAAAAAAACACATGTTCCTCACATTTCTGTGGCAGAAAGTTCTGGAATCTGGGAGGAGCCACAAATTTCCTTCCACCCAGCGTTCCCCCAAGTCTCCCGATAAAAATGATACCTCACTTGCGTGGGTAGGCCTAGCGCCCGCGACAGTAAACGCCCCAAAGCGCAACGTGGACACCACCAAAATTTTGGAAGAAAACAGACCTGTTTTTAGTGAAGTGCCTACCTGTAGATTTTGGCCTGTAGCTCAGCCGCCACCTAGGGAAACCTACCAAACCTGTGCATTTCTGAAAACTAGAGACCTAGGGGAATCCAAGGAGGGGTGACTGGCGGGGCTCGGACCAGGTTCTGTTACCCAGAATCCTTTGCAAAGCTCAAAAATTGGCTAAAAAAACACATGTTCCTCACATTTCTGTGGCAGAAAGTTCTGGAATCTGAGAGGAGCCACAAATTTCCTTCCACCCAGCGTTCCCCCACGTCTCCCGATAAAAATGATACCTCACTTGTGTGGGTAGGCCTAGCGCCCGCGACAGGAAACGCCCCAAAGCGCAACGTGGACACATCACAGAAAACAGACCTGTTTTTAGCAAAGTGCCTACCTGTAGATTTTGGCCTGTAGCTCAGCCGCCACCTAGGGAAACCTACCAAACCTGTGCATTTCTGAAAACTAGAGACCTAGGGGAATCCAAGGAGGGGTGACTGGCGGGGCTCGGACCAGGTTCTGTTACCCAGAATCCTTTGCAAAGCTCAAAAATTGGCTAAAAAAACACATGTTCCTCACATTTCTGTGGCAGAAAGTTCTGGAATCTGGGAGGAGCCACAAATTTCCTTCCACCCAGCGTTCCCCCAAGTCTCCCGATAAAAATGATACCTCACTTGCGTGGGTAGGCCTAGCGCCCGCGACAGGAAACGCCCCAAAGCGCAACGTGGACACCACCAAAATTTTGGAAGAAAACAGACCTGTTTTTAGCGAAGTGCCTACCTGTAGATTTTGGCCTGTAGCTCAGCCACCACCTAGGGAAACCTACCAAACCTGTGCATTTCTGAAAACTAGAGACCTAGGGGAATCCAAGGAGGGGTGACTGGCGGGGCTCGGACCAGGTTCTGTTACCCAGAATCCTTTGCAAAGCTCAAAAATTGGCTAAAAAAACACATGTTCCTCACATTTCTGTGGCAGAAAGTTCTGGAATCTGAGAGGAGCCACAAATTTCCTTCCACCCAGCGTTCCCCCACGTCTCCCGATAAAAATGATACCTCACTTGTGTGGGTAGGCCTAGCGCCCGCGACAGGAAACGCCCCAAAGCGCAACGTGGACACATCACAGAAAACAGACCTGTTTTTAGCAAAGTGCCTACCTGTAGATTTTGGCCTGTAGCTCAGCCGCCACCTAGGGAAACCTACCAAACCTGTGCATTTCTGAAAACTAGAGACCTAGGGGAATCCAAGGAGGGGTGACTGGCGGGGCTCGGACCAGGTTCTGTTACCCAGAATCCTTTGCAAAGCTCAAAAATTGGCTAAAAAAACACATGTTCCTCACATTTCTGTGGCAGAAAGTTCTGGAATCTGGGAGGAGCCACAAATTTCCTTCCACCCAGCGTTCCCCCAAGTCTCCCGATAAAAATGATACCTCACTTGCGTGGGTAGGCCTAGCGCCCGCGACAGGAAACGCCCCAAAGCGCAACGTGGACACATCACAGAAAACAGACCTGTTTTTAGCAAAGTGCCTACCTGTAGATTTTGGCCTGTAGCTCAGCCGCCACCTAGGGAAACCTACCAAACCTGTGCATTTCTGAAAACTAGAGACCTAGGGGAATCCAAGGAGGGGTGACTGGCGGGGATCGGACCAGGTTCTGTTACCCAGAATCCTTTGCAAAGCTCAAAAATTGGCTAAAAAAACACATGTTCCTCACATTTCTGTGGCAGAAAGTTCTGGAATCTGGGAGGAGCCACAAATTTCCTTCCACCCAGCGTTCCCCCAAGTCTCCCGATAAAAATGATACCTCACTTGCGTGGGTAGGCCTAGCGCCCGCGACAGGAAACGCCCCAAAGCGCAACGTGGACACCACCAAAATTTTGGAAGAAAACAGACCTGTTTTTAGCGAAGTGCCTACCTGTAGATTTTGGCCTGTAGCTCAGCCGCCACCTAGGGAAACCTACCAAACCTGTGCATTTCTGAAAACTAGAGACCTAGGGGAATCCAAGGAGGGGTGACTGGCGGGGCTCGGACCAGGTTCTGTTACCCAGAATCCTTTGCAAAGCTCAAAAATTGGCTAAAAAAACACATGTTCCTCACATTTCTGTGGCAGAAAGTTCTGGAATCTGAGAGGAGCCACAAATTTCCTTCCACCCAGCGTTCCCCCACGTCTCCCGATAAAAATGATACCTCACTTGTGTGGGTAGGCCTAGCGCCCGCGACAGGAAACGCCCCAAAGCGCAACGTGGACACATCACAGAAAACAGACCTGTTTTTAGCAAAGTGCCTACCTGTAGATTTTGGCCTGTAGCTCAGCCGCCACCTAGGGAAACCTACCAAACCTGTGCATTTCTGAAAACTAGAGACCTAGGGGAATCCAAGGAGGGGTGACTGGCGGGGCTCGGACCAGGTTCTGTTACCCAGAATCCTTTGCAAAGCTCAAAAATTGGCTAAAAAAACACATGTTCCTCACATTTCTGTGGCAGAAAGTTCTGGAATCTGGGAGGAGCCACAAATTTCCTTCCACCCAGCGTTCCCCCAAGTCTCCCGATAAAAATGATACCTCACTTGCGTGGGTAGGCCTAGCGCCCGCGACAGGAAACGCCCCAAAGCGCAACGTGGACACCACCAAAATTTTGGAAGAAAACAGACCTGTTTTTAGCGAAGTGCCTACCTGTAGATTTTGGCCTGTAGCTCAGCCACCACCTAGGGAAACCTACCAAACCTGTGCATTTCTGAAAACTAGAGACCTAGGGGAATCCAAGGAGGGGTGACTGGCGGGGCTCGGACCAGGTTCTGTTACCCAGAATCCTTTGCAAAGCTCAAAAATTGGCTAAAAAAACACATGTTCCTCACATTTCTGTGGCAGAAAGTTCTGGAATCTGAGAGGAGCCACAAATTTCCTTCCACCCAGCGTTCCCCCACGTCTCCCGATAAAAATGATACCTCACTTGTGTGGGTAGGCCTAGCGCCCGCGACAGGAAACGCCCCAAAGCGCAACGTGGACACATCACAGAAAACAGACCTGTTTTTAGCAAAGTGCCTACCTGTAGATTTTGGCCTGTAGCTCAGCCGCCACCTAGGGAAACCTACCAAACCTGTGCATTTCTGAAAACTAGAGACCTAGGGGAATCCAAGGAGGGGTGACTGGCGGGGCTCGGACCAGGTTCTGTTACCCAGAATCCTTTGCAAAGCTCAAAAATTGGCTAAAAAAACACATGTTCCTCACATTTCTGTGGCAGAAAGTTCTGGAATCTGGGAGGAGCCACAAATTTCCTTCCACCCAGCGTTCCCCCAAGTCTCCCGATAAAAATGATACCTCACTTGCGTGGGTAGGCCTAGCGCCCGCGACAGGAAACGCCCCAAAGCGCAACGTGGACACATCACAGAAAACAGACCTGTTTTTAGCAAAGTGCCTACCTGTAGATTTTGGCCTGTAGCTCAGCCGCCACCTAGGGAAACCTACCAAACCTGTGCATTTCTGAAAACTAGAGACCTAGGGGAATCCAAGGAGGGGTGACTGGCGGGGATCGGACCAGGTTCTGTTACCCAGAATCCTTTGCAAAGCTCAAAAATTGGCTAAAAAAACACATGTTCCTCACATTTCTGTGGCAGAAAGTTCTGGAATCTGGGAGGAGCCACAAATTTCCTTCCACCCAGCGTTCCCCCAAGTCTCCCGATAAAAATGATACCTCACTTGCGTGGGTAGGCCTAGCGCCCGCGACAGGAAACGCCCCAAAGCGCAACGTGGACACCACCAAAATTTTGGAAGAAAACAGACCTGTTTTTAGCGAAGTGCCTACCTGTAGATTTTGGCCTGTAGCTCAGCCGCCACCTAGGGAAACCTACCAAACCTGTGCATTTCTGAAAACTAGAGACCTAGGGGAATCCAAGGAGGGGTGACTGGCGGGGCTCGGACCAGGTTCTGTTACCCAGAATCCTTTGCAAAGCTCAAAAATTGGCTAAAAAAACACATGTTCCTCACATTTCTGTGGCAGAAAGTTCTGGAATCTGAGAGGAGCCACAAATTTCCTTCCACCCAGCGTTCCCCCACGTCTCCCGATAAAAATGATACCTCACTTGTGTGGGTAGGCCTAGCGCCCGCGACAGGAAACGCCCCAAAGCGCAACGTGGACACATCACAGAAAACAGACCTGTTTTTAGCAAAGTGCCTACCTGTAGATTTTGGCCTGTAGCTCAGCCGCCACCTAGGGAAACCTACCAAACCTGTGCATTTCTGAAAACTAGAGACCTAGGGGAATCCAAGGAGGGGTGACTGGCGGGGCTCGGACCAGGTTCTGTTACCCAGAATCCTTTGCAAAGCTCAAAAATTGGCTAAAAAAACACATGTTCCTCACATTTCTGTGGCAGAAAGTTCTGGAATCTGGGAGGAGCCACAAATTTCCTTCCACCCAGCGTTCCCCCAAGTCTCCCGATAAAAATGATACCTCACTTGCGTGGGTAGGCCTAGCGCCCGCGACAGGAAACGCCCCAAAGCGCAACGTGGACACCACCAAAATTTTGGAAGAAAACAGACCTGTTTTTAGCGAAGTGCCTACCTGTAGATTTTGGCCTGTAGCTCAGCCACCACCTAGGGAAACCTACCAAACCTGTGCATTTCTGAAAACTAGAGACCTAGGGGAATCCAAGGAGGGGTGACTGGCGGGGCTCGGACCAGGTTCTGTTACCCAGAATCCTTTGCAAAGCTCAAAAATTGGCTAAAAAAACACATGTTCCTCACATTTCTGTGGCAGAAAGTTCTGGAATCTGAGAGGAGCCACAAATTTCCTTCCACCCAGCGTTCCCCCACGTCTCCCGATAAAAATGATACCTCACTTGTGTGGGTAGGCCTAGCGCCCGCGACAGGAAACGCCCCAAAGCGCAACGTGGACACATCACAGAAAACAGACCTGTTTTTAGCAAAGTGCCTACCTGTAGATTTTGGCCTGTAGCTCAGCCGCCACCTAGGGAAACCTACCAAACCTGTGCATTTCTGAAAACTAGAGACCTAGGGGAATCCAAGGAGGGGTGACTGGCGGGGCTCGGACCAGGTTCTGTTACCCAGAATCCTTTGCAAAGCTCAAAAATTGGCTAAAAAAACACATGTTCCTCACATTTCTGTGGCAGAAAGTTCTGGAATCTGGGAGGAGCCACAAATTTCCTTCCACCCAGCGTTCCCCCAAGTCTCCCGATAAAAATGATACCTCACTTGCGTGGGTAGGCCTAGCGCCCGCGACAGGAAACGCCCCAAAGCGCAACGTGGACACCACCAAAATTTTGGAAGAAAACAGACCTGTTTTTAGCGAAGTGCCTACCTGTAGATTTTGGCCTGTAGCTCAGCCGCCACCTAGGGAAACCTACCAAACCTGTGCATTTCTGAAAACTAGAGACCTAGGGGAATCCAAGGAGGGGTGACTGGCGGGGCTCGGACCAGGTTCTGTTACCCAGAATCCTTTGCAAAGCTCAAAAATTGGCTAAAAAAACACATGTTCCTCACATTTCTGTTGCAGAAAGTTCTGGAATCTGAGAGGAGCCACAAATTTGATTCCACCCAGCGTTCCCCCACGTCTCCCGATAAAAATGATACCTCACTTGTGTGGGTAGGCCTAGCGCCCGCGACAGGAAACGCCCCAAAGCGCAACGTGGACACATCACATTTTTTCATTGAAAACAGTGCCTACCTGTAGTTTTTGGCCTGTAGCTCAGCCAGCACCTAGGGAAACCTACCAAACCTGTGCATTTCTGAAAACTAGAGACCTAGGGGAATCCAAGATGGGGTGACTTGAGGGGCTCTGACCAGGTTCTGTTACCCAGAATCCTTTCCAAACCTCAAATATTGGCTAAAACAACGCATTTTTCACACATTTCGGTGACAGAAAGTTCTGGAATCTGAGTGGAGCCACAAATTTCCTTCCACCCAGCGTTCCCCCAAGTCTCCCGATAAAAATGATACCTCAGTTGTGTGGGTGGGCCAGGTGCCTCCAACAGAATAAGGCCCAAAACTTGTAGAGATACAGGGGATAGTACTGCGAGTTTATAAGGACATATTCTTTTATACATCTTTAGACTGACTCTGCTTTGGGGACCCACATACGTGAGGTGTCATTTTATTTGGGAGACTGAGGGGAACACTGGGGAGTAGGAATTTTGTGCTGGAGTGGTGATCGTACGAAGAAAAGTCAGGAAAATATGTTTTTTTTAAGCACATTTTGAGGTTTACAGAGGAGTCTGGGTAAGAAAATGTTGGGGGATCCACGCAAGCCACTCCTCCCTAGACTCCTTGGGGTGTCTAGTTTTAAAAAATGTCTGGGTTTGGTAGGTTTCCCTAGATGAAGGCCGCACACAGGACCAAAAACATAGGTGCCCTCTCCCCCCCCAAACACAGGTAGTTTTGTAATATATCGTTTTGATGTGCCCACATACGTCCGTGATGTGCCAAACACTAAAATTTTGAAAAGAAACACACTTAGGTTATGTGAAAAAGACCCCTCACCCACCAACCAAGTTGGTGGCATGCTTCATCATCGGGGTCCCACCTGAGGCACCTAGCGTGTCATAGGTGTGCTGCGACGCCTGATTACAGCGGAGCAGGTTTGGTCATTTTTACCACACATACTGGTTGGATTTGGCACGAGGGTGAGTGATGGTTCAGTGGATCAAATTTTACTAACAAGAGCTTTCACAAAAATGAAAAGCACTGTTAGTAACTGAAAGGCAAAAAACTGAACCAATGACTCACAGCTCGTGAGCTGTAAAGCCGCGACAAGGCACCAACCGCTTTACAGTCCATTCACACAACTTTCATACATGACACACACAAGGCCATTCACACCGCCAGCCACGGGCCCAGCACATTACAACACTCACATCGACAGACAGCGCCACTCAAGGGCCCATCACTTACATACGCCCACATGCCTGATACAACAATCACACCAGCTGATGGGAGTGTGTGGACTGGTGTTTGGCTTGCAGTGTGTTGCAGTAGCCAACATCAAGTCAATATGTACAGTCTCAGCCAAGCCCCACTCCACACACAATGGCATCATATTTTTTTTTTTTTTAACAGAGGAACCCCTAACTAAGTAGAAAGAATTACAAAACAACAAACACAAAAGCTCTAACTAACAACATGACAGAAATGCTAACCATGAAACTAAACACATGAAAATACAAAACAGACATGAGTTTACACTCATGGTTGTTCCCAGAAATTCTTCTGGGTGTGGTAATTCTTAAAACAAGCACCGACACACAGCCCAGGCTTTGAAGGACAATCTGGGCAGTACATTCGAGACTCCCTCCGGATACCTCTTCGAAAACACACTCTACATTTCTTAGCTGGAAAGTCTTTTTTGGGTGTGGGAGGAATGTGCTCAGCAAAGTGGCGATCTTTCAATCTAGCCACATCCTCCACCACTGCTTCTCTAGGAACTCTGGCCTGTTCCACCACAATAAGGCTCTCTATCACTGACTCCTGAAATTTCACAAATGTCATCTTTGAGTCTGGAGACCTATCCCTAAACACAATAAAAGCATTGAAGGTTGCTAAGTGGAAGAGGTGAAGTGCTAACTTCTTATACCAAACATAAGACTTACGAATAGCAGTATAAGGTTCCAACCTCTGGTCAACTCTATCTACACCTCCCATGTGCTTATTATAATCTAAAATGCACACAGGTTTGCGCACTTCAGCAACCTGGCCCCAAACAGTCACAGGGGAAGTACTCTCATCATGGATGGTACTTAGCATGTAGACATCCCTCTTGTCTGAAAATTTCAAAGCTAGCAGCTCCTCGTTCCGCAAGGCACAGCACTGTCCCCTCTCAAGTTTTTTACAGACAAGCTCCCTTGGATAGCCTTTCCGGTTAGAACGGATTGTGCCACAAGCAACTGTGTCCACTCTAAACAATTCCTTGAACAACTGCACACCAGTGTAGAAGTTATCTACATACAAATGGTGACCTTTGTTGAACAGTCGTCTACCAAGATCCCACACTATTTTCTCAGTAACTCCAAAAGTGGGAGGACAACCAGGGGGGTCAATATTGGAATCCCTACCAGTGTACACACGGAAACTATACACATATCCTGTCCTACTTTCAGACAGCATATACAATTTAATTCCATATCGTGCCCTTTTGCTAGGAATGTACTGCCTAAAAACCAAACGACCCTTGAAGAGGACCAAAGACTCGTCCACACTTATCTCTTTGCCTGGAACATAGACCTCCGAAAACCGATCTACAAAATGATCAAGGACAGGCCTAATCTTAAAAAGACGGTCAGAATCTGGGTGATCTCGTGGCAAGGCTAATGCATTGTCAACAAAATGCAGCATCCTAAGAAGAAGCAAATACCGATTACGACTCATGGTAGCTGGAAATATAGCTGTTGCCATCAAGGGACTAGTAGACCAATAAGAAGCCAGTGACGGCTTCCTTATCAACCCCATCAAAAAAGTCAAACCCAAAAACTTTTTTAGCTCCTCCAAATTTGTGGGAATCCACTGGGCAGCTCTAGAGTGTGGCCTAAGTCTAGCAGCGTTGTCCCTCAAATGCTGCTCCGCATACAAATTAGTCTGCTCAACAATCTCTTCCAAAAACACATCATCCATGAATAACTCAAAGAAATTGATAGGCATAAAGTTCTCTGTATTGGCGTTACACCCCGGGAGACCAGTAAAGGCAGGCAACTCTGGCTGCTCCATGTTTGGGGCAACCCAGACATCAGGTCTTCTAACGGGAAACCTTTCAGCCCCAGGTTGCTGCACTATTGGCACATCAATGTCCTCCTCTAAAACAGAACCTTCATCTGCACTGAGTGTGGCTTCATCATCAGAAGATTCCCCTCCAACAGAAACATCACTGCCAGAATCTCTGACTTCCTCCTCTGCCTCAGATGCAGAGTCCGTCTCATAGTCATGATCAGACTGTGACTCAAAAAGCATACCAACCACCTGCTGAGCGGTCATCCTGCGGCTAGCCATGATCTCTCCTGCTAAAATTAACTGGACAAATTCACCACCAACAACCAGCACTGTGTAAGACAAGTAACAAAGTGTAGCTTTGTTAGTAAGAGTTACAAACTCAAAAACTATACCGCTCACTTGCCTGAAAAAGCTTGATTCACCAGCAACTACACAGCAATCACCAATGATATCCCACTAAAAAGAAAGAAAGAAAGGCAAATTAGAAATAAGACACAACAAATATCATTGTGCACAAACCTAAGGACAATTTCACACACAATCCTGCATTTAGTACACCCCCTACAAACATGTCATTCATGCATGGCAACAATACTCCTTTGGAGTAAATTGTTTTTACTTACCTAAAACATGCAACTGTGCAAACTGCAGGTCAACCACCGCCAAAACCGCAAGGAGCCACAGCAAATAAAGCAAAAGCTTTGAACTAGAACAAAAAGGAGGAAATTTTTTTTTATCACAAATGCAAAGACTTCTTCAGTTGACAAACACCCCACCATCAAACATTTTAGAAATTGGTGCCTAAGTGGATTCTGTCATAGGGGCAGATGGGCCTACTAAAAAAATAGGCCTGTCTGCCCCAAGGAAGCCAGAAAATACCTTTAGTACTGTGTCCCCATGGAGAGCGACCCTTGCCAAAGGGGACAGCCCTCAAACAAAAAAAAACAAAAAAAACACACACAACACTATCCCTGGTGCCTAAGTGGCTTCTGCCCCCTTGGGGGCAGGTGGGCCTAAGAAAATAGGCCCATCTGCCCCCAGGGGGTGTAGAAATGGCCAACAGGTCAATGCCCCCCTTGGGGGGGCGCCCCGTGACCAAGGGGACGCCCCCCCACAAAAATAAACACATAAAAAAAAATCCCTGGCGTTCTAGTGGTTTCTGCCCCCCTTGGGGGCAGATCAGCCTAAAAATAATAGGCTGATCTGTCTCCAAGGGGTGCAGAAATGGCCTGGGTACATGTGCCCCCAAAGTGGGGGGCGACCCTTGCCCAAGCCCCCCCCCATCCACTAACACACACACACACACACACTATCCCTGGTGTCTACGTGGCTTCTGCCCCCCTTGGGGGCAGGTGGGTCTAGAAAAATAGGCCCATCTGCCCCCAGGGGGGGCAGAAATGGCCAACAGGTCAATGCCCCCCTTGGGGGGGCACCCCGTGCCCGAGGGGACGCCCCCCCACAAAAATAAACACATAAAAAAAAATCCCTGGCGTTCTAGTGGTTTCTGCCCCCCTTGGGGGCAGATCAGCCTAAAAATAATAGGCTGATCTGTCTCCAAGGGGTGCAGAAATGGCCTGGGTACATGTGCCCCCAAAGTGGGGGGCGACCCTTGCCCAAACCCCCCCCCCATCCACTAACACACACACACACACACACTATCCCTGGTGTCTACGTGGCTTCTGCCCCCCTTGGGGGCAGGTGGGTCTAGAAAAATAGGCCCATCTGCCCCCAGGGGGGGCAGAAATGGCCAACAGGTCAATGCCCCCCTTGGGGGGGGGCCCCGTGCCCGAGGGGACGCCCCCCCACAAAAATAAACACATAAAAAAAAAACCCTGGCGTTCTAGTGGTTTCTGCCCCCCTTGGGGGCAGATCAGCCTAAAAATAATAGGCTGATCTGTCTCCAAGGGGTGCAGAAATGGCCTGGGTACATGTGCCCCCAAAGTGGGGGGCGACCCTTGCCCAAGCCCCCCCCCATCCACTAACACACACACACACACACACTATCCCTGGTGTCTACGTGGCTTCTGCCCCCCTTGGGGGCAGGTGGGTCTAGAAAAATAGGCCCATCTGCCCCCAGGGGGGGCAGAAATGGCCAACAGGTCAATGCCCCCCTTGGGGGGGCGCCCCGTGCCCGAGCGGACGCCCCCCCACAAAAATAAACACATAAAAAAAAATCCCTGGCGTTCTAGTGGTTTCTGCCCCCCTTGGGGGCAGATCAGCCTAAAAATAATAGGCTGATCTGTCTCCAAGGGGTGCAGAAATGGCCTGGGTACATGTGCCCCCAAAGTGGGGGGCGACCCTTGCCCAAGCCCCCCCCCATCCACTAACACACACACACACACACACTATCCCTGGTGTCTACGTGGCTTCTGCCCCCCTTGGGGGCAGGTGGGTCTAGAAAAATAGGCCCATCTGCCCCCAGGGGGGGCAGAAATGGCCAACAGGTCAATGCCCCCCTTGGGGGGGCGCCCCGTGCCCAAGGGGACGCCCCCCCACAAAAATAAACACATAAAAAAAAAACCCTGGCGTTCTAGTGGTTTCTGCCCCCCTTGGGGGCAGATCAGCCTAAAAATAATAGGCTGATCTGTCTCCAAGGGGTGCAGAAATGGCCTGGGTACATGTGCCCCCAAAGTGGGGGGCGACCCTTGCCCAAGCCCCCCCCCCATCCACTAACACACACACACACACACACTATCCCTGGTGTCTACGTGGCTTCTGCCCCCCTTGGGGGCAGGTGGGTCTAGAAAAATAGGCCCATCTGCCCCCAGGGGGGGCAGAAATGGCCAACAGGTCAATTCCCCCCTTGGGGGGGCGCCCCGTGCCCAAGGGGACACCCCCCCACAAAAATAAACACATAAAAAAAAATCCCTGGCGTTCTAGTGGTTTCTGCCCCCCTTGGGGGCAGATCAGCCTAAAAATAATAGGCTGATCTGTCTCCAAGGGGTGCAGAAATGGCCTGGGTACATGTGCCCCCAAAGTGGGGGGCGACCCTTGCCCAAGCCCCCCCCCATCCACTAACACACACACACACATACACACTATCCCTGGTGTCTACGTGGCTTCTGCCCCCCTTGGGGGCAGGTGGGTCTAGAAAAATAGGCCCATCTGCCCCCAGGGGGGGCAGAAATGGCCAACAGGTCAATGCCCCCCTTGGGGGGGCGCCCCGTGCCCATGGGGACGCCCCCCCACAAAAATAAACACATAAAAAAACATCCCTGGCGTTCTAGTGGTTTCTGCCCCCCTTGGGGCAGATCAACCTAAAAATAATAGGCTGATCTGCCCTCAAGGGGGGCAGAAATGGCCCTAAAAGACATGCCCCCCAAAGGGGAGCGACCCTTGCCCAAGGGGGCGCCCCCCCATCCACTACACACACAATCCCTGGTGCCTAAGTGGCTTCTGCCCCCCTTGGGGGCAGATGGACCTAAAAAAAATAGGCCGATCTGCCCCCAAGGGGGGCAGAAATGGCCAACAGTTCTCTGCCCCCTTGGGGGGGGCGCCCCTTGCCCAAGGGGGCACCCCCTCCCAACATACCTGCACAGAAAATATAATTCCCTGGTGATCCAGTGGTTTCTGCCCCCCTTGGGGGCAGATCCGCCTAAAAAGTAGGCCAATCTGCCCCCAAGGGGGGCAGAAATGGCCGTAACAAATTGCCCCCACAAGGGGAGCGACCCTTGCCCAAGGGGCCGCTCCCCGCAAACAAGAAACAGTAAAGAACAAAAAAAAAAAAAAATCCCTGGTGTCTAGTGGGCATTCCTGCTGCCCGATCGCAATGCGATCGGGCAGCAGGAATGCTCAAAGAGACACCGGGGGAAAGGAAAAGCCTTTCCTTTCCCCCGGTGCCTCTTTAGCCCAAACCCCCCACCCACCGGGAAGAGGAACTCACCTCTTTCCTCGTCGCCGCACAGGAAGCAAATGGCTTCCTGTGCGGCGAAATCCCCATAATGAAGTCAGCGCGCGATCGCGCGCTGACGTCATTATGGGGGGGTGGGGGGGTCGGGGGTGGAAGGGGAAGGGCTTCCCCTTCCATCCCTGACTTTGGGGGGGTGGGGGGAAGCACACAGAGGGAGCGAGAGCGCTCCCTCTGGGCTGTGTGCCGAGGACGTAGTGGTTACGTCCTCGGCACAGCAGCACTGTGCCGCGGGACGTAACCACTACGTCCGCGGCACAGAAGGGGTTAAATACGGGTCTGTTAGCGGGTGAAATAATATTAGACCATTCTGTAAATCATATGGTACACATTTAAAGCAATTACCTTGTTTAACAGTGAGCAGTACCTTTAAAAAAAATCATAACATTTTGAACATACACGTTTTTAAGGAAAACTATTTTAAAATGATCTTTAACTGCCTTTTTGCTAAATAGCGGGCATTTGTGATCAATATGCAGGGCCACTGGAATTAGGCGGCAGGAGGTGGTGGAATTATACTGCAAGGCTGTGTAAATTAAGTGGCAAGAAAAGACAAATTAAGGGGCATCATGAGACACATTTTGTCATTTTATGCCTTTATTATTTCATCATTTTTAAACTTGGTAACACTGTCTGGGTATTGGTTGCACCTTATTAGTACCCGTTTAACACCCAAATATAGCACTAAGCATCAGAAAGTTAACCAATCCAAATTTGCTAGAGGGCCTTTCATTGCGCACAAGATGCATCATTACACTTTTATTAGCTATTGAACCTCTTGAGCTAGAAACACATTTTTTTGTTAAAATCTGTAGATCGTGCACAAGATGATGGATTATGTGGCTAATGCAGCAAATCTTTAATTATGTGAAAATCGTCACAGCCGCACAATCGCATAATTCCAGTGACCCTGACTACACGTAACTGCTGTAACAAAACTAGCAACAAGAGCAAATGTGGTAGTAAATAATTCTTGCATGTTTAGGTGTTGCAACGGCTGAAATTACAAATAACGGGATAAAAGCACTTGCCAACAAGATCTTTATGTACCCAACAATTTCTGTGGTATCATAGCGGAAAGATAACTTTGGTGGTCAGTGCACCTGCTGGAAAGAGCGACTATATGCAATACAGTCCCAGCTTTGACTTATCATATAATAATATAGAGGCTCAATTTCCTTGCTGCTAAGTATATTGTGTGATGTACAACTCACAAATATCTATAGATGGCAATAGTGGATATAGGGCTGTAGAATTCCTATAGACCAACACATTTTCATGTTTATTTTGTCCCTGGGACAAGTAGGCCTAATCCCCTGCAGCACAAACACTTTGGCTGCCAGTTTACAGTTCCACATGAAGGATCAGGAAAGGGCATTGTGTTACGAAGACGTAGTCACAAATAGTTGAAGGAAGAGGTTTATTTCTCGTAACCAACCCAAAGCAGGAGACAGAATGAACACCGCCTCAACCGACACCAGCAATCGCCACAACACAAATGGCTGCCTGGAACCACAGTGTCCACCAGGCTCCAGAATGAGAATCCTGGAACACTAATATCACTGAGGTTCCAGGCCTACAGCATGCCATGTATATTACAACACATCCCCTTCCCTTACATTAAAATCCCAAACTAAAAAACGATAACAAAGATTGTAACAAGAACGCTCCAGTATAAAAACAGAATAGAAGAACATAACATGGTAGGAATAAATGAACATTGTAACAAGGATGTATATGAATTAAACCAGAAAAGGAAACACACAAGTCAAGATACATAGTCTCTCATTCAGAGGGGTTTGGAGCGTAATCTGGATGGAATTTTATAGCGTGGTAGCTCCTTAGATGTATGCTGATTCTTTTCTTGATCTTCCAAAGTAGGAGAGTATTCTGCTACACCCCTCCATCTCGCAATTCTGGACATACTCCACGCATCTCCATTGTCAAGAATCACAATGTTCTTCTTTACCACTTTGATTCGAAAGGGGCCCTTGAAGGATGATTTACCCTTGGTATTGAAACAGGGATTTCTCACCAACACCAAGTCACCAACCTTCCATTTCGCACTAGAGACGCAACTCTTGGTATCAAAGAGCAACTTGTAATTACGTTGATACCTTTCTCTGAGAACTGGTGCCTTGTCAAATTTCCCTAGATCTAGATCAACCTGCGTCAAACTGTCCCTGAACCATGTTGGAAACAGCTTAGTGCAACCTAACCTTCCTCTCATATATTCAAAAGGAGCTATGTTGGTGATGCTGTTAGGAGTGTTGCGATGTGCCCACCACAAATCCCTCAGGAGATCAGTCAAAGGAGCTCTGGTTTCAATAGCTTCTTGCACACAAGCCTTGACCATTCTATTCATACGTTCAGCGAGACCATCGGCCTGGGGCAGATACAGTGCTGTTCTCATATGCACAATAGCTAGGGAGCCTAAAAAGAGCTTCATGTCATGCGAGGTCAACTGTACACCATTGTCTGTAATCAAATGACTAGGTATACCCTCCTTAGAAAACTCTTCTTTCAAAAACTCAATCACAGTTCGAGTATCAACTGAATTCACACATTTGGTCACCACCCATTTAGATGCATAGTCTACCATGAGTATGACATATCGCTCATTCGCAGGTAAGAGGTGAAAGGGACCCATAAAGTCAAGACCTAGTTTGGCCCAGGGTTTGTTCGGAATCTCAATAGGAGAAAGTGGCACTTTTACTACACCCTTACTTTTGTCATTGTGTGCACAACTCATGCAGTCTTTCACAATGGCCTCCGCATCACGATCTAACCCTGGCCACCAGTATATTGTTCTAAGTCTAGATTTCGTTAAACTTCTACCCAGGTGTCCTTCATGAGCCAAATTGAGAATCTTGCTCCTCACACCTTCAGGAGGTATAGATTTATTACCCCTAAATAGCTCATTACCATTTAGAGAGAGCTCATCTCTCACATTCCAATAACCTTTCAAGGAGTCAGGAATGTCCTTGTGCACCGGCCAACCTTTTACAATGAACTCTCGAAGTTTATGTCTGTCTGAATCTTTCTCTACAGCCGAAATCCACTCCTCTTCATTGATAGCTGCCTCTCTCACCCAATTGATGATAACCTCATCATCAGAATCCTCACTACTAACAACCGAAGAACGAGACAAAAAATCTGCCACCACATTCTTCGGTCCTGGCACATATTCCACAACAAAGTTGAACTCTAATAGTCCTTCCGCCCACCTACATATTCTTGGGGTCAACTCTTCATTCTATCTGGAGGAAAAAATGTGGACAAGAGGCCTGTGATCAGTCCTCACCACAAAAGGCAAACCCCATAAGTAGAATTTGAAGTGCTTGATTGCCCACATACAAGCAAGTGCCTCCCTTTCTATGACAGAATAATGTTGTTCAGCTTCCTTGAGGGAACGAGAAGCAAATGCAATTACTTTCTCCTCTTGTTCCACCCTTTGGGTAAGAACAGGCCCCAAACCCTTGACGCTAGCGTCAGTGTACAAATATATTTTGGCACATACATCAAAATGCCCTAAAGTGGGCATCGTTCCAATACAGTTCTTTGCAAAAGAGAAGGCAGTCACGCATTCGTCTCCCCAGTCAAACTCACAACCCTTCTTTAACAAGACTCTCAAAGGTTGTGTCACACTAGAAAAATTGGGAATTAATTTAGAGTAATACTCTGCCAATCCTAGGAATAAACTCACGCCATCTTTATCTTTAGGTTCAGGTGCATGGACTCTAGAGTCAACTAACTTTAGCTTGGGTCTGATTCCCTCTCCAGAAACAGTGTGTCCTAGATATGTCACAGAGGCGACTCTGAATTTACATTTCTCTTTCTTAACAGTAAGGCCGGCCTCCGCTAACTTGCTCAAAACCTCTCTTAAAATCCTGTCATGTTCGCCCACAGTCTTGCTATGAACCAATATGTCATCTTGGAAATATAATATGCCAGAGATTCCACCTAAGACTTTTTTCATGATGCGTTGAAAACATGCAGCCGCAGAGGCCAGACCAAAGGGCATTCGTAAAAACTGATAAGCCCCCAAAGGTGTTACAAAGGAGGTAAGGTGTCTGGACTCAGGGTGCAGGGCAATCTGATGATAAGCTGAGGATAAGTCCAACACACTAAACACTTTTGAACCACCCAAGCATGATAACTCTTCTGTAATATTAGGTAGAGGATGTCTATCTACCCAAATATACTCATTAAGATCTCTGAGATCTACACACATGCGGATTAGTTTCCCGTTATCCTTCGATGCCAAAACAACAGGGGCCAGCCATTCCGAAGATTCTATCTCCTCAATTATCCCCGCTTTTAACAATCTATTGAGTTCTGCTTTGAGAGGTTCTAACATTAACCTAGGAACTCTTCTGACTTTATGTACAATCAGGGTTGCATTTTTTTTTAGTATAATCTTGTGTTCAAAATTTGCCAAACAACCTAAATCCTCACTAAATACAATTGGGAATTCTTTACAAATCTCCATCGGGCCATTCACGTTACTCACTACCATAACTTGATTATCTGAATTGGGGTCTAATTTAATACCCATGTCCCGTTGGTGTCGCCAACCTAACAAATTATTTCCACATTTAGCCACATAGACTTTCCCTATGGTGACCTTGTCTTGGAATTGAATTTTCACGACCTTGTACCCGACAACATCAATTTTAGCACCCCCATAACTGACAGGGTTGATATCAGGTTTAATTAAGGAATCAGGAATTCTCCCAAAAATCACCTGTCAGTCCTCATCGCCAACCATTGTGTAAGGAGAACCCGAGTCTGCCAGGACTGTAACCGTTTTATCATCCAGTTTAATGGTACACTCAGGCATGACCACAGGTCCCTGATCTACCATACTAGTGTTAAACTCAACTTGGTTAACTTCTTGTTCTACATATAATACCATCTTGTTAGTATTTTCAGTGATCGAATCTATGTTACTTTTGTCATTGTTACAGATTCCAGAATAATTACCTTTTTACCACACTTCCTGCATAATGAGTTACGTGCAAAACAATTGGGACTGTTCGCTGCATGACCCATGTTGCCGTAGCGGTAACAACGTAATGACTTAAGGTCCCTCTTCTTCTCTTGAATTGATATTTGTGTCTTATTATCATTGCTAACTCTTAAAACTTCTTCTTGAATCATTGGTGCTTGTATAGTGGAGAGACCATCTCCTTCGATATGGTTCATCTCTTTGATCCAGCTGCTGGTGCTTTCCATTGCTTCGACAATTGCAATCGCCTCCCTCAGGTGTGGGTTCTTTGTCAATAACTTCTCCTGAACTTTCTTGGTATTGGTGCAACGTACAAGTTGATCTTGAATGAGGGAGTCCGTGATTTCACCGAAATCACAAGTGCGTGCTAATGTACGTAAAGCAGCGATGAAATTTCCAACACTCTCAGTATTGCCTTGAGATCTGGTGAAACATTTGTGCCTTTTTAACACTACATTAAGTTTAGACTCGAAATGTGTCGCCAACATCGCCACAGACATCTCATACACGTCTCTGGGTTCACCCTCAGCCCGCCAATGGTTAAGGGTTCCAGGCTGTCATAAATATTCCTGCCTTCAATTCCCAGATTGTGAAGAAGGACAGCTTGTTTCCTAGCTGGGGAGGACTTTTCTCCACCTAAGGCTATCAAATACGAATCAAAAAGGTTTCTCCATCGTTTCCATGGAAGGATGGGATCACCTTTGTCAGATAAAAAGGGAGGTGGTTGTGATATAGTAGGTGTAGCCATAGTGAATCACACAAGTTTATCTCCTGAGCTTGCAAATGGTGGAGGAATAATTAAAGTTAAATAAGTTATCTGGGATCGATGTTTTCTCTTATTGTTCCAGTTGAGTAGGAAACAAGGAGAGTAGTTAAAAATTCTCATACAATAAATAAGGTGGCAGCAGTCTAGTCTTTATTATAGAAATCACGGCGTCATGTGGTGCGCGCTGGGAATATGCAGCTGTCTAGTTTGGTAACGATGAGAAACGGTCTAGTCTTCAATAGTGTGACCGGACTCTCACGAGGAAGAGAAACGTGGAAAAAATGGCAGCGGTCTAGTCTTTACTGTAGAAATCACGGCGTTATGTGGTGCGCACGGAGAAAATGCAAATGCAAATGAAAAGAACACAGCGTCATTTGAAAACGTAACGTCAATTTAGCGCGTGACGAAAACACCTTCAGTCTCTAAACAAGATGATGCGCGCGAGACAGGATGCGAGCAGGGAACTAAAGTATTTCCTGAAAATGAGATTCTTCTACCTGAAAAATGCTGTTTTATGCCGTATACTGCAGCCAACTGTCGGGTCGGAAAACGTCCATTCGCTCGTGGCAATGAGCGAATAAAATGTTCTTACCAGCGCAGCAGTGGAGATCACTCACAGGCGCACAGCGGATCCCTCAACCACAGGTACTTGGAGCAGCAACTCCAAAAACGCCACAGGATCACTTCAGGAGAACAAGGTTGAGGAGACTGAAGGGAACGATGCCGAAACTGAACTCAAGAAGGTAGGTCACGATGGCAAAGAAAGTTTAGTGGGTTCTGGGTTGGTTCGTCGCTAGTGTTACGAAGACGTAGTCACGAATAGTTGAAGGAAGAGGTTTATTTCTTGTAACCAACCTAAAGCAGGAGACGGGATGAACACCGCCTCAACCGACACCAACAACCGCCACAACACAAATGGCTGCCTGGAACCACAGTGTCCACCAGGCTCCAGAATGAGAATCCTGGAACACTAATATCACTGAGGTTCCAGGCCTACAGCATGCCAGGTATATTACAACACATTGTCTGCAGTTAAGGTAACATTCGTGTCGATATGTTACTGTTGTTCAACCTTGTGTTTATGGTTCATTAATGCAAAGTCTTTATCATAAGGGTGAGCACTCTAAAGAAATGTAAGCTCAGCCTGCACTACTGACAGTGGTTCCAGTATAAAAATGTGCACACACATCTGCAAGAAGTGTAACAACATGAGGCTACGTATAATGCTCCCAGTATGCTCTCTGGATTGATGAAAATATTTGCAGGAGCCTGAAAGTAAGATTGGTGATTCTTTGCTTTCATCATAACATTTTCTAAAAAAATGTAGGTAGGGAAAAAAGCATTTTCCTAAACTACTGTGAAATTTAGGTATGACTTTTTTAGAGCATCACTCATTAAAATGTCTTGATGCATGCTAGTTTTTCCAAAAACAATTCAGAATGGAAAATCAGTATAACCAGTTCCAGCAAGATTATGGGAAACATGAAGGTAAACAAGCACTGGCAAAGCCAAAAGGTCTGACATTGATGGTCAGCGTTTTAGTTTGGTCAGTGCATGTCTTGTTTTGACATGGTTTTCATATAAGTTTATTGTTGTGGGAGCTAGTGGACCCTCACCATCATAACAAACATTAGCAAAAAGCAAAAAAATATTTGGTCTCAAAAAGCACACCTTGCCACGATCAAGGCACTGAACAAAACTATTCTATGTGGCAATATGATCCTTGTAAAAGAGTAGAATGCTGTCACTCACAGTGAAGCCAACCGATAAACAGAGAGAGATATAATTTTATTACAAACAAAAGGTCTTGAAGAACCAATTAGGGGCTAAAATCACAAAAATGCACACATACATATGCATGTCCTTGCATTAGTACAGGTTTTTGGCTTTCATTAATTTACAGTAATTTACAAAAGTATGCCAGGAAGTCGTACTCCTAGAAAATATTTGTGTACTGTATTTCAGCACAAGAAAATATGCATGTGTAGATTTGCTCACTTAAAAATCTGTTAAGCGTTTACAAGTTGACTTTCCCTCCAACCACTATTTCCCATCCCCATAGGACTTTTTACTTCTGCCTTTGTCAGGTTTAAATTTCCAACCTTTCTCTGTATGGGAAAAAATTAGAGAAGAGCTGGAGAAAACCCCTAAAACATGCATGTTAGTAGGTTTGCTCAGACTCAAAATGGCATTTCAACAATATAACTATTGCTTACTCCTAGCTCCACCCTCAGGATGTAGATCTGCTGAAAGGTGCAAAAATAAGGATATTGCTAGTATTCAAGCCCTAATGTAGTATGATCCCTGGCTTTTATCAGAGCTCTTATATAATGAGATTGCTACCATAATTTGTCACCGCACTACATGGCACTGAAGGGACAAGTGGATTTTTTTACAGGACAGGTAGATTTATGAAACAACCTGTCCCACGGACAAGTAGATATTTCATAAAAGTCCACACCCCTATGGATTACTACTTCTGTGGAAGAAAACATTTGTGATGAAGGGGTGTGGCTAACATGTCAATTAATGGGGGCGGGTATATTATGGCAGACAATGAGGATCGGGTAATAATCAAGCCAAGCTGAGAAAAAGAAGTGACACATTCTGCATTTGAAACTGGACAACAATTACAGCACACATTGTTGTTAATTTGATGCATTTGTATGCTATTGTTCGATGAAAAAGGGACAGAATGTACTGAAAATTTAATTAAAAGGCTGCTTCTATATATTTTCCTATAAAGCACTTTAGGAACACAATGGAACCAATTTTCACAATGCTATTTCAAGGGAAAAAAAACCTTTTCACCAGTTCATCAATAATTGCTTCTATAGGAGGACAATGTGCTAGTGAAATGTTTATCATTGCCAGTCCAGAGAGTGGTTCTTGCTCCATCGTTGACCGAATATAGGATTTTAGTCTAAGAAGATAACTGAAGCACCGTTCTGGGGATGCGGTTGTCACTGGCAACATGGCAAGTATTTTTAGCAGGAAGAATATGTTGGGATACAAGTCAATATGAGCATGACTTAAGGTATCCATTATATTCTTGGGCCTTTCTTCAATACATACCTTCAGCCATGTCATTACCCATATGTCATACTCATTTTTTGAGATCCTCGCGTGTACCAGGTAAATTGTCCTCATATAAGTCAAGACCATCCTTCAAGTTCTTAAAAGCTCCTGCTTGACAAACCATGCTACCATATACTGCGTTGTGCATGCCTTTTCTCACATGCTGGCTGAATCTCTCTGACAAGTCATTCAATATATTGTTTATAAATGGTATAAATATTGAAACCGTATAGTAGACCTCAGAATTGCTAGTCTTGTAATTGGCCCATTGTGTCTGTATGCCACTAAGGCATGGCACGTCAGAGGTTCCCCTGCTGTGGTTTGGGCTTTCGCAAACAATTCATGAAATGCATCTTCAGCTTTGTCTCTGCTTTCTTGAATCACCTGTTTGAATTTTTCAATCTGTCCTATGCACTCCAACATATCTAAATTAGAATTTTGGAGTTCAGCTGAAAACTAGATGCAGTAGCCCAGAAAGACGTGAAAGGATGTGTAAAGCAACAATTAATGAGTTCCACAATGGGCAGAAAATGCCTTTAGCACTTGCTCTGAAACTAATGCTTGTGCACCTTTAACAGCACTTTTCATTAATCATTAAACACAACCATCGTATGTTTGCCCACACATACGATCAACATCCAGGCCATATGTTTCTAAAGAAGTGAGAATTTTCTTTCTAATTCCAACCCCTGTTCCTTATGGAAGCAGTTCAAAGCCAAGAAATTCTTCATACACTTATGTACCTTCTATAAAACAAATTACTAGAACATGTTGCTCTATAGTGGTATGTAGGGTAGAATGTTGGGGCGGCTAGTTTCTGGTTCCCTGCATGGAACCTTGGAATGGGGAGAATGGGAGTTGAGGCCGGGAGGACGTCGCAGAAAGAGAAAAAAAATACGTGCCCTTGCCTGCGTGTTGTCCTCCTTTCAGTGGAGATGAGCTTCGGGACCTGAGAAAGTTGAGGAAGGAGCGTCAGCCGGTGCTGGGTCAGCGTGTGCTATTAGTGTGCACAGTGAAGTGTGACAGGTACAGCGGTACGGAGCAGGGGCCCAGACCAGGAGCGAGGCGGACCAATACCACAGGCGAGTGATGTACAGGTGCCAAAAATAATTCAGGCAACATCAAAGTACAGTTAAGACTTGAAAGCGACGCTGGCATAATCACACAGTGTCTGCGCATGCGCGTAAGGAAAAACAAAAGGGAGATATACTGCGCATCCCTGGTGGTCATTTTGGAGTGGGAAACAGGAGAGTGTGTGCCCAACTACCTGTAGAAACAAATTGTTTTGCACATGCAACTGAGCATGTGTGGCAGCCATTTTGAAAGGTTGGGAGGAAAATGTTGTTGTGCCAAACTGACCAGCGAAAGAAGCTACGCAAATGCATCAATAAAAAAAAACTGTGGTGCATCTAAAAACACTGTGGGGATCGCTGAAAAAGTATGGTTACTATAAAAAGGGTAACTTATTAAAAAAAAAAAAGTGAAAATAAAGAAGAATCTTTATTTTTGGAACAGCAGAAATACCTAGCAGGGCACGAAATGGACAAAATACTTGCACCAGCATAATTCTTGCAAGTGGCAGGAACACCATGTGCCATGGCAAATATGGAAGGAGACTTTTGAGGCACACATAGAGGCTATTGACTGAGACACGTTCACATCAAAAGAGAAAAAAGCGTTATTAATATACAATTTGGGTGCAGAAGGAAGAAACATTTTGAAAACATTACCTCAAGAAGTAGTTATTGTTTATGTAGAGGGAAATGAGGAACAAGAATCAACGTCTACCATTAATGAGTATGCGCCTGTCATAAGCACATTGGATAAAATATTTAATCCTAGGAAAAATATAGTTTTAGAAAGGCACAGATTCCTTCAGCCCTCACAAATTTTGGGAGAGTCAATAGACAAATTTGTGGCAGCACTTAGAAGTCTTGCAACTAGTTGCAACTACAGGGAGATTAGAGATGAAATCATCTGTGATCAAATGATAGAGAGAACGAACAACAGAAAAGTGCAAGAGAAACTTTTAGCCACGGATGATCCAGAATTGGAAATAGCTTTACGATTAGCTAGGAGCATTGAACATTCACAGTATTGTATGAAAGAGATGAATGAGGGACCAAAAGGAATGGAAGCTAAACATTTGAAAATGAAACCAAAGGCAAATCAAAACTTGAAGGGGAGCAAGACAAAGCTACATACGGAGCATGAAGTTTCACCACTGAGGGCAAAGAATGAGAAGAGAGAGGTGTTATGCTTCCGTTGTGGCAGCAAGTTGCACTTGAGTAACTCTTAAGTATTGTACAGCAATTAACCCAACTTGTTTCAAGTGTGGTAAACGGGGACACTATGCTTGAGTTTGTAAAGCAAGTATGGTACTAAATGATGGAACCCCACAGGTAGTCAGGATGATTGATAACAGTTATTGTCATTCTGATGAAGAAAACAATGAAGGGCTCATGCTTTCACCGATTAGACCACAGAAATATCGTCTATGGTGGTCTATGGTGGGGGCACAAAAAAGAAAACACCATTGTGTGTCATTTCAGTAAACAACAACAGCGTAAAATATTTAGCTGATTCAGGTTCGCCATTCACACTAATGAACAAAACGGACTTTGGCAGGATTGATGACATTGATTTACACGAATCTAGTATAAAAAAATTCATATGGAGGAAAAAGGATGGAGGTGATGGAAAAATTAGAGGCGAATTTACAATTTGGTGGGATGCATGCTGTGGGACCTGAGTATGTTGTTAAAGATGGCACCAACTTGCTGGGTTGGGACAAACAAGGAGAGTTGGGATGATATTAGACGCTAACCATTCAGATACGGTTGTGTCCAAGAGTGAGGCTATATATATCAGGTGAATCAGAATGTGTGCAGAGATTGGGTCAAAGACTATCCAGAAGTATTTAGTGAGGAATTAGAAAAGCCTAAAAAGTTTCAACATAGTGTAATATTGAAAAAAGGGCGCAAAGGCTATACCACACAAGGTTCGTAGAGTACCACTTGGTTACGATCAGAACTCAAAAAAGAGTTGGACAAATTGTGTTCCATGGAGATTATTGAACCCATTGAAGGATATGAATGGTTTGCCTCTGTGGTTCTGGAACGTTAAGCTGATAAGTCCTTAGAGTGAGTGTGGACTTGAGCGACCTCAATGCATATATTTAGGTCGATCGGCAACCTTTGCCGAATATAAATGAAATGATGTGGATGTTTAGTGGTGCGAAATTTTCAGATCACTTGATATTTCATTAGCATATCATCAGATTGAGTTAAGCAGGGATTCCTGACATTACACATCATTTGTGACACCTGAAGGGGCATTCAGATATATTCGCATGCCATTTGGACTGGCATCTGCAGTATTCCAAAGGTTAAAGAATAGATTGTTCGAAGGGATAAAAGGGGTTGTGTATTGTCAGGACGAAATTTTTATATTTGGTGAGAACAAAGGGGTACATGATGCAAGAGTAAGGGAGGTCTTGGGGATCGTAAAAACAAGTGAATTAACGTTGAGGAAGGACAATTGCAAATTTCTGCAAAAGGTGTGGATTAACTAGGACATCACATGTCAGAAAAGGGTGTAAAACCGTAAATGAAAATTTTAGATGCTATTATAAATTTACCTAAACCTATTGATAAAGACCAACTATGGTCGTTCTTAGGTTTGGTAGAATATTACGCAAATTTTGTACATAATTTTTCTAACAAGACATCATGCCTACGTAATCTTCTAAAAAGAAAAAAAAAGGAAAGTACTTGTGAAACGATGAGTTTACCGGATGTTTTGAAGAAATCAAGAGAGACATTGCAGGAGCACTTCTCCTTAAGGCTTTTGACATCAATGATTTATGTATATTCACCTTGACGGAAGTGGAGTGGTTAGATGCATTAGCCGAAGATGAGGAGTTACAAAGTGTAAAAAGAATTTAATTGAAGGGTGGTCCAATGTAAAAAAAAATCCAGAGTTGTTAGTTCCCTACAGGGAAGGGCTGAGGAGGAATTGTCTGTGGTTTGGAAAATTGTGCGAAGAGGTAACCAATTGGTAGTTCCAAACACTTTGCATAAAGGGGATTAGATTTGACACACAAAGGGCATTCTGGTATTAGAGCTATTAAACACAGAGTGAGAGAGGATTTTTGGTGGCTAGCTGTGGACAAAGCCATAGAGCATTATGTCCGGGAATGCAGTTTGTGCGTGTTAAGTGACAAAACTCAAGTAAAATATCCCTCACCCGTGAACCCAATTGAGGTAAAAAAATATACTGTGGTCTAAGGCTGCATTCGATGTGTCAGGACCCATATAGAATACTTGGAGTTCACCAAAATATGCGCTAGTCTTGGTGGACTACATGAGCAAATGGCCAGAAATAAAGTTTGTGGATAATGTAAGTTCTGATTCTTTTATTAAGTTTTTTTAAGAAGGTGTTTCTGAGGGAAGGTCTTCCTGAAGAAATGGTAACCGACAATGGTACGCAACTGGTGTCAAAAGGAATGGAGTGTTTCCTAGTGAGGGCAGGCATTAAGCATGTTTTAACATCACTATATCATCCCCGCAGCAATGGCCTGATAGAGAGGTTCACCAAGGTCATAGAAGAAAATCTGCAACTTGGTCTTATCAATGGAATACATTGGAAAGATTCTATTGAAGAGTTATTGTGGGGAATAAGGACCACACCACACCACATATAAGTACAGGTATGTCTGCTTTCACCTTGCTGAGAGGAAGAGTAGCAGGTTCTAAGTTAAACAAAGAATGGATGGATATGAAGAATGTTGATTTGGGAAAAATAGGAAGTGTGGTGGATGTTCGATCTGCAGTACAAAAGAAGTACAAGTCCAGGGACAGTCTGCACAGGAGGTTGGATGTTCAGGAAGGAAATTTGGTCAGAATCAGGAGGCCAGGTTTTATCTGCAAAGGGGTATCTCGTTTCTCTTCTCCTGTAAGAGTGAAGGAGGTCAAGGATCATGTGGTGGTGTTGGATAATGGGAAAAAGTGGAACAAGTTGTTTCTTTCCATTGTGCCTGAAGATAAAGCTGAATACATGAGTAGAAAGCTGGGTGTTCTGTTAAGAGAGTGTTCCAGAAATGGTGGTGGGGATAGAAGAACTTCGTGCAGGTCAAGGTCTAGTCCTGCAAGGCTCAGAGATTACATCATGTATTAGCTTCTATAACCAAGGTTAAAAAATTACAGCATGTATTTGCTCCTATAACTGGTGGGTTGGTGGTTCTAAAGTTTTGTTAACATCAGGTTTAATAAAATGTTGTATATATGTTTTTGTTTTGTCTTATGTGTTATTATTTTCTGCCAATTGTCTTCTTTGTTGTCATTATAAAGGAGGTGGGTGTGTAGGGTAGAATGTTAGTGTGGCTAGGTTCTGGTTCCCCGTGTGGAACCAGGGAGTGGGAAGAGTGGCAGTTGAGGCCGGGAGGACGTTGCTGAAGAGAATAAAATTACCTGCCCTTACCTGCGTGTCGTCCTCCTTTCACGGTACTGTCAGTTGTTCCATATAAAATGGCCAAAAATCTGGCATTAGCTGCTGCTGTCATACTTTCTTTGTGGTACACAGAGGAAGCATGGGAACAAAAATTACTTGGTGCAGTTTTCCATTTTCTTAAGGCCTGAAACACTAATTTTCTTGCAGCTTGATAAGAACCTCTTCCAACTTCTTTATGGCCAACGAGTGCACACATCTTGCATAAGGCACCTTCAAGTGTAGCACTGTAAGCAAGCCATGGATGATAGATTTCCAAACCATTCATGTTGAAAGCAACATGTTTGATATCCCTGTTGGTCTGCCGGAAGCTTGTATGATGTCTCTGGTGTCTAGGAAGAGTGCAAAAGTTGGTAGTGTTATTTATCTGGTTTTGATGGTGAAACTGTGCTGAGTCTTGAGACATCTATGTGTTCTCCTATATCTAAGATGTATGAACTATTTGACTGTTTCAAACATGGAGTAGCAGTCGTTGGCATGCCAGGGGTTGTACATGCAACAGACCCATAATCAAGTAATGCTAAATGTTCTTCTGGAGTATAGCTAGAAGATAGCAGGGCAGGTTCTTCATCTAACACATCACATGCTGTCATAGGGTCTCATGTGCCTAACTGATGAGTGAAAAAATCCTCATTCTTTCATCATTTAACATTTTGTGGTCCAAAGCATCTGGTGTCCACCATCCTGCGGTGTGTGAATAGAGATATCTAGTGAAATATAAAAACAAAATACAAAGGTCCTCAAGTCAATTACTTCATCATTAAAAAAAATGGATGGAAAAATAGAAAACTGTAATTCTCTCCAATAAGCAGCAAAAAAAGACAAGCAATACAAGTACACATCCAGTACCTCCCCAAATTACCCGAACCTCTTTAAAGTAGTACGCTAGAGGTAGCCTGAGGTTCTGTTCATTTAACATGCCACACACTTCCCAAAGGGCTAAACTTCACAGAAATGTCAGGAATGTCTTATAATATGAACATGTCCAAGGCAAAACAGCCCCAAACAATTGTGCAAAACCACCTGGTATTCAATTTGAAAATTACACTTTCTAGTGTTTGACACATCGCAAACTCCCCTGCTTTAGAAGTTACAGTGAGGGTTGGGGTTTTTGATGGACTTCTTATCTGCAACTTGGCAGATAAAAGCTCATAATTAACAATAAAAAGAAATACATGAAGGATGGATTGATAGAAAGGGAAAAGAAGGATGTGCAAGTGAATGCATGAGTGGGTGAAAGTATGGATGGATGAGTAGGTGGATGGATGATGGATGAATGAATTAATAGATGGTTAGGTGAATGGGAGGGGAAAGGGTGGGTGATGGGTGGGTGGGTGGGTGATGAAAGAATGGGTGGGTGAAAGGATGAACGGGTTAGTGAATGAGAGGATGGGTGGGCAAAAGGATGGAGGCTCGGAGAAAGAATGGACGAATGGATTGGTGTAAGGATGAGTGGGTGGAAGAATTGGTAGATGAGTGGATAAAAGGATGGGTGGGTAAGATTATGGGTGGATGATAGGATTGCATAGTAAATGGAAACCTGAGCGGATGAATGAATGGATGGACAAAAGGCTCAATTGTCAAATAATGGGTGGATGGATGTAAGGATGGATGCATGTATAGATAATGGACATGTGAACAGATGGATGGACGAAATGGCCAATGGATGGATGGAATGGTGAAAGATTGAATGATGGATGAAAGAATAAATGGATGACAGAATGTAAAGGTGAAATTGATGTTATCAAAGGGTAGATGGAAGGCTGACTTGCTTCACCTGTTTGGTGCCATCAGAGCTTTGCTTCTAAGTGGGGGGGTATTTGCATTTTCTGACTACTCCCTTGTGGAACAGCCATGGTAAAATACTAACACAGGCATAGTAGATGTAATTTGTGGTGTAGCTTGTATAACTGGCACAATACTGAAACCCATGGCAAAATGCTGAGACTGGCAAACCAGAGGTAATTCTTGGCATGTGCTTCACCTGTGGAAAAATGATGGTGCGACCTGCTGGAGGCATTTCTTGGTATAAAGGGCACCTGAGGAAAAAGGCTTGTGTAAGCACAGTGGAGGTAGTTCTTGGCATACAGGAGGATGAGATATGCATATCAGACTGTAGCAAACATGATAAAATGCTGTCCTTGATAAACTAGAGGTTTGCTGTTATCCTTTTTTATGTGCCAACAGTTCTGTGACTTGCTGTACGTTAATATAGTGTCTGTAAACTGCAATGAAATCAAGCTGCCAGCTAGAAGAAAGGTGGTGTCAGGCATGTGTCCGGACTGAATTAGTTCTGTTTCTGTCTACCTCAGGCTAATTATTCATTTTGCCCCAGAGTCATGGAACCACTGACAATAACTAATGGGTCAACTCGAGTTCTTCATTTTGCTACCTCAAGCCCAAGAGAAGCAAGCTTTCCCATGAGGAGATGTGGCCTAGTTGCTTGAGCCACCAATCCCAAAATATGGGAATCCTTGGCTCCACATCTTTTGAATCAACTACTCTGAGTTTGTTGGGAAGCTCTCTTATAAACTTGGATCAAATTTGTGCTATGGAAACCTTCACAAAAGTGGCACGCTCTAACATCATACGCCAAGATTTAAAAACAAAGCATCTAGTGGCTGAATAGCACAGGATGAAACTAGAAAACTTTAGATCAGTCACATCCACTTTTACAGTTATAGAGACAGTCTGATACTGCACACCCAGACAGACACTCTCACACCCACTCTCACACCCATACAGATACTCCCACACTCACTCTCACACTGAGAGAGATACTCTTACACCAACTGTCTCATTGAGGTAGACACTGTTACACTCCCTCTCATACCAAGACCGAGACTTTCACACCCACTCTCACACCCATGCAGAACCAAAGGTTACAGGGACATTAGAGTTTGGAAATAGAATTTAAAAAAACCATAGCAATTCACTGAAAAAAGCCAAAGGTTACAGGGACGTTATAGTTAAGTTCTGAATTTATTCTTACAAAACCATAGAAATTCAGCAGTTATAGATAGAGTTCTTTCGCGTAACTATAGCTTGTGCCCTAAGGTAACTATAACTCGTGTCCCCACTAAGCACAGTTTTACCTTTAAAAATGTTACTGCAGATATTACATTGATATTATTAATAGTGTAATCAAAGATGTCATAAATGCTATAATTTGTGGGTAATTACCAATGCATGGCGAGGTGACGAGTTATAGTTACCTTAGGGCACGAGTTATAGTTAGTTGAGATAACTCTAACTATAACTGGCGAATTTCTAAGGTTTTGTGCGTTTAAAATGTGAGCCTCACTATAACGTCCTTGTAACCTTTTTTTTTTTTTTAGTGAATTTCTATGTTTTTTTTTCAATTCTATTTCCTAACTATAACATCCCTGTAACCTTTTTTTATTCAATGAATATCTGTGTTTTTTTACTATAAAGTAATTTTCATTACTATCCGTTAATCCAACCACCGCCGCCCTGCGGCCAAACCCCTACCACCATCTAACCTTACACTGTGCACGGCCTTCACCCATGTGCAGCGGAGGTTGCCCTCAAGACCTGGCCTGCATCCAGACCCTGCGGCCAACCTCCCTAACCACCCAATCCCATGCTGCGCATTGCCCTTTAGCCATGCGTAGCTGGAATTGTCTGTGGCCTCTCTGGGTGTGAGAATATGTGTGAGAGGGCGTATCCGGGGGTGAGAGTGGCTGTCAGATTGTCTGTCTGGGTGTGAGAGTGCGTACATCAGTGTTTTAGTGGGTGCGTCCGTGTGTGCGTGGGTCTGTGAGTGGGTGCTTAAGGGTGTCAGTGGGTCTGTGAATTGGTGTGTGACAGACTGAGTGGGTGTGTGAGTAATTGTCTGAGTGTGTCTGTGAGTGAATGCGTGATCGTCGGACTGGGGCTGTGAGTGAGTGCATGAGGGTCTGTGTGGGTCTGAGTGGGTGCATGAGTGTCTGAGTGGGTCTGTGAGCAGGTGCAGGAGTGTCTAAGTGAGTCTGTGAGTGGGTGCGTAAGTGTCTAAGTGGGTGTGTGACTAGGAGAAATTGACTGAAAGAGAGACAGAAAAAGAGAAAGAAAGTGAGGGAGAGAGAGTTGTTTTAGGATTTGATGAGTGATATACTAGAATGACATGTTTGTGTACAATTCAAAATCAAAAATATATTTATTATTTTAAAAAAGAATAATATATATTAAAAAAAAGAATAAATAGAGTCCAGCCGGACTCAAGCCCCCAATGCTCAGTATGAAGGTCTGTGACCTTCACACTGAGCTATGGGTTTCTTTTTTTTTTGTTTAGCTCTTTATGGGTTAACTGGGACCATGAGGGAGCCCTCAAGGGCTCCCCCACAGTCCCTATATATTTGTTTACTTTTTGTATTTCTTCTTTTTTTTTTAAAAAAAAGCCCTTTACGGGCTCTCTGGGACCGCCAGGGAGCCCTTAAGGGCTCTCCTGCGATCCCTCCTTATATATTTATTTATTTATTTCTAACATTTTATATATAAAATGCCCTTCACCGGCTACCTGGCACTGCAGGGGAAACCTTAAGGCTTCTCCTGCAGTGCAATTGCTTCAGCAAGCATGGAGCTGCTTTGACAGCAGCTCCATGCTTGCTGAAGCATTTCATCTCTCGTCCCTGCACGCGTGAAGGTGACAGAGTTGAAAGCTCTGCTGTTTGGCAGCAGGACCTACTTTAAAGGTCCAGCTGTCAAACAGCAGAGTGTTTGCTGTGGCTTGGCTGCAGCGCTGCAGCGCTGCAGCCAAGCCACAGCAAAGAGCTTTGTCCTGGGGGGTTGGGTCCCCCAGGACATAGCAGGAGCCGGCCCTTGGGGGTAGAGGTTTCCAGGGGCATCAGTGGCTCCACGAGGGGGCCGCACAGCCCCCTCCAATGAGAATAACCCCAGAGGGTGGTGGTCCCCAGGGCTTTGGGGTCCCACAGAGACCCCCCTTTTTTTTTTAAAGATTTGCCCCGGCGGTGGTGGCTACGCCCTGGTGGAGTCACTGGGGGGGGCCCGCATCACCCTGCTCCAAACAGTATTGCCCCCTTGGGGCAGTGGTCCCCGGGGAGCAGAGGGGACAAAGGCTCCCTCACATTAATTTAATGGATAACCAGCCCTGGGGAAGTGGTTGTCACCGGGGATGTGGCGGAGGCCATTGGGCCTCCTCCACTTATTTTAAAACATTTTTGCCCTGGGGCTGATGGTCCAAGGTGTGTGGGCTGCAGCCCCCCAATCTTATTTGCACATTAGCTCCGGGGAGGAGCAGCCCTGGGGCTTGTTGAAGCCAAAGGAGGGGTGCCCCGTGCACCACCCTCCTCTATGATGCCCCCAGGACCTGCCAACCCGAGGGCAAGCAAAAAAAAAAAGCAAAGGAGACTGTGTTTTTTTTTTTCAAATCTCGGAAAAATCCGCTGATCCATCCATGGATTGTACCGAGGTTTTTTTTTTTTTTTTAAAGGTTTTTAGTTCTGGTGGGTACCCTTAGGGACCCCAGGACCAGGGCTAAGGGGTCAGGGTGACTGTACCCTGGACCCTTTTTTGTCTTTTTTTCTGGGACTCAATTACCAACAATGATAGAATGTTGGCTGTCTTTCCAGACCCTTACACAAACCCAGCTTGGTTACGAGGAATGATGTGTTTTTCTTCTGCCCAGAGCAAGAGATCTGTTAAAAGATGACCTGCAAAATGCTTTGCCGCTATCTGTTAGCGTGATTAGGTGATAGTTTTCCGTACAAGAACAGTCTCCTCTTAGGTGAGATTATAGGTCCTTTTCACAAAGCTGGGGTGGATTCCAGATGGAGGGCACTATTTAAAACTACAACCAGTCTGCACGCCCAGAAGGCTGGGTTAGTCTTGTAAGGTGCATTTGGTATTCTATTTGGACCTGGGGCCCCATCTTGTCTGCTCTTTCGGATGGATTTACAGATTTGTTCTTCAGAAAATCTGGGCATGGAGTTATCCTGGTTTATGGGGCATTTTGCAGGAGTCTTACTTCCCCACCTATGACTTCGGGGCACTACAGCCTCTAGAGTTTGGCTCAAGTGTTTAGTTAAAAAGTCAACCCAGCCTATTTCTGCTTTGTTGGAGCTCATAACTGTCATTGGAGCCCTGTGAAAGTTGTTGACTATTTCACAGAAACATCCCAAGTTTTCCTTTTTACTGAGGTACAGTGCTTTTGCACAGAGGTCATGTTTTGTTGCAATTTTCTCCTCCCAGACTGTTCTCCAGTATGTTTTGTTTATGAGCTTCCATTCAGCCTGAATCTGGGGGTTCGCTGGATGCCTCAAAGCTAGTCGCAGAATTCTGTTGCAATTCTTCCTTATGATGCTGCACTAGGCAGATATATTGATCCTTTTTAAGTCTTGTATCCACTCTTTAGCTTGATGAGTGCTAAGACACTTTTTTGTGGGGTAAGTAGCCAGGAGTTTATCTGTAAAAAGTGTCCACATGGCTGTCGGTTCAAGGTTGCACTTTTTAAATCAGTGCCTTACAAGGGTAGAAGCAGTAGCCCCAATGGACTCTCTTGTGCCTTCCGACCAACGTAGCTTCCTGTAATTTGTTGCAGCTAGACCCCCCGGTAAGGAATGTGCCTGCCGGTGAAGAGGGCATTGGGTGTTGATCTCTATGATTTGTTGCCCATGGTCACCTTCATCAGTTTTTTTAATCCGATAAAATGAAATTAAGCAGAGTAGTGGTAGGGTTACCGCTGTGAAGTCCAGGTGGAGTGTGCCCTAGCTGAGTATTAAGACCACACTGGTGGAATGTCTTGCTGGAACCTGCCTTTCAGTACTCATAGCCCAAGGGATTAAAGGCCTCTTGCCAATGCTGCCACATTTTTTTGCCCTGGGCCCGTTTCTTTTGATTCCACCAGACTGGTTAAGGACAACTCAGAGAAGATTATGTTGTAATGTGTGTTCATCTCAGGTGAAAGGCCACAGCATTATGATTATGATTTCCAGGAACGTTAGGTCTTGTAGGCAGTCTAGTAAGATGTTTACCAGTTTGGAGGGCTTCAACTTCCAGGATCGTGCATCTGGGTGAATGTAGAAATTAATTAGTAGAAAAGGTCTCTTGGTTTCTTTGTGCCTATTCTGCCACTTGACTAGCACGATATTGTTATTGTCTACTTCCACCTGTTCACTGTATATTTTGAGAGCTGCATCTATAAAGATTGCCTGTCCCCCCATCAGGCAGCCAAACCTCTTTCTTTTTTGTGCTGGGGTGAAATAACTGACACATCCTTCTATTTATGAACGGTTGCATTGCCCATGTTTCTTGCAAAAGAATGATTTGATATTCTCTCATGAGATCTACCAAGGGCTTATTTTGGCTTTTAGTATATGCACCGTTGATATTTCACAAGCACAATTTCAGAGGTTTTGTTGAGTTCTGCACTAGAATTGATTGGGGGCTGTGCATTAGCGTGTCAGGATCATCTGCTGTCATGTAAGGTTGCTGTTAGCCAGCCTATGTTTAACTGTCGGACCTGTGACTGCATGTTGGAAAGTACATATTCTGCTGCAGCAAAGAAGAGGAAGAAGAGATACTTTTGCCAATGGGGTTCCCAACGACTGAGAACGTTGCTTGCAGCCTTTTGTACCTCACTTCGGGGTGGATTCATTCTGGGTGATATGTGGGTCTGAGTAGCCTGATTGGCGGGGCATGCTGATCCCGATTTCCCAGTCAAGAAAGTGCTCTTTCTCAGGAAGGACCTTCCTAGCTAGCTGATTAGAGACCAAGGTCACAAGGGTAGACTCTTGCCTCTTGTCTTCCGTGAGAGGCAGGAACTCAATAGATTAGATGTCTAGTGTTTACATACTCGCAAGTGATGGAACCGCCTGTAGAAGATGTTACCATGATTAAATGTATTGTGTCTTCTCCTGGACTGGTATTCTGAGGTGAAAACTGTTTGGTTGCCTTCAGCTAATGGAGTGGGTGTCCTGGCCCTGCTATTTGAGCCAAAGCTAGTTGGTCCTGGACCAGTTTGTTTTTGGATCTAGGGCAGGTCTGGTGGCCTGGTCGGTAGGCTTGTGACAGCTTCGAAGTCTTGCTGGGCTGGCATGCTTGCAATGACCTTAAGGGTAGTCGTTCTTTATGTGGATAGGGGGTGAGCCTGACCTGTGTTTGTAGAGACTTCTAGGCTGTCCCCGTTGTTGGCCATAGGGTGTTGACGAGATTGGGCCTACTTCCTCTGGCTCTCATCCAGCAAGGCCAGGTCCCCAGGGGGGCTGGAAGCTACAGGGGCTGGGGTTTGCTCTGAGGTGAGGACCGCATACTCGTCTGAAGTGATGATACTTTGAGCAATTTTTCCACAGCTTTTTACTAGATAAAGGATAGGGCTTCCTTCTCTTTTGCATGCCCTTTCTGTTGTGGCTTAACGCTTGCATTGACTCTACCCTGTGTTCATCTACAAATTTGTCTAATTTAGTTGTGGTGGTACGAGTGATCGTTATAATGCTACCTTTAGTTTTAGTTCTGGCCTTGTGTTGTTTTTCCTTTGTGTTTTTTGCCATTTGTTCCTCTAGTTACTCCTGAGGGAGTGATTATGGGATGCAGAGGTGGGTCTCCCATATATTTATGCCCTCTATAAAAGGACCACTTTCTCCTTCAGTTGGCCCTGCAAGTTGGTGATCGCCTTATACCTCAATTATTCCTGTGCTTTTATTGTTAGGGTCGTAAGCCCTGCTACATTCCTGTGATGATTGCACTGGTGGAGTTGAATCTTTACTGTAACAAGGACTATCCAAATTCAGATTTAAGTCTTCTGTTAAGGTGGCAAGAGCCCCTGGGATTGCTACAAGCCTGTTGATTAGCGGTGCACAGGTGCCGTCAATGTGAGTCGCTGCAGCGTAGTTTTGTGCCCAGTTATCAGGTTATTTAAGTCGGCCAACTTTTGCCCTTGATTTCGATATTGCTCATTATTGTTATTTCTTAGGCCCTTGTGTACTGTAGATAACCCTGCCTGAGATCCGGTGTCTACTTTAGCTAGTTTAATTATAGGCTTAGTGACTTAGGGCCAAATGTAGGTAGCCTTTTGCACGTCGCAAACTGCGAAAAAAACGGATGTTTTTCATTTTGCAGCTCGTTTTCCTCTAAGGAAAACGGGCTGCAAAATGAAAAAAAAAACTGCTTTATGAAAAAAGCAGTCACAGACATGGAGGTCTGCTGTCTCCAGCAGGCCACCATCCCTGTGAGTGCATGAACTCGCTATGGGGTCGCAAACTGCGACCCACCTCAATAATATTCATGAGGTGAGTCTTTGCGACCCCATAGCGAGTCGCAGAAGGTGTCTGAGACACCTTTCTGCATTTGGTTTTGCGAGTTGCAATTTGCGAGTCGCTATGACTCGCAAATTGCAAGTCGCAAAATTATACCTACCTACATCTGGCCGTTAAATATTAGTTGGTGGTGGAGCGCTTCAATAGCAGGACTCTGTCTCCTCTTGTAGATGTGTATTGTTTATCCACCATTCTGATCTGATTGGAGTTGTTTTCCCATGGCACAGGTCATCCACTATTTGTTCAGTTTGTGGTTATGGTGGGTTGGAGATAAGCTGGGGTGAGCCTTTGTGGCTTAGCTGTCACTGCTCCAGTTGACCAGTCTGCATAGTGCGTTTGGTCTTGATCCACCTTAAGCAAGTGTTTTTCCAACCTATTTTGTCTTTTGTGGATGTTTACTCTGACCTCTAATAGCAATGGGGCACCATTTCTCAATAACAACCTGGGGGTTGTTAGGGGTGAGGTGGACTAGGAGAAGTTTGTGGTGACAGTAACCCCAGTGAAAGTATCTCTAGGTCAGCTATCGGTCCCTAGAGGATCTCCTTATTCTCTTTGTTTTACGCCATCTCTAGATTTGGTGCTTTGTCCACAGACCCATTGCAGGACCTAGTATTGTAGCTAATGTTTTGATGGGTACTTTTACGACTTATAGTTCGAGACATTCGGGCAGGAAGGGTGTTCGTGTCCTGAGAGATTGAGAGGCTATTCCCAGTGGGGTCCTTTAAGAAGTAAAATTTGTGCAGTATTTTTGTGTATGTCACAAACATTCGGGACACTGGAGAGAATAAGGACTGGTTTACCCAAATCAGCTTTGCCTTAGACCTTTTTGCTGCCTGCGAGGTTTGCAGTTTTTGCTTCCTCCTAGTGAGAGGTTGTGGAGCTCTTTCTTGCCCTGACCACATGTTGGTCATGTCTCTGCTTTCAGGTCCTTACATGCAGCGAATCAGGACTGCCTGCCACTTAAAGGTAATTTACGGGTAATTAAAGAGCCCCTGGAGCTTTAGCCCTGAGTTTTCATTCGCCTGTTAGTGGCTGTCTAATATTTCTCCACACTATTCTACCCCAGGTTCAGAGGCTGCAAAGTAGAAGGGGTGTGTAGACAATAGGCGGATGGTGCATGTGCAGTCGAACACTGTGGCAGGTACACAGAAATGCAGACGGAGTGCGAAGTGGGCTGCAGAAGCAGAAGTTTACAGTTTGAAGGCAGTGGAGCAAGATGGAGCAAGGCGAAGGGGAGGATGTGGACACTGTTACAGCACTCCTTATGAGTGCCGGCCTCCTCTCCTTCTATATAGGGTTCCTGTAGCTTCTTGCTATTTGTTGTAACATGATATTAGAGCCTTGGGAGGTTCGGAAGGATCGGGAACGTGAGGGAGAACACTGTGACGGGAGGTTCGGGAACGTGGAAGGAGAGCGATGATTGAAGGAGATCGATTGGGGAAAGACGAGGAGGCTGGGATATTATTTACGGAGACTTCTACTTAAAAGAAATAAACATTTGGAAACATTTCACTACCTATTTTGGACCGTGTTTCCTTCATTCGACACTGGCGACGAAGGTGGGATACCCTGCGTGTTGACATCCCAACTCCTTCGTGTCTTTGATTCCGGCGAATCTGCCCTGAAAACTGTTGTTTTGTGCTGTGCTTTCTGGAGGAACCTGTTTAGCCAAAAGCTGGAGGCGGAGGCGGAAGTCAAGAGGCGGAAGCAGGATCGATCGGCTTGAAACTAACATTGTTTTAATTTCAAGTGTTTTTTTTTTTCTCTAATGTTTGTGTTTATTTAAACGCATTGGATCTTGCCAACGCGTGTTGTTACCTAGCAATGCACGCGCGCAACGTTAACTCGGCGTGTTGCTTCCCAGCAACTGGACGTTTTCGGTCACACTTGATGTATTTTTTTTCTCTCTTCCTTAGCAACCAGAAGATGCTTTAGCGCGATTTATTCGCAACCAGAGATGCCTTTTCACGTCTGATTTAGAAACTCTTGCAGGGCAATTTTGTTTGACTTTGTCTTTTCAAGTCTGTTTGAGAATCTCTTGCAGGTCAATTTGTTTGACCTCAAGCAACTTTAGATTTAAACTTTGTGACTTTTACCAGCAAAGCTTCCACATAAGTCTATATATACAATGTGTTCTTTACTTATTTATTATTTATTATTTTTTTGATACATCTGTTATTTAAGTTTGCTGTGTAGTTTTTATACATATTCTGTGCCAACCCTTTGTTCTATAATGCAGAATGTTTCCTCTCCGCCTTTCTTTCTGTCCTCTCCTGGGGAACCCCCAATTAGGTGGGCTAAATGGAAGAAAGTCTTCGAGAGGTACTCCAGAGTGTGTGGTACATCGTTGAGCAATGAGAGGAGGACTGCTTTACTGCTTCATTGTTTAGGAACAGAAGGTCAGGAAGTTTTTGACCATCTTCCCGATCTTCCAGACAATGAAGCGATCAATTTGAATGAGTATGAAATATGTATTAGAAAGCTAGATCTACATTATCTTCCTAAGGTTAGCACAATATTAGAAAGGTATTATTTTGGGAAGCGTTTTCAATTGGAAGGGGAATCTATTGAGAATTATGTCACTGATTTGAGACGTTTAGCCTCATCATGTAAATTTGGATCCACAATAGATGAGAGAATTCGGGACCAATTCATGTTGGGGTGCAATGTTGAAAAAGTACGAAGTGAACTATGGCTTTTAGATGATCCTCAGATTGATCAAGTTATTTCTTTAGCCAAAAGAATTGAACATTCTCTTAAGTGCGTTGATATTGTGAAACGCTCTGATTCTAAAGAGGTAAATGTAGTTAGTGATACTAAAACAAAGATAATCAAACCTCTTGATAAAGAAATGTCCTCCAGTGTTGCTAGCAAGAAATGTTTTAGGTGTGGGAGAGGGGGACATCTTGCTAATAGTAAGCTTTGCCCGGATGTTAATAGTTTTGGTTTGTTTTGCAAAAAGAAAGGTCATTTTTCAGTTGTGTGTAATCTAAAAAAAAAAAAAAACAGCCTGTGAGAGTGGTTGATAATGATGAATCTGATTTTGCCTGTGGTCAAATAATTCTTCACATTTCAGGTGACAAATTGTCTGGCCCTCTAGATTATATTACTGTAGAGGGTAAAAGAATCAAAGTACTTTTTGACTCATGGGCAAAGATTTCCATTGTGTCTGATAAATTTAATCAAAATGAGTTAAAGGGTAAAGTAAATCTATTGAAACCTGATATCAAACCTTGTGGGTATGGTGGTGAGCCCATTGATTTACATGGTTATTTTGTTGGTTTGATTGAGTATGATCAACGATTCACCTCCGGAAAAGTCTATGTTTCAAAAAAGGGGGATAGCATCATAAGTTGGTGGCATCAGAAAGATCTTGGTGTGATGCTTAATCCCAACAGTTCACCTCCTATTATAGTGAAACATTTAGGAGATATGGATGGTGTGGATGTAATTTCTACGACTGATCTCACAGAGAAATTGCGTGAGGAATTTCCAACTGTTTTCTGTGACAGAATAGGTTGCATGAAGGGATATTCTCATAAAATCAAATTGCTTCCTGATGCTATACCGTTCTGTAGTAAAGTGCGGAATGTTCCTTTTGCAGTGAGAGATGAGTTACAATCTGAACTCAAAAAATTAGAAGATCAAGGGATAATTGAAGAAGTGGAAGGTACCGATTGGTTATCTCCCATAGTTATAGCTAGAAAACCTAATGGTAAAATCAGGGTTTGTGTTGATCTTCGCAAGCTTAATAGATGTGTAATGGTGGACAGATATCCGCTTCCCAACATCTCAGATTTATTAACTATGGTGTCGGGTGCTAAGGTGTTTTCTACCATTGACTTAACCTCAGCTTATCATCAGATCATCTTAGATGAATCTTCGAGAGATCTTACGGCTTTTGTCACACCTTTTGGTACGTTTAGATTTATTTGATTGCCTTTTGGTTTAATCTCGGCTGCCTCTGTATTTCAAAGAGCAATGGAACGCATTTTAAAAGGGATCAATGGTGTGTGTGTGTATCAAGATGACATTCTGATTTATGGAGAGAACAGTGATGCTCATGATGAAATTCTCAGGAGGGTGTTAATGAAAATTTCTGAACATGGCTTGACTATTAAAGTAGAGAAATGCAAATTTGCAGTGGAGAACATTGACTATCTTGGACACACTATTACCGGAGGTGGTTTAGCTCCCAAGAGAGATCTGGTTGACACGATTAAGGGTTTGGCTTCTCCTACCTCCAAGGAAGAACTGATGAGGTTTTTAGGCATGGCAGAATATTATAGTAAATTTGTTCAAAATTTTGCTGGTTCATGTTACAATATGAGATTGTTATTAAGGAAGGGTAAACAATTTCTTTGGGATGAAGAGTGTGAGAAGGAATTCACCATGTTAAAGAAAAATTTAGGTAACGCTCCCAAACTGAAGAATTTTAATCCTAAATTACAATCTATATTAACAACTGATGCCAGTAGTAAAGGTTTGGGTGCGGTTCTGCAACAAGGCTCACGTAGTGCAGAGAATACTATAGCATTCATCTCCAGAAGTTTGAAAGATACTGAGGCAAACTACTCTGTTATAGAGAGAGAAGCTCTTGCAGTTTATTGGGCGGTAAAGAAATGTAAAACGTTTTGTGGGGTAGATCTTTTGTTGTGAAAACTGATCACAAGCCGTTAGTTGAGGTTTTTAAGTCCAAAAGTGTTGATGCAATCTCAAGCAGAATTACCAAATGGATCATAGCTTTGCAGGAATATTATTTTCTAGTTGAGTATGTTCCTGGGACTGATAATTACTCTGCAGATGTGTTGTCAAGATTAGTAGTTTCTCCTAAATTAACAGAATTTGAAGATGTTGAAGACTCTGACCAATTTGATAGTGTGTGTGTGGTAGATCTTGAAATGATCTCTGAAGAAAAGTGGCGTGAAGATACTAAGTTTGACAGAGTTTTGCAGGAGGTAATCAGATTAATGTGTTCTGGTTGGAAGAGCAAAAATCAAGGCAGTCTAGATTCCAGAGAATTTTGTAATGTGAAAGATCAATTGAGTGTTGATCGGGATTTATTACTTAGAGGGATGAGGTTAATCCCACCATCTAGTGTGAGAGATCTACTTATTTGTCAGGCATATGACAGTCACATGGGAATATCCAAAACGAAGGAGAGGTTAAGATCATCGTATTGGTGGCCTGGTATGGATACCGATGTGGAGAGAGTTGTTCGTGACTGTATGCAGTGTGCTCTTAATGAGAAGACTATGAAGTCTAGAATTCAACCAATGATAGTTAGAGACAAACCGAAGGGACCATGGGAAGATATTTCACTTGATATTTTAGGTCCTATATATGGTGATGGTTCTATTGATTATGTTATTGTGGTCATGGATATGTATTCTAGATGGCCTGAGGTTTTCTTCACCAAAGGGATAGATACGCGGAATGTGATAGAGTGTCTTAAAGGTCTCATTACTAGGGAAGGCATACCTTCCACCTTACTTACTGATAATAGGGTACAATTGACTTCGAGAGTAATGGAAGATTTTCTTAAGAAATGTGGCATAAAACATAAGTTATGTGCGTTATACCATCCTGAGTGCAATGGATTAGTTGAGAGGTTCAACCGAGTTTTAAAAGAAACTATATCTTTGGCTAAGGATAATCATCTTAATTGGAAACAAGAAGTAATTAGAAAAGTTGCAGTATATAGACATACTCCACATTCTACGACAGGTCAAACTCCTTTTGTTTTGTTTTGAGGAAGATGAGGGAATACTATTCTTGAGCCACGTTGGGTCAATGAATTTTTGGGAGAGAAAGGAAGAAAGGTTGTTGATGAGGATTGGAAATTCAGGGAACAAGAGAAATCTGTTAAGAGTAAAAGTTATTTTGATAAAAGGAATGCTGTGAAGAAGACCAATGTAAATGTTGGTGATTGGGTTATGGTCAAGAATCCTGTGTTGAAGACTTGTAATAAGAGAGTTGGTTCTCCTTTAAAGGTTGTGAAACTTTTCACTAATGCTGTAAAGCTAAGTGATGGCCGAATTTGGAACTTAAATAGAATAAGTAAGTTTAATGCTTACGCTACGAATTTGGAAACTTTAAAGTGTCAGAATGAGGAGGACTCTTGTCCGGCTGATAATATGGAAATGAGGAAATCTAAAAGGAACATCAAGACCCCTTTGCACCTAAAAGACTACATCTTAAATGGACGGAGAGAAAGTACTTCAAATGCTGTGGATGAAAGACCAAGAAGAAATATCAAGACTCCATTCTACCTCAGGAACTTTGTTATGAAATGATGTATATCTTTGTGTCTCTTATGTGTTGGTACTTTGAATGTTACTTTTTTCTTAATAATTTCGTTTATGTTTTCTTGATTGTTGTAATTTAAAAATATATATATATTTCTATTCGTGTTGGTTAGGTTACATAGGGGGGAGGTGTGTTGTAACATGATATTAGAGCCTTGGGAGGTTCGGAAGGATCGGGAATGTGAGGGAGAACACTGTGACAGGAGGTTCTGGAACGTGGAAGGAGAGCGATGATTGAATGAGATCGGTTGGGGAAAGACGAGGAGGCTGGGATATTATTTACGGAGACTTCTACTTAAAAGAAATAAACATTTGGAAACATTTCACTACCTATTTTGGACCGTGTTTCCTTCATTCGACACTATTGTTTATCAGTCGACCTGCAGTAGAGTTGACAGCAGTTCACAGGAGTGAGTTAAGCGCAGAGTGCGCTGATTCTTTTTAGGGAAAGGCTTTGGTCCTGAAATCATATTTGGGCCCTAGATTCCCAATTGTTGCGCCTTTTGGTGCTGCGTTTTCTAAAGGCCAGAGGCGACAGGCTGCTAGAGACTGCTGCTGCACAGGCCATGGATCGCACCAGTGCTGGCAGTGCTGGTGCCACCGTCTACCCGTAGGCTCCGGTGGCAGAACACACTTCTGCGGTCGCAGGAGGGCACAAGCACACCAGCCTCCTGTCTCCAGTGTCCTTCCCGTAGTTTGTTCTAGAGTCATTCTCTCCCAGAGAGGCAAGGCTATGTGGGCTAAGAAGTCAGCGCCTGCACTGTCAGGTGAGGCATCTGGTGCTGCCTTCTTCCCGTGGGCCGGTCTGCCAGACCATGGCAGGGGTACTCAAAGGTACTCTTAGTCCGGCACAGGCTACAGGTGTCCCGGCAATGAACCCGACAGCCTGAATAATCGCGGTACGCCAGGAGCACACCAGTGCACCGGCTGCTTCCGAGCCTCCTCCCACCCGTGCATCTCTGCGCCTGCATCGTCAGCCATGAGCCCAATGTTCTCTTCTTCATGAATCATGAAAGAACTCACATTTGAACTTTATGCTTGATAGTGGACACCTCTCCACTGTTGGTGAAAGACTTGGCTCATACCCACTTACTGAAGGGAACATTAGCTGAGAACATCCTAGAGACAGTGATTTTATTAGGTTTCTGCTGTTCCCCAATATTGAGGCTCCATGCTACCCGGTGTAGGGGAAACAGCCGGAACCACGCAGCCGGAACCACGTTGTGCCTTTCCAAAGTGGGCAATAAAACAAATGTTCCTTTACCACGCAAGTCGTTACAACAACTTGCTTTAGGGAATGCGTTGTTGGACTGGTGTTGGATTTTTAGTCCAACACCTTCCCTACTGTTGCGCAGACTGGAGTTGGAATAGTAAATTATACTATTTCAAAGTCCAGCGCTTCCCTAAGGCAAGTCGTTGTAACTAGTTGCGTGGTAAAGGAACACATAGTAACAATGCATTTGTTGCATTGCCCATGTTGTAAAAGCATGTGTGGTAAACATGTGCGTGGCTCTGTCATACAACCCCAGTGTAGTGCTTGATTTTTGTATATTTGTAAATTAAATTAATTATTTTAGCATTTGTGTATTTGTTTGAGGTATTCTTGTTTCCATATTTTTGAATATTGTTTTGCAGTTCAAGTCATCGAAATTGCTTAGACCGTGTTTTACAGGTTCCAGTAATGATTCCTCGGGGGCCCTGATACCAGCAATAAATAAATGGGGGTCCACAGAAGTCAAAAATATAACAACCACTAACCTAGAGAGCTTCGGGTTAGGGAAGCTGTCTGTTCTGTATCATAACACTGAATTTTCAGAAACAGCGGGACGAGTCAATAGGTACCGTATGAATGATGAGACAAAACCGTTTCCATTGCTAAGAAAAGCTGTTTGACGTCCTTAGTCTGCCAGTCAGGCAGGGTTGCCTCAGTCTCCTCTCTGCCCTTCCACTGTCACTGGACAGGAAACAACAGTGTCTCCTGCAGGTGAAATGACAGGGTGAATAGAAGCTCAGGCCTCCACGCCGCCTCAGTCTCCAACACCCTACTGGCACAATAGGGCCTCAGATTTCTGACATTTTATTGTTGGTGAAGAAATTAAATATGCGAGTGTGCAGCTGTAAACATCTGAATGCGGGTGACACTTGCAAATTGCAGGTGAGCTGACGGGTATGACTGTGTCACATTGGAGATGTTAGTAAAAACGTGATCCCATCAGTTGAGTACAAAAGAGTAGAGCTACCTTTGACATTGGACAGTATATATTGTTCCAATCCACTAAATATTTTTAAATCACTTGTATTGTTTGCTAAATTAAAATGATTACAATTCGGTCATTTTGAATTTTCTAATTAAATAATATGGTGATAACACCTGTCGGCTTGTCATTTAGGTGATAATGCGGTAAACGTATCACATTTCCCATATTCTTTCCTTTCTTTTTGTGTGCCTCTTCCTTAGAACATGATCCATAGTATACTCTTTACACTGGCACATTAAGGTTGTAGGAACATAAAGCTTGAAGTGATTGTCTAGAGAAGCCTCATCAAGTGCTGGAGCAGCCTTTTCTTGTTTGTACTGTGTGTTCTGTGGTTGTATCTGCAGCAGATCTGCTAGGCGGCAATAAACACTCCCAAACCAGTGCCAACACTCAGGTGTCAGAGAAGTGCTGTCTGTGTCCTGCTACTACAGCTCCCCTTTTCTTCTTTGACTACCCCCATGACACTCAGCCCATTATTCTGATGAGTCTCTCGGGAGATCTGTTGTAGTGCCAAGGGGTGCTTTGGAAGAGGGACTCACCGTCAAATCCCCATTCCAAATTGACCAGTTCGATCAGTAATACATAGTAATAAGTCAAGACTTTCAGAAATTACCCTTTTAAATATCGCTCTGTTTAATTTGGGTGCAGCCTTGCAATGATACTAACTCTTTTTGATATAGCGCTCTATAATCTTGTCACTTATTATCGCTGTAAATAACAGATCAAATTGGCCTAGCTAGACTCAATGATTGCTTATCAACATTTATATCAGTGACAACCATTTAACTCACTGAGACATCCTCCCACTTATGGAACACCAGGGTGCGTCTGCAGCATTCATTACTGTTATTGTAATAAAATGGTGTTTTTGTTGTTATTTGATTTTTGTGTAGTGTTTTTGTCCTTTTGTGGCCTTGTAGTGCTTCTACTTCCATCAGGTATTATAGCACACTGCCTATTATCACTCCACAGTGACTAGTAAGAACCTTTAGTTGCACTCACTGTCGAGAAATGTATGAGGTGGTGTAATCAATCATGTTGTTGACATTGATAGAGAAAAAGAATTAGAGGGAACATCGGTCCTGTGGTTGTGCAGGGGGCACCATGATCGTCCCTCAGTGCCTTTCCCAGCTTTGCAACTTCTTTTTCCTACTTCATTGTGGCCATGAAACAAACTGCATGCTGATTGCATGTGCCATCCACATGATCACATTACTCTTTCTCTGACGCTTTGACCACAAGGGTGTACTTTTTTGTCGACAGAAAGCAATGTAGTTAGTGAAGTCATTAAGGACTTCATCATTGAAAGGAGCCCAGATGATTCAGAAGGTGCTGGAATCTGGTTGACTACCACCAGCCAGCTGAGTGGGACCCTACACCAGAGGTGTTAGGCAAAATGCCTGCTGGTTCCTCTGATTGAAAAGGGGGAGGCGGTACAGCAAGCCTATTGCAAGGGCGTGGGTCGTGGATAGTGTAGCCTCACCCTCACATTGACAAGAAATGATGAGGCAGGTCTATGACACCATTGCTATTCATTCTTTTTCATTTGGCAGCTGGGCTAATGCAACCTCTTACTTCCTACGCAGGCTTCCACTGTCAGGTTAGCTTCACATAGGTACCTCAGTCAGCTGGATGTTGTGCAGGTTGGCTGTGAAGCTCTTTTTATTTCAGGTACTCTGCCAACTCATAGAAGGTGAAAGCATCAGAAATGCACAGAATCACAAAGATGTTTCTGAAACATTTGTGTAAATGAAAGAACTGACGAATCAAGCAGCATACTGATGACTCTGTGGCATGTCACACAACATTTCAGGGGAAGCAGGTGGAAAGTGAAATCAAAGTGAAAAGTGAAAGTGAAATCAACAATATGACTACATTGGACTGGTTTTGGGGCCTATGTCGTGGGTCTACCTGATCCACCCAGCAGTGCCCAAGACACATAAATATTTTGTGTTCTCTGTGAACATGCAACTCCAATGTTGCAATACAGGTAGAACATCAACTGGTCTTTCCTATTGAGAACATAGTCAACTAGTTCACTAGTGCATAAATCACCTCAAACCTGGACAGTGTATACATTATCGTTAACTAGAAGTGGAAGAATCCTCACAGTACCTCACAATGTGTAAAACTCACATGGGCCTATTTTGTTAGAAGTCCCTTACTTTTGGGTGTCTCGTCAGTAGTTTGAGTATTTTAGGCAGGAATCGTAGGATAGTTAAAGCTGCTCCAAAATATCTGAAATACAGTGATGGTTTCCTGATACTTGGCAGTGCTTCACATGACCATGACGATACCCTAATTAAAAGTTACTGCTTCCTGTCTGAAGCCAACCTCAACCTTAACAAGGACAAGGTTGACTTTAATCTGGAATGAATTAATATAGTTAGATATGCAACCAGATCCACATTTCAATGAGATATCCCTTTGGTCTGGATTTTGCATCCATCTGTGCCCTACTGAGCGAGCTCACCAAGACATGCCAACCATGTGCTTGGGTTTGACAATGTTCAACAGCATTTGAAGATATATGGTCCTGAATTGCAGATATATACAACCAAAATAGTTGTGGATGTCTGTCCTGTTGACTTGGCCAAAAGGAACACAATATTGAAGTAATGGCAAAGATCACTGCAGCCGGTCAGCAGAAGCCTCTTGTCTATTTAACTAAACAAATATAGAATTGACAATCTCTCAAAGGGAATAGGAAATTGTATACTCCTAGTATTAACAAACATACAAAGCAAGTCCTCGACCTGCTGGAACTCCCTCAGAGTAGTGCATTTTACTCCTGGCACCTTCACACCCCTAAGATTTTTACTTCTGTTGCTAAATTCACCCACCCTCTAATAAGTCCCAAACTACGCAAATATTGAATTTAATATACTGAGCTTTAAAATTCAACGTATATTCCTGTGAAAAAATGTAGTTATTTGAATCAAATCAAAGTATATACATTGGATAATATAAGTGCAGGCACTAAATAAATTGTTCTTTCTGGAATGTCTGTACCCAGCACATGAGCAAATCCTGAAAGAGTTAATCAATCCAAAAACTATTCACACTCCAAGCTCTACTGTCATCCAGCCTCCCTACATTTTCACAAACATAATACATAAATTATGAAGGTTATAAGTTTCCATGTGCTGTCTCGAAATTACTATCTCCACCACTATGTCAGACGTCCTTAATTCATTCAAGGGACAAATTCTGCAACTTCAGAAGCTATTCTTCTGTATCACTGCACAAACACTCCCTTTAAATATGGGTGAATTCCAGATGGCTGCCACCATGAAGCACCTCAAGACAGGATTTCCAAACCTTGTGGTACTTTGTTTAGTATTGTTTGGTAGTGTCTTCAATGATGTGCAGCACCATTTTCCTGATCAGGCTCCTAGTAATCCATTAAGGAATGCACAATGGTAAGTACACCATTTTCATATACAAAAAAGCAGTCAAAAGAATTTATGACACTATACTAGACTCACTGAGTAACAAACCCACATGTCACATGTTTCTTCTATTGCAACCCCAAACAAAGAAGAGCAATGCCACCAAATCTTTTTATCTTTTGGTTCTTTATCAAGGGTGAGTTTCCTAGGGCAGGAAAGGTGGATGCTTTTGTCTGTTTTTTAAACATAACTTTATTATTTTATTGCAATAACTGGCTCATTACATCACAAATATACATTCATGGAAGCACTATTATATACAGATTCCATAGAATGGGTGTCACAATGTCACACATAGTAGTATCAAATAAGCCAGGAAACCCAGGAATCAGTGGGGACCTTGGGTCTAGTAACATCAAAAAGGTCAGTGGTCCTTAATAATAATTATAGCAATACTTGTAACCAACTGGTATATTTGTTCAAAGAAAAAAATTAGAACACTTTCAGAAATACAGCAACGCAGTTGGTGCAAGGGCAATTCATGCTCAATGCTCTCTTATATGTGATAGACAAAAGTGATAAAATACAATCAATTTGTGTCTCAAGAAAACGAGAATAGCATTGCCCGTCAATATAATAAACAGAATGTAAGGTGTCTGTGGTCAAAGTCGACAACTTTTTGATCCCTTCGAGAATGTTGGGATCATCATCAGGACTCTAGATGTATGGGAAGCCAGAGAAAGAGTTAAAACAGTAAAATATTGAGAAATCAAAAAAGGGATTCACAATAGCGTGGATAGTAAGAAAAAAGGCACATGTTGATTCTCCTAAAACATGATCTCTTACTGTGGGGAAATGATATTTAGTGACACATAAATTGGCTCACTTTCCCTGAAACTCGAGCAAAGACTAAGGAGAAAAATTACTGAGGTCCCACATGAGGGCACATTCATACAGAGCAAATGTTAGTCAATGACCTGGGAAGCAGCCTATGTGGTAATGTGTAAAGAAAATTGGCCACAGATCTGTTAGATATTAAAAGCAAGGAAAGTATGAAATACAGTAAGCCATCTGAGGGCACCTGGTATGTCACAGATGTTAGATGTCAAAATTGTGGAACATTGCTGCTGCATTGGCGGAGTACTCAGGGAGACTGAGGAGAATCATAGATGTCCACCGTGCATGCGTGAATTCAAAGATCAGAATTGTCTATGGTGGGCTTGTCAGGTAGGGTAAAGGCACAGATAAAAGGCCTCCAAATCGAAGTAGGACTCCGAAAAAAAGAACAAAAGAAAGGTATAGAAATATAAAATAACATAAAAAAGGGAGATGAAAAAATCAGATGGAGAGAGTATGTCAGACATATAAAACATGTATAAATAAAAAGTTAAGCCAGAAAGATATTTTCAAGACTTGGAAAATAGCTATATGCAGGAGACTCAAATAATTATTCATAGTTAATAATCCTCATCAGAAGAGTTGAGAGGCATGCCGTCTGTGCAAAGAAAGAAACAATCAAGCAGTTAATTATACAAGCGATGTCCTGTCTTTTTGGCAGTTCAACCCAGAATTCAGAACTTTCATCCTTTTTATCTAGCTATGTTCCTCCTTGTTCAATAACTGTTCTAAGTTGCCGCTTCTTTCTGGAATCGTGATGGTACGGATGACATGCTATTTCATGTCATCTTCTAAGTGTCCATAGTCAAGAAAGTTTGTAACTAGAGGAGCGGTAGGACCTTGAATCTGAGCCTACTCCTATGTTGACAGATTTGCATTTTCACTTTCGGAGTTGTCTGTCCAAAGTAAATTAACTTGCATGTGCAGAATATGGTGTGAATGACTTTGCTGGTATTGAAGCTGGGAAATGTTTTGAGAGGTTCCACTGTAGTTATAGAGGTGAATTCCTTGGTCACAATAGAAAACTGACAAACACTGCATTGTTCGCATTTGTAGTGAGCGGCATGAGAAGAGAAATCCCAGTGGTCGGTAAGGATAAGTAATGGCTTGTGCATGGGCATTGTGGAACAGACAAGGAGATTTTTCAAATTCCTGTCCCTTTTATTTGCAAAGAACAGGAGTCTGAAAATCAAGGTCTTAGTACTTTTTGAGATAAAGTTGCAACTAGGGGAAACGGTTGTCAAACAGACTAGTCTCTCTGATTTTCGTTTACTCTGTGGTGTTAATAAACTATCCCTTAGGCAGTATCATGCCCTTTTAGCAGAATGTTTTAATTAAGGATTTCGGGTAACTATAAAGCTGTCGTTTTGAGTGAGTACCCCTGCTACTCTGAAGAAATCTGCCTTGTATTTGCAGTTAAGTTGCAAAATAAAAATTGCACACAGTGTAATGAATCCGTAGGGGAGGGTGGGTGGTAGCTGTTTTACCCTAACAGTAAGTATAATTTGATTGGTTTCCTGTATATGGTAGTGTACAACTGGTCATTCTCTACTTTGACTGGTAAGTCCAAATAAACGAATTACGGATTTGTATAATTGCACGGTAACATTTAATCCATTGTAATACTGGTTAAGCCAATTTTGGAATTGCATAATTGAAGATAGATTGCCTTCCCACAGCAGGAAAATAAAATCAATATACATTTTCTAAAGAAAAATGTTTTGGAAAAGGGATTTATGGTTATTAAAATGAGCTTCTGTTCAAGATCGTCCCTGTATAGGACTGCAGAATATTAGAGTACAATCGGCTCCCATGGAAGTGCCCCTTATCCGAAGGAAAAATTCATAATTGAACTTGAAGACGTTCCAAGTTAATACTAAACTGAGTAAGGAGACAACCAACAAACAAACAAAACTTTATTCGATTAAAAATAATTAATCATAAAAGTTCACAATCAAAACATACAAAACAGGCATTTGCCATGAAAAGTACATGCTGATTTGACAACGAACATCACACTTTAAAAAATATCCCGTAGTGGCACATGTTACCGGATTTTGTATTGGCTGAAGTAAAACAAGCGTCGGTCTACAGAGACTAAATTCATGGCATTGCCATACAGGTAATAAAAACATCTTGTATATATAGCATAATAGTTACAAAAAAGGTAAAATGTAGTAAAGACACTAGCAAATAACACCGCTCATGCTGCCCCGGGGGAAAGCAAAGCAGGGTAGGATAGTGCCTAATCTGAACCTAGACAACAGAGCCCTTTCACAATGGTTAACGGCAAGCTACAGGCTAAGCTTAATACCACTGCTGGTTTGTAGCAATGGTCTGCCTGTTAGTGGGGCTCTCGAGCTCGATTTCGCCCCTCTTTAACCACCTGTTCTCAAGAAAGGCATGCTTCAACCAGCTCTTATAAGACACGTTCATGCTCATAGGATTAGAGAACAGTGAAGGTCGGCCCAAAGGCATGAATCATGCTTTGATGTATGGCAACCGTGGGATATTCAACCATTTGAGACAGTCCATGATTACTCGCTGGTAAAAAATGTGCTATGGTTGTTCCAAACTGCCAACTATAAACATAAGGGGGCACGTTTAATAAAATCATCGATGTATGTAAGACCCAATTTCTCACGGCACCCAAACTGTGGGCAGCCAGTAGGCTGCGACAACAATTTACAGCAATAATGGTTCTCTTCAATTTGCAGGCTGGGGGCAGATGGCTCCGCCGTAGGTTGGTGATGCTAGCACATTGTGTGTGGTGAATTTTGGGAAATGGTGCAATCTTCAGAGCTAAGGTAAAAAGAGCACCCACAGACTGCGTAAATTTGAGACACCTAGGGTTAAATTGGTAGACCAAGAGCCCTTTTAGTCGAAACAAATCCCCAGGTATGGAAAGCTGGATACTGCTGACAGCATGTTGGAATTTACATAAATAGGTCTGCTATTACTGCTCTTAGCACCACACGCCATTAAATTGAGATTAGAATAGTTATTGCCCATGTCCAAAGACAACAGAAAGGAAGAAAATGCCAATATCAAGCGTAATAGGCTTCCAGGTGTGCGGCTAGAAGAACGGTGTCGTCCACATGGAGTAAAGTAGGCACCGGCTGCTTATGGTTCGTGGTGCATCCTGCCCACTCTCTAATAGATGGTCATTTAAATGGTTAATATAGAGCAGGAGTCACCAACATGTAGTCCAGGAGCTACTAGTTTCTGAAGTGCAGCCCAGCACAATATGTATTAAGAGAGAATAGACATATTGAAGAAGATAGCACTAACTGTATCTCTGTATCATTGGAGCTACCGCCAGCCAAACTAATGGCAAGGAGACATGCTTAAACTCAAACACACGTTATGACAACCTACAGTTCCTGCAACATGACCACTTGTCTCCATTTCCAGTTTAGCAAAATCACACGGAGATTGGTCACTTTGCAAGCCTCACTCTTTCAGTCAGGCAGAGTGTTAGAAAACTTGGCCAGAAATGAAGTGCCAGCATAGCCAGAGTGATGTCACTAGAGTGTGGGACTACCAGAGACAGAGTTGAAGTGTGTGAGAACCACACATTAGCAACCCTGTAACCGAGGCAAGCAAAGTTTGGATTGGGAGTGGAAGCAGGTAATGGCCTTTTTTGTTTCAGATGCGTGAGTATGTGTGAATGTATCTATGCATAATTATTTAAATGGTAAATTAAATTAAACTTTTATTCAGTATGAAAAAGTTCATCCATTACAGCAAATGATCACCAATACATTATTAATATACCAATAAAACCATAAATAATAAAACCACCCATCATAAATATGAACATATAAAAACCACATTCATAAAAAAAACAATAAAATAGACAAAAATCATTCTAAAAACTCTACATTATTACGCCAAGTAATATCTCCCTTCAAGAATGATCCCAGGCTCTTCCATACCAATACATCTGAGGCCATTTGTAACCACAGGAAAGCAGGACGATATTGCACGAAACCCTTGGGCCTTAGGAGAGGTAATAAGAAACGAGTTCTAAACGGTGCATAAAAAACACAAAACAATGTAAAATGGAGCAAGGTCTGATGGGACACCCCATCGCAGGGGCATAGTCTAATACATTTGTCCCCATACTGACCTAGCGGGAAGCATAAGTTACTTCTAATGCTTCCCAGGCGGAATCGAGTTATGAGAGACCTTTCCCTCACATCCTTTATTTCTAAGAGATAGCGCTCAGGGCCCACCCACATCTTTAACATGATGTAATCCCTAGTCATTTTTTTCCCTAGGGCCTCCCCCTCCCTCTTGGAGTCCTGTATTCTCAGAAAATTGTCCTTAACCCATTTCTTGTCATAGCTAGTCAGACCCTTGGGATAATCAAACAATTCAGGCCGCCCCAGGTCATGAGCCGTCTTCCTTATGTGCAACAGCCAGGGAATATTCTTTGCATTGTCGCAAGCCAAACAATCCCTTAGGATATCCCTATTAAGAGTGGCATGTTTGTTACTCCAGATTGAGATCCATAACAGAAGGGGAGCCAGATGGATAGTATCCTGCACAAACTCAAGCTCTAGTTCCAAGTGAAGGCAAAAACCAGGGATGTTTTGTCCAACTCCCAGGAGCCTTCTACAAAAATGATTTTCTTCCACCGTAAGAGCTCGGGTATCCCTATACCCCCAAAGTGCCGAGCAATACAGCAGGACAGGAAGGCATTTCCGCCTATAGATTTCAAGCAGGGGCTTGATAGGTTTACTCCCTACCCTTACAGCAAAGTAAAAAGCGGCACCAACTGTTGCATGGAAAAGCACAACCCTTCTGGCAATACAGGGTTTCCAGGATCCTTTCTCATAAAAAATGACCCCTAAGTATGGGAACTCATGGACCCTGCTAATAACTTGATCCTCCACCCTTAGCTCCCCCACCCTGCTCAGGGGTCTTCCACAAACCATAAAATGTGATTTCTTAAAATTGACCTCTAAACCTAAAGCTGACATAAAAGTAACATAAGCTCTAACTATTTCCCGGAGACCATTCATCGTGCGGGCCATGAGGACTGCGTCATCCGCGTACGTCAGCACAGGGATATCAATACCCTTCACCTTTGGGACATCCCTACAGTGTTCCATAAAAATATCAGACAGTCCATTTGTATATAGAAGGAACAAGGTAGGAGCCAGGACACACCCCTGACGCACACCTCTTGAAAGCTTAAAAGCCTCTGAGCATTCCCCATTAGGCCCCACCCTCACATTTGCAACTGTCCCAGAGTGGAGATATTGAAGCAGCTCTATAATGTTAGAATCCAAACCTAAATGGTTTAGCCTCTCCCATAAAATAGACCGGTTCACTTTATCAAAGGCACAGCTAAGGTCCATAAAGGCAAGATAAAGGGTACCTTTCCTGGCCTGCGTGTATTTACCGATCATCATCAGTAAATTGAGACATTGTTCTCGCGTACCAAGGCCTTCCCTAAAACCATACTGTTCCCGGCTTAAAATATCATTTCCTATCATCCAGGCCTCCAGATGCTTTAGAATGATCCATCCCAGAATCTTTGCAGAAGAGTCCAGGAGAGATATAGGGCGATAAGACTTAGGGTCATTACGATCGCCCTTTTTGAACACTGGGACAATGCATGCCAGTCTCCAAGAGGCAGGAATGCTCACAGTAACTGCTGCATTGAGAACATTTAGGAGAATAGGTGCCCATAGCTGTGGGTTAACTTTATATAAGTCCATAGGGATCGAATCCGGGCCCGGAGCTTTATTGCTTGCACTACTTTGCAATGCATCCATAACCTCCTGGAGCGAGAACCTGATTGCTAGGTTAGGAGCTGCATCGCACACGTTCTCCCGGATATTTCTTAAGGGGATACCCTCAAAGATTTTACAGAAATGAATTACCCAGGCCTCCGGGGCGATATTACATCCAAGGCCCTCAGAAGTTTCTGTTACAAAGGAACCTCTATTTACCACCTTCCAGAACAGGCCAGGGTCCTTCAAGGCTATAGCACGCTCTAACTCTTCCCAGGCTTTATCTTTATGTTTTAGCTTACTATCTCTCAGGTCCCTTTTGTACCTCATTCTAGCTTCTTTTACGAGGACCCAGTCTCTAGGGTGATTCTTGGAAGCCATCTTTAGGTTTGCCCTTGCATCATAGCAGGCCTTGTCATACCAGTCACATTTATGTTTACTGGGGTGGCTGCCTACTGAGAGAAGGCAGTCTCTAACTGCTGCATTTACCACTGTTATAGCATCCATAACAGTCTTAGGATTTGGGGCCTCTATCAGGAGTATTTCCATAAATAGATGTAAATTTTCCCCCACCACCCTTCCTACAACGATTTGGGGGTCCACTTGCTTCCACCCAAGCCGCCTACCCTGGTCCTTTATCACCACTGCTACAGGCCTACCTTGTCCTAGTTTACATAGGGCCCCAGGGAGTTTAAAGGACACTATAAGGGGATTATGGTCGCTAAAACACTCCCCTAACACTTCACCCCCAGTCACTAAATCTCTGATAGGGGGAGACACAAAAATGTAATCAATGGTGGATCCAGACCCTCTTCCCACATAGGTTGGAAGTTGGTGGGTACCTACTGCTTCTATATCATAAAAATTCAGAAGGCCCATCTTCCTGAGTTCCTTTATTAGATCCCTGCCTCTAGAGTCCTGCAGACCATGCGCTAAGTAGTCCTCGCAGTCATGAATAAAGGGATTAACCACAGTGCTGAGCCTGCCTAGTTTGGCATTAAAATCTCCAGAGACAATAGCACAAAATTCCAGCCCCACCTTCTCCATTCTATGTTTCAGAACCTGAAGAACAGAGAACAGAGCCCCAATTTGGCACCCCCATCCCACACAGCGTTATAGAAGTTAACCAATAAAATATAAAAAATATTGGAGAAGATTACCCATACCAACAATATACCTCAGTGGTTGCAGTTGATTTGAAAAGCACCCACTATCTTGGAGAGGCGAATTAGGGTAACCAGACCACCTTTCGAGCGGCCACCAAGGGACTGCACGGCTGGAATTGCATATCTATCATACCCATCCCACACAGACAGCCCCTCTGACCAAGTTTCCTGAAGCATGATAACATCATAGTTAGCCACACACCCAACCTATGCTTGATCAGATAACTTAGCATCATAACCCGCAATGTTCCATGAGATAAGATTACACTGAGGAGGAACCTCTTCCTGTACAGCCAATGCATTGGCGCATTGTCAGTCCACCCCTTCCAAGGATAAATTGCTATTGGGAACAGTTCTTCTCCTAGTCGCCTGCAGGTTATTCTGACCCTGGGGAGGATTCTTACCATAACCAAGAGACACCCCAGTACACAATCGCATGTGGTTGTAAAAAAGCCCAGAGGGACCATACCCATTGAGCCTGCTCTAAGGACAGCAGAACGATGGGTAGAAAGGAGCCTTTGAGTCAGGGCAGGATGTCTAACATTTATAATGATACAGTCTTCATTCCCCACCTTATTTTTGGGGCCGACCCAGTCAATTCTTCTAGCAAACAAAATGTCCTTAAAGTCCTTACATGAAAAATCACAGTTGTTGCTCAGCCAATGGCCAACCTTATTTATGAGTTGGTTCGTAGACTCAGGAGCAAGAACAGGCACATTCGTCAATACTACCACGTAGGGGGCACACGCTGGGGGAAGATCCAGACAGGCCAGGGAAGACCTGGCCATCGGCAAGTTTAAGTTATCGTTTCCAGTCAGCTGTTGGCCAATCCCCCCGGCTGCCACAGAATCCGGATCAGGCTGCCTACTGCAACTAGACATGCTAACAGTCCTACCCGCCCTCAATTCAGAGGTCGGTGCAGCCGGAGCAGACTCAGCACAAGCACCCTGACCCCCAGAATTTACAGGATTCACCAATGGATAGGATGTTTTTCCCAGGGACCCCAGTGGCCCCGCAGCTTCCTCTGGTAGGAACAACTCATCACCTGAGTAGGGAAGCCTAATCGAGGCCACACATCCATCTACCCCATGCTTCCCTTGTCTTCCTTGCACACATATCTGCGAAACTGTTTTTTCTATGGCTGATAATTCCGCCAAAACGGGGGACAGAATTTCCTGGATCATTTCCCGAAATTTGGACAATAAATTAGTTACATCACACCCCGGGTGCTGACAAGGTGCGGGGTCCCTGCTCGCACCCTTAGGGAGCTCCAAGAAAGATGTTTTTGGCTTGGTTATCAATTTCTTTAGGGCCTTTTTTTCCTCGGGGGAGGGCTACATTTATCCATGGGGCAGGTCGGGGGAGAAGATAATAAAAGTCTTACTTCTTCTAGAGGGGCCTTGGCCACCAGAACCCTCTATTGACTCTGTTGGCTCAGCCTGGACATGCTCAGCAGCAGCTATAACAGCACCTTGATCCCCCCCCATATAAGCCACCTCCACATCCACGACCTCACGAGGACCATTGTCTATTGGGGCCTGGCGCCAATCCTCCAGTTCCATGGATAACCTCCTCTCTGCTAGATCAATTTCCTTTGTAACAACCCCAACAGCTCTTGCGAGGAAGGAATCCAATGTGGTGGTGCCACTACCCTGTCTGCTGCCGTCCCCACCACCCCCCAGTGGACCTGTTAATGGACCTCTTTTCCTGCCCATTACTACAAAATAGCAGAATAGCAAAATAAATAAGAACAATTCAACAATAAAACAAAAAAACAAGAACAGACTAATTAAACTGTTAGAAACCCACTAATCAAAGCGCTACCCGCGGCAGCGGGAAGTGCGAAGTTTTTTAAAGGGCTCCGTGCTCCAGCAACAGGTGACGCCTGCCTCCTCCTGATCAAAGCGCTACCCGCGGCAGCGGGAAGCGCGAAGTTTTTTAAAGGGCTCCGTGCCCCAGCAACAGGTGACGCCTGCCTCCTCCTGATCAAAGCGCTACCCGCGGCAGCGGAAGGCGCGAAGTTTTTAAAGGGCTCCGTGCCCCAGCAACAGGTGACGCCTGCCTCCTCCTGATCAAAGCGCTACCCGCGGCAGCGGGAAGCGCGACGTTTTTTAAATGTTTCTGTGTACATGTATATGTATCTGGCATTGTCTCTCTTTGACATACATTGTAAATTCCTGGAAGCCATCCCTGTTTTCAGGGTACACCAAATGTATCTGGTGTCCCAAATATAAGGGGCATATGTCTGGCACAACTATGTCTATTGCTGACGTAACATTGGCATAATTGTTATATGGTAGGGGTCTCTGGACTAATCATGGCATAGAGACATACTTGGCCCATTTATGACCAGCTAGGTCATAACTGTAGCCATCATTGAAATAACAATGTCCATGTCTGACATGATAAAGACTTCTTGGCATTGTAGTGGGCACTAATGGAGCAACTGTGGTCGTTTGCCTTATGTTGAGTATGCATGTGACTGTAAAACCTGGATAGATAGAGCAGAATCTGTCAATATGCTGCATTTTTACTAGGAAAAATCACAAGCTGACCTTTTTCACAATAAAGACAAGATGTTTTCTGAGAGTGATAACCTGAATTGGAAAGTGCACATTTAATTAAAAAAATAATTAGTTTAGGAAGCTAGTATTCTGATGTTTGGAAACAAAAATGCATAAAAATCCAAAACAATATCAGCAGCTCGTACACTTAAACAGAGGGCGCAGTAGTGAGTGATTGGCGCTCCTACTTCAGAAAATCTAGCCTCAATAAATATGTCACTACGGTGCACAGAACTCAGGTGTCCACCCCCTAAAAATCACCTACATGATACGCCCATATGGGGTATCTAACCATATATTAAAGAGTAATGGCACACGTAACGTATTCAAATTTATTATACCAATAACATAAGTCTTTATAAATCAATGCCTACCTAACATCATAGTTATCTAGTATAACAAACAGTAAACCTCTTAATATACATTCATTTGACTCCTATCCAACAATACTCCCTCTTTATATATATAGTCCAAACTTCATTGTCCATATTCAATATCACAAAATAAATCCAATTAATCCATTCTTGTTTGTCCGTTGTCAACACGTGTTTCATCTGGGGGAGTACCCCTAGGATTTCATCAGGACTTTCTTGTCAATAAAGTTTCGTCACAAATTCCTAGAACAATATTAACATATATTACAAAAACAATTCCAACTAAAACAATATCCGTGGCTTAAACAGTTAAGACGTGTGTCCACCAAGTTACCGAGTGAGAACCACAATACGTGACCTCATTTTAGTATTTTCAAATAATACCTACTAACGTGAACCTAAGTGAAAACATTTTAAATTATAACACCCTTTAAGTGTTAACCCTTTAATAGTGCATAGAAACCTATTGAAATCAATCAAGTGCGGCCACCTTGTGAATTAGAGTGCTTTGAAAAATTATTAGAAATAATTTATATATTACTCCTCAATATCTAAAAGTAATCTCTCCGTGCCACCTTATACCCCCATCAATTAGATGTATGTCCCCTCATTTCATTTAGTTTTGACTTACTAGTTCTTTTATCACTACCTCTTTTAATGATTTCATAATATCTCTTGTATTTTGAGGAATGAGATCTAGTTGAATATATAAAATACAGTAACCAATGCATTATTATTACATCGACTTAAATTGTTTAATTAGCGCACTCTAGTGCTCCTTTTAAACCTGAGGGGAGCTCACCGTTTTCTTGTTCCCTTGAATTAATTATCAGTCTTCTCTCCACGTTTTCCTTATTAATAGTATCTACTGTGAAAACGAGATAGCCAATCGATTAATTTTGCCCTGAAATAATCTCTCTAACCTAGGATTATTATTTACAAATGTAACCTTACCTGTCTCCACGTTTCTTTTTAGTTAATAGCGAGTACGCTCCTGACCGTGTAACCCGAGTTGTTGCCGTGCATCCTATTTAGACGCGTCGGGTCTTAACTAAAATAGAAGACGGACTTCAGAGATTCTGGCCGTCTTTCTATCAAAATAGAAGATGCACTTTTCCGCAAGGATTACCTTCGCCTAGTTAATACTGAAAAACACTAAAAAACACTAAAACTCAAAAACGGACTATGTTCACTGCATATCTGTCTGTAAAAAGGCAAAAACAACAGCAAAATTACCTCTCCCAAGGGAAAAAAAAAAGTGGCACTCAAATTCGTTTATCTGTGGTCATTCCATACTCGTCATTACCAACGTGACCTATCTCCAAAACTGAATATCTAAAAATTAAAAATATAATAATTCACAGCCTCTCTCAAATAGACATCATCAAATTTCTTAATTCAATTAATTCACCCATGAACTGGTATTTCTATTAACTAGCCGTCCATGTCCTTGCTGATTACTTTTCGCCCTGGAAATATTCCATCTCATGATCTGTGTTTAGTCCTAGTTCTACAGCTCCTAGTTTCATAATCCACAGAGATTCCCTCCTTCTTAGAGCTAATTCTCTATTACCTCCCCGTGGATTTCTTTCACATTGTTCAAAGCCAAAAAATTTGAAATCTTTATGTGCCCTCTGTGCTTCACATACCAACATGTGGGAGGCTATCGGGTACCGCTCATCTAATTGTCTTATCGCTCTCCAATGCTCGGAAATTCTTATCTTAAGTGGACGTATCGTACTGCCCACATATATTCTCTCACATCTGCATATAATCATATATACTACAAATTTTGTATTACAATCTATATGTGATTGTATGGATCTTTTACAACCTCTTTTATCAATAAATTCTTTTTTCGCATGCCATGCCCATTTACACATTGCACATGAGCCGCACTTAAAGAAACCTCGATTATGTATACTGAGCCAATCTACCTTAGTCTCATCTGATACATAGCTCGGACTCAAAATATTATTGAGGGTATTCCCTCTTCTAAACGAGACCTCCGGTTTGCTCCCTATGTATTTCTTGAGTGTCTCATCTTGTATTAATATTGACCAATGTTTTTTCATTATTCTCAATAATTTCTGAGAGATATCCGTATAATCTAAAACAATCCTCAGTCTCTGAGCACTATTGCTCTTAATATCTCTGTTTTTTTGAGACGTAAGTGATAATGTTTGTGAACGGGAGGTCTTAAGAACCTTATTGCAAGATCTAAATATCTTATCCTCTGAATAACCTCTATCTCTAAATCTGTGTTCCATATCCTTAATAACATCATGAAAATCACAATCTTTACTACAATTCCTTCTTGCTCTGATCATTTCTCCCAGAGGTATGGCTTCTATTTGATGCTTAGGGTGTGAACTTGTCGCATGTAATATAGTATTGCAGGCAGTGATTTTCCGAAATAATCTACTCTCTAACTTATTGTTCTCTATAAAAAGTTCTACGTCGAGAAATTCAATTTTCGACTCACTATATTTATATGTGAATTTGATATTTACATCATTATCATTAAGTTAATTACAGAAACTCTCCAACGCCACTACGTCCCCTGTCCATATCATAAGGCAATCATCAATGTATCGCCCCCAATAAAGGATATGTGAATGCCAAGTTGCCGCTCTTGAACCCCACACCCAATTTTCCTCGAACCACCCCATGAACAGATTAGCATAGGACGGTGAGAATTTCGAACCCATTGCCACACCTTGAATTTGTCTAAACCAATTTTGTTTCACCAAAAAGTAATTATTATTAAGTATAAGATCAATCATGCTCAACAACATTTGTGTATGTTCAAATAAACTTGCCGATCTCCTATTCAAAATCTGTTCTATTGCTTTTAATCCACATTCATGTTGTATGCTAGTGTAAAGAGATACCACATCTAAAGTTACCAAAACCATACCTGGTTCCCATTGAATATCTGATAACATACTTAATACATGTTTGGTGTCATTAATATGTGATGGTAAATTACTTACGAGTGGTTGTAGAAAAATGTCAACATATTCTGACAATCTCTCAGTGGGGCCTCCTATACCCGAAACAATCGGTCTCCCTGGTGGAAATTTAGATTGTTTATGTATTTTAGGTAGCGTGTACAAACAGGGGTATCTAGGACGAAATATTTGCAAGTATACAAATTCTTCCTCATCCAGTAAATTCTTGTCCCTCCAATCCATTAACATTCGGTTTATTTTGCCTACCAAAGCTGACATCGGATTATATGAAAGTTTTTCATAGCACGCAGTATCATTTAATTGTGTGTTTATCTCTAATTCATAATCTGTCCGATTCATTACAACAATATTCCCCCCCTTATCCGCTTTCTTAATCGTCAAATCCTTATCACATTTTAAAGTCTTTAATGCATTGCATTCCCCTTGAGTCAAATTCGATTTTCTCCACTGTCTAGTATTCTGATGTTTGGAAACAAAAATGCATAAAAATCCAAAACAATATCAGCAGCTCTTTGTATGCTAGTTCCTACCGGTTTAGAATGGGGGACAGCTTTTAGAATTTCCTTTCTAATGGGGGCACTTACTGTTGTGGTTTTTATTTCATTAGTCATGGGGAGGCATTTTATTATGATAAGGGTTTTACTCACCTTGCCTTAACCTAGTCTTATGTGTTGGGATGGATGTTGTTCTACTACAATATTACACTTTAAATATCATCCAGCCAAAAAATTGTATCCAGAATATAGACTACCCCAATGTTATGAAGATAAATATGTAGTTAAGTATATAGTTATTTATTGTTAACTACAAATATTTTTATCTTGAAGATTTTTATGTATCTTCATGATATTATATGTGTCAATATTCTGGATATGATATTTTGGTATCACTCATATTGTGACATAAATCTGGGTGGTTACTATTAGGAATCCAGCAAGGTGTTGTCACTATTATGATTGTCTCTGTTGTTGTACTACTTCCACAATTGTCAAAGCTATTAGTAGCTCAGGACTATTTTCATTGATCAAAAAGTAGCTCTCATTAAAGAAAAGGTAATAGACCCTTGATATAGAGAATGATTAAAATGGGTGCCAGGATGCACCGCTGCCGTACCCCTCTGTGGAGATCAAAGGGCTCAGTGCAGTCCCTAATTTCCTTATATCTATAGTTTGCTAGGGAGCAAGCTGTGTCAAACTGTTGGGGGGTAGTATTGTCCGAATGACAGATATAGTTGTAGGTGCATAGTTCATACTTGTGTACAGATACCCATAAAGTCTTCAACCATTGCAATATTTTCTTTCTCCTCGCTAGGACAGTCATAGATTGACCCCAAATTGCTCCTAATAAGTGTGGTTAATTTCTTTGTGGGCTGGAAATTTTCCAGGCCAAGCTTTGAGCTTGATTATTGGTAGACAGAGGTGCTGCGGTGCCTGCACATACTACCTACTTAGCGCAACAATGTTCAAGATCAAGGGTGAGCAGGTTGTGGTCACCAATCATCAAATTCACTATGATGCATGTTACAACAAGATTAGCAGAAGGTCTAGGCATAAACATATAATCAATAATGCTGGCACAGCCTCTGCCAAAAAGAAGAACAGGCACTAAGGGTGCATTGCTTAAATAGAACTCGTGGATATTAACCAAATCCCTGTCCATAGCAAACTTTGTGAGTTTCTTTTCCATGTGATTGGTCCTTGTGGAAGAGAGTGTTGGCCCACAATTGAGGAAAAAGTCTATGTCATTACTACTGATACTTAGCACAACATTTTAAACAAGCTTCTAAAATTACAAACATTAGAATAGATAAAGTTATCATTATAAAAATGAAATAAACAAAAATTTAGATTGTTGCAGCATTTGGTGATATTTACCTGAATCACATTGCTAGCAATGTTGACAGTGGTGACACTCACATTAAGTGATATCCTGACACAAATGGATAGACCCCTTTTGGCTCTACCAGATTTAGACAGTTGAACAGATACAGAATAACAAGGAAAGACATTATTTTGAATTGCTGGAATTTCCAACATTTCCTGAATAATGTCAAAAAATTCAATAAAGAATAACCAATCACTGTTCTCAATGTTGACAGCAAACCATTGTGATGCTTCACCTCACAATATGTAAAGGGCCTAAATAGTAGTAAGGAGGCAATGAATGATGTGGGGACCTAATGTGGTCTTGGTCTATTTGTGAGGATGGTTACTTATGACATTACGTCCTTCTGCTTGAGTATAATTGTATTAAAGGATTCTATGTCCATTTTGGCCAGTAGACAATTGGTTGAGAACAGAAGGTTCTTCACATCTAGATATAAGTACTGGTATTACTTAGATAGCCTGTGTCTTTGGCACGGGAAGTGAGTCTCAATATTTTAGTTTGAATCGCCACAGTTTTTGAAGAATCTCAGATTTATCAGATCAAATATGCTGCAGGACTATGTTGCCACCGTTGTCAGAAGGCCTTCGAATTATGGACGCCTGTTCCTTAAGGGAAGTTAGTGTGTACCTCTCCTGTAAAGAAATGTTGTGAGGTGTAAAGGTATTTTTCTTTTGAAGTTCAGAAAGAGTTTAAAGTACTAGTTTCTCAGATATGAAAATCTCAACAGGTGAACTGCTGGTGGGTAAGAGGAAGAGAATGTGGTAGGAGGACGCAGAATGGTCCCTTCCAATCTAGAACCTGTACCGCTGTTACTAAAAAAGGCCTTCAGACAGATTTGTTCCAAAGCACCCGAGAAGTTCTGTATGATGCTCTAAGAAATTGGTCCTCTCTATAGGAACAAATAAGAGATCTTTATTTAGAAAGGCATATTCTGTGCTGGATAGTATGTGTGATGACATATTGAAAATAAGAATTGCCTGCATGTTATCTGTTCTTCAGGAGGACCACATTGATAGTATTTCTGATAAGTTTGTCGATCTCACAGGATACTGTTGAGCCATTTCTGTGATCTGTCCCACAACCCAACCCTGCAGGGTTGATATGATTGCCCCTCCTTCTAAAAAAGTACATTGTACTCAGGAGTTAGTTTTCACTCGTGCCTTCACCATGGTCAGAACTATTCCTTGAATCTTTTGAGGTGTCTGAAAAAGCTACAACCTTTTGTTCATACAGCCCCAAAGGGGGCTAGCGTTGCGATGTGCATAACTTTTATGCATAAGACCGATAATATATTGACAATTATGTTACAAACTTATGCACATCACAACACTGGCCACCATTGAGCCACCATTGAGGCCATTTCGGTAAAAAACAAAAGGCTGTAGCTTTTTCAGTTACCTCCTTTTCTTAAAGAATACCGCATAGCCTGCTTTCCGGTTATTAACCAACATTCACCCTGTATGAAAGGCCGCGTTCAGGACCTCAGACATCTTCCTCCTTATCCTTTGCCCAAATTTCATGGAAGGTAAGCCAATTTAAGTATTTCTAAAGGGTATTTTCTCCCTCACAACTGGGACTCTTATTAATTTGTTTACTATCCTGCTTTGTCTCTTCTTTCACAGTGTGTATTACGTCTCCATTCGCAAGTAAAAGATGTTTGAAGAAAATCTACATGTGCCTTTTTCTTACTGTCCACTTTATTGTGCATCCTTTTAGTGATTTTCTCTCTCATGCTCCCCAAACCTCCAGGATCCTAATGATGATCTTGACATTCTCAAATGGAGCAAAACCTCATCAACTTTGACCACTGACCACTTACATTCTGTTTGTTATATTGACTGGCCATGGCATTCTTTTTTTCTTAATACACAGGCTAATCATGTTTTAGCACTTTTGTGTATCCCATATAAGAGAGCAACAAACATGTTATGCACTAGCACCCCCTGTGATGCTGTATTTATGGACGTTTTGTTTTGTTCTTTGATTAAATATACCAGTTGGTTACAAACATTGCTATAGTCATTATTAGAGACCACTGTCCTTTTTGATATTACAATGGCACACATACCAATGATTATACTTTTGGATACAACAAGAGTTTCTTGTGTCAGTCAAATAATCTTAGCTCCGTGAGGTTTGTGAAGGGTAAATCATATCATCATCATCAAATAATCTCTTAGTCTTTTCCCGCCCTTCGTGTATATCGTCAGACACTTATGTGCTTCTTTTTTACTCATTTCTAGAAAGGAGCCTTGTGCCTGTATGCAATTAATTTTAATCCTTCGTTTCACTCACAGTAATAAAAATGACAAACATTTATAGTGGGTCATTTTTCACCTAAGCTGTAACCCCAATACGCAGTGTGTCAGCCAGTGCATCCCTATCACTGTGGATGCTTTTGACATAGCCGCCATTTGTTTCCAGTAGGCTTTAACCACCGGGCAGAACCACACCATGTATGCGATTCCACAGAAAAAAGATTTCATGGAATATCATTACTGAGAAAACAATTTCACCTAAACTGTTTAATGGAAATTTGCAGGATGAATGGCATTTATCATTTCATGTTAACCAATTCATAGTTAGTCGTTTTTTTCCCAAAATTGGCTTTTGCTCTCTTGTTTTTTTAAGGTGTAAACGCAAGGGTTGCAGGTCTTACTGACATTTTAGTTGCAGGTATTTATTTCAGTGCTTTACTTTAGGTAACATACTTCTGATTTATATTTTTTACGTTGTCAAATAATTACTCAGATGCTTTTAATTCGCTGACTCCACACTAAACACCATTGATTACTGACCCTTTCACAACCAGTGAACACCTTCATCCCTGCCCCTAAAAGCCCTCACAGTGCCCCTAAAAAGCCCTCACCATGCCAAAAAAACATAAACCACACCCTCGCTGACTCTAAAAGTGCTTGCTACCCCTAGATTCCGGCCAACCTTAGACACCTAAACTACTGGTCTGTCCCTAATCTAACCTGGACAATCCTGTAGTCTCCTAGTCTTCTCATTAATAACCTGGAACACTGAGAAAGATATTGGTAGCACTCATTCTTGTACTGGAATGAGTAAACTGTGGGATGTCCATCACTGCCTTTGGGATGTCCATCACTGTTTTCTGTTAAACCTATAGAGAATCCTTTAGAATGGCTCACCCTACTTTGGATAGTTACTTCAAGCAGACAAATAAGGTTTTTTTCTGTCATCATGTCTGGCCATGGCATGCTACTGCTGCAACAGAAGAGACATGAAGAAAATACAGCAACCTGTATACTAAGTACCTATGGCTCACACAAACCTTTTCGCCACAAGGACAAATATAGGAGTGTTTCATTATACTATTGTAATGGAGCGACATTCTTCCTTAATAATACATATTATTGGTACCGTAGAGTTAAAAAGCTCTGGCAAAGTGTCCATCTGACATCTACTACTTCTTTTCTCATTCTTATGTAACCCAATATGATTTTCTGTGTAGGCAGCATATGTCATAATTCCCCAGGCAAGTACTCTATGTTTTTAAATGCTGCTTAAGAACAGAGTGCTAGACTCGGAGCAGTGGCTGCGATCCATTTAAGATGGTATTCCTTTTAACATGGGTGACTTCCATCCCTATGCCCAGGTCATGACAGTGATTAGCCATTTGTGGAACTAAGGGTCTGGAATAAGAAGACTGCCTACCAGCTCTCCATGTGTGAATCCAGGAAGTGCGTCTTGCCTGCTCAACCCTCTTCCCGATACCCTCCCCCCGATTACATGCCGTGCGCAGAGTGCTTGGGTTAATGAGAAATGGGGAACTCAGGTTAGAAAATGCGGTGTTGGGCGTGCCATCCAGGAATACACGCACAATGTGTGCAGTATTTCTTTCTTCTGTTGTTACAGTGTGTTGTTTCCGCTCCCCTGACGTCACTTCCCCTGCCTTCCACACTTGAGGTCACTTCCTGCCTTGATCTCTGCAGCTTGATACCCATGGTCTTAGTTCCCAACTCCACACTACCTCCCATGTTCAACTGGAACTTGGAATCCTCTTTTTCTCCTTTCAAATCTCTTCAGTCAGTCTTCATGGTCAAGTTACAGGCTGCCTGAGTGCTTGGCTGTCTTAGACCATTCTCTGATGCCTGGGACTCTTCTCTCACATTTGTGGAGTGTTCTTCTTTCGCTTCTCTATTGCGCCCTCTCTTCCGAGGTGCTTAAGTCCACTGTTGGCCTGATGTTGGGTTTGAAATGTGATGTGGTACTTGTGATGGAGCTGTGACCATGCTCCCTTTCCATTACATCACTTTCAGCGTCCTCACGTCATAAGCGGTGTCTGAATTCCTCTTCTGTTTCTGCCTGACCACTTCTCAGTCCCCATCAGTGAGCATCATCTTCTGTGCTCACATTTGGCATCAGCGTACACTTTATCCTTTTCTTCTCCTTGTCTGTGGTTCTAAGCTTGTTGGTGTATGTGGTGCGAGGTACTGTCCACTACAGGACTTTAGTTTGAATTGGCCAGCCAAAGATGAGCGTGGCTGGAAATTCCTCTCTTGTCGAGTGCAGGGTGGTTCGATAGGTACGCAGCATCTGACACAGTGCATTACCAATTGTCATATCTTCACTGGTGGCTTGCTGCACGGTTCTTTATAGTGTGCTTATGAACCTTTCTGCCATCCCAGTGGTCAGGGGCAACAGTGGGGCATTTTACTTCAGTGCTCCATGGCTAACTGGGTTAAAAAGTCTTTAAACTCTCTGCTGGTGAAGGGCTTACTGTTGTACTACTCTAGGGTCTGCGGAAGCCCCTTGCTGCAAAGATGTCATCCAGCATCTGGATCACTTTTGCATCTCCAATTGATGAGATCATCTTGACCATAGGAAACTGGGAGTATTTGTCCACCAGTACCAGAAGGTATTTGCCTAAGGGGGCCAAAGAAGTAGACAGCTACTAGTTTCCATGTATTCTCTAGTAGTTTCAACATCGTCAGTGATAAAGGCCTTGCTGTCGTGGAGATGCACATGCACGTGTGGCACATCCAAAGCCCTGTCTCCAACATGTCAGCCATTTTTGGGAACCATCACTTCTCATACTTCTCTTTTAGGGGCAACTATTGTATCTCAAGTGCAAGTTCGATGGCTTGCTTTCGTAGGCTCTTGCTGATGTCTATGCAGGTTCTTCTCAGTATGACCCCTGCTTCTTCCACGGCTAGTTCTTCTTGGACATAGTGGAATGCTCTGATTTATTTGGGGTTGCATCCTCATTCCTTGTTTTGCCTTCACTTTTAAGTCTTGATTAGGTGCTGCTGAGGCCACTTGGGTGATTGACAGCGCAGTGGGTATGCTTGTTTTGATTATGAATTGGAGGCACTCCTCAGTGATTAATAGGTTTTGTTTTGTCGATTACAGTGGTCGTCACATGAAGTAGTTGGTGGGGTTTTGTTCTTTCCCCGGCTTTGGGACAATCACATAATCGTATTCACGCAGACATATCTCCTTTCTTTCGATTCTCAGGGGCATTTTTGCTTTGGGATTGCCAAAGATCGTCTGCAAGGCTCAATACTTACAGTGGTGAATCTTTAGCCATATAGAAACGTGAAAATGCTGGCAGGCCCAGACTACTGCCTGACTCACCTTTTCGGGTTGAAAGTAGGCTCCTTCAGTGTCCGAGAGACTTCTGCTGGTATATGCTACCATTTGTTGCTGTACCTTTTATGCCTTATGTGGGTTGCCCAATCTGGCTGGCATTTACTGTTAACTCTGTGTTCAGTTTTCGGTCTAAGTACACCATGATTCCTGCCTAGTCGATCACTGTTTTGACACTTAGGTGACCATTTGAAATCTGTGTATTGCTTCATCAGGATCCTCAGGGGTGCACTTAGGGTAGCATAGTCTCTGATATATGTGGTGCGGTAGCTGGCTATGCCTTGGGTGGATCTTGGCATACCTACATCTTGTGGGGGTTTGTGGTTTTGAGTGCCTTGAATATATCTGGATCTGGTGTCATTCCTTTCTGCGGTGTGTATGAGGAATCTTAGTCTGGTCTGATAGAATTCACATTTTCACACAGTTAATGTGAGGCCTGCCTCCACAAGTAGTTGGCATACTCAGTGTAGCACTGCATTATGTGTCCAGGAAAATGTTGTAATATATTGACAGCCTTCATCCAATAGTATTTGGTGGTAACCCTTTGCCTGTTCAGTTGTGTAATCATGTCTGAGATGTGTGGGCCAGGGTGTGGTCCCCGTTCAAATACTGGTGAAAGTTGACACAGCTCCCTTATCCTCTTTCATGCCCCTTTTTGCACTTCTCTGATGGTTGAGACCTATGCGGGCAGGCCCTTGGAGGTTTCAATGATGTTTAGTTTCAGAAGGTTTCTAATGTCTTTTTCCACAACTTCTTGGAAGTGAAATTCCACTTGCCTGTGTCCTTGTGCAACTGGACAAGTTGTCTCATTTATGTGTAGTCTGAAATGGACGGCCTACATTTTTCCTAGTCTGCTGAACAGCTTGGGTAATTTTTGGGTGATCACCGGGCTTGTGTTCCCTTATGGAAACTCTATGTTATGAGGAGTCTAGGAATGTTGGTTGGGAGCTGAATACGAGCATCCTGGGTTGACTTTTGAAATCTGCTTAAGGTTATAAATATCGGAACCAGTGTTCAGTTCCTGCATGATTATTTTCACTTACTTCACAGTGCTTGTTTCTCTAGCAAGTAGACTTCAGCAGCCGCTTCCTGTCTTTGATGCTTAAAGGTCATTATGAATTTGCTTGTGCACTTCAGTGTCTTCTTCTCTGCCACCTGGAAATCTTCAGTCCGGTCTTAACTAGTTCAGGTTTGGGTTTCAAGTGTGCCAGCTGTTGTGTTACCATCACGTTAACCACCGTGCCACTTTCCCATATGAATTCCTCTTTGTTGTCCCCCATCCAGATGCTGACTATGGCAGGCTTACTTCCTGGCCCATTTGTGGACATCAGCAGGTGGTATCCCTCATCACCACTATCACTACACGCAGATGTGGTCAGCTGGCTGGATAATGATGTGGAGAGTCGTCACTTGGACTTGGTCTCAATGGTTCGTAGGTGGTGCCTCTCTGTCTCTTTTGACCTGCTGCATTGCTGGTGTGTCTTCTGGTTTCCATTTGCCATTTCACAATCTATTTTCCCCTGCCTGTCGTGCTCGACAGAAAGAGTTGAAGTGGTTTTCATTCCCACACCAATTGTATGTGTGCCCCATGGCAGTGTACTTTCCCTCCTGTGGGTATGACAATACATACCAGTTGCACGTTCACGCTGGGCAGCAAAGCGCTGAACTTTGTCTTTGCTTGCATGACTTTTGCTTCTTACAGTTATTATTCTTTCCCTTGTGTTTGTCTCCAACTTCATAGAGGCAGCTTACCTTGTGGCCCTTTCTGCTGCTCTTGCAATGGCCAGCATTTTGTTCAGTGTGGTTATTTATTACTACGATTATTATTATTATTATTATTATTATTATTATTATTATTATTATGTGACATTTGTATAGTGCATGGCTACCTTAAAAATGTTTCCCAGTGCTAGACTCATCTACAGAAGAAAGACCATACATAAGAGAACTCCGAACGCTGGAACAGCCAAGTTTTTAAAGATTTACGAAACACAGAGAATGACTGACACACCTTCAATCTCTGAGGCAGATCCTTCCACAGTCTCGGAACAAGGAAAAAGAAAGTAATCAAAACAAAAAGGAAGTAAATGGCAGAATATCGCACTTCCAAGAGGTGTCCGCAGTGGTAGGTATGAAACAGCAATACAGTATAATCAGGTGCACGCGGCCAAGGGCCCTAGTACCTAAAGGCACAATATAGTGTATAAAGATGTACACAGCAAATCATGAACACATACTTACTAAGGCCCTTCCACCTTTTGCGTGCCTAGGATATACTTACCTTATACTCCACAACGAGACCTCATTTGAATACATTCATTACTTTCTGCGGATCGACACACAGGATCGGACTCCAAACTTCCTAACACACAGGTGCCACTGTAACTTGCCGCTTTGGGATTTTCCACTCTTATCCCACCTTTTTAGCCTTGATGAAGTCACTGTTGTGACGAAACACATGTTGTCTGTGCCTGTTTGACCACATTTCTTGATTTACGAAAATATATCCTAATAAACGACCTTCTGGAACACCAGGAAGAACACCGGAAAATGTATTAACAAAGCTGCTACACGCAAGTTTTCACCTGTACTGTCTTACTCTACATGTTGAGTGCTGTGGTCATATGTGTTCAAGGAAAAAGAAAGCTCGAACTCCTTGGTGAGATTTCCTGATTCTGGGCATGACTGCCAACCTAGAGTCACTGGAGTGCAGCGAGCGAGCAGGGATGTACAGAGACACAAACACTGTAAGTTAGGAAGGTCCTGAGTTAGCAAGGCATTTGTGCATGTAGCACAAAGCCTTAAAGTCACCCTGCTCTTGGCGGGTAGCCAGTGAAGTGCCCAAAGCATAGTGGCTGTAGAAGCCAGTTTAGGAGAGTGGACCAGAAGCCGTGCAGCAGCATTTTGAACAATCTGGAGGCTTTTAAGTAAAGTTTTCCCGCCCCCAGATATAAAACATTCCCATAGTCCAGTCTGCAAATCACCAAGGGTTGGACCAAAGTTCTCTCAGCAGCAATAGGGAGACAGTATAGAATCTGTCTAAGCCATTTCAAAATGCAAAGCAAATGGCGGCATCCTTATTAATTTGGTGACTCACAGTGAGTTTGGCATGGAGCCACATTCCTAGGTTTTTAACAACCAACACTGGGCTAGAAGGACTGTCCATGGTTAAAGGCCAAAACAGAGAGTCCAAAGGAATAGAAAGTTTCCCCATTAACAGGAACTCAGATTTTATCACCATTAAATTTTAGGGAGTTGGAACACATTTAAGGGGACACTTGAATAAGGCATGAGTTGAGAGCCAGCACATTGTGATTATCCCTAGCTGACAGCGACACAACAATTTGTGTATCACCCGCAAAGTGTAAATCCACAATTATTGACTATATTTGCCAGAGGCCTAACATATAAATTGAAAAACAATGGACTCAAGATCGATCCCTGGGGCACAACTGAAACAAGCAGGAGAGATTTTGATCTGTACTGGTTAGTGTGTACCTGGAAGGTGCATTCCTGTAGAAAATATCTTAACCAGGCTAGGGCTCTATCCTATATTCCCATGCCTTCAATTCTTTGCAGGAGCGTACTATGATTCACTGTATCCAATGCTGCACTCAGGCCTAATGGAATCAGTGGAGCAGCTCAGCCATTATCCAATTTATATCTCAGGAAATCTATGACACAGAGAAGAGCCGATTCAGTGCTGTGACCTGCACAGAACCCGGATTGGGAGGATTGGAGAAGACTATTACCTTCTGTGAACTCTGTAAGTTGTTTATTCACATGTTTCTCTAGCACCTTTGGAAAAGGTAGATAGCAAGGAAATAGGTCTGCAATTGGACAAAATGAGAGGATTCAAATTGGAGTGTTTCAGTAATGGAGTAATTAAAGCCATCTTCCAGGGTTTAGGAACAATACCTTCCAACAAAGAAAGATTAAAAAAGTGGGTGATCCGCTCCAGAACAGAGTCCGAGAGTTTATCCAAAACTGCAGGGGGACAAGGGTCCAATGGGGAACCTGATTTAATAGAGGCAAGAATGGACTTAAAAGAACACATATCTAAAGGCTGAAACTTCTCCAATCTATTACTTATTTTAGGGGGGTATAAAACTACTAGATTACTTTACCTTAGGGAAGGCCACCTGGATGTCTTCCACTTTTTTTTAGGAAGAATATCGCTATGTCCTCACATTGTGATTGTGAGAGAGGAGTGACCGGTACAAAACTAGTATGGATCGAGGGGATTTTAACTACCTGAAAAAAAGTGTTTTGCTTGTGTAGATTTGGCTTCATTACACATTTTGTTGTAAGATTTCAAGGCGGTTTTATACATTTCTTTAATTTTGTTATTATAGGTATTGCACAACTCCCTCTCGATGTGTTTACATATGTTTTTCTTTTTATACAAAGGTTCATTTCTCCATGAGCCTGACATGCTTTTTAACAAAGATGGGAATTTCGGCACCCAGTGCCGATCTTAGCCATAGGTCAATTGTAGGTGTATCTATCACAACTGAATTGCGCAATTGTGGGGACTTGTCCACTAATGCTGTATTCCACGAGGAACCATCCAGTTTATACCAATTTCTACTAGAGGAAACTGAAAGATTTTTACCTGGCGATGGACTTTTGTCAGTTAGTAAATACAAGATCAAGCAGATGGCTCGCTTTATGAGTGGGGGGATTATTAATCAATTGAATGCTCAAGGCATTAACATCATCAATCAAGGAAGTAGTAACATTGCACAGTTTATCCTCAAGATGAATGTTTAAGTCCCCCCAAATAGTGAAATTGGTGTATTTAAGGAATGCAGGGGAAAGGAAACAACAAAGTTAGAACACGACATATCAAAAGTCCCCGGTGGTTGATAGATTAATGCTCCGGACAATGAGAATTTCATTGACAATGCAAATGAAAAAAGTAAGGCTTCACAGTCCGGATAAGTATTTTAATTTTATATGCAAATCTCTGCCTAAAGATAATTGCAGTGCCTTTATTCTTTCTGTCTAGGCAATCCATATGTAAGATTCAGTAGTCAGTAGGCAAGACAGAGATAACATCTGGTACAGAGGAGTCTTTTAGCCACGTTTCTGTAAGAAACAGAGCATCCAGACTGTGTTCATTCAAGAAGTCAAAAATATCCAAATTATGTTTGACCAGTGATCGACAATTTAGACTAAAGAATCTAAAATAATTTAATTTCTTAACAATATCATTGTGGCTGGGTAGGGGCCTGATGGCGTCATCACATTGCTCATGAGAAAATTCTTGAGAGAGCTCAGAGTATGGGTCCAATATTTGAAAAGAACACTGCACTCAGAGTCAATTTCCTGATGCAAGATTAAGTGAAGAGACACAGGCTTCGGCTGAAGGTGGTCAAAGGGCATGTAATGAGGAGGCAGTGTAAATAAGCCTACCTTTGGACTAAGGGGCAGCATCCCTGGCCCCTAGACACATTTGAGCAGGGATGGTCTTTCCTTTGGTGCGTCTTCCACCACCTGCTTAAATAAGCACGCAGGGTGCAGCTGGCCAGAGTATGAGAGGGCTGCAACGCTAACTGCTCGCCTCTCATGGAACACCAAAATAGCTGCTAAAACACAAAAAAGTTCCAATTTCCATCGCTTCCTACACAAGAACAGGTTTCAGTTTTCTCTGAACAAAGTTGTGCAAACTAATAAATTAAACGCATTACTCCTCCAAATTCACCCTTCATATTGCAAATATGACGCGCGACATGAGCAATAAAAGCGGTTGCAAAAACAAGTAAAACAGTAAAATGTCAAAAGAATGTCAGTTTTATAAAAATGAAGGTCTAGCAAAAACGTGTACCGTAGAATATAATATTTCCTTAAGCATTCATCTTCGAAATGGTTTGGACAGACATAAGTCAATTATCCTTAGACTCATGGTTCCTCTCTGTTGAGCTCACTGAATCTGCAAATCGTTTCTTTTCATTCTGCAAAGTCCTCCATTGTTTCTCCTGGCTGCAATCTTGCTTGTTGAACGTGTTATTGGGTTGAATAAAAAATTTTATAGCTTACGTAATGAGAATTTTCAATTCTATTAAGGACAAGGAGGCGAGGATTATGCTTCCCTTTCTTTACTACACATAATACAGCACCCAATCAGAAGCAATGAAGAAAAAACTGCAATAAACTACAAATCCCCCCCAGTTCCTAAGTCACATGGGCCAATCCCCAACCGTTGAGCCCTTCAATAGTTATTGTCACAATCTTAACCTCCTCCTTCTTTGCAGAGGCTGAAGTAAAAGTCAAAATGTCCATAAATCCGTCGGATCGAACAACGCAGATGGTCATAAACAGGACCTGGAACTTGGAAAACTTTCCTGGTCAGGAACGAAGATCTTCGGAAGAAGATGTTGCAAACTGGCAAACTACGTGGAACCAAAACTCCAAGTCAAGCTTGCTTCTGGTCGTTACCTAGGAGAGGAACCATATCAATAAAATCTGTATCCATATCATGAATAAAGGATAACAATAAGGGATAGGAATTAGTCTTGATACATTCATATTATTGAAAACAACATACTTATACCTTAAGTAGTAATGCTAACACTCAGGATGGGATAATCCTCGCCTCCGTGTCCTTAATAGAATTGAAAATTCTTATTGCGTAAGCTAGAAAATGTTGTATTCTATGTCAGGACCAGAGGCTGTGATTATGCTTGTTCAAAGCTGTGCCACCACAACCGACGCTACATCCACAATCGGTTTATAATAAAAGAACTTGAACGTGGATTCCGAAGACCAGTCCGCTGCCTTCGTGATATCCTCCAGACGAGATCCCAAAGCAAAAGATTTTGACGCCGTAGCACCTCGCGCTGAATGAGCACCAAAAATCGAGGTGTCAATTCCTGCCTCAGAAAGCAACCATCACATCCATCTAGCCAGGGTCGCCGATGACACCAGTCCAAAAGGTTTCTGGAGAGCGATGAGCAATTGTCCCTCAGGCTCCACCCGGAATTCACTGGTAGCTGCCTTGTATGCTTTGATACACTCTACCACACAAAGTTTCTTGTCAGAAGGAAAATCCGGATAAGACACTGACCTGATGTTAGTCTTTGTTCTGCGGGATATGGAAAAACAAACCCCTTCAGGAGAAACTTTTCTACCTCTGACATCTAGAGCTCGTACATCTGATACCCTTTTACAAGAAATGAGGCATAAAAGCATAGCCAGTTTAGCTGATAATTGCTTACGGGACAGATACTTGTTATGAGGCCAAGAGAGCAAAAGTCTAAGCACAATGTTCACGTCCCACAAGGATGAATACCTGGCCTGGGGAGGTTTAGAAAACCTAATGCCTCTCATTAACTTGCACACCAAGGGGTCTTCTCCAATTGCTTTACCATTAACTTGGAAATGGCCTGCTGAAATAGCTGATCTGTAATTATATACTAACCTGTAAGCCAAACTGGAGTCTACCAATGACGATAGAAAATTGATACCAGACAGACATCTGCTCAAGAGGGATCTGCATTCCGTTCGTTACACCAAGATAACCATTTCTGCCACGCGGAGGCATATCGTTTGTGAGTACTAGGTGCCCAGGCCTGCTCAATGTAGGTCAAAGCCTGTGCTGAAATGCCTGACAAATTCTAATGTTTTTCGGAAACCCTCCAAGCTACTAACCTCAATTGGTCTGATTTGATCAAGGGATGTGCAAGGCTCGCCGGGTCCAGAAGAAGATTGTGCCTCGCTGGAGTTAGGAGAGGAACCTCGCATGATATGCCTATTGCCATGGGGAACCAAGGCTGAGCCCTCCATAGCGGGGTGATTAGAACAGTCTCGGCCATCTGGCATCTCGTTTGAGCCAGCACCCTGGGAATCATGCTGAATGGGGGAAAGGCATAGCCCAGGAGAGTCGACCAATCCTGCAGGAACGCATCCGTTGCTAGAGCCTCTGGATATGAACGCCAGCTGAAAAACTTTGGAAGCTGACGATTGAGCCGCAATGCAAAGTGGTCCACTGAACATGGGCTTCATCTGCGATTGAGAGAGGAGAACACCCGTGGGTGTAATCTCCAATCGCTGAAATCCCGAAGGTGACGAGAGTGCCAATCCGCCACCGAGTTTTCCGAGCCCGGCAGATACTCCGCTATGAGAGAAATCCAGTGCTGCAGACAAAAATGCCAAAAATCCTTCGCAATTTCTGCCAACATCTGGGACCTCGTACCTCCCAACCTGTTGACATACCTGACTGCTGAGATGTTGTCCATCCGCAGTAAAATGCAGCAGTCCGTCTTGGACGAGGATAGACTCTTGACCGCTAAAAGCTCCAGGCAGTTGATGTGGAGCTGAAGTTCCTGCTCTGACCAACGGCCACCTGTGGAGAGGGACCCACAGCTGGCTCCCCAACCCCACCTGCTGGCATCCGATTCCAAGATAATATTGGGGCGTTGCCAAAAATCGCCCTGCCCTTCCAGGCTTCCATGTGGGCTAACCACCAATTCATCTCTAGCCTGGCTTCCGACGAGAGGTGGATCAGTTCCGAGTAACTCAACCCCTTTTGAAGATGTTGTATTTTGAGGCATTGAAGGGCCTCGTAGTGGAGAGGACCCAGAAAAATGGCCTGGATGGAAGAGGCTAGAAGGCCCACAATCCGAGCTACTGACCTCAGTGATACTGTCTGTCCTGGCAGTGCTGCTCTCAATAAATTTTTGATCGACTGAACCTTTTGCGGTGGAAGAATCAATTGGCACAACACCGAATCTATCCGGAATCCCAAAAATTCCATCTGCCGGGAGGGAACCAGGCAGGATTTTGGTTGATTGATGATGAAACCTAGGTCCTGCAGAAGATGAATCGTCCAGGACAAGTGCAGGTAGACTGTCTGAGGATCCTGGGCCATAATGAGGATATTGTCGAGGTAGATGATTAACCTTACGCTGCGAGCTCGAAGAGCCTCTACCACTGGTCTCATCAGCTTGGTGAAACACCACGGAGCTGAGGAGAGACTGAAAGGAATGACCTTGTATTCGTAACATTGACCGAGCCAGTAAAACTGAAGGAACCGCCTGTGGGGAGCAAAGATGGGGATTGAAAGGTATGCGTCCTTCAGATCCAGTCGGACCATCCAGTCCCCCTCCTGCAGTAGATCTCGAAGAAGATGAATGCCTTCCATCTTGAAATGCCGATAGACAATCCAAGAATTGAAAGTCTTTAGGTTGAGCACAAGACGAAATCCGCCTCCTCTTTTGCTGACCAGAAGTATAGAACTGATGAATCCCCCGGGATGGGGAGAAGAAACACATATGGTGCCTTTTTGCTTGAGAGCGGAAATTTCCTCTGATATGAGGTTTCAATCTTGTTGGGAAATTAGCTCCAGAGGAGGATCTGTCTGTATAGAGGAGTTGTAGAACTCCATCTTGTACCCCCTCACCGACTCGAGAACCCAAGGGTCGTGAGTCAGCAACTTCCAGTTCTAAATAAACATTCCGAACCTACCCCCCAAAATCACCCATGATAAAGGAATGAGACTCACCAGAATATCCTGGTTTGGGGTTGTTCCTTTGTTGTCCCATGCCGTAACCTTTGCAGAAGCGTTGGCGACCCCCATGATTCCTCGTGGGGTAGAAGGTTTGATCGGTTTGCTGGTCCTGCCAACATCCTCGGGGGTTCCTTTGGGAGCCCTGGTACACCCCTCAGCCTGACAAACGGGCTCTATATCGTCCGGCCCTGCGGAAGACCTTTCTTAGAGACAAGTGAGCCTTGTCTAAGGTGGTATACGTCGCCGCAAACTTGGCTAGGTCCTTTACAAATGGCCCACCAAAAAGGAGACCCTGTGCCACCGGACCTGCCTCTGAAGATGCAAGGTTGTTGAGTTTAGGGTCTATCCGCATGAGGATGGAGCGCCTTCTTTCTGTAAAAATCGCCACATTGGCGTTGCCCAGCTGGCAGACGGCATGCTGCCCATCCAATGAGGACATCCGGGTCCACTGTCACCCCGGCTTCCTTAGCCTGGACTCCCATCTCCAGGATCTTAGTGAAAGGGCCCGAAATATCCAGCAATCTATTCTGGCAGGACCACCAGGCCCTGTCCAGACCTTTTTTAGGGTACTTGGCCCACTTCTTCAAAAAAGTCACCATGGTGGGGTCCACCTCTGGTGTGTCGGAGACTTTGCCCTCCAGGTCAGGTTTAGGGCACTCCGACCTCAGCCTCAATCTGTTGCCCTTGTCGAAACTCTGACAGAGGTGCGAGTGGACATAACTAGCCACCTCGGAGAATAGCATCCAGTTGGTTGAACGGGGGTGTGCTATCTCTGTTGGATTGAAAATTAGCAATTTGAGAGGCGCCTGGTGGGATGAACCACGATCTGGGCACTTCCTTTAGCTGGGGCTGGGTTTATCCTCCTGATCACTATCTGAATCCTCCTGAGAGGAATCGGAACCTGCCCATTCTGAATTATCCGAGGGAGCTTCTTGGGTGCGGGGGTTGCTGTAGCCATGTTCCTCCAGAACGGTGTCTGACAACTGTTTGAAGGCCTCCGAGTGCGCCGACTTCTTAGTCTTAGTTTTCGCTTTTGAAGGCTTAGTCGGCTGTGAGGGTGTCTCTGCAGCGGCCAACATCAAAGGCAACCAGCCCTGCTGGCGTGCAAAACCCTTAAGGTGTGACATCAGGGGGCCGAAAGCTTTAGCCAAAGCCTTGTTTACCAAGAGTTGGACATTGGAGTCCAAAGCCTCCACCAGACTCTCCTCAAAGGAAGGGGGGTTCTCTTGCCCAAACTCCTCCTCATAGGTGTCATAGTTAGCCATATCGCAGACTATAGAGGGCAACCCCTCAACTGGGCAAACAGTCTGTGAACTGCATAATGGGGGAGTGCAACCCCAGCAGGCGCAAAACGATATAAAGCGTGGAGGAATGCGCCTGCAAGCACTCTAGGCAGAGCCCATGCACAATTTGTACAACCCTGGACACTCTCTGATGCCTCAGGGCGTAGGGAGCTCAGTGGCACACTTGTAAATATATAATATATAGTATAAAATGTATATTATCACCCAAAACAATACTTTTAGCTACTACGATTCGGTGGGATCGCAGTCTTCCCTTCAAAACTCAAGTTCAAAAGACACGTGGGTGAGAACGCGCATGCGCGCGAGTGCCACAGTCCCAAAGGACTAGAATGGGGATTAGCTGCCAGCCCAAAATGGCGGCCGCTCCCCGCTCCCCGCTCCACAAAATAAAGAGGCACGCGACAGCTGTCACAGCCTCTGGAGGCCGGAGCGCTCCCCTGTAACTGAACACAAAAGGAAAAGAGAAAAAATGAAGTGCCAGAGCACGGTGCGTGACCCTGGAAACACGCGTTGCTGACGGCCCGGGAGCCGGCGTCGTCAGCAACACCTTTGCCACGGAAACAGGGAACAAGAAAAACCATAATGCGGTGCTGACAGCCTGCGAACTGGCATTGCCAGCAACACGGTTGCTACGGAAACATACGCAATGTAATCAAACCAAGCTATTGGCACAATGCATGCATCATAGAGAAAGGAAAAGTTTGACTTATCTGGCTGCCGAGCAGCAGAGGAGCAGCAGAGGAGGTTAAGATGGTGGCAATGACTACTGAAGGGCTAGACGTTGGGGATTAGCCCATGTGACTTACAAACTGGGGTTCATGGGATTTGTAGTTTATTGTAGTTTTTTCTTCATTGTTTCTGATTGGCTGCTGTATTATGTGTATTAAAGAAAGGGAAGCATAATCAGAGCCTCTTGTCCTGACACAGAATTTCTTGTTGAATGTGTCCTGCACTTTCCGGTACGTGCCTTGTTCTTTCTTTGAGAATTTTTTTATAGACCTCGTTGACCCCATCTCCTGTCAGATTCTTTAGGTATTTGATTATCTTAGCGCTTCTGCGAAGTCATCTAATTGATACATTTGGCCCATTAGGCACCAGTGTTTTGCTTCTTTGCTTTGACAAATGGCGATGTGGGTTTTATGAAAGGCCACTGTATCGTGCTTGGTCTTCCTGTCTCAGGACATACTGCTCACTCAGCATGTTGGCCTACTTCACTACGTTTATGTCTCTCAATCGCAGGTTTGTGTTGTTTGTCTTCTCTTGCTTTGCTGCTATCATCTAGGTATTCTGCCTGTGACTGCCGTCTTTGTTTTCCTTCTGCTTCTACGCTCTCTTGAAGCTCTGCCCTAGTCAAAATTGACTAGGGCAGAGTCAACGCGTTGCTGACGGCCCGGGAGCCGGCGTCGTCAGCAACACCTTTGCCACGGAAACAGGGAACAAGAAAAACCATAATGCGGTGCTGACAGCCTGCGAACTGGCATCGCCAGCAACACGGTTGCTACGGAAACATACGCAATACAATCAAACCAAGCTATTGGCACAATGCATGCATCATAGAGAAAGGAAAAGTTTGACTTATCTGGCTGCCGAGCAGCAAAGAAAGAGGAGGTTAAGATGGTGGCAATGACTACTGAAGGGCTAGACGGTTGGGGATTAGCCCATGTGACTTACAAACTGGGGTTCATGGGATTTGTAGTTTATTGTAGTTTTTTCTTCATTGTTTCTGATTGGCTGCTGTATTATGTGTATTAAAGAAAGGGAAGCATAATCCGAGCCTCTTGTCCTGACACAGAATTTATTGTTGAATGTGTCCTTCACTTTCTGGTACGTGCCTTGTTCTTTCTTTGAGAATTTTTTTATAGACCTCGTTGACCCCATCTCCTGTCAGATTCTTTAGGTATTTGATTCTCTTAGCGCTTCTGCAAAGTCATCTAATTGATACATTTGGCCCATTAGGCACCAGTGTTTTGCTTCTTTGCTTTGACAAATGGCGATGTGGGTTTTATGAAAGGCCACTGTATCGTGCTTGGTCTTCCTGTCTCAGGACATACTGCTCACTCAGCATGTTGGCCTACTGCACTACGTTTATGTCTCTCAGTTGCAGGTTTGTGTTGTTTGTCTTCTCTTGCTTTGCTGCTATCATCTAGGTATTCTGCCTGTGACTGCCGTCTTTGTTTTCCTTCTGCTTCTGCGCTCTCTTGAAGCTCTGCCCTAATCAAAATTGCCACCATCAGTGAGTAATACATGGGGATCTGTGAGCAGCTTCCTTGCTTTGGTGGTCTTGCCTGTCTTTCATGACCCTCTTTTTTTCTTCCTATGAATTTGTTTCAGGTCTCACGCGTGCAAGCGCTCTGACGTTTTGTAATCTATCTGTGGGCTCTCAACCACGCCCACCTCACACCCATCACTTTCAATCATTCAAGGGCTTGCCTTTCAAAAATCCTTTGTTATAAATTGGTTCATGCTTTACATTTGTCCCTTCTTGGGGCAGTTTTGTTACCACCTCAGCCACTGACCCTGTTACATGGATGTTACATTGATAATTGCACGTTTACCGATATGCTTGACTGCCAACATACTTTTTTCCCTTTTGTGTCTCTCCTTTGTGCTCATGCTCTTGGCTTTGAATCAGCTCGCTTATGTCAACTGTTTTACTTTTCATTTTCAATTTATGTGGCAAGAAAAGTCCAGTTAGGAATTTACAAAGCTAATAGCTCTAGCTCGTTGGATTTTGATTTTCTCTTTTTTTTTGGTGTGCTCCCTTCTGCTCTCCCGCTTGAAGTTTAGACCCAGTGTAGGCATCATAGGCCACACGTGCGCTGCACCTTTGTAACACTGGATGTGTGAGCTGCTGAATCATGTTCTGACAGCTGTGATCGGGTCCAGGTGTGCTCGTGGTACCCTGTGGTGGCTGCAGGTATTGTGGCTTGGGCCAGATGGGAAGGGAGGCAGTTGGCTTACCACTATGTCGTTTCCTGGGTCCAGACATGGAGTCTGCAGTTGGGGCTCAGGTTCAGTTTCCCTTCATCACCAGGAATAAACACGCAAATACAACAGATAATATGTCGGGATGATCTTAGCCACACAATCAATTCTCTGAACAGTCCTCTCTTGGATCCTGTCACTGCATGGCCATCATTCAGTATGATGCAAATAAACAGGATACATCCCCTATAGGAATGACACATCCTATGAAGGGGTGGGTGGGGGGAAGGGTGATAAAGGTACAAATCCTTGAAAGACGATAACTGAGCATTACATGGAGATCTTTCACGGTTTCTACCATCAACCTACCTGCATTGACAATGTGTAAACAAGGTGGGCCAATCCAGCAGGTCAGCCAGAATGGAAAGGTCATGCCTTCTAATACCGGGGGATCAGCTGTGGCCAGAAAACAACACATGCACAAGGGAAGGATCCATACTGCATGCAAACCACTGCATCCTTTCTATATGCATATTGCTTATGACTTTTGGGCAGAGTTTATTGAAAGACTATGTCCCTGTGTTCAAACAGAAAGAGAACTACACAAAGTACTACCAGCCTTATGAAAAGAGAACTGATCTACAAAACTAACCTAGGGCGCTACAACTTCACAACTACTGTTGTAGTAGTTTAAGACTTTTAAGCTAGTTAACTAGGGATTTCCCAATTTCAGTTTAAATTACGCCCATACTGTGTCTCTAGATAGACTTCCATGTGTGGAATAATTCCTCCATTGCAGGAATCTATTTTTGACCTAATAATCAGTTTCAAAACCAGGTGGGTCTACTGAGTCTTTCATCCTTTTGAAGTAGATAAAATGAGTTTCATTGAGCTAAGTAACAATAAACATCTATTATTCAGCGCCACAATGTGCCAACTGGTCATCAGGTGCTTTACAAATACACGTTAAGTCATGTTGTTAAAGCCTCCTTTGCCTGTTTCCTCAGTGTGATGTCAGAGACTCATTGTTTCTTGTACTTAGGTTAGCATTCCTTCAAAGATCACATTTTGACTGTACAGTTCAGTATGTTCTTATTGTTACATGTAAAACTTGTATTCATCGTGTGAAAGAAGGATATAGATGTGAACCGAGGGTATGGCACTGGTATCTTCAAGAAGTTGCTACAAACCACACAACGTTGCAATTGGTGGCAAGGAGAGACATCCATAGACTTGGGAGTACAAATGAGCTAGTGGTCGGTGGTGCTGTGTGGTGTCTCTGGTAAGAGTGGCTTTAGTGAGATGATGGACTATCCCTGGGCGCAGGCATCCAGTCCATCTTGTTTGTGGTGTGGGGCATCCTGCAATTTTCAGAGGATGCTGGATGCACCGTGTCCAGTGTTGCTATAGTAGCAGACTCCAAACAGAACTTTGGGTAGGTGATATGGGAACCCCTGCCAAGACAGACTATTTTGACTCATTGCCAGGTGATAATGGTTAACACTAGGGACTGATGGTGGTAACAAGCAAATCCCAGAGTAGGAGTATGCAGGATGTTTTCTTCTCACAGCAGAAAAGGGCAGCAGTTGAGGAGGATGTTGAAGGAGGCATTGTGGCTAAAGGACAGAAAAAGAAGATAGGTGCCACAGATGCCGCCATCAAAAACTCAGATACGGGGAAAAGATTGTCTAAGAGCTATAAAAGGACAGTGTGGGGCTTTGGAACTCGTGCAGCAGGAGTTGAAAGAACAGTGTCATAAATTATGTTTCTGTTTCAGTTGTTTTAAGAAAGTGTGTTTTGAAAATGTTTACTAAGACTCGTCTGTTGTTTTAGTTAAGATAATTACTTAATTAAACTTATCAGCAAGCAACTAATTCTTAAATACCAGTTCAGGGATTGCCTTCGAGAAGTCGTCAATTGGAACTGGAAGGAATTGCAGCACTGAGCTACTTCCAAGTTCAAGCTCAAATTGAAGTTCCTTTTGGAACATGGCTTAGTCTTTGCTGATGCAGTGACATGTCACGTTAAAGACTCTTGTTAAAGGCCCTTGGAAAAGTGAACACAACTTTACCCAAGCTATCCATTTCATCAATGAATGTGTGTTGGTGCAAGCTGCTCTGTTGACATTCAGTGTGAAGATATGATTCTTTTCAGCTTCTTGACTTGAAGGTTCGCAAACGTCAAGTAAGCAGATTTTGTTTATTTTTTCTTTTGGATTACACGTTTTCATTTGCTTAACTAAATGTGAGTTCGCAAAGTCACATTTGGATTTATGAGTTTTCCGCTTCTTGACTAGAGGAGACTTTCAACAGATTTATTCAGGAGCTGGTACTGTGAATTTGAAAAATAACTTTGAAAGCTTTGTTTTCTTTGTCTGATGGAAATAATTCTGGAATATATCCTTTGCTTTGAAGATTATTTAAAAGCATGGCATTATATGTTTGAAAGTGTCTACAACTGGGAACAAGTTTAATTTCTTGTATGTTTATCTTTTGATTGCCTGGCAAGTTACGAACTATAATTTTGCTGGACTTCTAAATCATACTTTCATGGAAAAAATTGAAGATGGCAGGAGAGGAAAATTGTTACTGTGCAATTGCAACACTCAATTCTTTATTTCCTTGCTCTAAGCAAATGTAACAGAGAGTTACAAGAAAGCATATATATGTGTTGTAACAGAGTGCAGGCAGCCAATAAAGTTCAAATAGTGTAAAGGTTAGTGACAAGAGACTTTGGCCCTCATTACAACCCTGGCGGTCAAGGACTGCCTGGGCTGTTCTGTCGGAAGCATCGCCAACATTGGTCACGGCGGATTTAATCCTCCAGGGCAGCGCTGCCCAGGGGATTACAAGTAACCCCTCCCGCCAGCCTTTTCATGGGGGTATGAACCGCCATGAAAAGGCTGGCGGAAAGTGGAGTCGCAGGCCCCCTGCCACGGCCCCATGGAGCATTTCACTGTCTGCAAAGCAGACAGTAAAAAGCGTGACGGGTGCAACTGCACCCGTCGCACCGCCGCAACACCGCCGGCTCCATTTGAAGCCGACTCCCATGTTGCGGCCCAGCGGGGATCTCCAAATAGACCCCGCAGGAGTGTGGCTGCATTGGCGGCCGCCCGGTCGGTTTGTTGAAATTAGGGCCTTTGTGTGTGTAAAAGTCGCATCCTCTACAATATCTGAAGTAATTTGTGTATTTCTATTTCCTTAGGTAACTAACCATTGTTTAGTGCTACAATGAGCCTCTGCTGTATCTCTTCCCATCCCCTTTTCCCAGGGGTCTCCTAGACTCGAGTTTAGCATTGGGTAGGGTTCTGAGAAGGAACCATTACTCACTACACACTTCCATTCATCATGTCATGTGGTCAGGAACAGCTTGCAACAATTATTTTTTGTTTAATTGATGCTACACAATATGAGTTCAAATCAGGGCTAGCTTGGTTAAAGAAAATAAAAACAAGCATTAACTGGAACACAAAAGAAATATGTTTCTCTTATGGTTGTAAAGCAATTAATGTACAGCAGTGGTTCATAACCGTATGACACCTGAGGACCCCCTCAAAATCACTGCTGGAAGCTGGGGACCCCCAAGCAATTTGTATGATATAAAATTCAAACATTAAAACAGAAATTCTAAAAAAATAGACAAACAAGTACACACTAAACAAATAATCGAATTACCAAATATATAATTATTTTATATTTAACAAATATGCAAAAATCAAAACATTTAATGGTGAGGTTGGTGCTGCATCTCATCGACTAGCATTTCAATGTTTGGTTTGATTTCAGAAAGTTGAATCCTCAGCCCAGATTCTACTTTTCCCAAGCGATGTCTGTGCTTATTTTTTAGGTACATAAGACCTGAGAAAGTTTTTTCACGTAAATACGTTTTGGGCAAAGGAAGTAAAACGTATGTGCCTTTCATCTCTTCATAGCCCCTATGTCACATATATTTCATTCATTTCATAGCACTTCTCTTACCAGTGTAGGGTGTCAAAGCACTTTATATCACACCCATACAGAGACAATGACTCATACGTGTGTAAATCAGTGTATAGAAAATGTTATATAAGGCAAGGGGGACTACAAGGTATAGGATTCACATGGCATCTATACTGGTAGGCTTTTTCTAAGAGTGCTTGGTCTGGAGAAGCACAAACTCAGGACTCGGAACATAACGGAATGGTTAAAGTTGACAATAATATTAAGAATTTATTTCTACACACACAAACTTTTTTTGCAGCGTCTGGGTAAAGAAAGACTGGGAAAAACAGCTTTCTAACTTGTGCCATGCAGTTTGCATGCTGCTCTTTGATGGCAGTTCACAGCTCAATGTGCCAGATTATGATTATAATTTACGACCTGCACAGTAACAAAAGATTCTCTGGGACAAAATCAGTAACCCACTGTACTATGCACATAAAATACTGTTCTTTGATATTCATGATACACATTCTTTGCATCAGGCATGTTAACCATCTGCGTTCCCTTAGATGAGTCAAAACTTCCACTAGACAAAACTTACATCTATATGGAGCAGGTACATTAATCATCAGAGTTGTCTTGACCCTTTTTTTGCCTGAAAGCTGCTGAATATACAAGGAGGTCTGCAGTGCTTTTAAAACTGCTGCACAAATGAAGTAACAAATATAAAAACACACCAGTTTTTATGTTGAGAGGCCCCAGCTGGAGAAATGCCTTCCTGCCAGCCCAGGCCTTGAGATGCCTGTGAACCCCCTGGGAATGTGTCACTGGCCCCTGGGGGCCTGGGACAACAAGGTGGGAACCGCTGATATGCAGGAAGCTCAAGACAAGGAACTAGTATTAGCAGAATTACATGTTCGCCAGGAAAATGTGAATTATTCAGATGTAAATCCTGCTCAATACTATGACTATCGATGTTTTAGTAAGAAGGTAGCTGAAACCTTACCACCACATTGTGAATACGTCTGTTGTAGTAGCCTGATTCCTGGGGCTAAATTACCTTGATGCCGAATGTACGCATTGACAGAGAAAGAGACTGAGTATCTATGTGAATATCTTGATTAATACTTAGCAAATGGTTTGGCTTTGTCTTTGTTTTCCATTGGAAAGAAAAATGTTAATGTAAGAATGTATATTGATTACAGCACCCTGTATGCCATTACCATTAAAACAAATAACCCATTCCATTAATAGCAGTATTGTTAGAGCAAGTGAAAAGATAAACAGTGTTCACAAAGCTAAATCTGAAAGGTGCATACCACTTGGTTAGAATTGGTGAGGGTGAAGAGTGGAATGCCCTTTGGGTTATGCAAAGCCCCAGTAGCATTTCAGTTTTTTAACAATGATGCGTTACATGAGGTGTTGGACCAGTTTGTTATTGTTTATCTTGATGATATTTTGATTTACTCAAAGTCTTTAACTGAGCATATTCCACAAGTAAGAAAAGTGTTATCTTTTATTAGAAAGTATAGACTAGCAGAATCGTGTCCCTTTCATCAGGACGCTACTGAATTTTTGGGTTTGGGGAATTCTAAACATGGTATTCAGATGAAACAGAGAAAAGTGGAAACTATGTTATCCTGGCCAACCGCTAAGTCTATCAAGGAAGTACAAAGTTTCATTGGGTTCACCAATTTTTATAGGCAATTTATACAAGGTTTTTCTAGAATTGTGCATCCCATCACCCTAACCACTAGAAAACATATGTCATTTGTATGGACAACAGAAGCAGAGGAGGCTTTTCAAGTATTAAAAAATAAATGTACAATAGCGCACATACTCAAGTACTAAGATGTTTCACAAGCCTTTTTCGTTTAAGCAGATGTTGATGCTTCTGATATGGCAGAACGGGCTATTGTATCACAAAGGCATCCTAATACAGCGCAGTTACATCCCATTACCTATCTTCCAAACAAATTAATTTCAGCTGAGTTGAATTACTGAGAAGGAATTACTTGCCATAAAGATGGCATTTGAAGAATGGTGACTATCTCCTAAGTACTAAGGACCTAGTTACTGTATACACAGATCATGAAAGTCTCATCTTTTAAAAATTGGCCAACGTAATGTCACCTAGGTAGATGTGCTAGTCGCTCATCTTTTCAGAATATGATTTTGTTTTAAAATATAGACCTGGAAGCAAAAATAGAAAAGCTAATATTTTATCAAAATTATGTGAAAAAGAAAGGATAATACCGGAGGTGCCAGTTATTACTCCAAACGAAATTATTAATACCCTTGATAAGGATGACCTTTGTACGCAGATACAAAAGGAAATGTCAGTAAAGGAACTACAAGAGTGGGTTGGTAAAGGCAGTGAAGGACAAATTAGAAATGGGTTGCCATTTTTTAGAAACACTTTATATGTTCCTTCAATTCAGTTACAAACTAAAATGTTAGTCGAAGCACCTTATTCTTGCCTTGCTGGGCATTATGGTCTACAAAAAACCTTGGAACTAATTCAGCATTTCTATTGATGGGAAAATATGTCCACTGATGTGTCTAAGTATGTTGATACCTGTGCAATCCGTGCGCATGCCAAATCAGATAAGTAAAGAACAAAAAGGGCTTTTACAAATCACTGAAACTGCTACTCAGCCATGGACAATAATGTTCTATGAACTTTATAACTGATATACCTTTAGGTCAAGGCTATAAACTTTATACCTGATATACCTTTAGATCAAGTGATTAACACACTTACACAATGGCTCATTTTATTCCAGCTAAGAGTCTTCTCACTGCAAAGATAACTAGTCAATTATTTTTGCAACAAGTAGTTAAATTACATAGATTGCTGGAGAAAATTATTCCCAACAGAGGATCTCAATTTACATCCATGGTCTGGGCTGTGTTTCATAAATCTTTGGGTAATGAAGTGTATTCTCTTCCATTCATCACCCTCAAATTGATGGACAAACTAAGAGAATTGGCCAGGAACTAGATAAATACCTTCATTGTTATTTAACTAATCATAATTCTTGGGTGGAACATCTCTGGTTAGCAGAATTTTGTTATAATAATGCATACCAATCCTCTAAAAAGAGGTCACCATTTTTTAGTTTACAAGGCTGTAATCCTCACATGCAAATTAATATTTTGTCTCACAGAACTACGAACACTTCCGCAACAGAAAGAACAGAAAATATTCAACAGGTGTGGATAAAACTTGATTCCGAAATAAAATTAGCCAAGATAGTGTATAAGAAAGAAGAAGATAAGAAAAGACATACGGCTCCTCCATATGTTCCCAGGTCAAAGCTATGGCTTTCTACTGGGTATCTCCACCTTCATGGAAAAAGAAAAATCTTACCCAGATCTTGTGGCAGTGAGGTTGACTCTCCCTTCTTCTCTGAAAATACACCTTGTATTTCATGTCTCCTTGTTAAAACCTTTAATTCCTGGAAGTCAATTGAATCTAGCACCTCCTATAGTCCTTCAAGCTTCACAACCTGAGTATAAGAGGCAAACTTTTTCATTTTCGTAAAGTATGAGGATCTTTGCAAAATTTGAGCGACTCAAAAGGTTATTGTCCAGAGGAGCGTACTTTGGAACCGACAACTGAAATACATGCCCCTCATTTGTTGAAACTTTTTCATTATAGGTACCGTCTTAAACCAGACCCTGAAAGTTCAGGTAACATTGAGGTTATTGGCGAGAGTCTTTGTACGTCTAAAATTTACATCCTTTACAATATCTGAATTCATTGGTGGTATTTCTATTTCTTCAGGGAACCAACCCTTGTCTAGTGCTACAATAAATAACTGACTGCTGTATTTCTTCCTATCCTCTTTTCCCCAGGGGCCTCCTTTACTAAAATCTAGCACTGGGTAGGAGTCTCAGAGGGACGAGGAGTGGAATAATCTACAGTTATTCATGATCCTCCTGTGGTGGAACTCAGGTATTTGAATTCATGACAAGCAGTGAAGGCCCTAGACACTAAAGTTATCCACATCAAGACCAGAACTGGGATACTACAGGCTCAGACAAAAGCTTATTGGCAGTTCAGGTGCATGAAGCATGGCAGCTACTGGATAACAAACTGAAGGCTGTAAATCCAAAAGGAAAGCTGCGAATATATACATTTTGGGTTTCCCTTTGGTAGTGAACGAAAGGCCTGTTACTGTAGACATGAACTCTTTTTTTGTTACCACTTCACTGTCACTCAAGGCAGCAGTGTGGACATGGTGAGGAAAGTATACCACTTTCCTTCCAGGTGCTGAAAGTCCGACGCTCTGACAGAGGTACCATTTACATGGTGCTTTGTAACATGGAATTTTACAAATCCTTCTCTGCAAAAGGCTGTCTTTTTGAAGGGTGCCTTGTAATTTGGTATCAGGAAAATGTATTTTTCCAGACTTTTGCAAAGCATACAAAGTTGCTGAAAATAGGTCTTTCAGCTTGGGTAAGGAACCATGCAAGTTCTATATTGTGCATGAAGATAAGCGGGCAAATATGCAAAGGCATGTAGAAATCCATGTCTTCACTTTCAGAGGTAACAAGAACAGGCACATTATTCAGTATCCTAAAGAATGATGAGCTATTTATCCATGCAAGTCTTTGTCCCTGTGTATGGGACGAGATTAAAACACAAATCACCCTTGTTTGAGGCTCGCCAGGACCAGGTCTACTTGACAATTGTGGGACAACTCTGCTTTCCTACTGTTGTCATCTTCATTTTCTTCTGTGACTTTTAAAGGCACTGTAACTTATAAAGGAACTTGGCACTTGAGGATCTTAACTTTTTTGAAGAGCGATCCACTGAATTACTTGAAGAATAAAAATTGAACTGTACTAAGCTAAAGTTCTCAGAAAACCAATGTCTACATTTTGTGTTATTTGCTGCAAGGTAACATGTATAAATTGAGTGTATACATTTGTCAGTTGTGCTCCCAGCAACCCAAGAGTTTGTAGGAGATGTTAATGCTCTAAGCAGGGGTGCACCTGGTAAGGTGTGGGTTATTGTTGTGCAGGGCTCATTTTTAGTCCCAATTACTATTGTAGTGATCATCCACTCACAATTCCATTTGTCTCAGCCTGCAGCCATAACAATGTAATCTTCCACTTGTGAAAACCAAGGTGTTAAACAAAGTCTTTGGCCTTGATTTAGAGTTTGGTGATCAGGGTACGGTGAGGATACTGTGTTTGCAATAGAGTACCCTGCCCACTGAACCCGTGGTCCACCCATCTCATTTAAGGAAGGGCAGACCTTAAGTATTCAGATGCAGGAGTGCTGTTGACTCCATGGACTGAATACTTTCTTCGGCAGCCCGACAGAGTAGCGGTTGTTGGAGGAAGGACATTGCACTGCCTGCTTATTTGGGTTTGAATTTGTAATATCTTTTTCCTGTCCGTCACTGCCATGAAAAAATTTGGCAGTGAGAGAGAGGAAAAAAATAATTTACCCCTACATCCTGGGAGAAAACTCACAGGGAGTGTTGTAATTGTGTTTTGTTTTTCAGAAACAAACTCCTGCTTTAGGAGTTTGTTTCTGAAAAACAAAAAAATTAAAATGTTTGGTGAACAGCCATCAAAATTGACAGTGGACTTCCACTAAACTTTTTGCATATTGAATGGAACCACCAATTATATAAGTCAAAAGGAGACATGACCATGTTTTATTGGACACCTTACCGTATGGGAGACAACTCTAAAGGCTCAGGTGTTTACTTCTTGCTAGCCACTAAAAACACGAAAGGACCTCTTCCATCAGCTCATTGAGGAATGGAAACTTAAGGTTCTGTTTGGGAAAGATAATTTGTTGCAGTAAAGTCATGTTTATCTTTGTGTGCCAAGTCTACAGCCTCCTTATGCAACAATCTTGGCATGTGTCTGTAGGCTTTTTATTTCCTTGACTTCGCTGACTTTCATTACTCTATCAAAGTCCCTCCAGTGCTGTGTTTAAATGTGATCAATCAAAGGAGGCAGCTTTGGGTCCTCGAGAATGATCCTTGTTAAGTTCACCAGCCCCAAGAAGTAATCCATGTGCCGTTTTGTGTGTGTTATCATTCAGTAGGCCATTAACTCCAAGGAGGTTTGAAAACATAGTCACAAAATGAAATTTTGAGGATGCTTTAACAAGCTCAACACTGGATCTTAAACTCAGCAAATCCCTGTGTTAACTACCACTTCAATGACAAAGCTATTGAATGTGCCAATATGTTTATTGAGTGAAAAACAGGCATTCAAGGAAGGAGGTGTGTGGCGTGTCATTCATATGAATTGATTTTCACATCCGAGGCAGATAACTGGTAATAAGCAAGCAGTAGTGCAAATTCTAGATCGATCATGACGTTGATGGCAGACCCACTGTTGACCAGAAACGTGGACCTCAGATTCCGTACTTCTACTTAAAGGTTCAACATAAACTCAGTTATGTTGCAATTCTCATTCATGACACTGAACTAGAAGGATTCTGATAAAGGGGCATTTCAAGGACTTTCAGAGTCTGGATTTTTTACATCCAATGTCTAGTTTTTGTTGCATCTTTCAATCCTTTTATGCCACTTCCTGACATACTTGGAGACAGTAGACCAGGTTTATCCCTGTTTCAGGTCCTTTTCTGAAAATGCCCGTTTTGTCCACAAGCATTGCATCTTTCCTTCACCAGTGAACACTTGTTCATGTGAAAAACCTGGTATCCACATATTGAACACATATTTTGGTGATTTCCTTAGGTAGTAGGACTTATTGGCATGGCAGACAGCAGTGTCCTCTTTATCAGAATACCTGTAGGGAACCATCGCCTTCTTTGGAGGTCAGCAGTGTGTACAGCATGTACTGTGCTCAAACTTTCCTCCAGCCACCATGGGGTCTGTTATACTTTCTTCAGAAAAGTGATCGCCTCTCAATCAGCAATGATTTGGGTCATCAGTGTTTCTTCAATCACCTCTCAAATGTGAGGTCTTTCAAGGACATTTTGTAGTACATGACTAAAGTGTCTACAGTCCTTCTGAGATTCTGATGTCTGATGTGGAAAACATATTATCATAGTTCACATTATTTGTATCCTGTACATGTTAGCTATGTTTGGTTACTGGCTGACATGTTGTATCCTTGACATGTAACCAATGTTTGTTTCCTTCCTTGAAATCAATAAAACATATTTTTTTTAAATCACAATCCACATTTTGAGGCATGAACATTTTTATCAAACCTTCCTTTATATTTGTATTTCAGTCTCTGTATATCCGTATAACAGCAACATCATAATGAAAGACTCTCAACTGTGCATGTGAACCTGTGCTCTCACTCTGTGAATCTGCATAGCAACTCCCATATGTTTGAGGCACGATCACAGGTAGGGAGACACTTGCATACTTCAAGGAACCTTTAGTGAGCAGCTAAACTACCGATCACAGTCTTGCTTTTTGCCACTGCTTGTCTCTCAAAGGATAGAAACTGGCATAGAAATAGCTGAGAGCCAAGTTGTAACAATGACATGCTCATACCAGTCAACTCACCCTTATTTGAAGGATGTCATCCTCTTTTACTTCTATTTACCCACCTGAGAAAAGAGTCTCCATAGACCTTAACGGGGTCACCCACTTTTCAAAACAATATGGCCCTCCAAAAAAGTACTCATTGTCCATTCACTTTAATTGGAACACCGTCATAATTGTCTAACTTTACCTGCATTATTGAGTCAAGAGGTTTGTTAGCGCGTCTGGCCTTATTTAGGTTCTTATCTTTAATTTATAAAGGGACGCATTAGACGGTCGATGGACCTTTTGACAATGCTTAGAGTAAATCCCACCATAAGACTCAATTTCAATCCAGTTCAACAATATCAATCAGCAATGTCAATATCCTTTGGAGTCAGTAATTTCAAGCATCATGACCCCTTTGGCCATGAACATCAACATCTTTATGTAAAAGTTAGAATGTTTATTTCCCCATATTAACAGTGCTAATATCACGTACTTTAATCTCAAGATCAAATGATATACACACAAAAACAAAACTGGTTGACCAAACCTTCTAAAGAATCTCAATTTAAGTAATGCATGGATTACTACGCACTCAAGTGTTACAATACAGATCAATAGCAAGAACAACTGTGCAATAGAAATAGCATGCATCTAGAATCAGCAACTGGGCAGCATCAAATACTTATTAATATCAACCTATTAGCATTTTAATGTCTTCCCTCACTAGCCCTTCTGATTAGAATAGCATGTTTGGACTTCATGCAAAACAATTTAGTCAACATAAATTTGGAAAATATCTAACTATGGCTCTATCAAAATAGCGGTTGGTACCTAGAAACAAAAGACAAATTACAACAAGAACAATAGCAATACCTCTCCTCAGTATGGATCAGCAAGCTGTGATTATCTTTGTCAGTTGGACATCTGTTTGGTCAGCGTCAGCAACGGACCATGAAAGAGAATGGTTCAGAACTTTGGCTCTAGTGTATCTGAACCATTTGGAAAGCAAAGTCTAAGGAACCAGCATTCAGATTCAGAAGTTTAAGCAATAAAGTTAAAGATAGAATTCTCTAAGTAGGAGACTCAAAATAGGAATGAGCATGGAAGGTGAGAATGATCGAAATGGCGCGCTTCTCCTCTGTGCAGTCAAACTAAGTTAAAATCGTCTAAAACTCTTCCCATGTTGCCATTAGTCAAAGGATTGTTCATTTACTTTTAATCCAATGAAGGTAGAACTTCAAATCTAAGATATAACTAAACTGTGTTTCAAATGTCGATGATTAGCTCCTCTTCTCCTGTTCCCATCGTCAGGCTTGTCGGGTAACAATTTTGTATCCCTCTGTCCTTCAGTCAGTGCATCCATTGTTAGCTCCTGGCAACATCGCTTTCTCACACACTAAACTATATAATGTAACAGTAACTAATACAGCACATCCCAGCAAGCATTTCTCATGAGAAAAGATATTAATTTCTTCAAGCGAACATTTCTCACAGCATTATCTTAACGGTACAGTTTAACATGAGACTGTGAGACTAGGTCCAAGACCTTGCTAATTTAAGGCCTACCATTAAAAAGCGAATACATAATAAGTAATCATTAATATTAAATACTAATATATTAATCTAAACATGAGCACATCAATTTGTTTAATAAGCATTTAATAAGGACACTTCGTCATTACTGAAGGTCATTCAAGTGGGCACATTTTCCAAGTCACACATTATTTTCTATATTAAGTCAAAATCTATGCATATTCATAATTCGACTACACAAATATTTATTACCAAAAATCCAGCGTTCACAATCCCTCCTGTAATGGCTAAATATGTCATCACACTTACATCTTCCCACACAAATTTTTCCTCCCCTAAAATTTGTCCTCCTTACAGCTTTTATTTCTTCGTTCCCATTTTGAATTTTCCCTGAACAATTTCTCCATTTTAATTTCTTCCCTCCTCTCATCATTTTTTGATTTCTTTAATTTAATCACATGATACGATTTACAAATTCCCCATGCTCCAATTATGCAAATCACAATAATCAATATCACTTGTATTATTTTTACTATTATCCCTTTTCCTAGGTTGCCAAACCAATTTTCCACGGAAGCAAATCCTTTGCCAACCTTTTCCCAAACTCCTGTTTGTTTCAACTCTTTCAAATCAGCACTATCATTAGTCAGATTGTTAATAAGGCTTTTAATTTCTTCACTATTGTTAGGAATACATGAGCAACAATGTTGCGAGTTCAGCATTTTACAAACTCCGCCATCCTTTGCTAAAAGGATGTCTTATGCAAGGTGGTTCTGAAGAGTCATACATCTTACCGCAGTCATTTTTGTATCCATTAAGATCATGGCTCCTGAAAAATTTGTCAGTTTGTTATCCACAATAGTAGACAACTTTCACATTTTCGATGAATTCAAAGTAACTTCTAATTATGGAATTATTGCTCCAAATATATCTCCAATATGCCAGAATATGATTCTCGATTTTGTCTAACATAATGTAATACAGTCATTGTTGGTAATTTACTCAAGTTCTCAAGTTGAAATATCTTTGCGAAAACTATCCCCAAATAACATGTGCCCTACCATCTTCTTAGAAGATGGTAATACGCATTTGGTCCACAGATGTAATAAACCCCTGAAATTTCTGGATCCTGTCCATTCAACATGAACGTCCATTTACTCTAAAACATAAACATGTCTGCATTTACTCATTCCCACAAACAACGTATCAGTTCTAGATTTAGGCCTATATACACAAAGCTTTCCTATGTGTTGTGCATCTAAAGCTAATCTTCCTTGCGTCTTTATGTCACCAAATGCATAATCATTTCTAAACATAATTTTCTCTAAGCCCTTTTCTAATTTATCCTTTAATGTCTTTCTTCTATCATCTGTCGGATCTAAGAAGCTCTTTTCCATAGGTGTAAGCAAGCATGTCATGATGTTTCTTTGTACATAAGCTGTGCCAGAGGTCAATGATGGTTCAAAGAATCCTCTCACTAATTCTATGGCGTTTTCCTTAGCTACTCTACTCAGAAACTTAATTATAGGGACAAACGAAAACACAACATCGTAATTGGAGTAGACATACTGAATGTACTCCTGGTTATAGAATCTTGTTAGTAACAGTCTGCAACTTATCCCATAAGTAAGGGGCAAACTATGATAGGTAACTCCTTCCTCGACTGATGAAGGAATCTGCGTGCAAACATAACAATCTCTTACATCCATCGTCTCAATATACTCACGCAATAAGTGATAGAAAAGATTAGAAGAAAGTTCTCCTTGGGTATTAGCTATGTGCAAATATTTCTCACCTAAACGTATCTACTTCTGTGAGTACAGTAGTTGTTTCTAAAGCTGAGGTATGGTTGGCCACACTCTTATCAAGAAGAGTGATACTCACAATCAATACCAGACACAATATCATGCACACAATGGCCAAACCAATACCCATGTATCTACAGCACCTATTCTTCCTACCCTGTTGGCTAAGGTTATTCATGATCTGTAAAGAATCAGAAAAAAAAGAAGAGAAAAATTGTAACTATGCAGAAAAAAATACAAAAAACAAATATTTACATTTCTTTAGCAGTTATTTACAGCTTTCAGTCGTTCTTCCAGGATCTTTTGTCAAAAACTGGTAGCTTGTCAAAACCGCTTTAGCAGCTTGTCAAATCAGGTTGTCAGAAGTCTTTCCTGGTTTCTTTCAATAGTCTCTTTCTTGCACCTTTCTCAGTTTACAGTTTCTAACAGCTCAGTTAATTGATTTCCTTCATGTGCCAAAATATTGACCTGGAATGTCCTGATCAAAACAAGAAGACAAAAATTCACTCTGCCATTCACTTGTCGTTGCATATGCCCATTCAGGATCAGCGTACCTTCGTCTTGCAATTCTTTTTCTTTTCAATCTTCGATCTCTATTTAATTCTCCATCACTCAAATCTTCTCTCCTTGTTGTGTCTACTTCTTCCTTAATTGTTGTCACTGTAATTGCTTATTTTTTCTATGCTTGTGACTTTGGCCACTTATCCCCTCTCAGTGGACCCTTCGTTAATGCTCTTTTCAATGTCTGACTTGTAATGTTTCTTTGTTCTGCAGGATTTTCTCTTGACGTACCTGCAACTGGTTCAGGAGGAATCAGACCACATTAGCTTTGATCCACCTCAACTCCTTCCTTCTCGGGATTTGTAATTTGCTCTGTTTGTCTTTCAAGACTGTCTGCTTCTGGGAGAGCCCTCTTCTGACTAAACTCTCCTGCTACCTCAGTTGAACTTGGTTCACTGGCACTCTCCTGTGAGTCTTCTCCTTCATCCCTCACAGGAGTGTCTGTACTGGGTGCGGTCTGCTCATATTCAGTCTCTGATTCTCCTCCTCCCCTCTCCAATGCTGGAGTTGGTCTAGATGTTGCTGGTACTCTCAACAACTCCTCTTCGTTGTCCAGTGGACATGGTGCTCTCCTTGTATGGCTTGGGTGGATCCAGTTTGGAACTCCAGCGCACTTCACAGCTGTAGTAGTGATCAACACTACTTGGTAAGGACCCTTCCACCGAGTCTCCAAACATGTCTTCTCACGTGCTTTCTTATCACCAGTCACCTGCTCTCAGGTTGTGTCCTTGATCTTCAGACGGTTGCAGTGTGGTGGCTTCCACCTAATGAGAGAAAGAGCGAACCACATTAGTCAGACCTTTGCAGCAGTCCAACGCCATATCATCTGTCATGTTCACAAGAGCATTGTCAGAAACTGCTGGGAACCTCATTGCTCTGCCCATGAGGATCTCATGCAGTGACAGTCCTGTTTTCCTGGCGGGTGTGTTTATCATAGTCATCAGAACTAACAGCAGTGCGTCAGGCCATTTCAGATTTGTGGATGCACATATTTTGGCCATTCTTGATTTCAAGGTACCATTCATCTGCTCCACAAATCCTGAGGCTTCAGGGGGTACCTGGAATACAACTTCTGCTCAATGTTTAAAGCTGAACATAGAATCTGATTCTAAAGAGACCGGAAACCCAAAACGTGGTATCAGTTCCCTAAGCAGTAACTTCCCTACACTAAAGCTGTCATTTCTTCGTGTTAGAGATGTTTATCCATCCACCTGGGAAATTGCATATCTCAGTCTTCCAATGTGGCTCAAATTGACCACTGCCCCTTTACCCACGTTAATCTGTTGGCATATGATGCAACAATGGCAAACTGCTTCAACAAACTGTCTAAACTTTGGATTGAACCAAGATTGTTTGAACGTTCGAATCACAGCATCCCTCCCAACATGTGCTTGATCATGATAATATGTAGCCATTTGAGTCAATAAACTATTAGGCAGGGCCACTTAACGTTATCCTGCAATGCTTTCAATTCTTCCAAGGTAACTATAACATGCAATGCATAGCTTGGGCACTTTTCATCTTCATTAGATAATAGTTCCCATTTATCTTTGAATGATATACATTTCAAAGTGCAAAACCTGGCGACTTGATCCCCATATCCATTTCCAATTGGCACAACATCTTGTGATTTCAGGTGTGCACTGCATTTCACCACAGCAATCTTCTCAGGCATTTGAATAGCTTGAAACAATTTGTGAATTATCTCACCATTTCTAACTAGTGAACCAGAAGAGGTCAAGAAACCTCTCTGTGACCACAGCTGGGTAAAATCATGGACTATTCCCAATCCATACTCGCTGTCCGTATAGATGGTAACCTTAAGCTGTGCAGAACCATGGCATGCTCCAGTAAGGGCTACCAGTTCCACTACTTATGCAGAATATGCCCCTTGAAGCCAAGATGCTTCAAGTATACCAGAAATTGTGCAACCAGCATATCCTGCTCTCAGTGTTCCCATGTTGTCTCTTAAACAGGAACCATCAACAAAAATAATTTGGTAATTTTCCTCCAATCGGGTATCTCTAATATCAAGTCTCGGTTTTGTGCACAGGTCAGTTACTTTGAGACAGTCATGTTCAACGTCTTTCAATTTGTCAATTTCAGTGTTCATCTTTGGGAGTAAGGCTGCTGGGTTAGGCACTGTACACCTTTTGATTGACACAATTTGGGACCCCAGGATGATCGTCTCGTAACAAGTCAACCTGGCACTTGTAAATTACTGCATTTTGGTTCGGGTAAGTAAAGCTTCAATGGAGTGAGGGACCATGACTGTTAAAGGATGTCCCATCACAATGCTCTCACTCTGAGTGAGGCTCAGTCCAACCACTGCTACTGAACACATACAGCCTGGTAAAGCTGCTGCGACTGGGTCTAAAGTAGTTGAAAAATATGCTACTGGGCGGTTTACACCACCATGGACTTGAGTCAAGACAGACAAAGAACATGCATCATGCTCATGACAGAAGAACATTAAGGGTTTTGTGTAGTCAGGCACTCCCAAAGCCGGGGCTTTGCACAGACTTTCTGTCAACTCCGAAAATGCTTTCATAAAGGCTTGATCTAACACTAAAGGATCAGTGACTTCTTTGTGAGTCAACTTCTGCAATGACTTCGAAATGACTGAAAAGTTGGGAATCCACTGGCGGCAATAGCTTACTATTCCCAAAAGCATCCTGACATCTCTCTTTGTGGCTGGGAGATTCATTTGCAATATGGCTGTGACCCTTTCTCTGGATATCTTCCTAGTTCCTTTCTCAATTAGGTGACCCATATTTTTCACTTCTTTCTGACAGTACTGTAATTTCGCTGGGGACACTTTATGTCCATTCTTCCCTAAATGATACAATAATGCAATAATATCATACTTGCATGCTTCTCTTGACTTTGATGCAATCAACAAATCATCAATGTACTGTACCAATGTCGATTGGAAAGGCATTTCCAATGACTCCAGGTTCTTTTTCAAGATATGGTTCAAAATAGAAAGTGATTCTGAAAACCCTTGAGGAATTCTACACCAACAGTAGACTCGATCCAAAAATTTGAAACAGAAATGAAATTGACTATCCTCATGAAGAGGTACAGAAAAGAATGCTTGTGAAAGGTCTATTACGGTGAACCATTCAGCATCGCCTGGGATCTGAAACACAATCACTGCTGGATTTGGCACTACAGGGCAACATTTAATTAAAATATCATTTACTTTCCTCAAGTCCTGAACAATTTGAAACTTCCCACAGGGCTTTCTCAATCCCATTGTTGGTGAATTACATGGACTGCTCAACACTTCTTTCAAAACTCCTTGGCTTACAAATTCTTTAATTATGGGTGTGTCCTGTGTCATGTGGTATTGAGGAATCTGGGGGAAAATCGTGTTTGGCTTGACTGGGACCTTAACTGTCTCAACTCCTTTTATAAGTCCAATGTCTTTTCCTGTAAAATCCCACATTTTCATTGTAACTGTTCCCTGTAAGTCAGAAGGAAGATCTCTCACTGTGAAGACTGGAAAGAAACTAATCAAAGGGTACTCCTCATTTACTGTGTCACAATCAGTTTTTGGGGTCAGATCATCTTCAGCATCACTGTTTGTCTGAATCTCAATTCCATCATCTGAGCAAGTAATTGAACATCTGGTCTTACATAGCAAGTCCCTTCCTAGTAAGGATACTGGACTCGAGTCACAAACTACGATTTTTGTGTAAGCCTTGCCAATTTTAACCTGAACTGGTTCTGTAATTGGGTTTGTCAAATATTGATTTACAACCCCTACAATCTGGACTGTTTGCCCTGAAAGGGGCAGCTTTGGAACTTCTGCAGTTCTTACCATAGAGCGTGTAGCTCCAATGTCAACCAAGAATGAAACCTTGTAACCCATTACCTTTCCTTACAAGTACGGTCCTTTCTGATCTACCTCTAGTGAAGCTGCTAACACACATTCCTCTTCATCCGAGCTCTCACTCACCCAATATTCGTTTATTCCATCCTCACTGTGTAATGGGAATTTGTGCACTGTGTTATTACTGTAAGTAAACCTTTGACCTGTGACCTGCTGAGGAAGCATCACATGCTGCTGCTCCATTGGGGTTGAGGTATTTGAATTTACTTTGTAGCTACCATTTCAACTTGCTGTTGCATTTGCTGTTACTGGGGCATCTGCAAACGTGCCATTTGCATCTGTTGCATGGGCTGAAAACATTGCATCTGATTCGCATTGCTTTGAAAATTTGGATTGTGACCTCTCATTCTCAGTCCTCTCATGTTTTGAAAAGAATTGACATTGCTCATTTGCTGAACAACACCTTCTTGACCTAACGTCGGACACTGCAGTTTCCAATGTCCGAGTCCTCCGAAAGCGTGGCATGGCAACAATCTCTTCATTCCCTGCTCATCATTCTGAACCACTACAGTATTCAAATCAGGACTATGGGTCACATTTCCAGTTCCACCACGACCTCTACCTCTTGCTTGATTCTGAAACACCACGTTTTCTTGTTGGTGCTGTTGTGGAAAGCTTCCCTTCATTCCTGTTTGTGCTGCTTTAATCTGCATCACCATTGCCTTTTATTTCAGCTTTGTCTTCTTCAACTCACTCTTGTCACTACAGTACTTTGCATACTGCAGTACCTCATCATTCGGGTTTGCCTGGCAGCAAATCAAATGACTCCTAATCATCTGACTAATATCAGGTCTCAATCCTTCAACAAATCTGAACACAAAATGAATCATGTTCTTTGGCTCGATTGTTCCTGTAACACTGTAATGCTTGAATGCCTGCAACAATCTTTCGTAGTAGGCATGTATTGACTCTTTCGCTTCCTGGGCTGTCCTGTCTATCCTCTGCCAGTCAATATTCTTGGGCGAAATTCTCGTTTAAAAAATTTCCGTCACCTTACACTAATATTTCATTACGTCAGGAGATGGTGCACATGTTGCTGAATCTCTCTGAGGTTCTCTTGTCGGCCAGTCTATGCTCCTCTTGCATTCAACCCATAAGTTTGCTGGAACTACTTTGTCTAATAGGGTGTTCAAATCCTCCCACAGGCATTTTGCGAGTTTCACAAACCTGTCTGTCTGCTGGTACCATTCTACTGGCTTCTCTCTCAATTTGGGATAATCATTTGTAAATGACAGAATGTCTCGTCTGTTCCAAGGGACATGGACAAAGTTCCCTCCTGAAATCTCTCTCATCAGTAGAATTTTCATTGGGCCCTCAAACTGCTGCACATTTGCAGTAAGATTCACAGAATCCCTTTTCTTCTTGTCTCTTTTCTTCACCCATCGCCCTTCCCATTTGTCTAATGCTCCCCATGTTTGAATGCTCTGAATTAATTCCCTAAGGTGAAATTTCATTCCTGGGATTCTCATGTTTTCAAAATCCTTTGAATCAAAATCTAATCTGTAACTCCTCTTTAAGTGCTTTGTTTTCTCAACCTCTGTCATATTTCTCTGCTACCTCTGCTAATTTCTGATGTACTATTCCTGCTTTGTTAGTAATCAGCTTGCACAATTAATGCAACTTATCTTCTCTGATTGTGTCAATCCTGCCTAATCCCATTGTTCTCTCTATTAGGTCTTCTGCCTGTAGTCTAAGTCTGGTCAAATTCAGGGTACTTTGTCCGCTAGGATCTCTTTGTGTACTACTCAACCTCTCTGACCATTCAGTTAACTGCTGAGCTGTCAAACCTTGTAATGTAACATTGTTGTGACTTACACTTGGCACTTGCTGTAACTACAGGTTTGGGGTTTCTGGTCTCACTATGCTTGGATTTGGACCTTTGTATGATCTCACCTCATTATTTAGAGGAATCCTGAAAGGACTCAAATCAATTAATGGACCCATTCTGTCAAATGTTGGTCTCATGGCAGTTATTCTTGCGGTTGCGTTATAGCTCTCCCTTTCTACACTTGGGTTCAGAGTTTTCTGCTCACTGTGCTCGTTATTTCCCTGGGCAAACAATGGTATGACTGGACCTATGGTAACTGATACTGACACTGCATCTGGACTTGGTCGGGCATTTGTGTCTCTCGGGTATGCTATTTCTGTACTCTGACTCATCAATGCAGACATTTCCATCTGTGATCCTGCGATGGAGGTGTATCTCTGGACCATCTCTGTCTGTATCGGGGACATCAAGTTTGGGGTTGACCTTATCTGAATCAATGTTGGCTTCTGGTAAACTTGTCCTGTCGGCACTATCAAGTTTGTTGCAGTATCTACAATAGGTACATCTGGGTAAATTCTGGGAATATGCGGCATGGGCCTTTGAATTTCTGAAGAAACTGAAACACTGTGACCAACCTGTATCTAGCTCTAGGTCGATTCAACTGATATTGAAGCTGTAGGATCTACACTGGGGCTTGAACTACTCTTGTGTGCTGCATATGGCAGAGGATGATTTCTCAATAACTGTAAAATGAATTCATTATCATCTGACTCTTCATTGTGCATCAAAGACTTCCTAGATTCTGTGGATTTCTGCTCTTTTTCATTAGAAGGATACAAATCCAATTTCTGGTGCTCTTTCTAGCTTCGTTCTCATTTTCTTGTGTAATTGCAGGAAACAGCTTAATTCCCTGTAAAGTCTCAGTTGTCCAAAATTTCTGATCACTGTCCCATCTAGCCTCTGCTAATGTCTTCTCAGCTTTTCCCATTCTTTTTTCGAATTTCAATTGCTGTTGCTGTCTAGCCACTAGTTCCCAAATTGCTAACGTTTTTAAACTGTGCTGGTCCCGGAGGAGGTTTCAAATCATACAGTACTTTCCTCAAATTCTATAATCTCCTCAAATTAAAGGTTCCATGGGCAGGAAACGCTAAGCTCCCGTTTTTCTCTGTCACTTTGCACCACTGTTTCAGCCAAAGACATGGCACAGCACCCTACTCTTCGTTGTCCAGTGGACATGGTGCTCTCCTTGTATGGCTTGGGTGGATCCAGTTCGGAACTCCAGCGCACTTCACAGCTGTAGTAGTGATCAACACTACTTGGTAAGGACCCTTCCACCGAGTCTCCAAACATGTCTTCTCACGTGCTTTCTTATCACAACCCAATCACCTGCTCTCAGGTTGTGTCCTTGATCTTCAGACGGTTGCAGTGTGGTGGCTTCCACCTAATGAGAGAAAGAGCGAACCACATTAGTCAGACCTTTGCAGTAGTCCAACACCATATCATCTGTCATGTTCACAAGAGCATTGTCAGAAACTGCTGGGAACCTCATTGCTCTGCCCATGAGGATCTCATGCAGTGACAGTCCTGTTTTCCTGGCGGGTGTGTTTATCATAGTCATCCGAACTAACAGCAGTGCGTCAGGCCATTTCAGATTTGTGGATGCACATATTTTGGCCATTCTTGATTTCAAGGTACCATTCATCTGCTCCACAAATCCTGAGGCTTCAGGGGGGTACCTGGAATACAACTTCTGCTCAATGTTTAAAGCTGAACACAGAATCTGATTCTAAAGAGACCGGAAACCCAAAACGTGGTATCAGTTCCCTAAGCAGTAACTTCCCTACACTAAAGCTGTCATTTCTTCGTGTTAGAGATGTCTATCCATCCACCTGGGAAATTGCATATCTCAATCTTCCAATGTGGCTCAAATTGACCACTATCATTTACTTTCCTCAAGTCCTGAACAATTTGAAACTTCCCACAGGGCTTTCTCAATCCCATTGTCAGTGAATTACATGGACTGCTCAACACTTCTTTCAAAACTCCTTGGCTTACAAATTCTGTAATTATGGGTGCAATCCCTTCAATTGTGTCCTGTGTCATGTGGTATTGAGGAATCTGGGGGAAAATCGTGTTTGGCTTGACTGGGACCTTAACTGTCTCAACTCCTTTTATAAGTCCAATGTATTTTCCTGTAAAATCCCACACTTTCATTTTAACTGTTCCCTGTAAGTCAGAAGGAAGATCTCTCACGGTGAAGACTGGAAAGAAACTAATCAAAGGGTACTCCTCATTTACTGTGTCACAATCAGTTTCTGGGGTCAGATCATCTTCAGCATCAGTGTTTGTCTGAATCTCAATTACATCATTTGAGCAAGTAATTGAACATCTGGTCTTACATAGCAAGTCCCTTCCTAGCAAGGATACCGGACTCGAGTCACAAACTATGAATTTTGTGTAATCCTTGCCACTTTTAACCTGAACTGGTTCTGTAATTGGGTTTGTCAAATATTGATTTACGACCCCTACAATCTGGACTGTTTGCCCTGAAAGGGGCAGCTTTGGAACTTCTGCATTTCTTACCATAGAGAGTGTAGCTCCAGTGTCAACCAAGAATAAAACCTTGTAACCCATTACCTTTCCTTACATGTACGGTCCTTTCTGTTCTACCTCTAGTGAAGCTGCTAACACACATTCCTCTTCATCCGAGCTCTCACTCACCCAATAATCGTTTATTCCATCCTCACTGTGTAATGGGAATTTGTGCACTGTGTTATTACTCTAAATAAACCTTTGACCTGTGACCTGCTGAGGAAGCATCACATGCTGCTGCTCCATTGGGGTTGAGGTATTTGAATTTACTTTGTAGCTACCATTTCAACTTGCGGTTGCATTTGCTGTGACTGGGGCATCTGCAAACGTGCCGTTTGCATCTGTTGCATGGGCTGAAAACCTTGCATCTGATTCGCATTGCTTTGAAAATTTGGATTGTGACCTCTCATTCTCAGTCCTCTCATGTTTTGAAAAGAATTGACATTGCTCATTTGCTGAACAACACCTTCTTGACCTAACGTCGGACACTGCAGTTTCCAATGTCCGAGTCCTCCGAAAGCGTGGCATGGCAACAATCTCTTCATTCCCTGCTCATCATTCTGAACCACTACAGTATTCAAATCAGGACTATGGGTCACATTTCCAGTTCCACCACGACCTCTACCTCTTGCTTGATTCTGAAACACCACCTTTCCTTGTTGCTGCTGTTGTGGAAAGCTTCCCTTCATTCCTGTTTGTGCCGCTTTATTCTGCATCACCATTGCCTTTTCTTTCAGCTTTCTCTTCTTCAACTCACTCTTGTCACTACAGTACTTTGCATACTGCAGTACCTCATCAATCGGCTTTGCCTGGCAGCAAATCAAATGACTCCTAATCATCTGACTAATATCAGGTCTCAATCCTTCAACAAATCTGAACACAAAATGAATCACGTTCTTTGGCTCGATTGTTCCTGTAACACTGTAATGCTTGAATGCCTGCAACAATCTCTTGTAGTAGGCATGTATTGACTCTTTCGCTTCCTGGGCTGTCCTGTTTATCCTCTGCCAGTCAATATTCTTGGGCGAAATTCTCTTTTAAAAAAATTCAGTCACCTTACACTAATATTTCATTACGTCAGGAGATGGTGCACTTGTTGCTGACTCTCTGAGGTTCTCTTGTCGGCCAGTCTATGCTCCTCTTACATTCAACCCATAAGTTTGCTGGAACTACTTTGTCTAATAGGGTGTTCAAATCCTCCCACAGGCATTTTGCGAGTTTCACAAACCTGTCTGTCTGCTGGTACCATTCTACTGGCTCCTCTCTCAATTTGGGATAATCATTTGTAAATGACAGAATGTCTCGTCTGTTCCAAGGGACATGGACAAAGTTCCCTCCTGAAATCTCTCTCATCAGTAGAATTTTCATTGGGACATCAAACTGCTGCACATTTGCAGTAAGATTCGCAGAATCCCTTTTCTTCTTGTCTCTTTTCTTCACCCATCGCCCTTCCCATTTGTCTAATGCTCCCCATGTTTGAATGCTCTGAATTAATTCCCTAAGGTGAAATTTCATTCCTGGGATTCTCATGTTTTCAAAATCCTTTGAATCAAAATCTAATCTGTAACTCCTCTTTAAGTGCTTTGTTTTCTCAACCTCTGTCATATTTCTCTGCTACGTCTGCTAATTTCTGATGTACTATTCCTGCTTTGTTAGTAATCAGCTTGCACAATTAATGCAATTTATCTTCTCTGATTGTGTCAATCCTGCCTAATCCCATTGTTCTCTCTATTAGGTCTTCTGCCTGTAGTCTAAGTCTGGTCAAATTCAGGGTACTTTGTCCGCTAGGATCTCTTTGTGTACTAATCAACCTCTCTATCCATTCAGTTAACTGCTGAGCTGTCAAACCTTGTAATGTAACATTGTTGTGACTTACACTTGGCACTTGCTGTAACTACAGGTTCGGGGTTTCTGGTCTTACTATGCTTGGATTTGGACCTTTGTATGATCTCACCCCATTATTTAGAGGAATCCTGAAAGGACTCAAATCAATTAATGGACCCATTCTGTCAAATGTTGGTCTCATGGCAGTTATTCTTGCGGTTGCGTTATATCTCTCCCCTTCTACACTTGGGTTCAGAGTTTTCTGCTCACTGTGCTCGTTATTTCCCTGGGCAAACAATGGTATGACTGGACCTATGGTAACTGATACTGACACTGCATCTGGACTTGGTCGGGCATTTGCGTCTCTCGGGTATGCTATTTCTGTACTCTGACTCATCAATGCAGACATTTCCATCTGTGATCCTGCGATGGGGGTGTATCTCTGGACCGTCTGTGTCTGTATCGGGGACATCAAGTTTGGGGTTGACCTTATCTGAATCAATGTTGGCTTCTGGTAAACTTGTCCTGCCGGCACTATCAAGTTTGTTGCAGTATCTACAATAGGTACATCTGGGTAAATTCTGGGAATATGCGGCATGGGCCTTTGAATTTCTGAAGAAACTGAAACATGATGACCAACCTGTATCTGGCTTTGGGTCGATTCAACTGATATCGAAGCTGTAGGATCTACACTGGGGCTTGAACTACTCTTGTGTGCTGCATATGGCAGAGGATGATTTCTCAATAACTGTAAAATTAATTCATTATCATCTGACTCTTCATTGTGCATCAAAGACTTCCTAGATTCTGTTGATTTCTGCTCTTTTTCATTAGAAGGATACAAATCCAATTTCTGATGCTCTTTCTAGCTTTGTTCTCAATTTCTTGTGTAATTGCAGGAAACAGCTTAATTCCCTGTAAAGTCTCAGTTCTCCAAAATTTCTGATCACTGTCCCATCTAGCCTCTGCTAATGTCTTCTTAGCTTTTCCCATTCTTTTTTTGAATTTCAATTGCTGTTGCTGTCTAGCCACTAGTTCCCAAATTGCTAACGTTTTTAAACTGTGCTGGTCCCGGAGGAGGTTTCAAATCATACAGTACTTTCCTCAAATTCTATAATCTCCTCAAATTAAAGGTTCCATGGGCAGGAAACGCTAAGCTCCCGTTTTTCCCTGTCACTTTGCACCACTGTTTCAGCCAAAGACATGGCACAGCACCCTGCTCTTCGAAAACAATATAGGCGGGTGTAACTTCTGGCGGTGTAATTTCTCCTATTCCCGTTGGAATATATGTATCTCCCCTTAGGACACTCTTTAAAGCTTTGAAAAATGTAATCTCTGTAATGTTTAAACTGCTTTCAATCAAATCAGGAAGTGACTTTCAATCCCAAAATCCTTTTCGCCGACGTTCTCAAACAATTGCACTTCACGGTTGTCTGCCAATCCGTGCGTGACCCTTCTCACCAACCGACCTTTCCCTGCGCAGCTTCAATGACATCACACTCACACGTACAGTGGCTGAAAAAGTCTTTCGGCTTGCCCTCCCCAATTCGAACTCACGTAAAACTAATGCAAAATTATTGTAAGCACTAAATAAAATCAAAAACCCAATTTGTCTGTTTACTACAGGTAGGGGAAAGAATCGCTTCAGAAACCTTACGGATTTTTCACTGACGGTCTTTCGCTCTAGCAGCTACTCTTTCTTCCTAAGTATCCCTGACTCGCAAGAAAAATTTGACCCACAAATTTTACTCTCAACTGATCAGTGGGTCTGTCCCAGTGCACATAAGACTCTCAGTCGAAAAACGTTTCACTCACTTTAACATGCACTCTCGAGGTTGTCAACCATGCCCGATTGACCTATTAAACCAGACAAATTACAACAACACACCAAGTGTCTCATACACTTTTCAATATACTCTGGAGTCTTAGACCACACAGAGTCCGTATGCCAACAACCATGTGGACAATTTTGGAGCACGAAGTGTGACACACATGTGAAGTTCGATGACTTCCCTATTCTCACACTTTGGAATATGCAAACTCCTTCAACTACTTAATTTGGAGTATGCAAACTCCTTCAACAACTTCATTTGGAGTTCACAAACTCCCTAAACCCTCACAAACATCAAAATTCACCTGCAATTTGCTAAAGCTGTGTAAGCGCAAAACCTATTCCATTCACACTCTCACTAGAATGCAGAGAACATCCTCAAACAAGCAATGCCAAGCGCCAAGGTTCTGGGAAAGTCATTCTAAGTTCTTAGGGACACATTTTCTCTCCACTTTGTATCATCGAATCTGAAAATCTTAATCTTTACCAATTTTTCTTACCAAATCTGCGAATTATACTTGATCTCCTAAGGAAACCATTCATCCAACTCCTCTACCCTGCTAAAATTTCTAGAGAGCTACTTTGCTACCATTTCTGGAAAGCAAAAATGATGTTTTGATAGGCTCTTAGGAAGGCTGACGTTCTTCCTCAGCTATATTTCTAAGTGGCCTCTTAAGGAGACATAATCATCCTACTCTTCTACCTATCTCTAAGCTTTATGATGGCCTCTTAAGGATACTAACCATCCTACTCTGCTACCATTTCTGTTAGCGCGTCTGGCCTTATTGGGGTTCTTATCGTTAATTTATAAGGGGACACGTTAGAGGTTCGATTGACCTTTTGACTACGCTTAGAGTAAATCCAACCATAAGACTCAATTTCAGTACAATTCATTAACAATATCAATCAGCAATATCAATAATCTTTGGAGTCAGTAATCTTGCGCATCATGACCCCTTTTGCCATGAATAACCACACCTTTATTTAAAAGTTAGAATGTTTATTTCCCTATATTAACAATGCTAATATCATGTAACTTAATCTCAAAATCAAATAATACATACAGAAACAACACTGGATGACCAAACCTTCTAAAGAATCTCAATTTAAGTAATGCATGGATTACTATCCACTCAAGAGTTACAGTACAAATCAATAGCAAGAACAACTGCGCAATAGCAATAGCATGCATCTAGAGTCAGCAACTGAGCAGCATCAATTATTTATTAATAGCAACCTATTAGCATGTTAGGGTCTTCCCTCATTTGTCTTTTGATTAGAATAGCATGTTTGGACTTCATGCAAAACAATTTAGTCAATATAAATTTGGAAAACATCTGGCTATATCTCTATCAAAATAGCGGTTGGTACCTAGAAACAAAAGACAAATTACAACAAGAACAATAGCAATACCTCTCCTCAGTATGGATCAGCAAGCTGTGATTATCTTTGTCATTTGGACATCTGTTTGGTCAGCGTCAGCAACGGACCATGAAAGAGAATGGTTCAGAACTTTGGCTCTAGTGTATCTGAACCATTTGGAAAGCAAAGTCTAAGGAACCAGCATTCAGCATCAGAAGTTGAAGCAATAAAGTTAAAGATAGAATTCTCTATGTATGAGAATCAAAAAAGGAATGAGCATAGAAGGTGAGAATGATCGAAATGGCGCGCTTCTCCTTGTGCAGTCTGGCCAAGTTAAAATCGTCTAAAACACTTCCCACGTTGCCATTAGTCAAAGGATCGTACGTTTACTTTTAATCCAATGAAGGTAGAACTTCAAATCTAAGATATAACTAAACTGTGTTTCACATGTCGATGATTAGCTCCTCTTCTCCTGTTCCCATCGTCAGGCAACAATTTTGTATCCCTCTGTCCTTCAGTCAGTGCATCCATAGTTAGCTCCTGGGAACATTGCTTTCTCACACACTAATCTATACAATGTAACAGTAACCAATACAGCACACTCTCACAAGCAGTTCTCATGAGAAAAGAAAAACATCTGCTAGCCTTTGGTCAACTCAGTGGAAAATAATTCACAATTTAATTTCTTCAAGCGAACATTTCTCACAGTATTATCTTAACAGAACAGTTTAACATGAGGCTATGCGCAACTAGGCCCGAGACCTCCCTAACTTAAGAGCTACCATTTAAAAGCGAATACATGATAAGTAATCATTAATATAACATACTTCACTCAAGTGGGCACATTTTCCAAGTTGCACACTATACTAAGTCAAATTCTATGCAGATTCATAATTCAAATACATTAATATTTATTAGTATAAATTCAGCATTCACAGGTTGACAGGTAAACATGCACTTCTGTACCTCCTGCTTGTTGCCCTTCTAAACAGGTGGTCGGTCCAGTGGCCAACACGCCTATTAACAAACTTTAACCTATCATTGATTTCCTACCGTCCAACTCCCTTATGGAAATATAAATAGGAAACAGGATTGAACATGGAATCAAAAAAGAATGTGATTGTGGCCCCCCTGCCACTGAGAAGATAAAACTGCCCCAACATTCCTCTCAACTCTAGGACTATGGCCAAGAGAGTCAGATGTATGGAGCCAACACGCCTATTAACAAACTTTAACCTGTCATTGATTTCCTACCATCCAACTCCCTTATGGAAATATAAATAGGAAACAGGATTGAACATGGAATCAAAAAAGAATGTGATTGTGGCCCCCCTGCCACTGAGAAGATAAAACTGCCCCAACATTCCTCTCAACTCTAGGACTATGGCCAAGAGAGTCAGATGTATGGAGCATTCAGAGGGCATCACCCTCCTTCCACTTGTCTTCACCCAAATAAACTGCCTCTCCCTAACTTCTTCGGACATTTAAAGGCCTGAGATGCATGAACTGACCTTGTGCCCCCTGAATCCTGCTGAAAATAAGACACCATAGGGCATATTTAACAGCCCCTAGTGCCTCCTTTTGCCACATTAGCGTAATTTCTTTTTATGCTAATTTGGCCTAACGAGGCCAAAATCGCTGCGCCATGTTTACAAAGTGGTGCAATGAATGCATTGCGCCACTTTGTAACCCTTTGTGCTACATTGTTCCTGCGCCCAACATAATATATGAAAAGGGAGCGTTCTCCTGTTATGGGGGCTGAAAAAATGGGGCGAAGAAATTTAATAGATCACTTTGCATCGTTTTTTTCAGCACTTTTAATACCTACTCAGAGTCTGCGTTAAAGGAGGCACGCCATTGATTATAATGGGCTTCAATGAGCTCTGCAGGATTAGCGTAATTTTTTTTACAGTAATCCTGCAAAGCTCTGGACTAGCGTCAACAATTCTGTCACTATTCCCCCCTAACTGCCGCCATGGTGCGCTGTATTTTAAATATGGCGCACACATGGTGTGCATAGCCACTTTTAAAAAATATGCCTCTTGATCTTTGGCATTCACTTTCAACAGCTGGTGGGTTCGCCAACTCTCAACCCTCCCCCCCCCCTTAACCACCTGGTGGGTTCGCCAACTATACCGTAACACCAACCCACCGTGAACGCCCCCCAGCCCCCCCAACACCCCTTCCCAGCAAACTTCGTGGATAAACCTCAAGTTTGGTACAGGGGTCTGAAACTAAAGTATATCTCAATAGGACAACGAGAATGCCTTCACTCAGGAATGAGTGCGAATGACTACATGTGAGATACTGAGCAGTAAAGACTGGTTAAAGTCAAAAGCTATCTGATTTGTGAGATGACGGTTTGTAGCAAAATGTAACCATGCACATAGTCTCAGAAACGGTATCGCGTATCTAAGGTATTTATAAATACATTTATCTTATAGCAGAAAAAAATAAACTGAAGTAAAAAAAATAGGTCTGTTTGCATGCGCAATTCCCGTGCATAAAAATGTACGCATTTTTCAACACAACGCCGTAATTTGGTGGGTCGGGTTCCATATTCTCGAAAAGCGCAGGGTTTCGAAATTCACAAAGATGGGTATCAGTTAGTACATCCAATAGTGATACCGGAAGGGGTGCAGTAGGGACTTTGCAGCTGTTACAGGAACTGATATCGAACGATGTTTGTTCTCAGATGCACATTACTGGGAGTGATATGACATTGAAATGAATTAGAACGATGTTGCGGGAAGTGACGATGGCTGCCCTCTAACAGCCGAATTTCATTGGAAGTAAAACGTGCAGTAGCGTCATTGTTTATGAGCATGTTTCGAAATGTTTGGATGTGCGCTTACTGCTCCTTGGCATGCGTTTGCATGTATTGGCAAGTAGTGTACAAACGACTAGACGTGCGCAGTACGCCTCGAATTATCCTTTCCAGGGTTCCTGTGAGCTGTATACACAAAAGCGAGCTTTGTGTCGGGATTCAGATCGTAGACAGTAAAGAGACTGCTCTTAGACGTGGAACCTACAGGCATAGTTGGGAAAGAAATGTCTCGACAGGATACAGATCAGGTGAATGATGCGGGGTATCGCATTGTGTTCGTGGATAGTCAGTGCTTCAGTGGATTGTATTTGCCCCTATATGGTCGGTATTTTAAAGATATACAGGGTTCAAATTTACTCCGGAGGGGTCTATAAAAGTACCAAAAATGTGACCCATGTAAAAAATAAAATGGAAAAAGATGTTCCAGAAAGTTTGTGACTTCCTTTCGAGAAGCAACATCAACAAAACATTTCTGTTGTAAACTTATTTTCCCCTCAAAGGGGAAGAGACAGAACCGAATAAAACCATCCTTTCCCCTCTTTTCCTGCACTTATGTAAATGATGATCAGTATTTTATATTTTTGTTGTTTCTACCTGCGTGCAGTTTGTGGGCAAAATACTTCTGAAAAACAGGCAGTATTCGGAACAGCAGGCGGACATTTCTCTATATTGGTCAAGGGTCTCCCAAACAAACTAAAATTCAATTCCACACCACAGTGAATGCAGATGTGAGACAAAAATAGAAATTGCCATAAATTTAAATATCGACATTTTTCCGAAGAGGGAATGACTTTGCCCTACTTCTAATGCTTCTAGCTGCAGCATTTGGTCCAATGGCTTGATACAAAACAGAATGATAAGTATTCACTGCTTGCGAAATGCTGTATAGTTGCAATGCTTGATGTGTTATTTTTGATGCCTGCTACAAAGGAGCTAGGAATCCCATTCTTAATATCATTGATGTCCTTTGTGTGGGACAGGGCAGTGAAAGAAATTGTTCAATATTCATAGTACTTTGCAGACACTGAAGTTTGGGGCGGTAGGCTGAGATGTGATGTGAGCGTTGCATAATGGATTTGAAACCTGTTTAATGGATCATTTATAAAATGATTATTAGTTTTTAGGGACCTAATCAGAGTCCCCTTGAGGAAGGTTTTGGTGTATGTTTGACTCTGGTAAGCTGACAGATACGCATGGGAAGAGCTTCCCGGCAGGCTGCCGTAAATCAATAAACTAAAAACACTTCATGTGTTTTTTTGGAGAGGTGGGGTGAAGGTCGTAGTGTCATTTTAGGGCTGTATGGGGCACTTTGCAAAGACCACTTGGTGACAGAACTTCCAGTTAGGGCAAAATGGGAGAGGGATGAGGAAGGATAGAACCAAACAGTGGTAAGCCATACAAGTTTCTACACCATCATGTCTCAATCTTGTGGTTTTACATAACATTTCTGTGGTGATGGTTTCCATCAAAGTAGCACGTAGCATGCATTGTCTTTGCATATGATACGGACGTGTCCAAGAGTGTCAGATTTATTGGGCAGAGTAGTGTTGCATCTGTCTGCCTCAGCAGGTAACATAGTCAAGTATATGAAAAAACATTGTATACTTTATCGTAAATCTTAGAAGGGTAAAATATGCTACAAATGAGTTGCACTGTCCCTTTTATTACCAAAAAAGATGCATAGCCATTCCTTGGATACAACATGTAGGCCCCTTGTTTGAATAGCACTTGCCTGTCCTCGGAGAATGGTTTCTGAGTGAGAAATGCACATGGTCAGAGTGTAATTTGTCAGTGGGTTGGAGGACAATCTGGCTGTCAAAGTGCCCTGAGGGTGGATTCTGCATACAGAAATACATTTTACTTGTACTATGGACTCATGACATTAAAAAATAATTATAATGATATTTTCTGCTGTTATATGTACAATGTCTTTGCTCTGCTGGTCTACATTATCTGGCTGTTACAAAACCAAATATGTAACTTTTTATATTGACCATTAATCTATGAAAGTGACATATGGTTGTATTTCCCAGACTCCTTCAGTTGCACATATTTATACATGCCAAGCAATGTCAAAAAACATCATTTTCTCAAGTTAAGATCTGGAAAACTGCAAAATTTACACCCAATGGCAGTTGTCCTACCCTTCTCTTTTCCCACACGTCACCCAGTAAAACAGGTATTCCCCAGGTGCGGTTGGTCATTTTGTAATGGAGTTGAACAGGCCAAAAACTGTGATCAAGTAAAGTCAAGGTGGACTAGAAATGTTCACATTTTTGGTCCATTCTCCCTTATGATAAGTCTACCCAAATGGTAAGCACCACTTTTATTGAGAGAAGTCTGGAGTTGCCTAATTATTGCGCTTTTGCCATTGGCATAAAAATTCAGCTTTTGACAGCACTTGAACATGCAGAAATTGTGTATTTTTAGTAGCAGTTTGAAGGATAGTTTTGGTAAGAAAAGTCATTTGACCCATGTAAGCCATACCTACCCTGGCTTCCTCTCAGCCTTCTGATTTTTAAAAACATCTTAGGTTGATAGGGTTGCTGGATGGCAGATGAACATGCAGCCCAAAAATACCCTTATTTCTAATGCTGAATTTTGTTGAAAACTGTCTTTGAAGTACAGACCTGACTTGGTTGGCAATATGACCTGATCCTCTGACATGTAGGGTACTATTTACATTAGGGCAAATGAGAGAATGCAAAATGGTAGCACATTTGCCGTAGGCAGTAAATTATTTTGTTTACCACTAATGTAAAGGTAAGAGTAGTATGAATATGGAGACCTTGTGCTATGCGAGTCATTCAGGGCTCCATAAATTCACCTGGTCTATTGTTTTCAAAAGTGTGTGGGCTTAATAGGTTTTTCTCTGTGCAGAATGAACCAGCAGCTGCAAAGAGCAGATATTGTACTTTCAAATCTCACTTCAGGTCATGAACCCCAAATTCCCTACAAAGGGATGCAGTTTTGTCTGTTCCTCTCCTTTGCAGTATGGCTATCCTATGTCTATCCTGTCATGTGGTACCATTTTGACTGCGTGACCTGCGTGACCTAGTGACGTGGCTTAGCTGAGTTAGGGGAGCACAAGGGGAGTAAATGCAAAGACACCTTACATTCCACAGTTAGAGAAAGTAAATGATATCATTTATATTAGCAAGTCTCAGTTGCCTTAAGTGCAGGATGAGCGGTAAATCCCCATATCTGCTCCCTGAGGGAAAATAAAAAGAGGGAAGGTAGATGCCGGAGAGACACACCTTTTAACAGGAGGCCCAGCTTCCAACTCCATTTTTTTGTTTGATGATAAAGGCTTGCTTTAAGCCTATAGGCTTGCTATAAAGGCGTATTTCATGTTCCCAATGTTGGCAAATTGATGGGGTGAGATGGTTGGTTGGTCTGGATAATATAAACCCTGATTTCCTCCCTCCCCAGGGGACCTGAAACACAAATTGTGGGTAGAAACCAGAAAGATGAATACCTTGTAGCAGGAGGCCCAGCTTCTGACTTCACAATTAAAAGCTTCCCGGAGTCCAGGGGATTATTTTGGGCCCTCCAGGATACATGGTTCACCACTCTGTTCACAAAATGCATGAATAAATCATTATACATACTTCTCAGTACACTTAAATTAAAACAACTCATCAATACTACAGCACACCCCAGAGGCAAAACAATGGACTTAATTGTAACCGCATTTCTTAATATTCATTGCCAGACACCTATACAGAATCAGGAAATCAACACTTTTGTGGGTAGAAACCAGAAAGATAGATACCTTGTATAAGGAGGCGCAGCTTCTGACTTCACAAGTAAAAGCTACCCAGAGTCCAGGGGATTATTTTGGGCCCTCGATGATACGTGGTTCCCCGCTCTGTTCACAAAATGCATGAATGAATCATTCTACTTACTTCTCAGTACACTTAAATTAAAACAACTGATCAATACTACAGCACACTCCAGAGGCAAAACACTGGACTTAATCGTAACCTCATTCCTTAAAATTAATTGGCAAACACCTATACAGAATCAGGAAATCAGCACTTTTGTAAAAAGCTTGCACTTTTTACAAAAATCCCCACAAAAATTACAAAATACCGACCCTTTTTTAAGACGAGCTTGGCAGCACGCAGCGCTGTCTGCAAGACATGTTGTATTGACTATGGGCTTTTAACCACACCCAATCTTGCCAATCGTTCTTTGTTGTGCTTGTCTTAAATGCTTTTTTAAATTGGTGCAGTTTGCTAAATGTCCCTCCTTTTGCGTGCTAAGTTCCCTTCCAGGGGATTTCACTAAGAGAACATTTTTGCTGGCTAAGTCAGGCTTCCTCCTGTTACAGCGTAGGATGACTCCTTCTCCCCTCTGCTTTCGGTTTAGCCTTTAATCCTATTTTCCTCGCTGCAACATGCGTCCAGCGATTGTGCAAAAATAGACTTCTCAGGAAGGAGTTAATCTTTTTCTTTCCCTTTTTTCTGGAACATTTATTCCTCTGTCTCCCCCCCCCAAAAAAAAGGCAAACAGGCTGAGCGGTGTAATGAAGTTTGGCACATCACAAAGGCTGCCGGTCTGATAACCTGCCGTCGCTATGGCAACAGCAGGGCCCTCCATCCACTGAGCACGGGAAGGGGATGTGGCACAGGTCTCACGCAGTCTGGCTCAGCGCCAGCACCTCATTTGTTGTTTTTACCCTCCATTGGAAAAATTTGTGTGGACCGAACAGCACATTCCACTACCATTCTACAGCTTTTCAGTTCCAACTTTTCAATTGTGCCTCCATGTGTTCCTATGTTGAAGTCTGAAATAGAGCTGAGTGTAGGCAATCAAACTTAGGAGCGAGGGAGGAGGGAGGTAAGAGCCTGTGTGAGAACCTTCAGCCCGACTCAGGCGGGGTGGTAGTGACAAGCATGTTAACATATTGGAAAAATAATATATGCAATCATGTATACATGTAGAAACAAGAGACCAAAAGCTGTGGCCTGTGGAGTGAAAATGTTCTGCAAGGTTTTACCTAATAACTGCTACTCTTTGCATGTGCAACACTGTGGGGGTTATTCTAACTTTGGAGGAGGTGTTAATCCGTCCCAAAAGTGACGGAAAAGTGACGGATTTACCACCAGCCGTATTACGAGTCCATTATATCCTATGGAACTCGTAATACGGCTGGTGGTATATCCGTCACTTTACCGTCACTTTTGGGACGGATTAACACTCCTCCAAAGTTAGAATAACCCCCTGTATGTCTTATACAAAAAAGCATCTTACATTCAGCTGTACATTTGTGCACCAAGCAAACAACAACAAGTTTACGGTTCACAATGTAGTCGTCTTTTTATTGTGAAAGGGTCCAAATAAAGTAGAAATAAGTTCGGTCTGCTATGTTTGCCAGTGTATTTATTGATGTATTTCAGGAACCTAGCCTAGTAAGCAAGAGTGCTGTACATTACATGCTGTGTCGGGAGACGATCTACAACATTGTGTACTTCTAGTGGTGATTACACAAATACATTTCACACACTGAATCTAACATATTTACTCCATTCATTGCAGCATTAATAATTAAAAATAATCTCCCAATACTAATATTCAGTATACTTCTAACAATCACAGCCCTAGTAGATATAAAATCCACCCCTCATTAATCTTACATTTAGGAGGCAATGTCTGTAGGTTACGATTTCCTTTTTATTGAAGAGATGTGGATCTTCATTTGGAAGTGTGTTCTGGGATCTTGGTCAAGGCGCAGACACAAACATTCAACTGCTAGAAAGGCTAAGAGGTTGTCTGTCTCAGGTGTAATTTGCTGGAAGGCCTTTTTGCAGGCAAGTCAGGCTGGTCCAAGAAAGCACACTAGAAATGTTGTACATATTATATTCTTTTTAAATCACTAGTCTCATGTAGAACAGCTGCGCTCTGCAAGAGTACGCCAAGTGTAATATTTCAATATTTTAACTTACAGAGCTGTGTTATAAAATGGAAACACCTTCATAAATTCCTTCCTGGATACAAGATACATACTTCTGGGTGCCAAAGGCTTATGGCTGTGATAATATGACATACATGCACCGTGTGAGATCTCTTAGCGGTAGGCAGTGCTTGAATCTTATAACACGTGGGATTCTGCAATCAAAAAGCTATGCACCAAGGATTTAAGTGCTTTGTGGGAAGGTGATTATTATTATAAGAGAAAAAAATACCCCCTGCTGTACATCGTAAAGAAGATATTGCAAGTCACCTCGGACTTCCACGATCTCATAAAGGAACGCTCAAGGCAGCATGAACAGCTTCATTTAGAACGATGGGCCCTGTAATGCATTAAAAAAATGAGAAAATACACTGGCAAATAGAGATTTTAGTCAGCAACGGCTTTGTACACAGCTTGGTCCATAAGTTGCCTTCTTGTGAGTTGTTTCTCTATATAACTTGTTTACATATTTAAAGCACTGCCATTGTACTGTTCAAACACGAACAATGCAAAGCATCGGTGTATACATCCTTTGTAACTTTAATGTTGTATTAAGTGTATTGTCAGAAAATATTATATTTACATTCTTATGTACAAAATGTCCTTATAAATGTATTCGAAGACGGTGCAATACACAATTTCATTCCTAGCATGTGCCTCAATTGCTGATAAGAGGAATTCTGTCTTTGGAGAAATAGCAATTCATTGTCTTATTACATGGCTGACCAAAGTTCACTTTATAATTTTTCTTTCAAGTCATATTCTGCCTTCCGACAATTGCCAGGTGATTTTGGAAGATCAATATTACTAGCTAGAGTACTATTCACATGTGTTTACAAGGACATTTGTGCAAAAAGTTGTAATTAAATATTTTTTTATTCTTTTTATGTGGGATACTAACACTATAAATGAACTGCACCCAGATGTCTTTTAATATTTGCATTGCACAATGATGTTTTTTAAATATGATAAGTTTAGGGAATAAACAAATAATGAGTAGGTTACTTATGGATCAGCTTGTGCATAATTCCTTAGTTGATTGATCCCTGGTTGAGAATATCTGGGTTTGCCACTGTAAAGTACTGTCACTGATGGGACGTTGGAATAACAGGTGCACGTGAGAAGGTACTGCTTTGCAGTCAGAGGAGTGGGCACATGTGGGCAGGGTTACATAGTAATCTGAAAAAGGTGGTCAATGCCTAGTGTCCGCACATCTGCATTTAGATGTATGACAAATGTATTCAAATTACAGTAGAATTGTTGCGGGTGCCAACCCGGTAAGAACACCCATCCACAACGGGTGTTAGGTGCACTGATCATTTGATCAAATGACCTGTGCTAGAATACAAATCTAAGAGTACCAGGGCACACCAAAGGTAGTCTGAGAATCAAGTCCAAAGTGGAAAGAGAAGTCCAAATCCAAACACAATGTGGAGGTTGAAGAGATTTTATTCTTCGTGGAACAGCCGACAGGTGTTTCATCACACGTTTCATCACAAGGCCGTTGTTGGAAAATGGGTTATTGGTAGGGCAGGTAGGTACCTACACCTAGCAACAAGCCACTAACCTCCACATAGGTACAGTTAGGTCTCAGTAAATTAATCCCAGCTCAACCCTTGGTAGCTTGGCAACAAGCGTCAAGGCTTAACTTAGGAGACAAAGTGTAAAGCATTCAAATATCACAAAACAGTAATTAAATAAAACACAGGAAACAGTTTAAAAATCCAAAACCAATTTATAAAAATAGTTTATATTTTTATCTTTAAAATGACACAAAAACGATTAAAATCGGTTCAGGGAAACCGGAGATATGAATTTGTAAAGAATTATTACTTTTCTAGCGCTTAGAAACAAAAAGCGCCAATCGGGTCATCTGGTTGCACCTCGACCGGGGCAAAGTCAAACTTTCAGGCCGACCGCGATGGAGCCCTGCTCGGCTACAGGTCGCGGGAGGCCTCGGTTAAAAAGTTACCTTCTGACTTAGTCTTTATTTTGAAGTTTTTCTTCACCGGGACGAACCTGCCAGTTGAATCCGACCTCCTGGAGCCCTTGTCCGGATACGCGATGTGGGTTTCCTCGGTGGAGACTTTTACCTTCGGACTTAGTCGTTTTTTCGAGATGAAAATCCTTCGACCGGGGTAAACCTGGATCTTGATCCGACGTCCATGGAACCCTTCTCGGATACGATGGCTGGGAGGTCCCGGTCAACTTTTTACGTTCGGACTTAGTCTCTTTTTTGGATGTTTTTCTTTACCGGGACGAACCACGAAGTCAGGCCGGGTCGCGGTTGAGGCAAGCCGGCTAGAATTTCCGCGGCGGGTCGGTCCCTCTCTGGAGCTTTTTTCCAAAAATTCTCAAATCTTTTCCAAACTTCTGGGGCTTCACCCAGATGTTCTTTTAAGGTTCTTTTGGGGTCCACAGCTCACCCCAAGGGTCCAGAAGTTCTGTGATGGTCCTTGGGGGGTGCGGACTTCAACTCCCAGAGTGCACCTGGCGCAAACTCCTTTTTGGCCACTGGACAGTGGTCAGCTGGTCGCTTTCTTCAGGAGTTGGTGCAGGGGACTCTGGTTTAGCAATTTTTCACCTGTAGCAAACAGGGAGTCCCTCCTTGAACCAGTTGAAGCCAGGCAAAGTCCTTCTTGTGGTGAAGCCCAAGTGTGCAGCTGGTGCAGTCCTTCTGAGTGCAGGGTCCAGGTGCAGGCCAGGGGTCCAGCAGGGCAGTCCTTCTTCTTCTTTAGTTCCTTTCTTGTTGAATTCTGGAGGGGATCTGAGGTGTGAGTGCAGGTCTGCCAGTTTTATCCTTGCTCCTGGGTGAAAAGCAGGGGGGCCCTGGTTCTCCAATTAGGGACAGGGTCGTCCCCCTGTGATGACCACTTCCTGGGAAGTGTGGCAAAAATCCATCCCAGAAGGCAACAGTCTCTAAAAATCCAACATGGATGAATCTGATTTTTGGAGGTTACATCTGGCTGAGCCCACCCACTGGTGTGGCTAAAAATCATAAACACACCCCTCTCCTGCCCTCTCCTAATCTAATCAAGGGGGCACCTAGCTGTCTGGGGTTGCAGGATGTGGGGGTGTTGCTGGGTGCTGCAAATGTACTTCTCTGCCTTTGAAGACCAGTTTGGCAGCCCTCCCCCTTCCTGCCTCATCATCTACTGAGGGGAGATTCTCTCCCCCAAGCACATTCCTTTGTGTGAAGCCTGGCCACTTCACACCTCATCAAGGCAGCCTGGCAGAAGCTGCTGCAGGCTGGCCAATCAGAGCACAGCAGCAAAAACAATGCAGAGCTGAAATTGGCAACTTTTTAGGTAAAGTCTAAACTTTTTACCTGGACAAGTTATATTAAATCCAACAACTGGAAGTTGTGGGATTTATTATAACAATCAATTTGATACCAAATTCTTGGTTTGTAACATTTAAGGAGACTTTCAAATTTAAAATAAAGTCTGCCCATTCTAGCCTATGAAGGCCATTTACTTCAATGAGGGAAAAACGAATTTGGCTGTTTTTACCTCACCAGGGCTTATAAATCTATTTTTATAAAGTCCCTGCTTATAGTTACATGGCACCCAGCCCTAGGGGCACATAGGGCACACCTTAGGGGTGACTTATATGTAAAAATAAGGTAGTTTAAGACTTTGGAAGTACCTTTAATTCCAAAGTCGAATTTGCATATAACTTTAATTTAAAAGCAGCCAGCAAGGCAGGCTTGCTTTTAAAATGACACTGGGCACCTCAGCAGTGCACCTAGGTGTGCACCACCTATGCTGTGGTCCCTAAACCTACATGCCCTACCATATACTAGGGACTTATAGGTAGGTTAACTTAGCCAATTATAATTAGCCTAATTTGCATATCCATTTTACACAGAGCACAGGCCCTGGGACTGGTTAGCAGTACCCAGGGCACCATCAAAGTCAGGAAAACACCAGCAAAAAGAGGAAAATGGGGGCAAAAAGTTATGGGGCCTCTGCAATCAGCCCTGTTTTCTCACACAACCCCCCCCCCAGCCCACCCGCCCAGGAGACTCAGCCCAACCCTGGGAGAGTCTTCCTGGCTTGTTAGGCGAGGAAGACAGTGAAGAAAACTGGCTGTCCCTTTGCAGGGCCTACTCTGCCTTATATCCTCCTGTCAGGGTCACTCCCTATGGGTAGTGAAGCCATCCCAACAGTCAAAGGACCCACCTCAAACTGAAACTTTCCTCTAGGGGGGTCTTCCTCCTTTCTCTCTGCCAACTTGGGTAGTGAGGTGCCCACCTCCCCTACTCCAAACTTTGCTAGGGCAACACCTAGCTTACCCAAAGAGGTCACCCAACACTTGAGCAACCCCACCATGACCAATAGGGTCAGGGGGCCTACTTTGCTATTGGCCCTGGGGTCTGCCTCCCAGGCCAAGTACATTGCTGCCAGGAAGGCTAGCACCCAGCAGAGGCTACTGACAGCTGTCAGTACCCAGAACCACACCCTAAGCTCTCCACTGACAGGTGGCTGAGCTGCTTTAGGGGCAACTTTGGGGTCCTGGCACCCCTCTTGCTGTCTAGAGTGGGGGGCTACCACCTCCTGTGGCAGACACCCTCCTTCCACTCTCCCTTCTGTCAGTGCAGGGGCAACACCTTGCATCTGGACAGCTGCCTGACTACTCAGGACTTCCTTGGGGTCAGGTGAGGCCTCACCAGTGCCAACTCTGGGCTCCCCCCTTACTGGGGCAGAAGGCCCTTGGCTCCCTGGAACTCTCTTTAAGAGTGGCCTACCCTTCCTTTTCTTCTTTCCTTTTCTTGGGGACCCCTGTCTCCTAACTGTAGGGACTGACTCCCCAGGACTTTGGGTTGGGGGGGCGCCCTGGGCGACCACCCCATCTGTGACCAGACTCACCTCTGGGAGGTCATTGCCCAGGATACAATCTAGGGGAAGGTCAGCACTGACTACCACCCTAATCCAGTCAAGGATACCCTCCCTCTCTAGGGGCACTATGGCTACAGGTTTGGAGGTGACCTCCCCTGTGGCTATCCTGACTTTCTTTGTCTTTCCTGGGACATACATGTCTGGGGTCACTAACCGGTCACTCACTATAGTGTGACTGGCACAGGTGCCTCTCAGGCCAGTGGTAGGGATCCCATTCACTTGAATGTGGTGGAAGTGCCTACTCCCACCCTCAGGGATCACCAGCTTACCATCTGGTCCTGTCTCCCAGCACAATGCTAGGAGGACTTCATCATCTGAGGAATCCTCCTCTATGGCTACACTGGACAGCCCAGTGCTAACCACCTTCCTTGGACAGGCTGCATCTCCTCTGAAGTGACCTGTCTGCTGACAGTCAAAGCAAGCCCTACTGTCCAAGAGTTTTTTTAACCCTGGGTCTCCCTGTCTCTGCTTGTCAGAGTGGGAGTGGGATTTACTCTCCTCCTTCTTAGGGTTCTGGGGTACAGAGGGAGTCTCTGTGGTGGGCTTACCACCTCCCTCCTTAGGTTTTTGGGGACCTGTCCCCCCCTTCTTGGAGTCTCCCCCCTGGGACTTGACAACCACCCTGGTTCTCAACCACTCATCAGCTGCCTCCCCTAGCTCTCTAGGGTTGGTCTGCTTAGAGTCCACTAGATGCTGGCGTAACCTTTCTTGGATACAATTGGTCAAGATGTGCTCTCTCATGATCAGATTGTATAACCCCTCATAAGTATCTACTTTGTTACCAATAATCCAGCCCTCTAGTGCCTTTAGTGAAATGTCCACAAAGTCAACCCAAGACTGGGTACTGACCTTCTGGGTGTCCCTGAACTTCATTCTATATTGCTCTGGGGTCAGACCAAACTTCTTGGCTAAGCACCTCTTCATACTAGGGTATGAATCTGCCTCCTCCCCCCTTAAGGTGAGAAGCCTATCCCTCCCTGAGTTGGGGACCAACTCCCACAAAAGGGAACCCCAGTACTGAGGCTTGACTCTCCTCATCTGGAGGGCCCTCTCAAAGGCCCCCAGCCACTTATCTATGTCATCCCCCTCTACATAAGCAGGAACCACCCCCTTGGGTAATCTGGGGCAAACTCCCCCACCCATGGACACCTCAGCTTCTTTATCGCTGCTTCCATCTCTTTTCTCTTTGTATGCCCACTTTTTCTTTTCTAGGGCCAGCTTCTCTGCTTCCAAAGCTATGTATGCTAGCTGGGCCTCCAGCTCTCTTTCTCTGATGGATGGGTTCTCTCCTCCTGAAAGGACCCCCTTCCCACCACTAGCTTTGGATCTGCCCCTAGTGACTGTATTTACTGAGGACCGTTCTTCCTCATCCTCACTTGGGCTCAGATGCCTTCCCTCCCCTGAGTGGTTAGAGCTTGCATCCTCCCTTCTTTCTCCCTCCTCTGGAGCTTCTTCTGACTCTACCTCTTGGGCCTCAGCCCATGCTGTCAGGGATGTGATCAGGATTTGCTTCCTGAGATCAGTGGTTGCAGGCAACCCTCTTTCAATACACAACCCCCTAAGCTGGACTACTGTCAGTGTGGGTAGGCTAGCCAGATCAAGCTCCATGGTTCCCTAGTTTTGTGTCAACAAAAACTTTTTGCAAAAATTGAAAACAAGAATTTAGAAAAATTACAAAAATTCAATAATAGAAATTAATCCAAATTAAAAATTAAAAACAATTTTTGCACTAGGACAATTTAAAGGATTTTTAATTTGTTTTACCTAAAACTGTAACGTGATATTGAACACAAGTACAGGATCCCGTCGCTGCTTCCAATTATGTTGGAAAATGGGTTATTGGTAGGGCAGGTAGGTACCTACACCTAGCAACAAGCCACTAACCTCCACATAGGTACAGTTAGGTCTCAGTAAATTAATCCCAGCTCAACCCTTGGTAGCTTGGCAACGAGCGTCAAGGCTTAACTTAGGAGACAAAGTGTAAAGCATTCAAATATCACAAAACAGTAATTAAATAAAACACAGGAAACAGTTTAAAAATCCAAAACCAATTTATAAAAATAGTTTATATTTTTATCTTTAAAATGACACAAAAACGATTAAAATCGGTTCAGGGGAACCGGAGATATGAATTCTTAAAGAATTATTACTTTTCTAGCGCTTAGAAACAAAAAGCGCCAATCGGGTCATCTGGTTGCACCTCGACCGGGGCAAAGTCAAACTTTCAGGCCGACCGCGATGGAGCCCTGCTCGGCTACAGGTCGCGGGAGGCCTCTGTTAAAAAGTTACCTTCTGACTTAGTCTTTATTTTGAAGTTTTTCTTCACCGGGACGAACCTGCCAGTTGAATCCGACCTCCTGGAGCCCTTGTCCGGATACGCGATGTGGTTTTCCTCGGTGGAGACTTTTATCTTCGGACTTAGTCGTTTTTTCGAGATGAAAATCCTTCGACCGGGGTAAACCTGGATCTTGATCCGACGTCCATGGAGCCCTTCTCGGATACGATGGCTGGGAGGTCCCGGTCAACTTTTTACGTTCGGACTTAGTCTCTTTTTTGGATGTTTTTCTTTACCGGGACGAACCACGAAGTCAGGCCGGGTCGCGGTTGAGGCAAGCTGGCTAGAATTTCCGCGGCGGGTCGGTCCCTCTCTGGAGCTTTTTTCCAAAAATTCTCAAATCTTTTCCAAACTTCTGGGGCTTCACCCAGATGTTCTTTTAAGGTTCTTTTGGGGTCCACAGCTCACCCCAAGGGTCCAGAAGTTCTGTGATGGTCCTTGGGGGGTGCGGACTTCAACTCCCAGAATGCACCTGGCGCAAACTCCTTTTTGGCCACTGGACAGTGGTCAGCTGGTCGCTTTCTTCAGGAGTTGGTGCAGGGGACTCTGGTTTAGCAATTTTTCACCTGTAGCAAACAGGGAGTCCCTCCTTGAACCAGTTGAAGCCAGGCAAAGTCCTTCTTGTGGTGAAGCCCAAGTGTGCAGCTGGTGCAGTCCTTCTGAGTGCAGGGTCCAGGTGCAGGCCAGGGGTCCAGCAGGGCAGTCCTTCTTCTTCTTTAGTTCCTTTCTTGTTGAATTCTGGAGGGGATCTGAGGTGTGGGTGCAGGTCTGCCAGTTTTATCCTTGCTCCTGGGTGAAAAGCAGGGGGGCCCTGGTTCTCCAATCAGGGACAGGGTCGTCCCCCTGTGATGACCACTTCCTGGGAAGTGTGGCAAAAATCCATCCCAGAAGGCAACAGTCTCTAAAAATCCAACATGGATGAATCTGATTTTTGGAGGTTACATCTGGCTGAGCCCACCCACTGGTGTGGCTAAAAATCATAAACACACCCCTCTCCTGCCCTCTCCTAATCTAATCAAGGGGGCACCTAGCTGTCTGGGGTTGCAGGATGTGGGGGTGTTGGTGGGTGCTGCAAATGTCCTTCTCTGCCTTTGAAGACCAGTTTGGCAGCCCTCCCCCTTCCTGCCTCACCATCTGCTGAGGGGAGATTCTCTCCCCCAAGCACATTCCTTTGTGTGAAGCCTGGCCACTTCACACCTCATCAAGGCAGCCTGGCAGAAGCTGCTGCAGGCTGGCCAATCAGAGCACAGCAGCAAAAACAATGCAGAGCTGAAATTGGCAACTTTTTAGGTAAAGTCTAAACTTTTTACCTGGACAAGTTATATTAAATCCAACAACTGGAAGTTGTGGGATTTATTATAACAATCAATTTGATACCAAATTCTTGGTATGTAACATTTAAGGAGACTTTAAAATTTAAAATAAAGTCTGCCCATTCTAGCCTATGAAGGCCATTTACTTCAATGAGGGAAAAACGAATTTGGCTGTTTTTACCTCACCAGGGCTTATAAATCTATTTTTATAAAGTCCCTGCTTATAGTTACATGGCACCCAGCCCTAGGGGCACATAGGGCACACCTTAGGGGTGACTTATATGTAAAAATAAGGTAGTTTAAGACTTTGGAAGTACGTTTAATTCCAAAGTCGAATTTGCATATAACTTTAATTTAAAAGCAGCCAGCAAGGCAGGCTTGCTTTTAAAATGACACTGGGCACCTCAGCAGTGCACCTAGGTGTGCACCACCTATGCTGTGGTCCCTAAACCTACATGCCCTACCATATACTAGGGACTTATAGGTAGGTTAACTTAGGCAATTATAATTAGCCTAATTTGCATATCCATTTTACACAGAGCACAGGCCCTGGGACTGGTTAGCAGTACCCAGGGCACCATCAAAGTCAGGAAAACACCAGCAAAAAGAGGAAAATGGGGGCAAAAAGTTATGGGGCCTCTGCAATCAGCCCTGTTTTCTCACACAACCCCCCCCCCAGCCCACCCGCCCAGGAGACTCAGCCCAACCCTGGGAGAGTCTTCCTGGCTTGTTAGGCGAGGAAGACAGTGAAGAAAACTGGCTGTCCCTTTGCAGGGCCTACTCTGCCTTATATCCTCCTGTCAGGGTCACTCCCTATGGGTAGTGAAGCCATCCCAACAGTCAAAGGACCCACCTCAAACTGAAACTTTCCTCTAGGGGGGTCTTCCTCCTTTCTCTCTGCCAACTTGGGTAGTGAGGTGCACTTTTTTTTTTTACAGAAGCAACTGTGATTGTTACAAAATGCATTTCTCTCTGCTGAAATGGATCCTATTTTGGGCTGAAAAATATAAAGAAATTAACATTAATAAAACAGTGCCACAAAATTTCTGCAAGAACACAACAGTGTTGTAATACTTCAATTTTACCTTGAAGTGCACTGAACTAATCATTTCACCATCCTTGCCCAATTGAATATACCACTCCTCGCCATCAAGGTCGACCGAAAAGAGAAAAAGTAACCCTACCCTCCATCAAAGACATCCAGGGAGGAAAAAATACAAGAAGATCTAAGCAACAGTTTGAGCCCACCTGTGTCAGTATCTTCCTTGACATCTACAAAGACCACTATGAAAACATCTAGCAAATGTTCTGCTCCACTGAAAACGCAATCAACTACACCAAAGCCCTCAGCATCCTGGTGCTCTTCAGAGCTTAATGAAAACAAATGTACTATACGAACTAAGGAAATAGAGAATATCAAAATTCCCAGATGACCACCCCTTACTCAAAATATTCCTCTCTAGTCATCATTCCCCAATCATCACAGTTAAAGCTTCTTGCTACAAGAACACCATCAGTGAGGCAACCAACTGATTTAAATTAGGCCTGGGTGGAGTTCACCGAGTTCTGCTAAAGCAGACCTCTGCTAATTGAAGAAAAAACTCTGCTGCGCTGCGTGGAGGTCCGCAGCAGTGGAGTTTTGGTAAGGTGTGCTGTTTGCGCTGATTTTCAATGCCAGGGGTTTCTCCCAGGCTGTAAAATCAGTGTGAACAGCATCACGCGGAGCGCCATTGGGCACTAATGTCTTTCTTCCGCTCAAGTAGAATTTCTACTCAAGCAGCAGCTTTCTCAACACGAACAGCAGCTTTCTCAATGCGAGCAGTAGCGACCGCCTGTGTTCAGAAATCTCGGTCACCGACTTAGCGATTTCCCTCACTCGCCAACTTAACATTCACGAGCCCTGTGAGAAAAAAACTCAGCTCCACGTCACTTTGCAGTTTTTTTCAGAACTCCGCACGGAGGTCGGAGTGGGGAAAGCTCTGCGAACTCCATCGGTGGAGTGGAATTCTTCGCCCACCCCTAATTTAAATCCCTATTAAAGACTGTCAAACTCTGCAGCAATCCTTTCCCAGGACCTGCAATCCCTGCTCCAGTCAACAAATGCTAAGCGATTAATCACTTCTTCATCAAGAACATTAACAACATTTTTAAAATCAAATCTAACATCATTACCACTTGTCATCCCCTATTATCTCTCTACAAAATGTACCTCTTTCAATCCAGTTTTGTACATGGTTCTCTCCAGTGTCTTCTTTCAAGGCTCTAACTATAAAGATAACAGCCTTCTGTCTTCCATCATCAAATGGCTCGAAGGAGAGGCCCTCACATCCCTTCTCTATATTGTCAACAGCCTTTCCATACACTGGAAAATTCCCAGAAGCCCTTAAGACAGATCAGATCATTACCTTGCTAAAGGAACCATCCCTGGGCCAAGACAACCTCACCAACTTCCATTCTAATAGCTTGTATTCATAGGGAAAAGCATTGAGAAAGCAGTCACCATCGAGCTACGTGAGCACATCAGCAAACCTAATTTTCCTCAGGATCACCAATCAGGCATAAGAACACATGCAGCTTTGAGATAACTAGATTTCAACTAGTCAACAGTGTTGTGCTCCTCAACAACAATATCCTACCCTACCTCCTAATGTGCTTAAACTTGCTGCAACCTTAAACGCGGTCCACCATCCAGGTCTGACTTAGACCCTAAAAACACTCATTGGATTTTCAGGAACTGTCTTGAAATGGTTCACATCCTAACTCACCAACAGTTGGCAGTTGGTGCAAATAAGTTTAAAAAAATCACAGACACTCCCTGTCTCCTGCAGAGTAGCCCAGGTCTCCATCCTTTCTACCTTCATTTTTAACCTCTACATGAAACCTCTTGGATCCTTTCTTGCATACAGTAGTATCAAGCTCTGTCAATACAGTTGATACATAACTTTACCAAAAAATATCCTTGCCTAATGACATACAGAGGTTCAAATCCGGCCTTAAACTCATTCAGTCTTGAAAGTCAACTAACTTCAACTCCATAATAAAATACCTACACTGTCTCCCCCTTGCAGCCTGGATCAGCTTCAAGACAAACTGCATCCCTTATAAAGACCGGAGGAAGGCACCAGTTTACCTGGCAAACAAACTAGCTATGTGTGGGGGGCCAGGATTCTGGATGTTGCTCGACTGAACACAAAATATTGCAAGAAGGGAAAAAACAGAAGTCAGACTCAGGATCTCAGGATCTTTTTTCCAGATAAACCGATTTTATTAGTTTTCAGAGAGTTAGCAAACATAATAAGGAACAAAAGTAAGCTAAAACACCCACAAAACAGCTTCATGCCAGTAGTCTCTGTCCCCGCATCCCACTCATCCCTCCACCCCCTGAAAAATTATATTACATGACTCACCAAGTACTTCAGTGTGGAAGATTGCCCGTAATAGTCCCATCATTTACTCCAGATCTTGGAGGATTTTGCAAGACAACACCGGGCAATGTAGATTGGTTGCTCAAATTTAGCGCATCAGTTTATTCCAGTACGCCACTTTTTTAATGTTGGCAGAGTTGCCAGTCCAATTAATGATCTGTCTTAACAAGACCCTCCCATCCCATCAAGAATACCCAGCAGCGCCGTCTTAGGAGTTAAGTGTATGGGAGTGTCTAGGACCTCCGACAAGGTACTGCCAATCCGGGAGCAGTAGGATGCAATGCGCTGGCACAGCCACCCCATATGGAAGAAATCAGCTTTCGAGGTTTGGCAGCTGGCACATCTAAGATCTGGAATAAGTTATGCTTGGCCCAGCCTCTGGGGAGTCATATAGATTTGGTGGATATAATTCAACTGGGCCAGCTGTTATCGGGCTGTTATTGCCAGCTCTTTGGGAGCCAACCAGGTCTCTCGCTAGTCGTCCTCATCCATTTCGCCATGCAAGCCCTTCCATTTCAGATGCAATGAGTCTCTAGATCCAGGGCCATTCCCCAGCAGGGCACGATATAGCTGGGAAATTCTTACTTTGCCCAACCCCTTAAACATCAATTGAACTTCAAAGGGGTTGAAATCTGAGAGGTCGTGCAGTTTCTCGCGTTAGCAGACAAGGGCATGGCACGCCTGCAGGTACCAGTAGAATTGGGTAGTGGATGAGGAAAATTGTGTCTGGAGTTCGGCAAAGGAGAACATGACAGACCCTTTCCAAACATCGGCCAACATAGAAATACCAATGAGATTCCAAAGGTGGAATCCCTCGATTTGGGTGAGGTATTCCAGCCATCGACCCCTCCACAAGGGAGTCTGCCCCGATAGTCATCTCATTCAGCCCATGAGTCTAAGGGCCTCCACCATAACAAGAAGATCGTCCTGGTGACCTCTGGTGGCGTGAGGGGAAGGGGAGACCCATACTGATAGTGCATTACCCCTTCCTGACCCAGGGCTCTAAGTTCCAACTGTTATGCTGGGTCATTCCATCTACCCGTCAACCAATCATTAATAACAAGAAGGTGGGATGCCCAGTAATATAGATTATTCACTGTCCCAATCCCTTCCTCGTAACCCGAACAACAGCATGTATCCTGTGCTATTCGGGGCGGGCACCCATGCCAGAGGAAAGTGTGAAGTTGGGACGCCATCTCAAGGAACCAAGTATTTGGAAGGTAGAGTGGGTCATTCTGTAGTATACCGACAAAATGGGGCAGTATCATCATTTTGGGCCAGATGTATGAAAGCATTTTGCATTTGCAAACGGTGCGAATGCCCGTTTGAAAATGCAAAATGCCATTTCAAAATGTATGAAATACATTCTGTACGCAATTTTAAGGAATCGCTAAAACAGGGAGACAAGAGGGGAATTACTCACAAACGGACTTCTCCTGGAATGTTTCGATTATCTGAGGAAGGCGGAATACTGCTCGTAAATTCTCCAGCAACTGCGAAAGTAATCCACTCCAGAGAGGGAAGCTCCGATGAAGCCTTGCACTGAAAAGACGACTCCTGAAAGAATCACAGAACTCCAGCTGAACCGGGAACACCTGCGAGGGAAGGGAGCCTCGAAGCCAAGCACAGGAAACACCTTGGCAGTTCTATTTATAGACTGGTGTACTGTTGATGAGTCATCAGACACATGTTGGTGATGAGGCATCAATCATGGGGGGTGTGGATGCTGTTCTGGTGATGAGTCATCAAATACTTCTGATGATTCATAAGAAGGAATTCAATGTCTCCATAAACCGCCTGGCACACAGTTCACAAATGGGACAACACTTGCTTTTATCTATATAAACAAACATGCAATGTAATATTCGTTCTTCAGACAGAAGATCATTTTCCTTACAATTATAAGGTAGTGCTGTACTGTGAACACATTCATTACATGTTTCATCTCTTTTCATACATTCTGATTTATTTTGTGAGGGAGCAGCAAGAAGTGTGCATGTGTGAGTGCGAGTCCTAACATGGAGTGTCTGTTTTTGCAAGTGAGGAGGAACATAAACTTTAAAGACATTGTATTGCCTACCCTCCAAGCCACCCGTTACCCCAACGTATCTACCCTGCAGGTCGTGGAATGTCTGGGTGACCACTACAGGGAAGCTTTTATGGAGGAGGATTGCTGCACCTCATGAGCCCCTAGCAAAGTCAGCGTGGAAACACAATTATATCCAAATCTACCAAGGAAGGAGCACTTAGTACCTATAAGGTGGGTCTCCTGCAATAACACTATATTTCAGCGGTGACGGTGTAGAAACTTGAGGATCATTGTGTTTTTAATACGCTCTAGGAGACTGTTGACTTTCCTGAAAAGGAGGGGTCATCTCATTGTGGGATTGTACGGGATATGACATGTGTGGGGGTTAGAAGAGGAGCAGGTCGGGTTTCCCAGAGAAGCGGGTAGTGGCAAGAAGCGGGGAACCTAAGAGAAACCAAGAAGCAAAAGGCAATCACAAAGAAATCAGGTAAAACCCACAACAGTACCCCCAGCTCCCCTCACCGTACACCTCATCACAGAAGCATCTGTCACCCAGCAACAATTCCCAACAAGTACAGAAAACATAAATGGGCCTTCAAAACAAGACCTTCTCCATACAGATAAATTGATGGAAAGGATATCAACATTAGTAGGCACCCTTGGTCAAGGGTGAATGAGTATCAGCACAGGACGTCCATGAGATCATGGTGAGGCTGCCAAAGATGGTACATCGTTAGTGGCACCCGTGCCCCCCGGTGCCAGGGGTTCCCGAAACTGTCAGAGAGCCATCCCATCTCCAGGGGCAGGCTGTGATCCGGTCAGTCAGTCAGATGATATAGGGTTTTGGGTGTGACCCCCACTTTCCACCTTTTAATTTGCAGCGTCGATAAGTGCAAGAGGGTGCCACAAATGGTTGTGAGGCAGTTGAGTTCCTCTTCCCCACGGCTCCCAAAACGTCATGACTGTAAAGGGCCCGTACTTCAATTGCCCACTCCCATGCCGCCTCTGGGATGTTGAAGTAATGAGTGCCGGAGGCATGCACCACTCATAGTTTGGAGGGAAGAGCAGCACATATGGAACAGACATGGCCCTGAGGCCCTCCTTCACCACATCTAAGGATTTGTGGTGAAGCTGTGTCACCCATGAACTGTGGAATGCAGGGCAGAAACTTTAGTTTTAACATTTGAGGAGTCATCTTCTAGAGTGGCCAAGCGAGTCTTAGCTTCCGTCACTCGTCCCTCCACATTGTGGAGATCTTGATGCAGCAAGGCCACATCTATTCCAGTCTCACGGATTTTGGACTCTGTGGCTCCTTGGATGCCTGGATGGCTTGGAGGATATGGTGCAGATCGGGGGAAACTGTGTCAGTCGGGGAGGGGTCACCCCCAGTGGACTTCTTTTGGTGATCAGAAGCAGAGGTAGCAAACTTATCAATCTTGGATTGAGAGTCTGAGGTGAACGGTTTGTCTTTCCTCATTCTTGTTGTCTTCAGTCAGGAGTGGGGATCAGTCTTACAAATAGGTGCCCACAGAAAGGTTCATGTAGGATTTGAACAAGGCTGCCAGTAATGAACGAACCTCACATCCAGTGGCAAACTGTAGAAAGAAGGTACGTATGTTCCCTTAGCCCACTTAGTCCGATCAATGAATAGCACGAGCTGCTGAGGTAAAGCAGAGGAACATGTGGGGTCGATCAAGGAGGGCCTTCCATTGTCAGTGGGGTTCCAGTCACACGTCGGGCCCACTGATCCCCAGGCACATCAATAAAGGAGGGGAAGGCAATATCGCAGTGGCCATGGCGCATAGGGGCTCCCCATCTCTCATGCTTGAAGGTGACCACATGACAGTCTATGCCCAGAGTAGAAAGGGAAAGCACCCCCTTAATCCCAGCACACCGTGCCCAAAGAAAGGTAAGCAGTTTTGTGGGGCCCCAGCCCTTGGTGGCTAGTTGCCTCCAATCAAATCACTAGTGAGTATTTGCACCAGGCTCACTTGTTTCACTCAGGTTTTTTGATGAGGTGCCGAATCAAGAGTCAGTCCAGAGTCAGAGGGGATGAAAATACCCCCTTTGAGGAAGCTCAAGTCACATGGGTGGGCCTCGGCCCTCTTGCGACCTGCAACCGGTTGGATGGTGCAAGGCCCCAGCTAGCATCCCACGTGTACCGCCGCCCCCAGAAGCACAGCGCTCCAGACTGGGGTGAAGAGTGAGGCGGGCCATGTATCCAACTGTGTAGCTCCAGTCAGCTGCCCAGCACGGGCCAGAAGCAGGTAACAGCCCCGACAACGCCCAATTTGCAGTCTCTGGCACATGGCCATGCCACGGAGGCGGCCGCTGTAACAGCAGAGCATGAGGCTGTGGTGGTGACAGGAAGGAGGCCGGAACAGGGAATGTCCCTTAGGTGCTGGTGGCGCACCCGGTGCTACAGTGCAAGGACCGTCGCCTTCTTGAGAAGGGTCGATGCGGACCCGTGAAGGGTGGAATCTGTAGCTATCTGTTCCGTGGGGGTGCGGAGGGTGAAATGGGGCAGCCCTGCTCACTCAAGGGGCTGGGAGAAGCATTGTTGTGTCATTGGGGTACCCAGGGTGCCAGGATGACAGAGGATTCAGGAGGAGGTTGCAAGAGCATCTCTAGGACCGTCCTCTGTCTTGGTTGCATTTGCCATGCCCCCTCTCAGGACCTTGAATGGCATCCTACCAACATAAGGTCAACACATATCCTCGTTCAATTCAGACTAAAAGCTGAAGACTCCTTAAAGGAGCACAACACCAGGCCCGACAGTACACTCTTTGTCTTACCCCAACATCTTCCTGTGGTCCATGCCTTGTATTCCGCACACTTGCTCAAAAGCTGGATCCCTTCTCAACAATTACTAGCCCATGCATATTTTCAAGTGTGATATTAGCCCATGAGCGTGTCAGAACAGTGTTTATTGCCCCCTACAATCTACTTCCACCGTTGGAGCTGAAATCATGTGTGAGAGAAGGGTTCAGTCCTGTGGGGGGAACTCTTAGGCCTGGACTGTTATTCTAAAATAGCCCTCCAAACATTGGTAATATTAGCCATAAGTTTGACGACTGAAAAATCATAGCAAGTAAGATACTGCTCGATCATCTCTAAGGTGACTTGGGAAAATACTCCACTAAATTAATATCACATAGTGCATTTTACATTAAAATATTTAAAATACAATAACTAAAATCGGCGGCTTCTATAGGCAGTTCTGAAGAGGCACTCATGAAATTTGACACTACTTTTTCTGTGTAATAAAAAGCCTGGTCCTTCCCAGTAGGTTTCGGAGTGTGGTTCTTCTCATTATGAAAATTTCAAGCAAAAGCATGAATTTTCAGTGTAATTTCCCTTTAGATTTGTTTAAGATGTATGTAGCTACTGTCCTTCCCTCTGCCTTCCATTTCCTTTAATTTTTCGTGATATTGTGCCATCTAATGCTGTTAAGTGGTCCTCAGTTTGCTTCAATAGTAACTGAAAATAATAGTAGCATTGTTTGTGACGACAATAGAGAAAGAACTCCCTATTTACAGCTAAACAGATATAGTCCAGACCGTTCAGCTCTGTCCTCTGCTTGCTGTTTATTCTTTGTTCCAGTTTTACTTCCAGTAATATTCTAATTTATGTACCAATGATAAATAGCACTACTGATCAATGATGTTCAAATCCTGTCCAGTGTTGGTGTCAAGTCTGAGTGTGTTAGTCACCTCTTTGGTGGCCTGTGTGTAAGAGTGCTAGAGCCTGTGTGCGTTTATGGTAGGGAAGGGGTCAACCTGTTTCCTTTACTAAATCACAACACTAGACCTAACCATCTAGTTTTCCCAGAGTTCGACATACAAAGTTAAGGGATGGGAAAACATGCCAGATGCAGCCATCTTGACAAGGGCTTTGTAGTGTACTGGACAAGGGCTACAATACTGTTGGATACCTGCTTAAGATATAGCAGGTCCCAGATCTAGCTGTTACTGCCCAAGGCAGTGCTGTTGTGATTCTTGCTCTGGGCACGAGATAGCCAGGGTGTGCTTGGTAACTGCTTTTCAGCTGCAAAGTGGTTTTAACATATCTTGCTAAGTATGCAGGTCTATCCGGAATAATATCAAAACACATCTAATATTTTCTCTGATTCTGGTTGTTCTGGCCCATTGTGAGGGAGCCAGTTGGTTTAAAAGTGTTATTTCGGGTCTTTGAAATGTGGGACATGATAGGAATTATCAAAACACGGGATATCCTCCAACAGGGAAACATCATTCCCTTCCCATCCCTACGACAAGAATACAATATGCACCAGTCCCAATTCCTGAAATATGCACAACTGTGTCATGCATGGAACACCCAGGGATTGACAGTCACAGACATTTCCAAATATGTCCCCCTTGAGGGGCAACTTCTGACAGGGTAATAGGCAGGGGAGTGATATCCTCCACATACAAAATGATAAATAGCAGTATGCCGGACACCCTGATTGCTCTGAGAACTAATTGGCAACGAGACTTAGGAGACCTGGAGGACCCAGACTGGGAGGCAGCACTTTATGCACCCTGTGAGGTACCTATTAAATCCCGCCTACGTTTGATTCAATTCAACATCTTTCATAGAGCCTATTATGACAGACAAAAATTACACCCCATGGGACGCCCCTCACCGCTCTGTTTGAGATGTGAGACTGACAACAGCTCCCTCCTACACACAATATGGGAATTCCCAGATACCCAGGCATACTGTAGGGCAGAGGTCTCCAAACCTTTTAACGCCGCGCCCCCCAGCTGAAAAATAAAAACCATTGGGCCCCCTCCTCAGAATTTTGCACAATTATTGTATAAAGATGGCAATGTTTAAATATGTCTAGACCTATTTAAACATTGAAGTTAAGTACTGTTATCTTGTTAAAGATGCAATAACATGCTTCTGCTTAAAACAAAGGCCTGTTATGTGTGTAATGCTTCTTTTTGGAAAAGTCTGGCGCCCCCCCTGTGATCACTTGAGGCCCCCCCTAGGGGGGCCCTCCCCCCAGTTTGAAGAACTCTGCTGTAGGGTGATAACACAGGAACTCACCACAATATTAGAAGTACAGATCCCGTTGGAACCCAAATTTGTCCTACTGAAAATCTCAAACGATGTAGACATCCCATGGTTTAAGCTCCTTTTCTGTGCACTGGGACTTGTGGTGGCAAAGCAGGATCTGGCTTGACAATGGGTGGGGGGGGGAAGAGGGACCAAACATAGAGGAGTGGTAAACAGGAATGGATATGTACATGTCCATAGAAAAAAGTGGTCTACCGCATCAGGGGTTGCCCCCACAAATTTAACAAAATATGAGGCTGGTAGAAGACGCACTATGGACAGGAATTACTGATAGAAACCCAGGATGTTTCGTAGGGTCTAGGCGGGGATGAGGAACTGGAGATAATGGATTGTACATTGTGTGCCCAAAGTTGCTGTTCACTGAAGCTTTCTGTCGAAAGTGCGATATAAAATGTCGATTTGACTTGTAAAGCTTTCTTCCCAAGGTACCAGATATGTACATGCACTGTAATCAATGCTCGAGTGTAATGGTCCCTCGCGTTGTTTTGTTTCAACATAACCAAAACAAATATTTAAAAAGTGTTATTCCGTTCTCGTGGAAATGATGTGCAGATTGAGAGAAAAGGTACATTTGCACAAATATAAATATTTTTTTTTGTATTTGTTTAGCCTAGTTACTTCGACAATGCGACTGTGTTAGTTATTGGCCAAGGCGTCCACATTCATCCTGTGGGGTGTTTGTGTAGTTTGCTTTCTTTCTATGTTATCTTTTTGAACTATTTGGGAGGCGTGGTGAGAACTCTGGGAATAAAGAATTTAGCGACAAAAATGTTGAACAAATGAGGATGTGATTGGACCATGACAGAATTTATGAGTCTTTTCTGTCTAAGGGTACTTTTTTGTTTTACATATAATGAACGTGAGGGAGGTGATTTGTTCTAGGTTCCTATCTCTCTGAACAGAGGATCTAGATTGCAGATAACCACACACGCAATATCTGTCATCTTGTTTCCTGGGAAATAAAATGTTTCTGCCTTTTTCTCTCCTACACCTCTATTGAGGCCTCCACTGCCTATTAGTTCTGAATAATAGCATATGCTCATTTAGCATAGGCAGGGCCACTGAACTTGTGTGGCAGCAAAGAACCAAGTTATCTGGCAGACTGACCAAATTATGTGGCATAATGCAGCACATTGTATATTATTATTATGTTGTGATTTTAACACACACTAATACTGGCTGGATAAAATATTCCAGACATTCCTATGATGTTAATGGGGTACAGAAAGGCAAGTTTGAAAAAGGGTCTGCCACTGCATGAAACAACATGTGGTGCTTTTTACGTTCGAGCTTACAAGCGCATGCGCTAGCCATGCGTCTCAATTGCGAGGCACTGTTGTGTCCAGTAAAGGGCTTGGGGCCCTCCTATCACTCTCCATTTGTTGGCTTGCGTGATACTCTTCTTTACAGCCTCCTAATTCGTCAAGGCATGTCTGGCATCATTTCCGGTCCTCTGTGTAGAGCAGGGATTAAGCACTAAGTGATTTCAACTTAATAAGTGCCCGTCCGCTGCTCCCGACGTGATTGAGGTACTTTTTTGTTCTTATTAAATTTCAGTACCCTGCAAATAGGTTTGTGACTGGCAAAGACATGCCCAGTAGGACAAACAAAATTGCAAAGTTTTTATTTTTATAACTTTCCTTTATTTTGTTAAGTCGTCTTTTCTCAGTTTCCACTCATGTTTTCTTTTGTTTTGCTTGTTAGTAAAGTTTGATCCACTTAGATGAAATTTTTTATTTATTGAAACATGCAATTATTCTGCAGATTGTGGATTATGTTTAAACTGCAGTTAATTCTTTATTATGTGGAAGGCTTCGAAGTACCAGAATCACATAATTCAGTGGCTCCGATCATAGGTAGCTAAGATCAGCAAGGTGTTTCCTAACACATACTTTAGTTATCAGAGCTGTTTGTCTCTTGCAATCACAGTTTCACTTAGATAGCTTGCTAGTTGTTTTTTTAAAACGTTTTATTAAAGTTTTAGCAAAAACATGAGCTAAGCCTGGCACAAAACATCCAAAATGATACAAACAGACTGTTTCCGTCATAATACTTTTGCAATCCAAGTGTTGTGGATACACACTAGAAAATGTTAGTACTTTCTTTAATGGTTTTTACACTAATTCATTTTTGGTATTTTGCTGGTTATTTAGACTCTCTTATGTTTTTTAGTGTGTCTCTGTAGTTATTTTAATATATGTTTTATATATTGTAGAAAGCCATAAAAAACAATATTTTTTTTTAACAAAAACCATTTGCAACATCTTTGTAATCATGGACATAGCACACTTGCATTAAGCTTCCCCGCCTTGCTGCAATTGGGAAATGATAGAGAATTGACGTATAGTAATGACTGGCAGATAGAGAGGGAAGGTATGGTATATTTTACATTAGTTTGTCCTCCTTATTCATTAAGTCACAGATATAACTTAATTTGCTTTTGTATTCTTTAGGGACCTGTTCCAACTAGTGCTATTGCAGCATATTTTCCTGAAGAGGAGTGGAAGCTTTTACATGACTGGCAGAAGGACCTTTACAGGAATGTGATGAATGAAATCCACCAAGCCTTGCTCTCCCTAGGTAAAGTTGCACTGTTTAAAATTTAGTCTATTTTGAAACGCACTCCTTGACACCAATGTTACTGTATTTTTCCATAACACACCGCATATTCTCTATGATGTACATGTTCATGGACTCATCAAAAGATGCAAACAATACTGTTGAATAATCAAGCACTTATTTTTTACCTATTTTAACAGTACACACCATTCACACGGATATTCGATTTTTTAAACTAGAACATGTCTATATAAAGAATCAGTCTTTAATTTTCCTTTTAGAAACCTTAACATAAACTGTTTTATTCTATACAGGGCTGTAACCTAAACTTAAAAAATACTGCAACACACCACACAGTGCCACTTTAACTCAAAACTATGCTACATTAACACATACAGACTGGTTCCTCTGAAGGGCAGATGGTAATGGGGTAGAGAGCCTGTCAGCTGTCCATCCTGTCCAGACACTGTCTCAAATGTCCTTAAGGCCAGGCTACCTCAAGCTGCAATCGGCCACAATGCACTACAGTCTGTATTTGATATACCAAAACTCCAAATCAACTTGTACATATCATAATGGGCACCTTCTAAAAATAGGATTGTTATTTAAATATGCAATGTTTGCACAAGATTTATATGATATGAAGTCATGCATCAGTAATGGGCCTAAACACATGGTTCGAGGTGTGAGCATTGGTGATCTTACCAGTATGTTCTGTGATAACTGAAAAAAAAAGAAATTATCATATGATAAAAAATGGATAGTTTTTCCACCAAAGAAAGTGCACGGGCGAATGCAGTAGGTCTGGCTTTTTTTGATGGTGCTTCTTCATGGGTGATTGTAAGAAATTCCCCCATTATGTATGGTCACCCCCCCACTTTTTGCACCAATGTCGACGTGCACTGGAAGTCTGCTAACCAGGGCCCAGTGCTTGTGCTCTCTCCCTAAATTGATTTGTTGACATGGTAATTCCCTGAATGGCAAGGTCTTTACCACCTTTTAGGCCCCTAGTAAATGGTACCCAGGGTACCCAAGGCATAGGTGGTAAATGGGTCCCCAGGGTTGCAACACAAGTTTGTGCCACCCTGGGTGACCCATACAAATTGCTGATGGCAGGCCTGCCATTGCAGACTGCCAGAGCAGTGCAAACTGCTCGTGTTCGACTGTGCTTTCACCATGATTGGCACAATTCAATGCTCTGTTTTATATGTGTCAGATACCCCTAAGAAAGGCCCCTGCAGCCCAGGAGGCAGGGTGCATTATATTTAAGGTTCACAAGCTTATATGTTTCTATACTGTCTTTCCCATTAAAGTACACTATATGTGCTGGTGTAGTAAAACATGGGACTCAAGCCAGGGCAGGCCGGGGCTCCTAGCTCCATTATGGGACCTCCTAAATATGTCACGTGTGGTATCAAACAACATGCTTTCTCTTTCCCAACACAAATCTGGTGTCGAGGGACAGCTAGCATGGACCCAGGTGGCACCCTCGAGGTAGCCCACCTGTTTCCCCAACCTCTTTATGCTCAGGCTGGTCTGCCCGCACTTTTTCCCATGCCTGCTACCACCAAGACGGGGTTCTGACCTCCTGCCATTTAGTGAGGATGCTCCCAGGAGTCGGCGACAAAGGCTGAGGCAGGAAGGACGCCATACCTCCTGCCTCCCAGCCGCGCTAAGTAATAGGCATTTTAGTGTGGTGAGCTTCAAAGGCTTCACCGCCCAGGATCGTCATCTGTCCTGTTCTCCAATGGAGTAAACAGCCATTCCCTTGCCCCAGGCACATTTGCTTGTGATCAGGTGGGAAATTAGCTATGCAGGTCAGTGCACACCCTCAATAGACTGACCACACCTCTAGGGTGAGCAGCGTGGTCAATGCACTAAATTTTGATGTCTGCTGTCTTAGGAGTGGCAGAATACAGGGTTCTGGGTAGCAAAAAACAACCTACCCCAGAGGATGTGGTCACCTATGGGAGGAATTGGCTGTAGGAGCTAACTGTCCATTAGCCACTAGCTTTCACACCCCTAACTCCCTTAAATCAAGGATTTAAGGGACACCCCTGACACCAGACCTCAGATCTGACCAACCAGCTTTGAAGAAGGACCAAGAAGAGCGCTGCATTGACGACAACTGGACTTTGCCCACTGCAACAAAGCAAAAGAGGGATACTCTGTCTCTGAGGCAACAGACTGGGAACTGCATGACCGACCCTCGTCCTTGGCTAAAACTTACCACTTCCAACCAGAGGGACCGCTGTGGAAGCCAGAAGCACCCTCAGTCTCCCTTGGAAACAGCAGGTAAAGACACTTGCGGGATCTGAAGATTCACAAGCCATCGGGCCTGCCATGGGATTGACGAAAGCCAGGTAGTCCAGCGTCTTCTGGGACTTGTAGTCTAGCCTGCCTTGAAGTTTCAGGCACTACAATGCACCCCTGGACCCTGTGAAGTTCCCAAAGCTTTTCCGCACATTTACAGCTGTCAATGCTTCAAGTCTGCTAACTGACCCCAACACTTGATGCTACAACTGCAGGGCACATTGTGCAGCCTACATCTGACATCTGCAATCCAGCACCAGCTGAGTTTTTGCATCCCTTTGCCAGCACTGTTGTGTAAGTGTTAATATCAGCACCAACGCGATTCCCGGTCCGCACCACGAACATCCAGGACAATTCTGCACCTGGACGCCACAGGCCAGGTAAAACTGAACTGACTGTTTTGATCTGGTGCTAGGGACTGCACAACCTTAACCCTGCAAGGGTTCCACGTATCTCATTCTCTAAGTACTGTTTTGCAACCAGTGGTATTTCTCCATTGACTTCAATGCAGCGTTTAAATGCAATTTTTGCTGTGATTTAATTTTGCTTCTAAATTTCATAACTCCTGTTATACTTATGCAATTCAATTCTTTTTGGTGTCTAAATTAAGATAAAAATAAGCTCTATTTTTATATTTTGGTGCTGGATTTCAGAAAAGTCTTGTCAGCTACTTATCATCCGTGTTGGTACTCTTAAATGCTTAACACATATTCCTCTAAAGAAAGCCTGACTTCTTTTTGCCACACTGCCCATGCTGAGCTAAGGATTTATTAATGTAAATTCAAGGACCATTTTTGGGGTATTATGAGTGTTTTACAGGTTAGGACTAACCTGCACACCACATAATCCTCCACTTTCCTACAGTAATTTTGTGTAGCTTGATTATAGGATGTGTTCAAGAATGATTTAAAAAAAACAATGTATAGATGGATGACTGAGTGGATAAGTGTTTTTTTGTGTGTGTAGCCAGACCTGATGACTTTGTCAGCTCTTCTTTGTACTGTTCTAAATCACTGCAGCTATTGGACTCTTGAATGAAACAAAGAAAAATGTAATTAGTTGATTTGCAATTTTAAAAAATGTGCATTGAATTGCCTTCCTGTGCTTCTGCTGCTGTATCATTCTCTTAGATGGGGTAGCTCAGAAAGAGATTAGCATAAAAAATGTTTCACCATTTTTAAGTCTGGCCTTTGAAACAGCTTTAGCCAGACTATTGTTGTTAAGAAATAAATGTATAATACACTTACATATAGGGGGCTTTAGGTCAGCTGTCTTCAACTATTATTCTGTTCAGGTGTCATTCCCACTTTGCTTCCACCTATCACACCATACAGCATAGGGCTATGGATCAGCTCTCTCCAGCTGTTAACTTCTGTAACTGTGAGTGACAGCATTTTGGTTGTCCACAAATGCCTACAAAATAGTGCACTTTTTCTATAAATTAGCTGTGTGCTCTCATTTTTGGCAGCATACCTGTGTCATGTATGTGCCTTGAATCCTTTATCTTCATCTTTTTTCCCCATTGGCTACACACCTCTGTCAAGTATGTTTTGCCCAATATAGTGGAAAACAGTGCACGGTCACATGCCACTGAACTTGCAGAAGCAGCATTTATGGTGCTTGGTGCGTAAGAAGCATCTGAGGCTCATTCCTTTGCTGAGTGATGTTGATCTGAGAAAAGCACAGGGGTGGTTTCTCTTTTAGGACTGAGGGGCTGCCTCTGAAATTCCTACACATTTATAGTAAAAAAAAAAATCAATATTTCGATTTGTTCAGCGATGCGATCATAAAGATTGTAACTCTAAACAAATCAATGCATTTAACTTTGGTCTGTCTGTCCCAGGCTGCCTGGCCCACCTTGCTCTGAAGCAGGAGACGGAATCCAGGCAGTAAATCAACTTTCTACAGTGTGACGCACAACACAGGGCTTATTGCTGTAAAGCCCTTCATTTCCATTGTGGTCTATTGCAGTATCAACTATAGACCAGTGGCCTATAGTGGATCATGGTTTTGGGCATTGGAGTCTTCATCCCTGCGTGAGGGCAGCAATCCATAAATCATAGGCATATATTCCACCCTTTCCCCGTTCGTTACGCAGTAGGAGTGAATGCAAGAACGTGTAACTTGATGCCTTGTCTTCAGTAATGTAAGTATTATAATGCTAATCTTGTGTCGTTTTTTTTGTACTGAGATAACTTGTCACACTAACCTCCCCACTGTGACACCCCAGGCCCTAGCTGCAAATCGCTGGCTCCTTTAGAAGTGGAGCTGCTGTATTTGTTCCCTTGAGAAATTCATCCAAATATCGGAGTCAAACGCAAAGGGAGAAACATGCTTACAGTAGAGACAAATATCTGCTGTAAGGCATTAAAACTGGCCCTATCACCTTGCCCTTAGCATTAATGCCAAAAACATGGATTGATTATATAAACAACGAATGTTAATAGACAATGTAGTTCCTCTCTTATTTCACATGTTTTACTTAATGTTGCATTCACCAAGAGAGTTAGCTGTTTCATCATACCCTGTTTCTGTATTCCTTTTCAGGCATTTTATTACTCTTGCATAGTGCACACTTTGACTTGTGCCAGATGTTTATGAGGGGCTTTGATTGAGAGTGCTGAGGCTGAAAGTAAAGCAAAGTGCCTGTCAGTGGGTTGGCGTCTCTGCAGAGCACACAGAACAACAGTCATGTATTCCAGTTACAATTGCAATTCAATGTAAATGTGTGTGACGCGGGTGCACACAGGTCAAAATATTTAGAAGGTAAAAGCAAAAGGAAACAAAGTGCTTAAACGTGAATCAGTGCAATGTGTGTTTGGGGTGGTAAAATGGGTGAGATGCGAGGAACTGCATTCAGGCTAGATTGAAAAGAGGGTACTGAATAGGAGAGTGGAGGTTGGAAATGTGCAGATGGATGAGATGTGAAGAGAAAAAGAGCAAACATATCTAACTTAAAGCACACGTAACTGAAGGCCCTACTCCTTCCACAGGCCTCAATATTATTTAATTCACAGTCTCACAATTTCAGAATTGAAACATTTCCAATGTTAAATATTTATAACTAATCCTTGTTGTTACTCATTTATCCTAAACAGTTCACAAACATTGCCAAAGCCAACAGTACTGACAGGTTTTAGGTGTATGTCAGTTATAGTGTTATATCTCTGGATGAAATAAAATTTCAGAGAGAAATCAAAATACAGGCCAGGTGGCACACTATGGGAATCACAGAAATGTATTTAGCATGTTCCCTTTTAGAGAGCAACCACTTTATTCATCACACTTAATGACCCTGTCTGCATATATTTTTGTATGTCTGGTTGCAGCCAACAGTTGTAGGTGCTTTCTGATTCCTGGTTAGAGCATTTTCTTCCAAAGTCGATACCGCATGCAGTGCAAGACACTGGGTAAGCGCAAACTTTAAAGGGCCTAAAGTTGTTGCAGTGACAATTCGCACATTAAAGTAAAGGGTGAACATATTAATGCAGTGAGATATGGGGCAGTTTTTAATGTGTTTAATATTTCAAGACTATACATTCCCATTACTTTCTAAATCTTGCTTCTTCACTAAATGTATTTCCTTTCAAATGCACCTTTTGTCAATCTTTTTTAAATTTTTTCTTTGACGGAGAACCCACCCTGGACCCCATGTTTGTCCATTGAGCTTGCTTGCTGCACTTGCAACATAAAAGTCGTACTCAGACTTTTACACCTCACCACTTTCAAATGTCATCAGCCGCCACTGGAAAGGCATAACTTCTTTCCAGAGCTGCTGTGTGTTTTGTGCACACACTTGCTAAAGGATTTTTTCTAACAACATGTCTCTTTTCCACTGTAGCACCGACATTAATACAATAACACACAGAGAGACCAAGGAGTACTTACAGGCCGGCGGGTACCAACTCCCAATAAAATAGCAAGCACAACATTATACCCAGGTCTAATAATTATGATCAAAACCTTTAAGGCAGGGGTCTTGAAACTGGGGGGTGGGCCCCCTTAGGGGGGCCTCAAGTGATCCTGGGGAAGCACCAGGCTCTGACCAAAAAAAAGCATTATGCTAATAACAAAGCTTGTTTTGAGCTGAAAAAACGAGTAGCAGCCAACCGGGCTATTGCTAACATGTTTTGTCATTTACATCCAAGCTGGGAGTATGTGTTAAAAGGGAAGAGACTCCAAATACTCGTCAAAACCCCCCACTGCACTTCTAATAATCACGCTGTGGATATTTTTGCACATGAGTAATACCTGTCTGACCAGAATAGTATGCTTGGCATCATGAATTTGATTGCATTTTTAAAACAGTAACAATGTGACTGCAATGTTTCAATAAGTGTAGACATATTTAAACATTGCCAATATCATGGAACAATTATGAAAAAAACTGATGGGGCAGCGTGGCATTAAAAAGCCTGAACAGTCAATGTTCCTGACAGACGCAAAATGAAGAAAGAGTTTTCTTAAGGATGAGAACCCAAGCCCACTCTGAGGTGATATGCTTCATCAGAAGGTTCCTCCTCACACTACAAAAACAGTTGTGGTGTGGGCTACAACTCCTAAAATAGGAGGCACTCTTGGATGTTTTTTGTCCTACCCTATGTGAGTATAATGTCTGGGTGAGCTGTGTAGAGTGTAAAATGTGAATCACAGTGAGACTAAAATGGTTGCAAATTCAGACCCTAAAACTGTTGTCTACTAGGGACAGGATTAAAGACAAATAGAGGAAGCAGGGAAGAGAATCATCCCTGACTACGTCTAGTGGGTCAACATGTGTACTTGTTGAGAAGGTGTAAGAGGCATTCATAAGGACCAAAATGAAATCACTCTGCTGTTGCAACAGTATAACAGTCTGAAAGATATGAAAAATATTGTACAAAATGTGTTCGCCGAGGACTCGAAGAGATCCACCTCTTCGGTACTGTTATAGTCAGGTTTTCCGGCTTCCTCTCCAAGCTAACCCTGGCACGAAAAACTCAGGGCAAAGGCAGCTGTAGACACCGGCGTAGCTGTTGCTTGCCAGGTATGAGGACCAGCATTAGTGCTACAATGTCAGAAGTCAAGATATTTCACAGGCCTTAGTGTTCGTTTCTTTTCGGGTTGTACCTTCATCCTTAGTCTGCCTCCCCGTGGCTTGAGACAGAATACTGATGTGCAGAGATGAAGGAAAGGGACTTGTTTTCATTAATTGACTTTAGTGTGTTTATAGGCTAAACGTCTGACTTGTAGCCCTGTGGCCTTGTGAGTGTCTGCCAGCCTGCCTGCTTTGTGTCTGTTGTGTGCTCCCTCACCACCAGAGCACGGTCTGGTAATTAATTAATTTGCTGCTGAAACTACTGAACTAATATTATTATGTTTGTTTGCAGGTTGTCTTTCCATGGACCTCTCACCTCCACGCGTGTTCTGAGGCACAATGCTGATGTGAAATAAAGGGATATAGTTTCACTTCCCTTTTTTCCATCTACTATAATAAAAAGAATATAAAATGTGGGTGAATTGTGAGAGCAAGGTACCAGACGGCAAGCTTTAGACATGCAAAAAATGACTGATCTAATGTTTTTCACAGCTTTCTTGCCCAGTCAAATTATGAAGGCCGGTTTTTGCTTGTGCTGTCGGTATGCTAGTTTTTGGGGTGAAAAACAAGATTTTTCCTCAAAGATATCAGGCAAGACGGTGCACACACATGAACTAGACGAGAGTAAAGTGGCACAAGCTTCTTTAAACATGCGTATCACAAAACATATCACAAACCCTGTCAAGTGTCTTATATGCTAAACACATGTCCTCAGTGTACATCTAATAACCCTTCCCTTCGCCCCGCCCACAATGGCCTCCAACCACATCTCTGCTGGCACTTAAACTCCTATTTTGACTCCCGCTCCCAAGCGCAACAGCTTTTAACCACACTTTATTTAAACTGCCCTTAGCTTTTTCACAACTTTCCTCAACACCTTGCAATCTCCTGACTCTCAAGAGCTGATCTGCCTGGCTAGAAACGCAACCATCCAGGTATGCATGCCACCCAGAAAAATACCCTTCTTTGGGAAGTTTTTTCTATTACACCCTCCAACTATTCCCTTTTCAGCTCTTCACGCCCAGCAGTGCTACCAGTGTGTCCCACAATTCCATGAAATTACAGTTCTATAAACATGAAGGGCAAGTGCACACCGTCATCCCGGTAATACTGATTTTCTTCAAAACATCTCTGCATGTAGCACCCTGCCTACCTACTGTTCCTGCAAAAGTTCTTCATCTCTCTGTTTACTTTCGGACGCACCCTGTTAATAGCTGCCTGCTTAAATGCTCCTCTTCACACATACCTGGGAACCCAACTCTGTTCAAACAACCATGGTGCCCACGCATAAAGGCTTAATTTCCTTGATATCCCTTTGCATAGTCTATAACAAGGCCAGCCTTTTAAGCCACACGGATTCTCTACTAATCAGCACTTCAGTTCAAACTCTTCCTCAAGATTTCACAAGCGTCGGCCATAACTCATCCCTCCCCCCAATGCATGCCCTCTTTGTGCCAGGATTGGAATTGCATCATTATATTATCAAATCCTAATTGCTCGCCAAACTGCCATTGTTCAACTTGCTTCGCTGCCCATATAACAGATGAATGCCTACAGGCCCTTCCGGAAAAAACGGCATGCTGGGCCAGGAACACAACATAAGAAAAACCAGCAGCACCAAAAGGTATGTTACTCAGCCATCACCTCTCAATTAGGCCTCACATATTGCTTGAAACAATCCGACCGCCATCTCCCCTTATTCCTTATCACTTCATCCGAACAACCCCTCTCATCATTTCCCTTAGTCGCAGGTCCTATACGGAATTATTGTGTTCCAAATTGCATTGCCAGCAAGCCCAACTTCCCCATAACCAATTTCAACACACGTACAATATGAAACTCATCACCTGCAACCTATTTGAATGCATCAAAATTCTCCTATGTCCATCTAATCCCACCTCAGAAACGCTTGCTATCTTCTTACAGAGCATACGGCCTCTTTGGATATCTAGCTATACACACCCCTTTGCCCACTTCTCTTAGGTCTGACTGACCCTTCCTCAACCATACTCGTACACCATTTCTTAACACCTGAAAGTCCTGCATTGACAAACTTCCTTTTCTTCTCCCTCTCACCAGTTAAGAAATGCCACAAAAAACAACCATGACATTGCTAACGCAAAAACAGCTACCTCGTTCTCGTCAACACAAACTACCGACATGAAAACCACAGAGGGACCACCCTGCCTCACACTCCAGCATGCAATCAGCCCCAATGCATCATGGTAAATGCAGTACAAGTTTGTTTTATATCCATAAAGTAAACAGTAGTTTTTCACCTTAGTAGGTGCAGCAAGCGCTGTAAATCTCTGGACACGTGTTTCTTGGTTCAGCCCTTCATCAGCAGAGAGCAGCTTTGTCTGTGGGGTTGCTGGAAATACTGCCAAAAGTCCACTGAGGTTTATGTACCGCTCACTGGCATGCAGGTGCTCAACCGGAGCTCGCCAGCTCATTGGCTCAAGCGAGCCTTTTTAAACAGGAAAACCAGAGAGGGAGCACCCTGCCTCACACTCCAGCATGCAGTCAGCCACAATGCATCATGGTAAATGCAGTACAAGTTTGTTTTATATCCATAAAGTAAACTGTAGATTTTCACCTTAGTAGGTGCAGCTAGTGCTGTATATCTCTGTACATGTGTTTCTGGGTTTAACCCTTCATCAGCAGAGAGCAGCTTTGTCTGTGGGTTTGCTGGAAATGCTGTTAAAAGTCCTCTCAGGTTTGTGTACCACTCACTGGCATGCAGGTGCTTCAACCAGAACTCGTTAACTCTCTGACTCAAGGGAGCCTTTTTAAACCTCGCCACCGATGCTACATCATCTCCCCTACAACTATAAGGAACCAACGCCTCACCTCCCCAGCAGTAAGGAACCAATGCCTCACGCCCCCGGTAGCAGTAAGGAACCAATGTCTCACTGGCTCCAGCAACACCTCACCTCCCTGACTTCGTGCAACGTCTTTGCTTCCTCACTGTTTTCAAAGGTTCTGGGGTGCTTGCGATTCCATGACCGGCCCGCACTCCCTTGCAAGTGGTGTCAGACTGCTGGGAACAACTCCGCCTAGACGTTGTGATAGCCTCAGTTGGAGCTACTGTGTTTCTTAATGCTATTCTAACAGAGTGCAAACCACTTCCAACTGGAGACCCCATTTCTAACAATCCTCACCATAACTTACCTCCTAACCTTCCTAGAATTGTCACCAATGATAAACCTTTTGCGATCATGTCCTTTATGAGCCTGTCACAATCATTATCTTTCCTTCATCTTGCCCTAACACTAAGAATGTAATCCTACCTGGCAACAAACTTTCAGGGTGGAAAGGGCAAAAAACCCATCTATCATTTCCAGCTCCCTCAGCAATCTATCCACCACAGCTTCTTCGGCATCTTTGTTCTCTGCATATTCGCCTCTGCGGCCAGCCCATAGAACCTCAACCATTTAAAACGAGACAATGCAGCTGCAGTGTCATACCATGTGCCCCTGACACATGGCATTACCTGAATCCTATATTGTACTGCAAACATCCTAGAACAAAAACCATCAACAGGTTTAAAAGTCTGACATCCTTCAATGACTGACATGTCAGTGTAGAAGGTCATTGCTTATTCTTAAAACATCATCCCAATAACACCAGTGCCACCACTAACATAAAAGAACGTAAAACTCCTTCCTTCCTTCTCTCATGCCGAGGGCCAGTGCCCCACACACCACCACCGTGGCATTACAAATCAAAACTTCACTCACCAGCTGTGTCAGAATATATTTGGCACTCCACTCTGCCGCGTAACCTAGGTTCTGCAAACCCTCCTCATTAAAAAGTCTCAAAAAGGCTACTGCTAGTCTTACTATGTGATGAGGTAAACTGTGCCCAGCTAAACCAAGGCCCAATCACCTGCAGAATGTCCTACCCACAAAACATTTAAATACCCTAACAGTATCCTCACCTCAACCTTCTTGTTCCTCAACATGTCCACCAGCAGTATGACGAATGCCACACGATATACAATGACAAATATCCAAAACACCATTATCCAGTTCTATATAGTAACGGGCACCTTTAGTCTTTTCAACAATTCCCATTTATCTTACTGTTTACTGTGAACCATCTTTTCTTTTCTTATCCTTTGCACCTGCCATCAAATGCGTCATAAACCTTTTTTGTTAAATCCATACACAGAAGCTTCTTATTTTTAATATCCTTACTCACTTTCTTACCCTCTGACTCTTTAGTCTCACTCTCCTTCGTTTCTGCACCACCACCACCTCCTCTGTGATATTTCCTTTTTCTACCAGATACCACGCTTTCCTCAATTCACCCTCAATCCTGTCCGCTGCACACACTCCACCCACGCCAACTGATCATGACAGCGGCATCTCATATGCATTCACACATGGCTTATCTTGATTCAATGTCGGAGCCCGTTCTGAAATCATACCTCCATGAACTGTCTTTCTCCGATCTCTTCTGTCTTGCGAAGGCTATGATCTCTTCAGTTCAGGCACCTGCAAAACACTAACTGTGCTATCACTATTAAATTACATAAGCCAGATTCGGCCCAATACTTACTACAAATACCAATACCATTCTTTTTTGGAACTTTGCCATTACAAAATACAGAATCTCAGACAAGCGGTGGTTCTATATGATCCAGTGTTCTCGAGAAGGGACACTGAGATCCACTCTCTGTCCAACACAGCCTAACACTGATGTCTGGTGAGACACTCCAGACAGAACCTTCTCTTCGTACTGGGGGAATTGAGCCATACAAGATGTTCCCAGTATCCAATGATGCTCCCTCTTTGTTCTGCCATGCTCCAGGTCCATTGTATGAAGTGCCTCCCTACTTATTGGCCAGTCTGCATCCTCTACTTCCCTCACACTGTCTCTTGGTGTTTCTTCAACTCATATCCACCTTCCTCTTCTCACTTTCTCAAAGGGAGCACCCTTGCCTCGTGACGCCACAGCTACACTCTTACTCCCTCACCTAACCGCTATATCACCTCTCCCTACACCTGCCTGCCACTTTGCTTCTCCAACAAACTGCCCCAGATCCACCCCCATTTTCTATCTCTTCCTCCTCATAGCCCAGCTCCACCTCACCTCAACCTGTGAGTATGTCAGCTGGGCTCCCATAGCTAACAAAAAAGCCTCTGACATTAGCCAAAATTAAGAAAGCTAACTATAACGTGCACCCCACCATACTCTGCTTATGACCTCATATATTACATCACCCATGACATGTTCAATTACATCATTGATGACACCAACGAAGACATCATCTAACCTACTGCTGTTCAGTTAACTGTACAAACCATTATAGTTTTTCAAATATGTAAATAACTGCTGCATGGCACAGCATCATTAAAAGCATAAATTACATAATGTAAGAAACTGGGGGCTTATTTACAAACCCTTTAGCTGCCTGAGCACCACTTTTACCTATATAAAATGTGATGCACCGGTGGCGCAACGGGCTTGTAAATAAGCCCCAGGGTTTTGTCTGAGAGGGCACTCAAGCAACAACCACAATTCTTGTCAGGATGAACCACAAAAGTCATTAAATTAACCCATGCTGAACCCTCTGGTAGCTTGGCACAAATCAGTCTTAGCTTAGAGGCAATGTGTAGAGTATTTATGCAGCATACAAACAGTAATAAACTAAAAACATGACACAAGAAAAATTCCAAACTAATCTAGAAAAATGTAATTAATTATAATGAATAAAATGACACCGGAAGTACAAAAATCCAATCAGTAGAACCACTGATAAGCAGTTTTAAAGTGTCTAGTGAAAATAGGCCTAAAAGAACAAAAGGCCGCTCGCGGTAATCTGGTTGCGCTATACTGGGGTAAAGTTCAGGTTGACTCTGACAGTATACTGGTCCAAAACAGGGACCAGGTAAGTGCAGTTCAGAAGTTACCTTGTAAGTCTGACTTGCGAGGACCTGGCTGAACACCATCAACGGACTGTCACCAGAAACATCTTATGCTCCATCCACACATAAGCTGGATACTGATCTGCCCTCCAGGATCTGCTGCTAAACCATCCAAATGGCAACTGTTCTTTGAAGAAGCCTCGGACATGCCCCCTTCACCAAAGCAGTGTAAAAGAATGGTCAAGGCTATAATCCGCTTACCTGTCACTATTCCTGAACCATCCCTACATGCTCCACAACACTCACCCTCCCCTCCCACTTTTCCAGGTGACCCTATACCATACACATCTCAAGGGCACTTCATTTAGACCTAGGGGGACAGGGCCAAGGGTATTCTTTTTACATCCAGCTAAAGGTTGATCCTTGGGACCTTACAAAACTTACCCACCAGTGGATTCAGATCCCGAACTGTATCCTGTACGAGCCTTGCCTCCTGAAGATACCACCTCCTACCATGACCTTATTGGTAGGGTTGCCTCCTTTCACCAGGTACATCTACATACTGGACCATAAGAGAAGGATATCCTTTATGAGACACTGTCCTCTACCCACCGCTTTGCTCTGTATCTTCCCATGTTTAATGGCATGCTCTGTCACACCCAGACATCTTCCATGACCCAGTATGAGCCAGAGTCATTACACTAAGGATGGACAGAAAATATAAGTCTTCCCCAACTGACCCTCTTAATATCCAGGGCCAGCATCCACCTGACTCCCTAATAGTCGCTGCTGCCCGTTAAAGGGCCAACTCTCAAGGCATTGGTGATACCCCTCCACTAGATAAAGAGAGTAAGTGATAAGATGCTGCAGGCAAGACAGTAGCAACGAAATCATTCCTGCATTGCCACTTCCATTGGGTTGCTTTCTAGGAATGATTGTGCCCATTGAGACGAAATAGAGGAACTCCTCCAATATCTCCCAGAGGGCCACAAGAAAAGAGGCTACGAGAAGGGAAGCAGATCTCAAACACCACCATCTGCTGTGCTGTAGATGCTGCAGATACTGCTGCTGCTGGGGGGGGGGGGCAACTCTAGTGTCCTTCCACATAGCCATGCATAGCTCTGGGTCTCCAATTTTAAACCGTCCGTTGAGCAAAATGTACTCAGTTTCCCCTTTGATGGGGGACATCTATGTCTATTCGGGCAGCAGGCTGACGTTTTAATAGAGAAGATTAAAAAGAACACTGAAAACAGCAAAGGCAATGGGTGCCCTTCAAACCCCTACCCTCGTGGCTCCTCTTGCTGCACACCCTGCCATGGAGGCTCCAAGTCCACCTCTCCTGAAACCTCCACATCATACCAGTGGCCATAAGCCCAACACACTTTTCCAGAGGCTACTTTTGAGGTTCCTACAGAGAGAACAACTCAAAAGGTAAACGTAAAGGCAGGTCCCCGAAAGAAACTGCCACCACCACTAAGCCCTGACTTACCTCTCCCTTCCCTCAACCATATAACACTAATCAGGGGTCATCTCCAGGATTTCTTTCCTGCTTGGCTGAACGTCTCCTCTGACCAATCGGTGTTGGATAATATCCAACATGATTATTGTCTGAAGCTTGCTTCCACACCTCCCAACATTTCACCTTGCAAACACAAACTCTCCCCACAGCACCAAATGCTACTCAGGGAAGAGGTACAAGGGCTCCTTCAAAAAGGAGCCATAAAACCTGTCCTTTACCATCAACAGGTCACAGGAGTTTACTCGCTATACTTCCTAATTCCCAAAAAGGATGAGCCCCTCACACCAATTTTAGACCTCAATCTCTTAAAACTTAAATGCCTCTCAGAGCACTTTCACAAGCTCACCCTTCAAGATGTCATTCTCCTACTACCACAGGGCGACTTCATGGCTGCACTCGACCTAAAAGATGCATTAGTTCCACATTCTAATACAACCGGCACTTAGCGAATACTTTCAATTTGTAGTCGGTGGACAGCATTACAAAATCATGGTGCTCACTTTCAGAGTCACCACCCCGCTCAGGGTTTTCACCAAGTGCCTCACAGTGGTAGCTGCTCACCTCCGCAGACAGGGCATCCATGGACAACTGGTTCATCAAAAGTTCCACTCGTCAGAATTGTCATGAACATACTCAGATCACCATTAACCTACTTCACAAATTAGGTTTTACTATCAACACCTCAAAATCCCAACTACAACCCCTTAAGATTCAACCTTATCTAAAGGCAATTATCAACTCAGAGGTGGTCATGGCCTACCTAAATGCCCCCAGGGTGCTGACTTTCCAAACACTCATCCCTTTTTTCCAACCAAACCAACAGATCACAGTCAGCACACTTATGCAGCTCCTCTGCATGATGGCCTCCTGTGCCGCTAAGTACCCCACGTCAGGTTGCACATACCTCCATTGTAGGAATTCCTAGCACACCAGTGGTCTCGAGCGAAAGGTTAATGGGACGATCTATTGTTGGTGGGCCATCAAGCTTCTCGCTCTCAGCAATGGTGGAATGCCAACAACTTACAGGGTGGGAGGCACACTCACAGGACGTAACTGTTTAATGTCACTAGGAGCCCAGTCAGAGAGGTCTCCACATAAATTACCTGGAACTACCTCTTACGCTAAAAGCTTACGTTCCCCACTGCATTGGCAAAGTAGTCCTCACCAAAATACACATGACAGGCATATATTATCTTCAGAAACAAGGGGGCACCAAATCTCCTTAACTTTCTCACCTATCTCAGAGCATCTGTATGTTGGCACTAGGGCACAAAATCCATCTGTATACTTGCCGGTAATGGGAAACAACTTTGCTGACCTCCTCAGCAGCATGTGGCTACAAGTCTACGAGTGGGAATTCCTCACACAAGTCCTGTTCAGGTACTTCCAGGATTGGAGAATACCATGGATAGACCTCTTTGCCACAGCGGAAAATGCCAAATGCCCAAACTTCACCTCCAAGTTCCCGTACCCACAGTCCATGGGAAATGCAGGATGGATGAGCTGGACAAGGATATTTGCTGACGCTTTTCCTCCTCTCCGCTTACTTGTGGTTTGGAGGCTTTGGCAAATATCTCTCACCCTCATCCTGGTAGCTCTCATATGGGCTTTCCAACCATTGTTCACCACCCTCGTAGAAATCTTAGTAGTCCCACATGAAAGACTCCCCAACAGGCTGGACCTTCTCAAGCAGAACCATGGGGAAATCAGGCAACCATATCCCAAGTCGCTCAACATTGCAATCTGGTACCTGAAGTCCAAGAGTTCAGTTACCTTAATCTACCACTCAAATGCATCAGTATTCTTAAAGCGACGCTCAGGCCTATTCCTCATGCATGTTACGCTGCAGAATGGAAATGAATTTGTCTATCTAAGCATATTGACCCACTGTGAGTCAAAGTATAAGAAATTGTCTGCTACCTGCTTCAGCTACAAACTTGTGATTTAGCTTTCTTATCCATAAGATTACATTAAGTGGTTGTATCTGCGTATCTTCGTAACAGGCAACATTTTTCCCTCTTCAAAATTCCTCTCATTAAGGCACTCATGGAGGGTCTTAAAAGAGTAATTCCTCCTCGGGTCCCACTAGCACAAACATGGAATCTTAACATTTAATTAACAAGGTTAATGGGCCCTCCATTCGAACCCCTACATTCCTGCCTCCTCCAGTTTCTTTCTTGGACAGTGTCCTTTCTGATCGCTATCACTTCACTTAGATGTGGCAGTGAGTTTCAGGCACTAACCTTGGAAGAACCTATATATATATATATATATGTATATATATATATCCTACTGGGAATCGGCAGTAGGTGGTTATAGTTAGGACCTAGTTGCCATAGGAAGAGCGTTTTTTTTTTGCCAGTAAATCTTCATGAACTGTTCAAAATGTATACTTTGCTCAGTTCACCTACTCTATTGAAAGTTTTGGGGTGATCCATCAAGCGGGGACTGAGAAAAAAGGGGGGTCCCAAAACACATTTTCCCCATTCATTTTCCCATACAGTCTTTAGTTATAATTACCTTAGCGCGCAAGTTATAGATACTTGAGTTAACCATAACTGCTGAATTTCAATGGTTTTGTGAGAGTAAATTCAGAACCTAACTATAACGTCCCTGTAACCTTTGTTTTTTTCTGTGAATTTATATGTAAACCAAAGGTTACAGGGGTGCTATAGTTATTTTCATGTTTTACCCACACAAAACCATAGAAATTCAGCACATGTAGTTATAATTATGTTAAGAAACTATAACTCAGAGCTTACAGTTACTTTTTAACACAATATATAACTATAACTGCTGAATTTCTATGGTGTTGTGTGGGTAAAACATGAATTGAAATATAAGGTCCATGTAACCTTTGCTTTTTTTCAGTGAATTTCTATGTTTTCTTTAACGTAATGCAATATATAAATACTGTACGTTAATACAACCACTGCCATCCATGGCCTTTGGCCCCCCCACTTGTACACAACGTGGCAGGGGAATGGTGTGTGAGTGAGTTTTCTTTTTTTCCCATTGGGCCTTCGATCTGCAGTTACCCGTGGATCCACGAAGGATCCAAGTCCCTAGATATCCACATTTTTAATTCTTTTATAACTTCAAAATCTCTGAACAGATTTCCATCAAATAACAAAAAGAGATCCTTCTGTACCAAGATTTAGCTTTCTGCTAAATTTGGTGTAAATCTGTTCAGTGGTTCGGGCTATAGTCGTGTTCAAAAAATGCAAAATCCCCATTAATATAATATGGGGAAAAAGTGTTTTGAGACACTCCCCCCTTCTTCCCTCTCCCTGCTTGACAAATGACCCCAAAACTTTCAAGACAGCAACTGAAGTGAGTGGCAAACTAGTTTTGAAAATTTTGTGAAGATTTGTCAAATGGCACCAAAGTTATTAGCAAAACAATAATTGCTTTGTTTATGGGAAAGGTTGGTCCTAACTATAACTAATTATCACTAGTAGGTTTTATATATATATATATATATATATATATATATATATATATATATATATATATAATCACTTAGTAGCAGTCGCCACTAGGTAGTTGTAGTTAGCAGTTTCAATGGAAGAAGTGTTTGTTGTTTTGTTGTTTAGTGCTGTATGATGAATCTTCAGAAAATTTTCCAAAACACAATGGTGGTCACTTCAACTGCTGTCGGGAAAGTTTCAGGGTGATCTATCAAGCGCAGTTCGAGAAAAAGGTGGGGTCCCAGAACATGTTCTCCCCATTCATTTTTCCACAGGGAATCTGAACAGCGATAGCACCGAAACCACTGGACGTAAATACACCAAATTTGGCAGAGGGAAGATCTTGGTCCAGAAAGGGGCATTTTTGTTATTTGGTGTAAATCAGTTCAGTGGTTTTGGAGAAATCAATTCAAATCCAAATTTGGAAATATAGGGACGCAAGGGATTTGCATCCCCTTCCGATCTCATGCAGAGATCTTATTGGCTGCCAACACTTCAACAAGGAAGTGTTGGCAGCCATGTTGAGACTCGGCTTCAGCTGAGTCCCAGAAAAAAAGTGTAAAACAAAACAAAAGAGGTCAGGGTAGAGTCACCCTGACCCCTTAGTGCTGGTTATAGGGTCCCAGAGAGATCCTCCCAGAGCAAAAAGGCATTTTTAAGCATTTTTTGTCCCGAATTGTGTGAAAATGTTTAGAAAATCGAGATGCCGGCTCCTGCGCACATCATTCCCAAGCCCTCGGGTGGGCCAAGTCCTGGGGGCATTGTTAATTTTAATGCCCCCCCCCTGCAGCCCTGGGAACCACCACTTCCAAGGACTAAAAACATTATGTGTGCAGGGCTACTCGGCCCTACGAAGCCCCGGGGACCGCCATCTCCCTGGGGCCTAAATGCAAAAATGCAATTTAATATTTAGTGTGGGGGCATGCGGCCACCCCCCCATAGCCCCAGGGACCACCACTTCCCCAGGGCTTAAATGTAATTCAATGCAGGGGGGGGGGGCGCACATCCTCCCGCAGCCCCGGGTCCGTAATTATAAATAGTTATTATAAATAGTGCAAGGGAGTGCCTAGCCCCCCGCAACTTCGGGGACCACCACTTCCCCAAGGCACAAAAGACAAACAATGCGGGGGGCTGCATGGCCTCTCGCAGCCCCAGAGACCACCACCTCCTTGGGGATACAATAAAAGAGTGGAGAGGGTCCATTTCGAACCCCTGCAGTACTGGGGACCACCACCTCCCCAGGGCTATATTCATTTGAGGGGGGCTGCGCAGCCCCCCTCGAAGAGCCACTGATAGACCTGGCGACCGTCACGCCCCAGGGCCGGCTCCTGCACTATCCATAGGTGTCCACCCCCAGCAAATGGCTTTTTGCTTTTGCTTGGTGGGAGAAGCAAAAAAAATGTCCTCTTTCTGCTAGAGAGAGCTGGCAAACAGCTATCCCTTGCAGAAAGTGGAGTTTTCACCTGTCTTCTGTGCAGGGAAGACAGATGAAAACATAGCTTTTGCAAGCAGGGAGTTCCTATTAAAAGCAGCTAACCTCTTGGGGAGCAGTGCTAGCTCCCAGAGGGCCTGGGGAGCCAGCTAGGACTGCAGAGGCCTGCAGGCTTTCCCTGCGGTCCTCTCACTTTCTCTCTCTTCCATCCCATAAAGGGAGAGAGAGAAAGAGATTGTTATTGCAAAGGTCTCTCCATTCAATGACTTGAAAGAGTTAAGACTAGCAAGATGTGTGTTTTGAATGTTATTGTTATGTTTTGATGCAAAGCGGAACAGAGTCTTTTCTGACCTACTGGTAAAGCTCTTGGACTGTCACTCAGTAGGTTGATGGTTCAAAGCCCAGAATCTCAAGGAAGTGGGTCTGTTTATGTTCTAGTGTTTAAACTGTTAAACCTTCCTAGCAGTAGAACATTCCTCTCGAAGTGTGTGGGCTGAATGTCATAGTTATATTACACACCCACTCACAGACCCACTGAAACCCTCATGCACCCACTCACAGACCCACACAGAAACTGACATATCCACTAAGAAACTGATGCACCCACTCTGACACCCAGGCAGACCCTTTCACAGCCACACTCACCCCCAGAGACACCCTCTCACACGTATTCTCATACCCAGAGAGACAGGCCCGGCCAACTCCCGCTGTGCATGGCCAGAGGGCTATGCGCAGCATGGAGTTGGGTGGTTAGGAGGGTTGGCCGCAGATTCTGGCAGCAGGCCCTAAGGTAACTATAACTCACGCCCTTGCCATGCACTGCTAATTACTGCACAAATTACAGCACTCATGACATATTTGATGACATCATTGATAATGTCACTGTAACATCTGCAGTAAAATTATTGATCAGATAACTGTGCATAGTGGGAGCACAAGTTATAGTTACCTTAGGGCACGAATTATAGTTACTTGAGATAACTCTAACTATAACTGGTGAATTTCTATGGTTTGGTACTAACTGTAACATCCCTGTAACCTTTGGTTTTTAAAGTGAATTTCTATGTTTTTTTTTTTATTCTATTTCCTAACTATGACGTCCCTTATATTCACAGAAAAAACAAAGGTTAAAGTAAAGTTATAGTTAGGTGAATATGTCAGTGACGACAATAACTTTTTGAGCTAAGAAAACACAGTAAATAACAAAATTCAAAATTCACCAGTTATAGTTAGCAGAGCTAACTATAACTTGCCACCCGCCATGCACTGCTTATGACCTCACATATTACATCACTCATGACGTTCTATGGCATCATTTATGACACCACTGATGTCATCTCAAATGACAACATTAATGACATTACTGAAGCAGTGAATTTCCTTTAACCTTTTCTTTCCATACGTGAAGCCAATCCCTCAACAAGCATGGCCTTTGGCCCTGTGGCCAAATCCCTGGTAGGCAGCCAACCCCATGCTGCACACGGCCTTTGCCATGTACAGCAATAAGTTGGCTTTAGGCACTGGGGAACCCATCTGTAGCCAAATACAACAAAAAAGGGAAGGAGGGCAGCGGGCCCCCATTGCGGAGCCTTATTAGACCCTGGGGATCCCATCTCTCATCGGTAGTACCGATAAAAAAGCGGAGGGGGCTGTGTGCCCCCCCCTTCCTTAGCCTTACTAGACCGTGGGGACCCCATCCCCCAGAGCTTGTTTTTATTAAGGGGGGGAGCGTGGGCCCCCCTCAAGCCTCACGGGATCCCATGCCTGAGGGCCCTATGTATTTTAAAGTGGAGAGGTCCAATGTGGCCCTCTCCCAAGCCTTATTAGGCTTTGGGGACCCAATCCCCCAGGGCCTTTTCTTTAAAGGGGAGGGGGGCTGGCAGCCGGTCCCCCTCCCCAAGACTATTATGGCCCGGAGAACCCCATCCTCCAGGGCCTTAAATATTTTAAAGGGGCGGAGACTGTTTGGCCCCCTCCCTGAGCCTTGTCAGGCCCCAGCGACCCCCATCTCTCAGGGCCCTCTGTTTTTTTTGTAGGGGGAGGGCCTGGGGACCCCCTTCCCCTAGCCATTATAGGCCCTGGGGAGCCCACCACTGGTCCAAAACTTTCCATAAAATGGGAGGGGGACATGCAGCCTCCCCCCACCCTGAGCCTTAAAAAGGCCCTTGGGACCCCATCCCTCAGTGCTGTGCATTTGTTGAATGAGAGGGGGCCAGTGGTCCCCCTCCTCAAACCTTATTTGGCTGCGGGGACCCCATCCCCTCGGCCTGCCTTTAATGTGGCTGAGTTATCTGTTGGCCACCCAGGGTACTTACCATACACTTGCTGGTAACTGTGGGAGAGTCCCAGGGCCCCGACAGCCGGAACTGGCATTGCTCTTCTTCGAAGGAAGCAGCTATTTATGCTGCTCCCTTCGGGCAGGAGCTGTCTCCTGATCTGTTTACCTGCCTAAATCAGTTCAGGCTTGAGAACAGATCAAAAGTCTGCTCCCAGCCGGTGGCAGTATTTATTAAAGCTCACACCTGCTCAAAGCAGACTCAGTGTTTGCTCCTGTTTGGCTGATGTTGGAAAATGCCCTTGCAAAGTGGGAGGAAACACAAGTTTCCCTGCCTGCACTGGTGGCAACAAAGAAACTGCTGTATCCCATGGATGGGCTTCCAGGACACAGCATGTGAGCTGGCCCCGAAGGATGCGGTCCCAGCGCACATATAAGGCTCATGGGGGTTGTGCCATGCTGCCCTCTCCCTTTTTTGAAAGTTAGTGGCCCTGAGGGATGGGGTCTCCAGGGCCTTTTTGAAGCTCGAAAGAGGGCAACCACACCCCCTCTTTTATGTAACTTTCAGCCCCCAGGGTGGTTCCCCAGGGCCTATAATGGCTTAGGGGTTGGGAAGTGTGCACCCTCCTCCCCCTTAATGAAACTGTCTCTGGGATGCCATTTTTTTTTTTTGCAAGGGACTCTTACAGGTATGCTGCAGTGACTGCCGATTTATTTATTTTTTTGGGCAGGGGTTGTAGTGTTCCTCTGGGTTCTGTCCATGAGACCTCAGGGGGTAGGGTATCCCTACCATGCCCCCATATATATATATATTTCATTTACTACTTCTGGACAGGGGACTAAGGGCCTGATTTAGTTCTTGGCAGACAGGCTACTCCATGACAACGGTGATGGATATCCCATCCTCCGAAATACAAATCCAATAGAATATAATCTGATTTATATTTAGGCGGTTGGGATATCCATCAACGTTGTGATGGAGTAACCCATCAACCAAGATCTAAATTAGGCCCTAAGTCCCCGAGCTCTGTAATGGCCGCCAACAGATTTTTTCTGAAGTTGTTGGCACCCAGTCAGAGCCCTCACTTCTGTGGGAGTCTGACCGTGCAGGAGCAAATTGGCCAGAGGGAAAATGCTCCTTGAATGAATCAGAACACTCTCTTTTTGAATTGGTGCTCCTGTGAGAGTCTATCGAGCCTCTTGTGGACCCAACCGTACAAATATTTTTGACCCTTGATTTCTGAAAAACTATGGAGTTACATAAAATCACAAAAAGCACAATCTACAGACTAAGATCTAGCTTCCTGCCAACTTTTGTGTAATTCCATTCAGCACTTTTTGTAGTAGCCCCTCCTAATAAAATCTATGGAAAATACAAAGGGATTTTGCATTTTGGGACCCCCTCCCCTCGTTTCTCGGCCCACGCTTGATGCATCACCTTGAAACTTTTCATGCACAAACCAGGCAAAAAAGCACTTTTTTGGAAAGTTTTGTGGAGATCCGTCAAACTGTGCCAAAGTTATTAGCAACACAAAAAACACATTTCTTATGAAAACGCTGACCTAACTATAACTATTCAGTGACGATTGTGCCACATGTGTGTATACATGTAGTCAAAGAAAATGTTGGAATGATACATGAGCTAATGTTCAAATACCCCAAAACCATTGAAATACACCAGTTATAGTTTGGTAAACTGCCTTTAACTTGTGCCCCATCATGCACATCAACAGTGAGGTCATTTAATATCTCACAGTTGATGTAATACGTAAAATCACGAATGATATATATTATTAAATATATATATGTTATATGAACTCACATTTATGACATTTAAAAACATTAAAAACAAATGTTACCTGGGATGAAATGTACCCCAATTTAAAGGTACTGAAAGCCTTGATGTACGTGCCTGTGATGCAACGACTGCAATGTGCTTACCTGGGATGTAATGATTGCGAAGCAAAAGCTGCCTTTAGCCAAACAATCCTGACATGCATCTGGTACATACATCTACATATTTGGCATAGTTTATCTTCATAAAATCCATTTACCCACTCTTGGAAGGCACCTGTTCATATGTTGTCATGTGGAGTGGGGGACTATGTAAGCTGTTAATTGCACATTGGCTTCTGAGACTCACCTCTCAATTCAAGAAACAGCTTTTATCATAACCTTACAAAAATTGACTAATTTGGACTATTGCATCTGCATGCCTAGTGTCTATTCCTCATTTCAGTAGACTGTGTAATTGTTGTAAAACATTCTTTCTCCCAATACACCAAACTGTACATTTGTATACTGTAAAACCTAACTGTCTAGTGTACTCTCGGAGAGAGGAGGGAGCCTTGGGAATCCATTGTTTGAGTAGTGAAGTGTTTCAGAGTGAAATTTGTATTTTGATTCTTAGGTCTCTGTTTTTCGGGTATAAGGAAAACAAGTACTTCACCTTTCATACTATCTCATCTGCCAAATTCTTTAGCCTTTTATAGAACATGTTCCCTTGCAAGACTATCCCTGGTCTCCATCATGGTTTCAGCGTATTGGACAGTGAGCCTGTTTGCCTGTTGATCCGAGGCGGTGTAATGTAATGAGGAGGATAGTAGAGTGAACAGTCTGTTGGATGTCACTCTCCAGTTATTCAGCATATGGGTAGAATTGTGCTCCTGAATTTCTGTGATGGGAGAGTGAGAGATGTAAGGTGGTGATCAGACCAGTCTGCTGGATTAGGAGGTATCTATTTTGATAAGCCGTACGAGAGTGCTCGTGAGCTCACGGGTAGAGTATTTTGCAAGTGTGGGGAAGAACAGCTTGAGGAGGTGACCATTAATTCTGAACGGCGAGAAATGTGCAACTCTAGAGCCTTTCACAGTTCCCTATTAAAAGCTTAAGTCCCCCAGATTCATATTATTGTCGGAGAATATTTATTTTTCTACACAATGGATGTTCTCCTCTGGGGTGCAGTAGAAGAGGTAGCATTATGGAAAATTAGGGCAAACTCTTTATTTCTAGTGGCACGCATTGAAAAGTGTGCAGTTGTTTATTTTTTAGATTTTTACCTTCATTGGAGTAATTATGTATCAGTGTTATCCCTCTGCTACTTGTATCAGTGTAGATGGGTGGGTGATCTAACTATTCTGGAAATATCAGTATTTCACGTCTGGCTTTGAGGGAGTAGTTCAAACATGTATCTGAGCTGTATGATCTAAGTAGGTCCTAAATGTCTGTTGAGTCAAGAGCTGCGAAAGTTGTTATAGGGTTCCTGACTATTGTGCTGCCTGGACTTGGTATAAGATTGTAGTTACATAATAACCTTGTTTTAATCGAAGGACGTAATCCTGTTGGTGATTTGTAGATCAGATGTGCTCTTGCTTTATCAAGAAGTAGGCTAATCTTGTGTACTTGGCGTCAAGTTTCAGGTTAATGTGCTCGGATTCATGAGGACTGACATATTTGTACTGCTGTCCCTGGACGCCCTACCGTCACCTATAATGACCCAGATTGCTAAACCTGCAGTGTGCAGGGAGCGTCAGCGCTCTCTAGATTAGTTGGTGGCCTGCGGGACTGTCGCCGTGGCCTCACATGGTTTCGGAGCCAGCGTGAAGACAGGGCCTGTGGAAGAGCCTGAGGGTGGGCCACAAGGTGCACAGCTTTTGTCTTGGATCTGGCAGCCTCACCGGACCTGAATCCTGGCTTCTACTGTGCCCTCCATGCCTTGCTTCAACATCTGAGGGGTTCCATGACTGCCTCCTTTGCACTTATATAGTGCACATGATTGCATCCATGGGCTCCTGCTCCTGGAGGGCCTGTTAGCGGGCACCACTACTAACCATGGCCTTGATCTTGGCGATCCCACTCACCTCAAAGACACACATGGCTTCTCCTCTCCTCGGACCATTGGCGAGACACGAGTGCAGAGGTGTCCCCTCCTGCTGACGCTCACCTGGGCACATACCTCTGCTGCCATTCCCTGCAGCCCGCAAACTGAGTGGTGAGTCCCTGAATAGATTTTGACACAATGTCGGCACTGGGCCTGCCCATCACTATTTGCTAACATTGATCAATAGCGTCCTACCCGGTCATGGTGTGATTTAGTCTCATCTTATGATATTATAATGTCCCAGGTGACGTGGGTGCCCCCCTTGTACATTATAGGGTCACCAGTGAGTGGCACACCATCCTGTTTGGAGTCAACTGTTCCTTTATACCTATGCCTTCTGACTGCATTGTGGGGGACTTCCGACTTCACTTGTTCTGCAGTGTCACTATGACACCTGGCATATTACCTTTGTCCTCTGCAGAGGACACTGGTGTGGCGCTGCCTCACGGTGCTCAATTACATCGTCCTATCACTACTTCCCTCGCTGTAGGGAGGAGGCATGACTGGCGATTTCTCCTCACCCCCTGGGGCTTGATGAGATCCCCCCACAATGCAATGTGCACCAACACTTCTTCAGCACGATGGGGCATGGGGACCCAGGGCAGAAATAGCTCTCCTTTGAGGCTGCAAGGACCCCACAATGGCAGCATTCCCCCCCTCCCCCAGGCACTGAGGAACCTCCTACTGGAGATGCCTCCAACTTCTGTCTTTATGGTACTGCCACCGTTATGGCTGAGCTGTGAGCTACTTTCATAGCCATAGATATATGATTTGACACCCTGACTAGTAACTTAGACCGCATGAACTAACACTTTGATCGTCACACTACAAGGCTTGATGGCCCAGAACGCAGAATGTCGGAAATCGATGATGAAAATATGGACATATTGAGGCGCGTTTGGTTTGTAATAATCTCTGAATTGTAGGGATACCGGAACTCACTAACACAGGCGCATCAACATATTTGGGGAGAAACTACTATTGGGACTTCAGGGATACCTTTGTTGTTGAAAGTGCTCACAGATCAGTTGGACCATATCCCATACCAGGAGCACCTCTGCGTCCGATCATTGCCCAGCTCCTTAATTTCTGAGCCACACCGCTGCACCTGGCCCGTGAAAAGGGACCTCTCCAATATCAGGGTGCAACATTATCATTTTTCCTGGACTTCACGCAGACGGTCCAGGAGGCGCCTTAGTTCACTGATGTGAAACACTCCAGAAAGTGGTTTGCTGTATCCAGTGCAACTACGAGTGGAGATTAATCGACGGCACTTTGTTTCAAACTCCTGCTGATGTCATTCAGTTCTGCAAGCAACATAAACTTGATGCAACCTCACATGGCCACGCACCTCCCAGTGGGTCCACTGCTGCAACTTATTCAGGTTCTCAAATGACCCATCGACCTTGAAGGATCCTCTTCTGGGTCCCTGGTCTATCCTGTTGCTGCGTGGAGTCACCCTTGTGGCTCCTCCATGATAAACACCTTCCCATATGCATAACTGCTGAGCTGACTGCCCGGTTCCGACAGCTACTTTTTTCCTACATACCCACTACACAGGTGGGCGCTGCCCCCTGAGCGTTGTCCCCCCTTGAGGTGTATACTGCAGTGTTTGTTTTTTCAATTTGTTTGGGGACTGGGGATTCACCAGTTGAGGTGTTCTCTGGTGTGGGTGCGGGGTAACGGTTCTATCACTCTGTTTTGTATGTTCATGGTTGCTACATCAATACTCTGTTACATGACATTCCATTGACACGCTGCCTTACACATGCAGGATATTTGCCCTAGACTATATGGCACCACAGACGAATAGGTCCCGGAAACTTTCCTTCCTGGGTATGACATGAACATCAGGGGCCTCAATAACCCAAGAAAAAGCAAGCAGGTTCTCTCCTACCTCAACAGACACAGTACTAAGTTGCCATTCTTACAAGAAACCCACCTTTCTCCCATGCTGATTGCACATTTACTGCGCCACAGGGCTCCAATCGCTTCTTTCCACACTATAGTTCATATTCACTGAGTTTGCATCCTTATCCATAACAGTATTCCCTTTGTGTGCCAGGAAAGTATCTTTGATTCGGAAGGAAGGTATTTGCTGGTACTAGGGGTATTGAAATGCAAAATAATATTGCTGGTAAATGTATATGCCCCAATACTGACTCCCTCTACTCCGAGCTATCAGCACGGATGGGTCATTCGCAGGCTGACTATATTTTAATGGGAAGTGCCACCCCCAGCTTGCACAACCAGTTCCACAACAGTCACTAAGCTTCATTCTCTGTGGGCACTTACTGATCTCCTGCTCATATTCCAACTCACTGATGCATGGCGCGCTTATAACCCGCATGTGAAGAATTACACCTTTTACTCTGCATCGCACAAAATCTGGACCTGCATCAATTATTAGTATGTTTACCATTGAGTCAATTTATAGCTCATTGACGTTACACATAAACCCGGTACTCTTTTCAATCATGCCCCTGTAGTGGCAACGTTACTAGTCTATTGTCAGAATCCCTTAATTAGGCAGTGGCGTTTCCCCGAAAATGTACTACATGACGAGGTTTTCCGTATGGAAATACGAGATGCCATAAATGACTACTTTACAAATAATACTGGTGCAGTTGAAAAACACTGTACTTTTGGAGGCCTTTAAGGCCTATATCAGGGAAATGTGTATTGCTAAACATTCAGGGGTACTCTGCAGTATCAGAAATAACCTGGCCAACGAGGAGGGGAAACTGGGACTTATTGATATACTGTAGCGAACATGTCAGATACACACTTGCCAAACCTATACAGCCGATGATCATTCCTACAGGAGTTTTGGGACCTTGATGCATGAGAGGTGACATATCTGGGCAAATATGCTAGAGCATTCAGGTATGGCAAGGGTGAGAGACCGAGTCGTACCCTGGCTCGACTCCTGCACCCAGCGTATTATGCCACGTACTTGACGAGTCTCATGACTGATGATGGAACAACCACTATAGACAATGCTACTATTGCAGACATGTTTGCGTACTTTGGCCCGTATTTATACTTTTTTTGCGCCGCATTTGCGTCGTTTTTTGACGCAAAAACGGCGCAAACTTGCAAAATACCATTGTATTTTGTAGGTATGCGCCGTTTTGCGTCAAAAAGCGGCGCAAATGCGGCGCTAAAAAAAGTATAAATACGGGCCTTTTACCGTCAATTGTATACAACACGTGTGGGCGAGGACAACACTGCCCTTGCTGAATTCTCAGCCGAAATAGACATGGCTTGGCTTGAGCCTGGCGAACAGCAGTTCCCGGTCGCCCAATTACTTGTGAGGAAATATCTCAGGCTATAGATGCCCTGAGCAGCTCTAAGACTCCTGGACTTGATAATTTCACAGGGAACTTCTACATAGCGTATAAGCCCATCCTGACCCCACATCTTTTAGAGGGCTATGCTGAATCTCTCAAAGTGGGCATACTTCCTGCCACTCTATATGAGGCTATCATCACATTACTGCTCAAGCCCGGCAAGCCAGCTCACCATTGTACCTCCAATAGACCATTATCATTTTTGATCCATGACAATAAAATACTGTCTAAAATAATAGCCAAGCGCCTCCCCTTCTTAATTGATCGCATAATCTCTCTGATGCAATCTGGCTTTGTTCCTCATCGCTCCACATCCATAAACCTTTGTACTATTTTTGCGGTGTTAAATCAGATTTCTCCCACCACCCCTGCTGCATTTCCCTTACTAGATGCTGAAAAATTGTTTGACTCGCTTGAAAGGTTGTTCCTCCATGCAACATTGATCAAGCTGGGAATTCCCAGTAGCTTTTGAGACCTCATAATGTGACTCTATAAAGACCTCCTGAAACGCCTTAAAATGAACGGCACGCTCTCCAACCCTTTTCCGGTATTGAGAGGTACAGAACAGGGCTGACCACTCTCTTCCCTCTAATTTATCATTGCAATGGACACCCCCACCTCCCCATTAAGGCATTTACAGGACCATCACTTAGAAAGAGGTCTCTGATTTCCACGTGACCCATTTTTGGCTTCATTATACGCAGAAGATGTATTACTGTTTGTTTGTGACCCACCTACCAATCTCCCACCTCTCCTTCGCGAAGTGATACACTTTTGGACCTTTTCCACTTTGTCAGTTAACTGGAACAACTCTGAAATATTTCCAGTGACGGAGGCCACTGAACCATGTGCTTTTGATTACCCCCTGCAGTGGTGCAAGGATTCACCCACGTACCTAGGTCTTTTTCTACCTTGGAGACAGGTTCGAGGATATACGCCGTGATTATGGACGTTTTATAGATAAGCTCACTACCTAGATAGATTGTTGAATTAAATAACCATTGGCTATTGGGGGGTGTCCTGCTATCATTAAAATGGTGGTTCTGTCATGGTTCCTGTACCTTTTTTCAAATATTTCCATTGCTTTGACCAACCACTTCTTTGCTACACTGCAAATCTTCCTAACACACCTTATATGGGCCAGTCACGGACCTCACATTTGATGGTAAACACTGACACTCTTCGATGAACAGGGCAGATTTGGAGTACCAGACCTCCAATTATATTATTTAGTGGCTCAATCCTATTTCGTCTACTATTGGTATCATCCAAATGCCAGGTCTCCATATTTTAAGCCTGAGAGGTCTCAGGCACTCAATCTCCACCTTTCTTCCATATTCCCTGAAGGGCTCCCGCAGGACTCCATCGACATAAAGACTCTCCCCACCACCTGTTGGGCCTGGTCCAAATTCCAGCATTACCTGGGCTGGGAGAGTTTATATTCTCCACACATACCCCCGCTAATAAACCATGGTTACCAGTCACCTGGGAGCGTTTGGTATAATGTTCCCTTACTTCGAGCCAGCTGTGCTTTATTGGTGATCTGTTTGTTAATGGCAGCTTGAAACCTAGTTCCACTTTAGCGGAGGGAGGTGACCCAACACATATGGACTGTTTTGCATTCTGCCGCTTGCACAGCACATTGCGAGGCACCTACCTACATACCCTGAGGAGCCTAAAGATTCCTCCCCATAACGTTGGTAATGTCCACCCCAGAAAATGGTAGATTAATGTCCAGACTATACCATATTTTGTTACAACTGTGACCCGCTGGTGCGGAGAAGTCCAGAGCTTCATAATTCAAAAGGAATAAACTTGCATTTTAATTCAGAGGAACAGGTTTCTCTGTTCACTGAAGGAAGGGTGGCCTAATTCATGCAGGGAGACTACGGAACAAGGACGCTGCTTAAAAATGAATGCTTGATCTCAACCATGAGGATGGGAAGGGCAAATAAGGCTGCATGTCTACTAGATAGCTAATTGTTTTTTGATTGTCAGAAGGAAGTACTGAATTTGGCAATTCTCTTCCGGCCTAATCCCAGATCACATGCACAAGCCACTGACTAGATTACAGTTTTCCACTGCCATTAAGTAATGTTGCGCGTTCCAAACCCTATATAACCAGCAAGGGAGCTGGGCAGTGCTAAAGGTTTGGTGAGTCAATGGGAGCCACCAAACATCATTAAGGAGTCATCATGGAGAGTGATCCAATCCTGGTGAATCCATTATCACGGAGGGCCACAGCATATAGCTGGGAGAGGCTTTGTATGAACACATGGTTTGTGGATGCCAGCGTTAGCACTATGCTATTGCAAGCCTCATTCTCTCCTGGGGTCATTGAGGGCACAACGCTGTGGAATTTTATAAAACATCCACTTTTTAAGGGGACAAGATGCTTCAGAAATCTACTTGCCTTGTTAAAGAAACCACTTGTCCCTCTTGCCTCCATGCAGTGAGGTAATACATTATGACAGAGTTTTCACTGTATCAGAGCTCTGATAATAGTCTATCGGATGATGCTTTTCCTGGTTTAAACAGACTTTCGTGTTTTCAGTTTCTATTTGTTTGTAAATTCTGGGGTGTGAGTGGCTTTTTAGTGTTTTCCAATGTTTACAAAAATGTGTAAAAATCAGTGATTATCAGTGTTTATTCTTCATTGCTCTGTACATAGTCACAGGAATGGTGTTTATTCTGTGCTTATGAAGAAAAATGCTTTTGTTTCCTTCATTACCCTGTTTATTCCTGTTATCAATTGTTCCTACATGATTTCCTACTCTTAACTCTCTTTGTTGTAACCTCTCATAGAATTTGATTTTTCCAGTAAAGTTTCATTATTTATCTCAACTCCCTACCTGTCTAATTTCCTAGTACTCAAACCTCTCTTTCCAGCAGTCCAGTTCTACCCAAGGTCAGGATGGGCATGAATGGAGATATGTTTGCACCCCATTAAGATTTGATTGTAGCATATAAAAAAGATGGTGGGAATGTAACACACCTTCGTGCTGCTCTGTACTTCTGACAAATATCAATAAAGATTTTCTGTATAGGACATGAGCTATACCCTGTGGGGCGATCCATGCTCAGTTATTGGAAGCCCATGTCACTGTTGTTTGCCTTAAGGTTCCATGAAATAACCAGGCTATTAACTGCTTTTTTACTTTCTGAGTGGGCCTATTCCTTCTGTACCTATTTAGAATGGAGAAGCTCACTAAGAAATTATTATATGCATACTGTTAGCTCTAGGGACTTTGGTGTGACGTAGTTAAGAAGCTTCATCATTTGCAGGATGCCTTGAGTCATTTGCTTGTACAGTTCGCATAAAGAATGCAGATTATGCATTGTTGGGTCGTATTTGTGGGATTTTGTGTTTATCTGAGGACCTTCAAGCATTGATTTCTAAAAAAAATATGTTTTGAAAGCAGTGCAGGGGCTCGGTTCCCGCTGGCAACTTTTAACAGTTCCACAAGGCACTTTACCTTTGTATTCTGTGCAGTGTGCACTGATATTTTCCATCTTGGATGAAATAATGAGGGCAATTCAATATGTTTTCATTAAGTGTGGTCACAATGTGATGTTGCCAGGTGTCGAGCCTTGGGTCACAACTGTGTGTTCCAAGCTTTTTTTTTTACACTGAGTCAGTAGGAATGAAAGCTGAACTTTGTGATCCTCAAGGTGTAGCTACATCAGTGTTCAGACTCAAAACTGGTCCAGTCACCTGTTGTTTCTGAAACTGCACCATCTGCAACACATACAAGGAAAAAACTAGCTGCAGTGTCTGCAGCTTATATACTAACTCATATGTTTTCTAAGATAAGTTATGCACGAAAAATAGCACAGTTTCACCAAACCCAGCTCATGGACCTCTTTGCGTGGCGTATGGGCACTGAACATACTCATTATATAGCGCCCAATCCTTTTGTATGGAGGCATGCAGCTCCTATAGGCATGTATTTTTTAGACCATCACAATGTAAACCTAAGAATAGGAATGCTGTATTTTATGGCAGGAAATTGATTTTGGAGGCGTCCGTATGCACAGTGATCTTTCTTGTCACTATTCTGATATCCAGTCTTTCAATAAGCAAAGCTTGTTACCCTGGAATGAGACCCTACAGAGAGTTCAGCTGCTAACCTGCTGACCATTACATTGCAACATGCAGTGAAGTGACCTTAAGGTATATGATGTAAGCCATGCTCTCAGACATGAGAGGAAGTAGGTCCTAGCAGTGCTTGAAATGGAAAAATGAAAGTGCCGGTACTCTGTGCCAGTGTACCTGCTTGTTTCCGAGAAGTGCCTGTACTCTCCAATTAAAAGTATTACGCTTTTCTTGAGCTGCACCGGTACTCTCCCTCTCAAAATAGAAAAGTGCCGGTACTCCGTACCGGACAGTACCGGCCCATTTAAAGCACTGGGTCCCAGGAATAAAGAACCTTGCAGTTGTCCACAACAGTGTATTAAGTGGCGTGTATTGGCCCAGGTGAGTCATAGTGAGGGCATTCATCACAAGAAAATAATTAGAGATTGGGGCTGCATTTATACTTTTTCCCAACAGAGGGCACCAAAGCATTAAAAGCGAAGCAAAAGCCATTACTTTCTGGTTTCTAATGAAGAATAAATATCTCCTTTCATGCTGTTTTATTGGTTATAATCGGTTTTAACTGCACACTGGAAACCCTACATATGTTTAACAATATTCACCAACTCCTTTGCAGTCTCTTCTCACTGGAAAGGTAGGAAATCAACTCTTGTCAAGGGAAAACCCTTTCCTCTGTGGGGAAAAAAAAGTATGTCTCGGGAAGTGAATTTGCAGTCGCTCAGCAGATTTTCGATTTAAGCGAATATACTAATATGTGTTTGCGCACACGGAAATGGAAGTTACTAAAGTTTGCTAGCCGTACAGTTTCCAGGCTGACCTCTGTAAACACTTGTGAAGTAATGAACGTTGTAAATCTGCACTAAAGCAGGACAGATACCTGTGGTGCAGTTTGGTGCCCTTCCTTAAGAACCGGGCATCTAATTTACGGCATACGGGCAGGAAATACTTGTGGTACACGCACCAGTGGGATTTACTTCAAATGAAAATAACCTCGGGAGCTTGGGCAGAGCTTCACCAGCCCCCAAGGATATTTCAGTATTTTCACTGAAGTGATGATCGGTATGCATGGCGGGCTGACGTCATTTCAATGAAAATGAAAGTGAAATGAGCTAATTAGTAGAGTTGGGGGGGGGGGGGGGGGGTTGCCTAGTATTGGCATGGACATGCCCACAACCCCCCCTCACCCCCCTAAAATGAAAACAGTCTTTTTGCCCCCCTGGGGGGCAGATGGGTACAATCACCCCCTTGGCAACAGCTCACCCCCACCCCCGGGGGGCATGGCAGAAAGCCCACTATAAATCAGAGATTTTTTTTTTTTAGTTATAGGGGTGGGGACTGCCCAGCAATGGCATGGCCATGCCCCCACTCCCCCTAAAAAAGAAACAGTCTTTTGGCCACCCCAGAGAGTGAAGATGGGGTAAATAACCCCCATCTGCCCTCCTGGAGGCAGAGAGCCCACCAGATACCAGGGATTACTTTTTTTTAAGGGTGGTACCATGTCCCCCCATCAAAAAAGCCAAAGTCTTTCTGCCTCTGCTGGAGGGTCGATGGGGAGATTTATCCCCCACCCCCCCACCCTTGGGAGTCAGAAAGCCCACTAGATACCAAGGATACATTTTTTTTATTGTAGGAGTGGGGTGTGCTCAACATGGGCATGATCATGCCCCACCCCTTAAAAATGAGGACTAAGTCTTTTTGTCCCCAAGGTGGGATGATGGGGCAGGAGGGCAGATGGGGAACAAGTATCCTCATCTGCCCCCCCTAGAGGGGCAGAAAGCCCACTAGATATCAAGGATTACTTTGGTGTTTTTTTAATTATAGGGGTTAGGCTGCCCAGCATCGGCATAAACATGCCCCACCCCACAATGGGGACACAGTCTTTCTGCCCCCTGTGGGGGCAGATCGGGCAGTTACCCCCATCTACCACCTTGGGGGCAGCAAGAAGCAAACTAGATACCAGGGATTCATTTTTCTTTTTAAAATGTAGGAGTGGGGACGGCCAAGCATGGGCATGGACACCCCCCACCAAGATGAAAATGGGGACACAGTCCTTTCGCTGCCCACCCCCCCCCCATGGTGGCAGATGAGACAAGTACACAATCTGTTCCCACCCCGTCGGGGGGACAGAAAACCCACTAGACACCAGGGATTACTTTTTAATTTTAATTGCTGAGGAGGGGGCTGCACAGCGTGGGCATGACTAGGCCCCCACCCAACACAAAAAGGGAAACAGTCTTCATGTCCCTCCTTGGTTGGGGGCAGATGAGGGCAATTACACCTATCTGCCTCCTGGGGGGGAGTCAGAAAGCCCACTAGATACCAGGGATTATTATTTTTATTAAAAGGGTGGGGGATGCTCATGCCTCCACCCTCTCAAAATTGGAGAAACAGCCATTCTGCCTCCCCTGAGGGGCAGATGGGGGCAATTACCCCTATCTGCCCCCTCCAGTGTGGAGGTTAGGGGGGCAAAAAGTCCAGTAGACACCAGTGATTACTATTTTTTATTCTGGGGTGGGGGCTGTCCAGTATGGGCATGGGTATTCCCCCACCCCCATAAAATGGTGAAACAGTATTTACCCCCAATCTACCCAACTGCATGGCAGCAGTATATATTTTTAATAATAAAATAACAGTGTGGGTCTTTCCCAGCCTAACATCAGGCCCCGTCGTCATCCCTACAATCTAAACAGTGTTTTTGCTCCCCTGCGGACTAAAGCATCTCATCCCAATGACAAGCAAGAGAATATTTGGTTCTTTTGGGTGCTGGTTTCCCAAAAGGGCAAGGAGAGTTTGGCTAACTCTCAGTATAATCTCACTTGCAATGGAACAGCTGCACTTTTTTGGGCTTGGGTAGGCTGCCACTTAGAAAAACCTACTAGACCCAGAATGTTCTGAAAACTAGACATGTGGGGGAGTCCAGGGTGGTGTGCTTTGCATATATCCCACACTATTTTCTTTCCCACTATTCTCTGCAAACATTGATTAAAAGCATACTTTTTCCTCAAATTACTGTGATGGAAACTTCCTGAATCTGCAGGAATCCACAAATTTCCTACCACCCAACATTGCCCCACTTCTGCTGATAAAAATGCTGTGTCACTTGTGTGGTTGGGATAGTGCCAGCAACAGGAATGGATCCAACCAAAGTTAAAAAGTCTCCACTCAATGGCTTCCGTTGTCCTTGGTTTCATCCGTTTCTGACACTGATACTAGGCCCAAGCACACAAGTGGTGAAGCATTTTTAACCTTGAAGGATCTACACAACTGACCCCTTGCTGTATTCAGAATGTTCTCTACTTTTCAGAAATGGATAGCTTTCTGGAACCCACTATGGGTTTCACACCCATTTCCACCCCAAACAGTATGGAGAGCAAAGGCACAAAAAATAGGAACAATGGTCTATCTCCCAGAAAAATGCCAAAACTGTGTTAAAAAAATTGTTTTTCTGAATCAAGTTTGCCTGTTCCTGAAAACTGGGAAGATTGTGATTTTAACATCACAAACCTTTCATTGATACCATTTGCAGGAAAAAAACACAGGCATTTTCTTCTGCAGCACATTTTTCCTATATAAACAAAATGTAGCTATATTTTTCCTAATTTCTCAGTCACCTCCAAGGAAATCCACAAACTTTTGGAATAGCCAGGATGGTGGAAAAAAGGACATATTTTGGCTTGGATAGCTTATGTGGACAAAAAGTTATGGAGGCCTAAGCGCCAACTACTCCAAATAGCCCAAAAAAAGGGGCACAAGGGAGAAGCCTAGCAGCGCATAAGTTAAATATTGGCATGTATCAAACATGTTTCACTAAATGATGCCTTTGAGAGGTGGTAATTAGAGTTGCACAATTGTATAGGAAAACATGATTTTGAAAGCAGACAGTCTCCAATCTTGTTTATATATAGTCCAGGAGTATTATGGGATTATTATAAATTGCCTCAAATTGTTCCATTTTGCAAACTCCCTTACACGTTTTTTTAGTGGACCCATTATTAGTAGTGCAAACAAAGCTCACCGCATTTCTTTGCAGTGCTACTTCTAATAGTAAATAAATTGCAATAATAAATGATGTATACAAGTTTGAGCAACACGCAAATCCTAAAACATACAAATCATACACATCCTGCCTTAGTGGCAGACTGTCCTCTTTCACAGATCCATACTGGGCTACTGGTAGCCAAAGCGTTTGTGCTGCAGGGGAAAGCAACAACTTGCCTCGTGGAGAAATATACATGAAATGTGTTCACCATCAGTCTTACACTGGTCCTCTGCTTTCCTCCAGCTTCCTCCTAAGCAGGGAAAACAAAGAAACATTCTAGGCTGTTACCAAAGATCTGTCTCACACATCCTAACTAGGGCTTCTCCGGAGCACACCACAGACTTCGTTCTGCATTCATGGTCTTTTGAAGAAGGTTTGTTCTCAGGGTCTGGTGAGTTGTGGAGCCTTCTGTCTTCCCCGCTGTGTTGTGCATCCATCTGCAAAACCTGTGGGTTTGCTACTCTATGATCTCTTGGTGCCAGAAGATAAAAACTCATTCCAGAATAACCCTGATAGCAGGGTAGGTCTCTCCACAGGCTACTCATGTCCTGTCGGTGCGCCATACATGTAGTGAAAGAGAAGGGTATCTAATACAAGGATACAGACCAGCTCTATGCTCACATTTTGACGTAAGGTATTTTCATTATTTGCCAAGCTGCATAGACCACCCTTTCTGTGTGAACAGTAGCAGTGATGACACTGTTAACATAAAAAGATTAAATCACAGTATTATTTTTTCTTGGAATCCAAAAGTGTGCAAGGACTCCATTAGCTGTAATATTTTTCCACTTGTACTTTGGTTTCTATAAATGTGTGATCCAAACTCGCACCACACAATGCACCTAAAGAGATACTCCTGTTACATCTAAATATTTCACGAGTTTGCTCATTTTATTTATGAATTTAATTTAATTGCAATTACAGGTCCTCTTATTGCCACATCTGTCTTATCTTTGAAAGCAAAAGGAAAAGAACTGTGCGTGGAGGACCGACCAGATTCGGAGAGAACATGCATTGCTGATCATTCTCTGGGTGAGTAAGAGTTGTTAGGAATGATTGAACTAAGACTGGATGCACTGTTTGAAAACTGGATGGCAAGTTGTGGCCACAGACAGACTAAGTGCCAGGAACATAAAAATAAAAATAGTTTGTCCATGCCAGCAATATGATAATTTATATCTATAATTTTCTACATCAGAGGTGCTATGTAGTCTGCAAAGAACTTGAATGCATTCTGTAGCCAAAAAACAGCAGCTCTGTATCAACACCTACCTAGTTACGAGCCAGCAGGCACCTCTCTCTCTTGCCCTGTATGTGCTACCTGGCAGGGCACTGGCTCATCGTCTCTCCTTGCCCGTACTCTAATAATGTACTTGGACAGGACTGCAGAACTGGAGGAATGCCAGGGACGTAAAGCAAAGGTTCAGTAATTGTTCTCATTGGATCATCCCATCCTACAGGTCAGGAAGAGGATACTCAAATTGGATATTTTTCTTGCTCGTGTCTACTTTCCCCAGTTCAACATCAACCGTGGATTCTTGTTCCTATTTAATCTCTTTCCTTGAAAGGTAAGGTTGGCAGCATTGTAATGCTGCGATGGGACTGGATCGAACATTTCTCTGTCTCTCTCCATGTTCTTTCAAGGGAGAAGGCCTAGCAGTTTGGACTCCACTTTTCCTACTGGAGAAGGACCAAGGCTTCTTTGCATATGATAGGTTCTTGTCTGTAGTGGCAGAGTGGTCAAAGTGGTTCAGGGTTCACCACAAAACCCAGCAGTGGTGATATATGTCTGTGCTGCGGGGGTTGCTTCAGTTTTTTTCTGCCACACCTCTTTGTAGTCTTCCATTTCTAGGCAGCCTTTCCTTTACGCAGTGGTACCTCCAGAATCCTTTGTGAGCAGTCTGCCCTTCCCTCAAGGTAATTCAAAGGTGGTGCTCCTGGAAGGTTGCAAAACTCCCAGGTTGCTGTTCCCATACTTGGCAAAGGGGAGTTGGTAGTCAGGTTTCCAACCCTGTATTACAATAGAGTTTATTGGTATTCACTAGTGTTGGACACAGTAAAGTGGTTGATGAGAATTCTTGGCATATGGACTGGTGGTATCTGCCGCAAACTCAAATCAAGTTTACTGACAGTTTGGGTATTTTATAAGTCCATTTCTGGCACCAGTTTCATCAAGATCCTGACTTTGTCCTCCCAGACTGGTCAAGTCCACATCCTTAGTCCTCTATTGTCAGCCAAAAAGTGTGTGGGACTGGGAGCCCCTTTTCAGGGGAGACCCACAATGAAGGCACAAAAGAGTGAGAGGCTTCATAACTTAACTTCCTTCTACAAAACTGAGCTAACACCTCTTGGAACAAATGGCTTAGTAGGTGGCAATGATCATGCCTGCACTACAAAGGACTGTCTGTTCCTATGCTTCAGAACTTAGAGTCTAGTCCACCACTAAGAACCAGAGGAATACTTTGAGGGATCCTTGCAATTTACACTGCTCTCTGGCACACTCTGTCCACCCTCAATCTTGAGTACCACTAATGTGCAGAAATTCAAAATTGATTCCTGTGACAGTCATTCACAAAACCTACACCCCAGACACACCCTGCTGTGCATACAAACAGTAATACTGCTGCACTATCTATGTCTCACATAGATGGAGTGAAGAACTATGATGCAGGGGACTGATAGACCAGTTAAAACAGGAGAAAATAGTAGACAACTTTCCATGCTAGGTGACAGGTAAAAAGGCCTGTCCTGGCACCATAATCCATTACTTCCACCAGGCAGTCCTCCACGGCCAGTAAGCTGAGGCTAGTGGCACTCGTTGAAAGAGGGTTCACTTGGTAAGCCCTCCAGTCCACAGAATCCTGTTCTGGGTTTCATTCTGTGTCACAGTAGATCTTCAGCACACATGCATGAATGTACTGTGTCCATCAGAAACTTACTATGTAAAATGCATTGTAGGCATGCACGCTCTCCAGAGCCATGCATGGGACCTTTTCTGTCCCAAGGGCCCTAAATACAATCTGGCCTGGGAGCTGTAGATTCCGGGATCATGGTTATAATATCAGGAGTGTTCAAAGAAAATACTCTGATTTTAGGTCATTCATTGGGTCTGAGCATCGCAATGTAGGAAATGTAGTTTCTAATGAATCTCATATTGAAATATTAGTAAGATCAGAAAGAGAACATTCCAGTTCTCAATCTTCTTTAGGGATACTCAAACTGTTCTTTCTGACAACCAATAAAGGCATCTCAGCAGAATTTCACTTGTCTTTCCATTAGTGGCTTGTGAACTGCTGGCACCACTTGGTGGCCCAGGTTGCAAATTCTGATACCTGTTCAGTACCTGACCTGGCGTTGTGAATGACAATGTATTTTACCGACGCGTTTTGCAGGAGTGGCTCGCAGTACTTTTTAGGGGTGAAGCAGCGTGCGGTGACTTGGGGGGAATTATTTTAAAAGGAAAATACACATACCTGCATGATGCCGCCACTGCCACCACCACCGTGCCGCTCCTCTGCTGCAGGCACAGGCTCCCAGCTTTTCCTGCGGCCAATATTGATGCTGCTCAGAGCAGCGTTAGCATTGGCTGGGAGTGCCCCACCAGGGTGCCCCCAGGCAGCCTGGGAGCCTGTGCCTGCTCTCTCCAGCCCAGCAACACATTTCCGGGCTGGAGAGAGCACAGTGCGCATATGTGTTTGCCCGGCCCGAGAAGACCGGCCAAACATACGTGCGCAATTAGGGGGAGTGCACAGTGCTCGTCATCCCCAATGCCCCACCCCTTTTACTACAAAACAATAATAAACACGGTTTATTATCGTTTTGTAGTAAGAGGTTTTCAGCTGCTGCTGCTGGCTGTGGGGCGATGCTACTCCGCCCTAGCGGAGGAGCCATGCCTGGTGTTTTGATGTGAGGTGGATGCATGAACATAGACGCAGCTGCAGCACTGTCTAGACGGCAAAGAGTGGGGAATTACCACTGAGAACAGAGACACAGCTGCAGCACTGCCTAGAAGACTTAGAATTGAGGAATTACCAATGGGACCATAGAAGCAACTGCAGCACTGTCGAGGGGACTAAGAATGAGGAATTACTACTGAGACCAGAGAATCAGCTGCAGCATTGTCTACAGGACTAAGAATGAGGAATTACCACTGGGACTAGAGAAGCAGCTAGCAGCATTGCCTAGAGGACTGAGAATGAGTAATTACCAATTGGACCAGAGAAGCAGCTGCAGCACTGTTTAGAGGATTTAGAATGAGGAGTTACCACTGGGACCAGAGAAAGAGCTGCAGCATTGTCTATAAGACCAAGAATGAGGAATTACTACTGGAACCAGAGAAGCAGATAGCAGGGCTGTCTAGAGGACTTAGTATGATGAATTACCACTGGGACCAGAGAAGCAGCTAGCAGCTTTGCCTAGAGGATTTAAGAGAAGAATTACTGATGAGACAAGAGAAGCAGTTAGCAGCACTTCCTAGAGGACTTAGAATGAGGAATTACTGACTGTTGTGTTGCAGCACCGTTGACGAACACAACATGTCCACATCACCAGACTCAACACGACGCACAGGCCACAACACAGATGGGATTGTATTCGTGGTGCTCAACATGTGCAGACCTGCCATACTGGGGGTTTCATTCCTGTGCCCACCAGAACCGCTTGCCCTTGTGTCAGGAGGAGGCATGGGCCTCCGCTGGCAGGACTGGCTGGAAGACTTCAAAGACTTCATGAAAGGGTCACAAATTACTGACCCTGTGTAACAGCTCATTGCGCTACGCAACCTCATTGAAAAAGAGTTTGGGCAGATCATCAAGGGGTATGCAAGGCACTTAACAGGAAATTTCTTCAAAAAAGGTACATCGACTATGAACGCTACAGTTTCAACTTAGCGTCTCAGGAGAAGGATGAATCCATGGGAGAGTTCATCTCGTGACTAAAACACCTAGCCCAATACTGCGCTTTTGACACATTTACAACAGAAGACGCTTTTCGCCTGCAGATCATTGAAGAATGCCAATCTGAGTCCCGCGCAGAAGACTTTTAAAGAAACAATACTTGTTGGATGAAATAGAGGAAATGACGAGACTCAACGATCAAGCAGAGGAACACGCAAAGAAAATGGAAGCAGGAAAGCTAGAGAAAGGAGATCAGGCATTCAGGCTTCAAAATCGTCAGAAGGTACGCCAGTCCCAAAACGCCAGTGGATGCCTAAATCCACAAAATATCCCTGACAAACAGGACATCGCTACAGTCCTGATAAATGGGCCCAAAAGGAGTCCCAGCTGAAATGCTATCGCTGAGGCCAAGACTTCCTTCACACTGATCAGTGCCCAGTGTTGGGTCAACTGTGCTGCCACTGTGCCAGAGAAAACCACTTTGAAAAGGTGTGCCAAGCCTCCTCACAAAAGAGCATAAAGTGGAAATCCCAGGCGCCCAGGTTGCATCACCATGCAAAGGCTATCAGTGACCGACGAGACCGCTCCACCAGCTCATCCAGGCAAGCCATTACTCGCATGACACCTACAAATTGGGATGCTCTGACTCCTGTGAATCACAATATCTCACAAGACAGTGAGGAGTACATTTGCATGGTCGCCAACCAAGACAGAATAAAGAAATGCCCTTGGCTGCACCTCCGAATGGGAACACATTCAACTACATTTGTGCTAGACAGTGGTGCATCTCTCAACTACAGTGTCACAGAGTACAATTGGATGAACCCGAAGTCCAAACTACACAAAGCAGCTGTCCAAGTCTACACATGAATGTTCAATGTCCCTATGCCATGTCGAGGGCAATTTCAAACGTCTCTCACTTACAAAGACAGGACCACACAAGCCCAGATTCACATGATTGTAGGGCCAAAAGCAGATTGCTTCCTCAGTTTGCCCACGGCCGAACGATTGAGGCTGGTGGAGATATTATATAGAGTGGAGGATGAATCAGACATTGTACACAGGTTTCCAAAGCTGTTCATGGGACTAGAGAAGTTGTCTCACTTCCAAGTCCACCTGCATATAAATGAACAAATAACACCAGTGGCTCATCATCATAGGAAGGTACCCTTTCACCTTCAACAAGCAGTTGAGGATGAATTAAGAGACCTCCTCAGGGCAAACATCAGAGAAAGAACTGCGAGACCCGACCCGTGGGTGTCCCCGGTGGTGGTGGTGCCTAAACGAAGATTAGGTGGCAAAGGGTGCCTATGTATGGACATGAGAGTTCCAAACACAGCCACTGAACAGGAAAGACATCCAGGGCCCCACACATGATCATGTTACTCAATGAGGCAAAGGTATACTCCAATCTGGATCCAAACAATGGCTATCACCAGCTCGAACTCTGCAAAAGTTCACGCTACATCACCACATTTTCAATGCATCAAGGGTTGATTTGGTACGGCTCAGCTTTGGCATCTCATCGGCAGCTGAGATATTTCAAGAAGCGATAAGGAGAGTAATTCGACACATTCCCAATACCCTTAACTGTAGTGACGACATCCTTATATTTGGAGCCACGGTCAAAGAACATGAAAAAGCCCTGGATCGGCATGTCAGACTCTTCTGGAGGCCAACCTAGCCCTTAATAAGGGCACATGTGAGTTTCACAGGTCCACTCTCAAATTCTATGGATACATATTCTCAGTTGATGGTATGAGGCTAGACCCCGAGAAAGTCAAGACCTTCACTGACACCCCCTATCCCCAGTATGCAGGGGATGTTCAGTCATTTCTTGGAATGGCCAGTTACTGTGTCCGGTACATCAAGGACTATGCTACCATCAGCTATCCTCTCTGGGAGCTAACCAAAAGAGGTAAACCTTTCTGGTGGTCGGCGAGATGTGATCAAGCATTCAATGCAATCAAGGATACTGTTGAAGCGGCCAGCGATCTGGCATACTTCAATCCTTGTAAGAAGACCGAGATCACCGTAGATGCCAGTCTGTTGGGACTCGGGGCCATCTTAGGTCAGTATGACAAAGACAGCGATCAAAGACACATTGGTGCAAATGCCAGCCACAGCTTGACTGACTCTGAGAGAGCATACGCTCAGCCGGAAAAGGGGAGTCTGGCTGTTGTTTGGGCTTGGGAGCATTTTCACATATTCATATAGGGGAAACACTTTACGCTCATCACGGACCATCAAGCATTAATAACCATATTTGGAAATCCTCCAGCCGAGATTCCTCCCAGGATCAAGCAATGGGGAACTCGACTGCAAGAATACATGTACACCATCATACACAAGCCCAGAAAAGCCGCAAACCCAGCAGACTACATGTCACGACAACCCAGAGCATCCTCGACAACGAAACCATCACTAGCAGAGGAGTACATTCACTTTGTCATTGCTCAAGCAAGACCACTGACAGTCCCCCTTGAGGCCATAGTTGAGGCAGCTGCAGCAGATGACACCCTACAAGACGTAACGTGGCGCATAAGAATGAACGGAGGGGGGGCACATGGAGGAATCCAAAATCAATCAACTCATGAACCTCAAGGAGCTAACCTCCTTTCGACATGTAAAGGATGAAATGTCCGTTGCAGAGGAGGATCTACTGCTCAGAGAAAAAAGAATTGACATCCCGAAGAGTTTACGCCAAGGGGTGGTTAATCTGGCCCATGAGGGACATTGAGGCATAGTCTCCACAAAAAGGGCCCTCCGGGAGCGTGTCTGGTTCCCTTCCCTAGATGTGATAGATAAAGCTACACTAAAAGATTGTCCACAGTGCCAGCTGGTCAGCCGATGAGAACCTCCGGTGCCGCTACAAATGTCTGAACTACCAGACAGAGTCTGGCAACAAGTGGCAGCAGACTTTTTTAGCCGACTACAGTTCGGCAAATACGTTCTTAATATAATGGATATTCCCGATTCACAATCGCACAACAAATATCGTCCACCAGGGCATGATGGATGAAGTTTTTGCGGCATAGGGAATCCCAGAAGAAGTCATGACTGACAATAGCCCTCTGTTGAACAGTCAAGAGTTAGCCACATTTGTTAGACACCTCAATTTCAGACATTGAAAAATTACTCCCCGGTGGCCCCAGGCCAGCGGGATGGTGGAGAAGTTCATAGCCACTCTGAAGAAGACCATGCAACAAGCTGAACTGGCTAGAAGGGATGTCCAGGCAGCACTAAATGAAGTGCTAAGGCCATACCGAACCAAACCCCACAGCACCACAAACAAATGCCCAGTCACCCTCATGCTCGGCCGTACCGTGCGCACCAGAATACCCACCTGGGAAAACTCCGCTCGCCAGGGACAGCCAGCAACTGATCATGACGAGCTAGTGGAGATGGACAGAACGAAGAAAGCAAAAATGAAGGAATATGCGGACAACCAACAGAGGGCTCAGCCTTTGATAATCCGTGAAGGAGATTGGGTACTCATCGGGTGAGAACAAAAGAGAAAATCGGACAGTCGGTATCACAAACACCCACTGCAAGTAATAAACTGAAAAGGCACAATGGTTCTGGCTGCTTCGGAGGATAAGAGGGTGACTCGGAACAACGCCCACTTCAAGAAATGCAACGCACCACCCAAAGAAGCAACATCAGGAGGGGACAGCAATGCCATTGAGGACGCTCACACCAGCCTCAAGACCAGGTCTCTTCATCTTTTTGGCTGTTGGGGAACCTACACCACTCACTTTAGCAAGTCGACCACAGCGTGCTCGTCGCAGGCCTGCACGGCTCATAGAAGAAATATAATGGACGCATTCCTGAAACAAACTCATCTGTGCAAGCGGGGGAGATGTAGTGTCACAGCAAAATGTCCTCCTATTACTAACCTAAGGCCTTAATTAGAATCAAGAGGCTAATTCCATTGTGGGTATAAACTCCTGTGTGCACTCGAAACGGATTCCAACTGTCGGATTACAAATGCAGCTTTGGGTGCAAAATTCAATTTGTGCCCAAAACGAGATGACAAACCCGGGACAAGTCGCACTCCATCCTGGTGCTGTCTCACGAGATTGTCGCAAATCACAGGAGCAGATAGCGCGCGCCAGTGCTTGAGCACACCTGAGTGGGGAATAACATGCTATTCGTGTTATTCACCATTTTGGGGTGTTGAGCTCTGAATCGAGTAGAAAATTTGCACCGCACTAACGAAATGACTATGTGCTAATGTAAATTGTGTTTTTTCACCTACCTAGGTGTGCAAATCGGAATTTCACACCATTTGTCATGAGGGTTCTCACCATGTGTTCCCCGGTGCAAAATTGCTGGTAAATAGTGTGGGGCGTGGAAATTGCGCACAGGCCAAATAACATTGTGTAAAGCCAGTCTTGGAATCCCATTTCGGGCACAGCGGAGTTTTCATTACAAATGGAATGAACCCATAGTTGTGATAGGAGTCTTAAGAGGTACTCAGGTCACCGCCCTCTGAATCACAGTAAGATGGATCCTCAAAATTCTTGAGCTGCAGATTGCACATAGTTCTCTGCAGCAGGCAGATTAACCCGCTGAACTATCTTCTGATCGGAGCCAGACAGGAGAGGCATCCAGCAGCATAAGGAAATCATTTTATTATGGGCCTGAAAAGTAGGCCTTTCGTCTGCTCTACTGAACACGCGTGACTAATCTGGCACGCACACTCCCAGAAAAGCTCGAACTGGGACAAAAGTGAGAAGTGGATCCTGTCTGCCGCACTGCGCCAAAGCAGTAGCAACGAAGTCCACAGAAAAAATACACTTTTTATAAGAAGCTGGGAATGAAGGCGAGCTTGTCTCCAAAAAATGTCCTCCCGTGCACTGCGTCACACCCCCGTGTGGAACAGAAGCATTTGCCATCTCTGCATTGATTTTAGTTAAAGTTATGCTGATAAAAACAATACATAAATATCGCTTCTGACCGCGGATATTCCGAGGCGTCGCGTATTGGTCTTAACAATGCCAACTTAGAAAGCTGCTTCACAGGAAGAAAAAAACAGAGTGACGGTTTGTCTAAACACATACATCGTAACATAACACAGCCTAACGTCTTTCCGCACCCGGACTCAAGGCTCCCTAACACACCAGCACCAGATATCTAGAACCCCTTGAAATATCTGCAGCATGAGTGGAGGAGAAAAGCACAGGGACAAGAACACGCAGTATGGCAGAGTTGTACAGCACTTACTTCTGCTGGTCCCCAAGGCTGAGCTGCAAAATAAAAAAAATTGTGTTCGAATGAAATACAAATGTCCTAGAAGTGAAAGCCTACAAGTAACAGGGCCAGTCCCATGGGCGAGAGCAGCACACAAAAAGGAGGGACAAATGTAAGCATTTGCCCACAGAAAACCATGTATTCTTGAAGGGCATGCTAAGGAACGATTTGCAAGCGGTGGGCATGGTCTAAACCCGTAGCTGAGATACAACAAACCTCGTAGAGGCAGCGCAAGCTCTGCCTAGATGAGACCTAAAAAGTGGAAGGCATGCCACTGAGTAAGAAGCAAGCAAATGAGAGTGACAATAAAGCCAGACAATGGCAAGGAGTGTAGCTTTTTGGTATAGGTCTCAAGAGGCTTTTGCTAAAGACAGCTAAAGGCTGTCTGTTGGCTAAACCTAAAAATGACACTAGCTCAAACATCAGACCAAACCAAGGGAAATAAATTATTAAAACAGTGACCAAATGACTATTTTAAATCATCTTGACCAACACTTCACCCTTGCAGTCAAATGACGTAAACAAGTCTGACAAAAGTTTTTAACCTTGTTTTTATTGAGCATTTTTTAAACTGTGCCTTCATCTTGACAATTCATGACATTGATCCTTACAATAACAATAGTGATGCAACAATGCACGAGCTGTATACGTTTCATAACAAGGGATAAACATGAGCAGCATAGGCAAGTGCATGCGCACAGTTACAGAAAGTAGGAAGGAGATGGGTCGGGAGGGTTGGAACAACACAAGCACAATCAGCCTGCTTATAAAGGCGTCCAGTTCATCATCAAACACACAGACATCCGTCATCACTGGAAGAGAAAACTGTACAAGCTGAGCACCTGTATTGCAGGCAAGTAATGGAACCAGGGGGAAGCAGACAAAAGATAGAAGACAAAAGAAAGAAGACAAAAGGGAGGGGAGTAGGGGTAGAGGGGAGGCGATGGATCAGGCCTGCAGTGGCAGGCAGTCAAGCAGAAAAACAGGTGAAGCATTGTGAGAAAGAGCTGGGGGGTGCTCTTTACTTACCTGGAAAGAGCCTCGAAGTCCTATCCATCCTTGCCGAGATGCCTGTGGAAAAAGAAAGAGACGCCAGGTTAGAAAGGGTGTGACCTGTAGCTGGTCACCAACACTAACAAAGGACCACTATGTTTTGCACCAGGTGGTCAGAATTCCTTTATCCAGGAACCAATCAGAAAAGAGTGAGGTTTGGGGTAAAAAATGCATAGGACTGAAGAAGGAAAAGAGTGCAAGAATACAAAGAGGTGCAGAGAGAGACGGAATCCAGTTGTGAAGGAGCAGAACCCAGGAAGAGCAGAACCAGAGCTGAGGGAGATGACAGCACCAGCCTCGGGAGTCCCCGGAGATGTGGACTGAAGAGGATGCTGTCGGAGGACGCTGAGTGGCCTGCCGCAACTCTCCTGAGGAGCGGGTGAGTAATTCAAGGGAGGGAGCGAGCGGTATTAACGGTTAGAGATTCATGTGATGTATACTCATTATTACCTGCCTGACTGCCGGCATCGTTTGTTGTTGATTTGCTTCACAAGTGATTTCTAAGACACAAGCACTATTTAGTTGCAGTGAACTCTCCTTTGAATGAAACACTATATCAAGAACCACATGGAAGAATTCTTAAAGCTATCAGAGGGGAAGCATTTGGCGACCTATGGGGGAGAGAAAGGAGATGGGAATCCACTCTGAATACGGTAAGGGATTAGACTTCCACAAGAGTCCCAGGAAAACTCACCCTACTGTAGAGAGAAAGCAGAGTGAGGCTGTTTAGACCCAGAGGAGGGTCATAAGAAGTTTTCCCTGCATATATACACTAAAAGGCATGGCGAGATGATGGTGTAGGACACATGAGTAGGAACACAAGAATCTCTTACTTACTGTTCTTTTTTGGGGACCCTGGCGACACCATCCTGTCAGAGGAAATTCCCAGAGGAAAGAAATTGAACCAACATCAGCTACAGAGGAAAGAGACGTGCAACTCAAGAATCACTGCTAAAGCCTAGTGTATGACTTTTATGTCTCTGTGACCCTATTAAATTTCACCATTCAGAAACATATGCAGCCTTCTCCTCCATTTATCTGGCCTAGCGTCTTACACCTAGTGTTAGAAGTGGGATCTGGTGATATGGAGGCTGTTGTTAACAAACATGGCGAAAAGCTAACAGAAGCTGGAAAAAGTAATTGAACAGTTCCTGAACACTGCGGCTGAATATAGAGAAAACCTCCAAAAGGCCCTGGAAGTTCAAGCACAGTCCCAAGACACAGCAGTCTGGAGATTATCAGATGTCCTGGGTCAGCAAAGAGGCCACACCTCCTTGCCCTCAGTGGTCCTGCAGATCTATTTCAATGGAGAAGACCCAGACTTCTTTTTTAATAATTATGAGCTTATGGCACAAGCAGCTGCATGGCCCGCAGACAGATGGGGTCAATATTTCGGTACCTTACTGTCGGGGGAGCTTCAAACAGCCTATCAGGCATCCATCCTCCAAGGAACTACTCCATATGCTGAGATAAGAGGAGTATTCTTGAGAGGTTTGGGGTTGATGAAGAAATCAATAGGATAAGGATACAATAGGATAAGGCTGGGAGAGACCATTGAAGGGTCCCGGGAGACACCCTGAGCCCTGTATTATCGAGTCAAAAATATGACAGTGGCTGAAACCCAACACTGCAACGAAAGAAGAAATCCTTGAACATATGTATTTAGAACAATACCTTGCTTCCCTACATTCCCCGATCTAAAGGGTGCACCAACATACCAACTGACATTGGATAAGGCCGTTAAAATTGCACACAACTATAACAGAGCTCACAAGAGTCAGAGAGGATGTGAAGAAAGCAGCTCGCGTGGTATGAGACCTGGTACAGCAAGACCATCCAGCCCCAGGTTGCCCAGAAAACAAGGTACAGTAACAATTCTACCTTGTCCGGCACCTAGACCCCCACACCCTGGACCATGATGTTTCCATTTAGGACGATTTGTACATATTGCTAGACACTGTCTCCAGAAAGAAGAACCTATGGATATCAGCCTGGTTCTGTCTCTTTATTGTACAACAACTGAGGCTCAGCCCCACTCTGTCTGTCAGATGAGAGTGAATTGTGAAGTGGTTCAGCTTTGGTGGACACGGAATGTCTTCAGAGTGTCATGCACACTCAGTTGCTCGAGGCGGGGAGGGTAAAAAAAACCTATAGGAATGGTGAATATGCAATGTGTCCACAGGAATAAAAAGGTGTATTCAAAGATGGAGGTCCACCTCCAGCATCAAACAGACCCTATTGTACCCCTACATGTAGGACTCATAACCAAATTACCTGAACTCTTAATTGTAAGTAATGATTATCCCAACCTGGAATCCCTGGTCCAGGAAACCTGGAAGGAAGGCAACACATGGTGGAAAAAAAACCATTCTCTAATGCCAAGAACAGTGAATGGCCTACCCCAAAAGAACAAAAAACTAGGAAACTAAGAAGAGAGGAAAATACATTGTTTCAAATTGTCTTGCCTGTACAGACCGAGGGCGTTATATGGGATTCTAATAGGAATTTCCGAGCAGCCCAACGTGAAGATGCCCTCTTTGAAGAAGTTTGGAACGTCGCTTCTGAGCAGGAAGACCTGCAAGAAGTAGGCCCCCACGAGGGGTTATTGTAGAGAAAGGGAGGGAACAAACACCACCACCAGATTTTCTTCTTTTTTTTAAACTTCTTATTATTAAACCAAAGGGGTACAGATTCATGACATCTCTTACCATGTCACCCTACAGTAACATTAAACGGAGATAAATCATCTTTCCCAATCAGCCACCGTGGCAGTGGTATGGCCAAACTTTGTTCCTGAAGCACCCCGTCCCTTCCCTCTTCACCCCGTCATCTTACTCCCTTCACTATGTGTCCATTAGGTCCAGACCTCTGTGTACCCTCCATGCCCCCATACCTTTTCCCACTTGTCAGTGCATCCCCTACCCTTATAAATCACTTTCTCCACTCCTTGGCACCAATCTAGATCACTTTCTAAGTCTGTTACTCTAGGTGCCCTCAGCTGACCGCAAGTTTGGGCTATATTTCGCCTTGCAATGCCAATTGCTAGTTTTTGGCCACATATATTTTGCCCACAGGACCTCCTCCTGTATTCCCAACAGGAACACCTTCGCCTCCATTGGGATCCCCATCACCCGGGTTAGCTGGGACCAATACTCCTGTACCCGGGCGCATTCCCATAATATGTGGAAGAAAGTACCCTCCCCTGCACATCCCCTCAGGCACTGTGGCAAGTCTGCTCTCCCAGTTTTCACTATCAGATTTTCATTTCCACTCCCTTTAGAGACAAAGGGGGTAATTCCGCCGCGAATGACGGAAGCACCGCCAACAGGCTGGCGGTGCTTCCTAGCCCATTCTTACCACCGCGGTCAGAAAAACGGGGCCGGCGGTTTCCCGCCGGTTTACCCCCGGCTGGGCGAATCCGCCAGGGCAGCGCTGCAAGCAGCGCTGCCTTGGGGATTCTGACCCCCTTCCCGCCAGCCTGTTTCTGGCGGTTTTCACCGCCAGGAAGAGGCTGGCGGGAACGGGTGTCCTGGGGCCCCTGGGGGCCCCTGCACTGCCCGTGCCACTGGCATGGGCAGTGCAGGGGTCCCTTAACAGGGCCCAGGGCGGATTTTCACTGTCTGCTTAGCAGACAGTGAAAAGCGCGACGGGTGCAACTGCACCCGTCTCACTGCCGCAACACCGCCGGCTCCATTCGGAGCCAGCTCCTGTGTTGCGGCCCTCATTCCCGCTGGGCCGGCGGGCGCTAACTTGCTTAGCGCCCGCCGGCCCAGCGGGAATGTCAGAATGTGGGAAGCGGTATTTTGGCCACGTGGCGGCCAAATGGCACCGCCCTCCAGAGTTAGAATGAGGGCAAAAGTGTTATTCTTAGCCCATCACCATTTATTGGGGAGTGGACCTCAGCACAGAAAAACTGAAAATCCATCCTAGACAGATTCAATTGGCCAGGCATATATCAGCAGGTGAAAAGGTACTGAAGGGAATGCCGCATATGCCAAAAGAACAGTTGTTATCGGCCCTCACGAGCACCTTTGCTTCCTCTTCCGGTGATTGAGGAGCCATTCACCAGAGTAGGAATATATATTATCAGTCCTCTTCTCTCTTCATGTAGTAGCTGCAGATATGTTCTTGTAATGGTGGACTGTGCCACTCCTTAGCCCGAAGCTGTGGCCCTGCGACAGCCCAACACCACCCACATAGCCAAAGCCATGATAAACTTATTTTCAAGGGTAGATTTCCCAAAAGAAGTTTTAATTAACCAAGTGACCCACCCCTTGTTTCATGGCAGATGAGGCAAGTGTGTCAACAATTACGAATCAAACAAATACACACCATTGCCTATCATCCTCAAACAGACAGCCTTGTTGAGAGGTATAATGCCGCACTCAAGAGTATCTTCAATAACCTTCTTGATCTAGACTCCAGAAAGTAGGAGGATATTTTACCTCTAGCTCTTTTCGTAATCCGATGTAAGGTCCTGAAGAGCACTGGGTTTTCTCCCTTCAAATTACTCAACCTTGTTTATTGTATGTCATGGCAAAAGAAGAATGGGCGCAAGAGAAGGATGAGTCAAAACTGTATTATTTTGAACCGCTCATTCTGGGAAACAACAGCACGGTAGGCCAGTGTTGTGGCCCACTCTGTATCACTGCAGGCCCTACCCAGGTCTTCACTCCACTGGTGACAGAGTGTCAGGAGAGGCAGGCAGGTGTGCTCGCGCAGTGCTTTGATGAACCATGTGACCAGGTGGAGCCCTGTGCCCAGTATGTGTAGGTTTTGAAGCACCCGATGTTTGCTCAGTTTAGGCAGCAGTGACCCCCAGTGCAATTGCATTGTATCTATATCTGAGTTGCACATGAGAAACTGCCCGGGAGGGCAAGTTTGGTCACTTAGGTCTGCGGATGGGATGAGTGCAGCATCAGAGAAGAGGTCATCCAGGGCATGGAGGCCTGCCTTGCACCAAGGGGCAATAGCCACCATCTTGAAGTGCACTCGTCATCTAGGTGTACTGAGTAGTGGAAGCAATGGAGCATAAGGCACTGAGGCGTTGGTAAGATGTGGGAAACAGTGGAAGCAGCGCAGTGCCACAGACAGGATAGGCAGGTGTGGAATGGGTGCATGGACTAGGGGGTGAAAGAGGTGCAGCAGTTGCTACAATGACCACAAATGACACATCAATGTTGATGCGTCATCCATATCATGCTCTGCAACCCACCATGCCCCTCACTGCAACTGAGCAGCGAGGTGGTAGTGTTTAAAGTTTGGAGCTCCCAGCTCACCCTTGTAAGTCTGCAGGCACAATTCGATAGCGCCACTTTGCAGCGATTGCAGTGTCAGATGAAGTCACCTAGCAGGTGTTCAAGAGTAACAAAGAAGAAATTCTGTAAATAAATTGGTACGTTAACAAAGTAATAAAGCAAGCAGAGCAGCATCATCATCTTGGACAGAGCAATAAGTCATGCCACCGACAGTGGCAAAGTCTTCTAGTCTTTGCTCATGAAGGTAGGACACCATCTGGCTCATGTATCCATCCTCCAGCACCTCTGCGTTACAATAGATCCAGATACTGAGGTTGCAGATCATATCCTGTTACCACTGCATCAACTCTTCGCCCAGCTGAATGGTGGGATACGCTGCCCCGGCTGAAAAGGGGAAGAGGCAAGACTTGCCCTAGTTGATACATAGGCCCAAGACAACAGCAAAAGAGGTAAACAGGCACTGAATCACAGGCAAGGGCTCAGTGACATCTCACATGTAAAGAAGCATGTCATTGGCATAAAGTGGGGCAGGATGCATCTCCCAGCGGGATCCCCCAGTTTTCACCCTGGGTCTCTCAACTGCCACATGCACTATGTCAAGCTTGTCCTCAGCTAATGACTATGTGGTCGGCACAATGCTGGATTAGTTGATCCTCGCCTGTACAGTTGTTCGGTCTCCAGTGTGTGAAGTCTGGGAGGGTGCAGCAGATCGGACGTGCCCCATCGCACAAAAGTATTGGCACCTCACACACAGGTGGAGCCAAATGAGCCCCCAGATGGAAATTTAAAGGAGTTCCTTGCTACCAGATAAATAGGCCCGCTGTCCTAGACTGGGGACCCCTGCAGAGCAGCCAAGTCAGTAGGGCCATAGCTGGGGGGTTCAGTGGATCCAGCTAAGGTCACCCCTCCCAAGTTACAGCAGGTCTCAGGGCAGCTGATGGGTAGACAAGAGACAGAGGAGACCCCACCAGCTCAACTCCAGGACACAGCACTGGGGGAGTATGATAATCTCCTGGTCAGTAGAGTCCTAGTTCCCACGGGCACCTTGATGGCGAGCCCAGATCTGTCGTTGCAGTGCGTCTCTCCTAGTGGTATCCCGCATTCCCCTCCGCAGGCACTGAAGCGGAGGGGGGAGTTAGTAGAAGACCAGGCGGGAGGAGGGGAAGGGGGGTTAGCCTCTGAGGTACCCATAGCCTCTCTGGGTGCAATCAGCTTTCCCCGCCCTCAGCACCACTTACTACTCCTCACTGCTCTCTCTACCTGCACTGGGGAGGCAGTCATCAGGGATGCCAGGAATGCCTTTGAGCCGCCGCCTTGCCTAAGATGTGCTCAGCAGGGCAGGGTGTAGGCCCCGTGTGGAGGCTGCGATGCAGAGCCCTCTCCCCGGCCCACAACCTGGCAGTGTATGGCTGCTGATTGTCCCTGTCGGCCAATCAGAACGCTGAAGCATGGTACAGCATGCTTCACTGTGCCTCCCCCATCGTAGGCATTTGTCCGGGTAAGCTGATGCCTGCAGCAGCTCCTGTCTGGGTGAGGATTAAGAGGTCCCTGCGCTGGAGCCTCAAAGTATTCAGCATACCATCTTGGCCCGCCAGGCCATGCCCCCGTAATAATGCCTCACCTATATAAACCAGTGAGCTCTCTGGATGCAGAAAACACACAATTCCTGAAAAGAACATTCTACAATTGACCTAAATATGTTGATCTCATCTCATTTCTGTTTATTAGGAAATACCATAGAAGAATAATCATCAAAATTATAAATTGTGTTTGCCAACTAGAGTAATTTCAACAAATTACTTCCATTTGAACTGTCTCCACAGATTCTAGAGGAGGAGACGTTGATTGTAAACCAAAAATAGATTTTCATTAAATATATTTTGTCACCAGAACAAATTACATAAAAAAACTAGCAATTAATAGACCCAAGTAAAAAAAAAAGTTTGAGATAGGTTAACTTTCAGTTAGATTTGAATAATTATGTCTACAAATTAATTTTAAGCCTACATGCTTCCCATTTAGATGCCACTGTGCTCTAAATAATGCATTCTCTGGGAAACAAGGTAACCACGTTATTACATTAGCTCTTCAAATCTTCTGAATTTTGATAAAAGGTATTTACTCCCTAGGACTTAAACATTGAGAAAATAAGAATAAGCAGGTCAGCCTTTCACTGCTGTGCATGTCTCAGAAACTCAAATTTCTTGTCCCTTGCCAATTAACAGTCTTATTGTTTAGAGGTAGAAGCTCAACAAAGAAGCTGTGTAACTGTGTAAAAAAAACTACAGGTAAATGTCTACCTGTATGCCATTCCTAATATTGCGATACTAACTCAGACTAATGTTCATTATTCCATTCCTGTGGCACAGGATTTACTTTTCTTTAACTCTTTCAGAGTTCCAACTATTGAATTGTCTCAATGTTCACCGCACCCAGTCCCCTGCGGAGTTCTTTTAACACGGGACAAACTGTGAAACCTTTGCAGAATCTGGTATGGTTATGACCTTCGAAAATGTCCCTGAAATTCAGTTGAAAAACTGTAAATCAGCTAAAAGGCAAAAGACTAGACACAGAAAAGGGGAACTCAGATGAGCTGGGGTATAAAAATTGATTTTAAAAGAAGAGATCCATATAAATAGGTACTTTTCTGTGTGTTGGGGTGTTTGATGCAAAATGTCCTTAACATCCTGCATAACATTCTGAATTCTTGCATAATTTTAAACATCTGTCAAAATGTTTGCTTGTTTAAAATTATCAAATGGAGCAATGTGGAATATGTGATAGAACAACTAGGTCCTAAACAACTATAGCCTAAATTACTACTGCTAAACAACTAAAAAGTCTCTGCAACTAAATACTGAACAACTACTGTCTAAACAACAATTGTGCCTGAATAACAATTGCCAAATAGACGGACCCACATAGTCGTGAAAAGATTTTGATTGTTGGTGAAAGTGGCAGCTCAGGGAAAAGGATGAAAAAGGTTTCTGAGTGTATTATCATGCAAACAAAAGACAACTTTGATGGTTTTACGCATATAATTATAGTAAAGGCCAATGTTAATCCTGTGAGAAGTGTGCCAGTAATGTTAGAGATGATGTTATGAAAGAGTTATACAAATTAAAAAATGCTGGTATAATAGAACCATTAAAATTTTCAGAATGAAAGCGAGTCTCTCTGTCAGCCTGATAGACCTTAATAATAACATCTTGGTAGACATATTTGTCCTGCTGAATCAACAAGCTGTTGTGAAAGACTAAAGGCATCAGTTGGTTTTATACTACTGATGTATCACCCACGTACCATTGGGTACCTTTATGACCTAAAAGTAGTAGACTGACAACTTTCACAACTTCAGTAGGATGTTTTCAATTTATTAGGGTCCATTTTTGGCTCTTGTCAATGCCTGTCTTCTTTCAAGCACTAATTTATGTAACTTGTAAAGACATTGTATGTTTTGTCATCTTAAAGACGACATGCTTCTGATTGGGAAGAAAGGGGAAGAGTATGATTGAAACTGCAGGAAGTGTTGAAGATTCTAGAATGGAAGGCATTGATGGCATAATATAACACAAGGCAATTTGCAATACTTAATGTGACATATTTAGGACGTGAAGTATGATGATATAGCATTAAACCGAAAAAAGAACTGATTCAAATCATTAAAGAAGTTCTCCCTCTTAAAAGCATGATTGATGTTAAAGCCTTTGAAAGCTTAGCAGAACTCTATTATCAGTTTGTAAATATGTTTGCAGTTTTTTCCTCCTTTTCCTGTAGAAGGTTACTCAAAATCTAAGTAAAATGCATGTGGACACAATAATAGCAAAGACTTTTCTGTAATATAAAAAGTAATCTTTGAAAAGCCCTACCTTACCCTATTCTTCGGATAAAGGCATTATTACCGTAGACGCAAATGGTAAGGGGATGCAGCCTCTGCTTTCCCAGATTGACAACGAAGGTAAAGAAGTAGTGAGAGCTTTTTCCCTCATTCGGTGACACCAACAGAAGAGAGCTGTCTTGTGATCATGAGCATGCATATGGGCTTTTGAATACTTCCCGCAATTTGTTTGGGTTTCGCCAGTGGTTCTGAAATCTGAAAGTTCTTTCATCAGGTTGTTTGTACAAGGCATTGCCACATATTGTACATGTGTCCATGAAGCTAGAAGACCACGGTTATATCGTGCAGTATGTACCGGGAGTAAATAATAAGGGACAGAATGTTTGAGTGGCATGTTAATCCACCTTCAGCTTCAGGACTCAGCAGCAGAAGTCCCACACGATGCAAAAATGGCCTTTCTGCTGCAGTCTGGAAGGCCTTGATCCAATTAGGACATGTATGCTGCACATGACAGTTTCAATAATGAAGAAAGTAAAGCATTCATTTTTGTTCTTGAAATTCATCGTTTTCTTTCAGTTTTCTTGGACGTCAGATCAGTTTTTTTCCACTAGTTATCTTAAAAGCAAAGTTGATATGAAAATATAAAGCAAATATGTTACTATAGTAAGCAGAAAATGCCAGTTCACCACACCTATGTACTTATTAGGGGTCCGACCGGATGTGATATGAAATTGCAGGAAATGCAGTCATGAAATTGGCAAAATGATATTCGCTGTCCAGACACATCAACAGTTTGGGTTCTTCCTTTCTAGCTGAAATCCAGATGACAAAATAAATGCAAATTACAGGCAAAACATTTCTTGCGAAAACAGATCATTCCAATTATAAGTGAAAAAACACCCACGGCCTCCTCCCTCGTGAATACATTATAAAGAGCAGACCTTCCTATTCCCACACCATGACAGCAAAGGTAACAAGTGATCTACAACCACAACTGAAATACAATGTACAAAACAAAGTGTGCAGGCACATTTCCCAAAACGCAGCCTCCTTCCCAAACCTGCCAAAGCTCCTTCTCGATTAGCGGCACTGATGACAGACGCCCTGGGCAGGAGGAACCAAAATGCCAGTGGAACATAAACATTTCCAGCGTGACCAACATGAATAAATGCGTTCACAGCCTTCACACTCCAAATACAAGGAGCATCACATTCATACAATAAAGATGGTCGAGGTTTCCTCTCAGTGGCATAACGAAACGTAAGGGGGGCCTGCAAAGTATCTGTAGTGGACTCAGTCAGGGGCCTGCCGCCCGTGCAGTGTGCTGAGGCGGCCCCTGAGACTCGGCCCCCGGGGAAGAGGGGGGCTGCGGGGTCCATTGTTACGCCACTGATTCCTCCTACACCAGGGAAACCGCTCGGGAGTCCAAACTGCACATCACGCACATTTTGCCATGATGCGATCCTTTTCCTGAGGATATGTCCTTGCCATAGCCCTCAAGCTTTGCTTAACATTCCTTCTGCCACTTTAGAGTTTGTGGTTTGTATTTACTAGCGGCTTTTTCGTCTCATTTTTCTGCAGTTACTTCTTCGCTCCATTAGATATGTAATCTCTATCTGCTTCATAATATAATTTAAATCTGATTTTAAGAATGTTTATAATTTATATACATAAATCTAAGCACTTTGAATATATTATGTAACCATTACATCTGTCATTATTCTTAACCAAGTATTCTTTATTCAGAATTAATTAAAATAAATGTGATTTCACGTTGCCTCAATATCTTGGTTTTGTGTCTGAATATGTAACTGCCGTTTATGCTAATTAATAGCTCTGCCTTCCTAATGAAAGCAATATTTCGTTTCTTTCAATAAATACAAGGTGAAAAAAGGTTTCAATGACTAGGCATGAAAAAAGTAAAATAGATGTAACAATGTTTGGCTTTGCAACTCTGCATTTTCTTTACCTTTGAATACCTTTCATTGTATTTGGCTTAAGGTTTGAGAATCACAGCTGCACTCAATGCAAAAAGCAGAAAGATATTCTGAAATAATAAGAGTTTTCGGAGCCCTTATACTGCTCCTATGTATTACCCTCTCTCCCTCATCAGTTATTCGAGCTATAGATGGTGCACAGATGTGTGTTGTTATGAAAGACTTACATTGTAATATTTGTATGCGTATTTGTCTTTTGATACAGGGGGTGCAGAAATGGCAGTAATGACACCTAGGGATTTGATGAGTGTTAAAAAAGAGAGCGCTACTGATCCTGTGGAAGGTCAGGACTCTGCCACAACTGAAAATATGGCATCTTCCGCGGGTGAGTAAATGATGCTTATCTGCCACAACTGAAAATATGGCATCTTCCGCGGGTGAGTAAATGATGCTTATCTGCCACAACTGAAAATATGGCATCTTCCGCGGGTGAGTAAATGATGCTTATCTGCCACAACTGAAAATATGGCATCTTCCGCGGGTGAGTAAATGATGCTTATCTGCCACAACTGAAAATATGGCATCTTCCGCGGGTGAGTAGATGATGCTTATCTGCTGAGATGCTTTGGAATGAGATATCCGATAACGCAAATTTTTCACCCTATATTGCACTGACTCCTGTCCCATACAGTAATGCAGCTGGTTTACAATGTGAAAAAGACTATTCTAATAATCAGCTGGAAATTAGAGAGGTAGGAGACTAAACGTTGGACCATGTTTACAAGTGTCTGGGGCTCTAGCTAACTGAGACATGTTAACAGATTGTTCTGTCATGGCATCTGTGGAAATTCTATATGGCAATCTTTTGTGAGGGGTCTTGATCTAGGTGTGGTGTATCGCAATCAGAAAACTCCACACAGTGTCCAGTAGTGTACTATGGGTAAAATAATGTTTCAAGGATTATCATACAAAACCAAGGGGAACATACAATTACAATAAACAGTGTCTCAGTGGGATTTCTCTTCATGGGTATAACACATATATCCAACCTGTATACATTTGTCATATAATTTTAACAGATCCGTACAAATGTACACATGAGTCTATCTTTGTGACGTGGGAGTGGCTTGCAGAGCCAAGATGCTGGACGCTCTCAAACGTTGACCAGTGGTAACCAGTGGTTGGGGCACGGGGAGGGGGCCTGTGAGGTGCCCAGTGCGATCTGTGGCAGAGGTGCCCCTTCCTGGGGCTTGTGGACGGTGCTCCCTCATGGCCCTTGAGTGATTAGGGCTCCCTGGACCCTGGAGGCAACCCTGCAGAGAAGACCTGTGACCTGATTTGTTCTACTCTAGTGGGCCTGGGCTGAAGTGACTGTGCTTCCCTCTAGGAGGGACCCACTTGACTTGATGCTGCTGCCTTGCAGGCTCTGCTTTCTCCACCTTATAGGCTTGCCCTGCGCTGTTTGGCGCCACTTATAAGTATATTGCATGGCCTCTACACTGTTGCAGATTTATGATGTGGCACCTATATACCCGTGGGCCAACTCAGGCTCCAGGAATCCTTGTCTGCCCTGCAGCTGGGTGTCTATGCCATGTGTGTAGCGAAGCTACTGTACCTGATTGGATACTTCAAGGTGTAATTCAGGAGCAGGCCTTCTCCGACACCTGCCACAATGACATACCGACTGTTGCATCGTGCTCATTAGATTGGAGTCCAGCTTCCTTGAGGACTCTACTGAGCGCTTCTTGGTGCCTGTTTGGTGTAATGTGTGCCTCACCCTTTCAGTTGCTCTTGCCTCTTACCCTCCCTCTTGAGAGATTGCCGGCCCGTCGCCCCCAGCTGAGCTAGAGCTCATGAGCCTGCCTAAACTGGACCCACCTTTTTTATACTACTCTCCGTCCCACAGCTCCTGGACTCCAATCTGCTGCTGTCTGCAGACTTCCTGCAGCCTGTTCCTATTGTTTGGCTGCTCGAGCTTTGTAGCGCTTCATCATATTTTGGCACGCTCAAGCAGGCCCTTTTCTACAGGTGAACTCTGTTTCCCTACTGGTTCCTTAGCGTTCCCTGAGCAATCATGAGGCATCTTTGGTCCGGTGTTCATCCAACACCCTTGCAAGAGCTCTCACATGATTTCACAGACTCCCTTCTGTGGTGCATGCCTCTTAGTTCTGGCTGACTCAGGGCCCGATCCATTACTCCCTGCCGTCCTGGGTTGAGACACTTGACGGGCATCTTCTTTCAGTATCCTTAAATCTGTAAGTCACGCCTTTTAAGTGGCGACCAGAGGGCATTGCCTAGACAGCGCCCTAAATATGCGTCTCCAGCTCAATTGCGAAATCTCCCAAGTTGAGATGATGCTGCTCAGATATGAGAAGCAAGTGCAATCTTTTGCAGAGGGCAAGGAGTGTCTCAATTAAGCACTCCATAAATGTGTTGCATTACTAGAGAGACTTTACTGCCTCAATTATGGGGATCACTATGCAAAGACACACTCTGAGGCCTATAAATCAGGAACGCTACTTGCCCGGTTTGTCCGGCAAGATCAGCCACAATGTTCCATACTTCCCATATGAGCAGCGTCTGAGGTTCTCACATGTGCAGAGAGACATACTTGCTGCATTCACTCAACACAATACGTCCGTATACACATTGGTATCCACTGTATCAGTGAACGAGGTAAAGTCCTTCTTAACTAATTTATCTCTCCCCCGAGCGCTACCGGAACAGAGGAAGTGACTTAACAGCAACATCACACTTTTTGAGATCAAAGAGGCTATATGCATTTGCCTCAAGCAACACTCCTGGCCTAGACTGGCTACCACCTGAATTCTATAAAACGTACGCTTCGCTTCTCACCCCACGCTTGAAGATGCTTTATGAAGAGGCCATGTCAGCTGTTTAACTTCCAGTGTCACTTTGCGGAGCCCTTCTTGTATCAATTCCAAAACGTTTCCGAGATCTCACTGCGCTGGAGTCTTATCGATGGCTGGCAAACAATGCAGATTACAAAACAGCATTCTAGCAGATCCTATTCTAGCAGACCGTCTGGCTCCCATAGTCCGGATCTTGTCCATCCAGATCAAAATGGGTTTGTAGGGTTTGTACTAGCCAGAAATACTTCCCTCAACTTACGTAGATTCTTTTGCATACTAGAGTATGCCCCCGTTGTCTGGCACTGGGCAGGTTGTCTAGTGTTAGATTTACTGGAATGGGATAGCCACTGTCCCCACTACTCTTTTCTTTAGCAATAGAACCATTGGCTCCCGTCCACTGTGTGCAATGCTTAGAATGGGGTGTACTACTAAGTGATGGAATTCTTCAGTCTCACTCTACGGGGGCAATATGCTCCTATACCTCAGGGACATCCATGAGATTCCCGCAGACATAGCGTTGACAAATTTGTATGTATATCAGGCCTCAAAATTAACTGGCTTTCAGTGGCAGGCTCCATAGCCCTCATGAAAATGGTGATGTTACCACGTCTAATGTACTTTTTTGCTAATCTCCCTCTTTATGTCACTAAGCCCTTTCTTTCGCTTGCTCGAACAACTTACAGGAGATTTTATTCGTCATGCCATGCGACGTATGGTTGCACTCGCAAAGCCTTACCTTCCGCTTGATCAGAGAAGTTTAGGAGTCCCAAATTTTGAGCACTAATACCAGGCCTCTCAGCTGCAGTGCGTGGCCAGATGGCTATCAGGTCACCAGCTGGGTGGCACTGCAACTGCCTCCCTCCCTGCGGGAGTTAACATGTCTACTACAGCTTTTTTATCCCTTTTCCAAAACAATATTGCTCACTCCACTCTTATGCTGGTTATGTGTTGTTGCTTCCGGAGAAGCCTTTTCCTTACTCGCTCGGTGACGCCATATGCTCTGGCATTCCCATTGTTTGGTACACGGCTAGGTGGATCGGTCGCTTCTTTTGTGGAGGTGGGCCCTTGACATGAAGTGGGACTCCATAGTTTTGGTGAACTTTACCAGGAAGGCATTCTCTTTCACTGGAGGAACTTATCACTGATGCCGGGCTTCATCCTGGTCAATTTCTGCTATACAATTCCCTTATCCGGGCAATGGGGGTGCACTGGGGCATAATTGAGCAGAAACATACGATGCACCTAGTGAATCAATATTTACATGTCATGAGGATGGGCCGCTGTCTAATAAAATGATTTGCTAGTTCTTAAGTACACATGCTGCAGTGTCTCTTATATCACTACGCCACCATTGGGACCGTGAGGGGGGCTGCCCCTGTTCAGACAAAGATTATCAGAGCATCCTGGGCTACCCTGCCTTGGTGTCTCATAGTGCTCGTTTCAAGTTAATTCTATAATACATATTACATAGGGCCTACCTCACTCCAGAAAAAATCAATTGATACTTCCACTACACAAACTCTGTTTGCCCCCGCTGCCTCTTCTCAGATGCTGATTTCCTGCATGTTCTAGATGTGCCCCACACTCTCCCAGTACTGGCTGGGTATCACAACTCTCTTAGCATGCTGTACAGGGGACCCCTTGCTACACACATGGGAGGTGTGGCTGCTCGGTATGAGTAACTGTGCAGTTCTTGGACCTAGCTCTTCTGCTGGCTAATCATATGCTCACACCACCGTTGGAAATCGCTCACCTCCCCACACTTTCTGCCTGGGTGCACTCCATGGGTGCCTGGGCTCAGGCTGAGACCTCCGCCTTGCACCGCAATGATAGTAGGGACTTGCGCAAATACCCTTTGTCTGCCGGCTGGGACACTGCTGAGTGAGCTACGGTCTTCCTTGAAGGATGAGTCTCCTCTTTGCTGTCCCTCTGCCTTATGCTCAATCGCGGTTCTTAGTTTTCCTTATTGCCGCATTACTTTCCAAGTGATGATGTCCCCTTCTACGGTTCAAGTAGCATGCATTTCCGTGCTCTAGTATTGTATAGTATTGTTCCCCTTGTACAATGTGTAAGCGTGAGCTAGTTGATTCATTTGAAGTTGTGAAGTGTTCTCTCTTTTTATTGCTCTAGCAACCTTATACCTTCTCTACTCTGTTGCAGGAGTCTGCACATTTCTATAAACTATGGCTCTGCAATCCTGCTATGTCAATAAAAGATGCATATTGCTCAACGGTGTGTATAACTGTATGGTCTGTCTGCAGATTGCATACTAGACTGCATGTGTAAAACTATAATAATGCTTACTAGCATGATTTGAAAAAAAGATGAGCCTATCTGTGTGAATGACATATTTCTGTGTGTTTAATATTTAAATAATAAAGTGCAGACGGTGCAGTGGTCAGCAGCAGTGCTGGATGTGTAAATTAGGCAATCTGATACCCAAATCCATGCAGAGGTGTTAGCTCAGGGATAAACAGAAGAAGTCCAGCATTAATTATTGTTCTCCCTCACAAGTATTCCACGAGCAACCCTTGTTACAATGTTGACGCTTAAACTCAGCAATGTCAGTCCCCAGATCGCAACAGAATCAGAGCCATCTGCCGGTAAACTACAAAAGTAAATAAAAGAAGGCACATGAACATGTCATTGGCTAACAGTCCTTCAAATACTGTCATAAAAGTCCATGTCCCTCATTATGAGTAGCAGTTCTACTTAGCAAGAGGAAAACAATGGATGTTGCCAATGCATACCAATCACCATCAATCATTTGATCTGAATTACACTAACCCAGAATGGATGGCATTTACCCTGGTATAACATATATATCTAATTGCCATATATAAAGTTTGCATTACCCTAAGGCAACCATGTGCAGGGATCCTGTGCACGAGTGCACTAAATGCGAATCGTACAGTTGGCCATTACTAGCTGATCAATGGTAGTCCTGTTAAGTGAATTACCGGCACGCGCATTATGTGTGCTAATACCAAATTGATTGTGTGTCCAAGAGTTCACCGAAAGACGAGACCTTTATAATATTGAATTAATGTTGAAGTGTAAACAATCCCACTCTTATATGAGGCGTTATCTGTACAGTGCAGCATAAGACCAACTAATAGACAGTGTAGCACACCAGTGTAGGAAAATACCATCTTGCCTGGCATGTTACCCCCATATTTCACTGTATATATGTTGTTTTAGTGTATGTGTCACTGGGACCCTGCCAGCCAGGGCCCCAGTGCTCATAAGTGTGCCCTGTATGTGTTCCCTGTGTGATGACTAACTGTCTCACTGAGGCTCTGCTAACCAGAACCTCAGTGGTTATGCTCTCTCTTTGCTTTCCAAATTGTCACTAACAGGCTAGTGACCAATTTCACCAATTCACATTGGCATACTGGAACACCCTTATAATTCCCTAGTATATGGTACTGAGGTACCCAGGGTATTGGGGTTCCAGGAGATCCCTATGGGCTGCATAATTTCTTTTGCCACCCATAGGGAGCTCTGACAATTCTTACACAGGCCTGCCACTGCAGCCTGAGTGAAATAACGTCCACGTTATTTCACAGCCATTTACCACTGCACTTAAGTCAAATCAAATCAAATCAAAATCATAAACATTTATAAAGCGCGCTACTCACCCGTGCAGGTCTCAAGGCGCTATGGGGATGGGGTTACTGCTGCTCGAAGAGCCAGGTCTTGAGTTGCCTCCGGAATGCGGAGTGGTCCTGGGTGGTCCTGAGGTTGGTGGGGAGGGAATTCCATGTCTTGGCCGCCAGGTAGGAGAAGGACTTCCCACCTGCAGTGGTGCGGCGGATGCGAGGGACAGCGGCGAGAGTGAGGTTGGCGGAGCGAAGTTGACGGGTGGGTGTGTAGAAACTGAGGCGGCGGTTGAGGTATTCGGGTCCCTTGTTGTGGAGGGCTTTGTGTGCGTGGGTGAGGAGTCGGAAGGTGATCCTTTTGTTGACGGGAAGCCAGTGCAGGTGTCTCAGGTGGGCGGAGATGTGGCTGCTGCGGGGTATGTTGAGGATGAGGCGGGCGGAGGCGTTTTGAATTCGTTGCAGACGTTTCTGGAGTTTAGCGGTGGTTCCTGAGTATAGGGTGTTGCCGTAGTCCAGGCGGCTCGTGACGAGGGCGTGGGTCACGGTCTTTCTGGTGTCGGCGGGGATCCAACGGAAGATCTTTCGGAGCATGCAGAGGGTGAGGAAGCAGGAGGATGATACGGCGTTGACTTGTTTGGTCATGGTGAGAAGTGGGTCCAGGATGAAACCGAGGTTGCGTGCGTGGTCTGAGGGGGTTGGTGCAGTGCCAAGGGCCGTGGGCCACCAGGAGTCGTCCGAGGCGGTCGGGGTGTTTCTGAGGATGAGGACTTCCGTTTCATCTGAGTTCAGTTTCAGACGGCTGAGTTTCATCCAATCTGCGACGTCTTTCATTCCATCTTGCAGGTTGGTCTTGGTGCTGGTGGGGTCCTTGGTAAGGGAAAGTATCAGTTGAGTGTCATCGGCGTAGGAGGTGATGATGATGCTGTGTTTGCATATGATGTCAGCGAGGGGGCTCATGTAGACATTGAAGCGAGTCGGGCTGAGCGAGGAGCCTTGTGGGACGCCGCAGATGATCTTGGTGGGGTCTGAGCGGAAAGGTGGGAGGTAGACTCTTTGGGAGCGGTTGGAGAGGAAGGAGGTGATCCAGTCCAGGGCCTGTCCTTGGATCCCGGTGGAGCGGAGGCGGGTTATTAGGGGGCGGTGGCAGACGGTGTCGAAGGCAGCCGAGAGGTCGAGGAGGATGAGGGCGACTGTTTCTCCGTTGTCCATCAGGGTTCTGATGTCGTCTGTGACTGAGATGAGGGCGGTTTCTGTGCTGTGATTGGCTCGGAATCCGGACTGAGAGGGGTCGAGTAGGTTGTTGTCTTCAAGGAAGTTGGTAAGTTGCTTGTTGACGGTCTTCTCTTTGACTTTGGCAGGGAAGGGGAGGAGCGAGATGGGGCGGAAGTTCTTCAGGTCGCTTGGGTCCGCTGTAGGTTTCTTCAGTAGGGCGTTGACTTCAGCGTGTTTCCAGCTCTCGGGGAAGGTGGCAGAAGAAAACGAGCTGTTGATGATGGTCTGGAGATGCGGGGCGATGATGTCGTCAGCTTTGTTGAAGAAGAAGTGTGGGCAGGGGTCTGAGGGGGCACCGGAGTGGATGGGGTTCATGGTGGCTTTGGTCTCTTCCGTGTTGATGTGAGTCCAGGCGTTGAGGGTGATGGCTGGGGTTGTAGGTTCTGTGGTGGTTGGCTGGGTCTGGTGTCTGAAGCTGTCGTGTAAGTCGGTGATCTTACGATGGAAGAAGGTGGCGATGGAGTTTCAGAGGTCTTGTGAGGGCGTGATGGCGTTGGCGTTAGGGTTGGAGAGCTCTTTGACGATGTTGAAGAGTTCTCTGCTGTTGTTTTTTTTTTTGTCCAGTCTGTCTGTGAAGGAATTTCTTTTGGCAACGCGGATCAGTTGGTGGTGTTCGCGGGTAGCGTTCTTGAGGGCAGTCATGTTGTCTGCGGTGTGGTCCTTGTGCCATGCTTTCTCGAGGGTGCGGCAGTTTTTTTTTTATTCCTTGAGGGTATCAGTGAACCAGAGAGGTTTTTTGGTGTTGGTCTGTCTTGGGAGGCGTCTGAGGGGAGCGAGGTTGTCTGCGCAGTTGGTGATCCAATGCGTGAGGCTGAGGGCTGCGTCTTTGGGGTCGGTGGAGAAGGTGGGTTGGTTGTCGCTGAGAGTGGAGAGAAGCTGTTCCGCAGGGATTTTGTTCCACTGTCGGCGTGGGATGGGTTGTGTGCGGAGGTGGTGAGTCTTGCGTCGGAAGGTGAAGTGGACACATCTGTGGTCGGTCCAGTGTATAGCGGAGGAGTGGCTGAAGGATACGTGGTTGCTGGCGGAGAAGATGGGGTCGAGCGTGTGTCCGGCGATGTGGGTGGGGGTGTTCACCAGTTGCTTGAGACCGAGGTTGGCGAGGTTGTTGAGCAGGGCGGTGGTGTTGGGGTCGTAGTTCTGTTCCAGGTGGAAGTTGAGGTCACCGAGGAGGATGTAGTCCGGCGAGGCAAGGGCGTGCGGAGAGATGAAGTCAGTGATAGAGTCGCTGAAGAGGGCGTGTGGTCCAGGGGGTCGGTAGATGAGAGTTCCTCTGAGGGTGGTCCTGGGGTCGGTGTGGATCTGGAAGTGCAGGTGTTCGGCGGCGAGGGGGGTGTCTTCGGTGGAGGTGGTGATGTTGATGGAGTCCTTGAAGACGATGGCGATTCCTCCACCTACTTGGTTGGTGCGGTCTCTCCTGGAAATCTTGTAGCCGTCGGGGATGGCTATGGCGATGTCGGGGGCCGAGGAGGCGTTCATCCAGTTCTCAGTGATGAAGGCGACGTCCGGTGCGGTGGAGTCCAGGAGGTCCCATAGTTCAACGGCGTGCTTGTGGACGGAGCGTGCGTTGATCAGGATGCATTTGAGGTGGTTGTTGGCGCGTGGGCTGGCGGGCGTGGTGGTTTCGTGGTGGAAGGTGAGTTTGCAGGTGTGACATACGAAGGGTCCGTGGGTACGTTTTGGGTTGGCTTGGAAGCAGGTGCTGGAGCTCCCCGGGTTGAGGGAGTGGAGGGTGATGGGGTCGTAGCGGTGCTGCGGGGTTTGGGAGTGCTGGGGGCCAGGGGTCGTGGCGCTGGGCGCGGACGGGCGCAGACGGGCGCAGACGGCCTTGCCTTTGGCGCGCCTTTGGTTCGGCCGCACAGCGGCCGCCATAAGAGGGAAGAGGGGGTAGGAGGGGTCAGCTGGGGGCGGGGGCGACGAATGGGAGCAGGGGGGACGGGGGCGAGCAGGAGGTGGCAGCGGGAAAGCGGAGGGTGGGGGGTCAGGTAGAGGGGAGGGGAGAAAAGATAGGGGAGGGGGGGTTAAAGGTGGAGGGGAGTAAGGGAGAAAGATAGGAAGATAGGGGAGGGGGGGTTACAGAGGTGGAGGGGAGTAAGGAAGGACAGAGAGAAGAGTCAGGAGCAGAAGTACAGAAGAGAGAAGAGCCAAGAAGAAAGGTAAAGAAGAAGTGGAGCGAGGAGTCAAGAACAGAAGAACAGAGGAGAGAAGAGCCAAGAAGAAAGGTAAAGAAGAAGAGGAGCGAGGAGTAAAGAACAGAGGAACAGAGGAGAGAAGAGCCAAGAAGAAGGGTAAAGAAGAGGAGGAGAGAAGAGTCAAGAACAGAGGAACAGAAGAGAGAAGAGCCAAGAAGAAAGGTAAAGAAGAAGAGGAGCGAGGAGTCAAGAACAGAGGAACAGAGGAGAGAAGAGCCAAGAAGAAGGATAAAGAAGAGGAGGAGAGAAGAGTCAAGGAAGAGGAGTCAGGCAGAAGAGGAGAGACATGAGAAGCAGAGGATACGAAGAACACAGATGAAGAACACAGAAGAAGGACCAAAGAAGAAGAGAGAAGACGCAGGACGGGGTGCAGGGAAGAAAGAAGAACACAGATGAAGAACACAGAAGAAGGACCAAAGAAGAAGAGAGAAGACGCAGGACGGGGTGCAGGGAAGAAAGAAGAACACAGATGAAGAACACAGAAGAAGGACACAGATGAAGACCACAGATGAGAAAAGAAGCAGGAAGAGAGCGCGGTGAGGAAGAGGAGCGGGGCCGAAGAGGAGCAGAACATGCAGCAAGAGAGCTGCAGAAGAGGAGCAGAGAGCGAAGGGAAGAAGGACAGTGGAGGAGCAGAGAGAGGTAGGAGGGGAGAGCGGAAGGCAGAAGACAGAGGCACAGGAGAAGAGGTGAGTAGCGCGGGGCAGGGCGAGGGGCTGGGCGGGGGGGAGTACTTACTGTTTTTTAGCAGGATTTGCTGGGAGGTTTCAGGAACCTGGGCTGGTGGAGCTGCAGCGGCAGGGGGAGCGACCTACCCTTGGGTCAAGGGTCGCTAACTCTGTCGTGCACCGGCCGCCATAAGAGGGAGGAGGGGGGGAGGAGGGGTCAGCTGGGGGCGGGGGCGACGAATGGGAGCAGGTGGGGCGGGCGAGCAGGAGGTGGCGGCGGGAAAGCAGAGGGTGGGTGGGTCAGGTAGAGGGGAGGGGAGAAAACATAGGGGAGGGGGTTAAAGGTGGAGGGGAGTAAGGGAGAAAGATAGGAAGATAGGGGAGGGGGGGTTACAGAGGTGGAGGGGAGTAAGGAAGGACAAAGAGAAGAGTCAGGAGCAGAAGAACAGAAGAGAGAAGAGCCAAGAAGAAAGATAAAGAAGAAGAGGAGCGAGGAGTCAAGAACAGAAGAACAGAGGAGAGAAGAGCCAAGAAGAAAGGTAAAGAAGAAGAGGAGCGAGGAGACAAGAACAGAAGAACAGAGGAGAGAAGAGCCAAGAAGAAAGGTAAAGAAGAAGAGGAGTGAGGAGTCAAGAACAGAGGAACAGAGTAGAGAAGAGCCAAGAAGAAGGGTAAAGAAGAAGAGGAGCGAGGAGTCAAGAACAGAGGAGAGAAGAGCCAAGGAAAAGGGTAAAGAAGAGGAGGAGAGAAGAGTCAAGAACAGAGGAACAAAGGAGAGGAGAGCCAAGAAGAAGGGTAAAGAAGAGGAGGAGAGAAGAGTCAAGGAAGAGGAGTCAGGCAGAAGAGAAGAGACCTGAGAAGCAGGGGATACGAAGAACACAGATGAAGAACACAGAAGAAGGACCAAAGAGGAAGAGAGAAGACGCAGGACGGGGTGCAGGGAAGAAAGAAGAACACAGATGAAGAACACAGAAGAAGGACCAAAGAAGATGAGAGAAGACGCAGGACGGGGTGCAGGGAAGAAAGAAGAACACAGATGAAGAACACAGAAGAAGGACACAGATGAAGACCACAGATGGGAAAAGAAGCAGGAAGAGAGCGCGATGAGGAAGAGGAGCGGGGCCGAAGAGGAGCAGAACACGCAGCAAGAGAGCTGCAGAAGAGGAGCAGAGAGCGAAGGGAAGAAGGACAGTGGAGGAGCGGAGAGAGGTAGGATGGGAGAGCGGAAGGCAGAAGACAGAGGCACAGGAGAAGAGGTGAGTAGTGCCGGGCAGGGCGAGGGGCTGCGCAGGGGGAGTACTTACTGTTTTTTAGCACGATTTGCTGGTAGGTTTCAGGAGCCTGGGCTGGTGGAGCTGCCGCGGCAGGGGGAGCGACCTACCCTTGGGTCAAGGGTTGCTAACACTGTCACGCAGCGGCCGCCATAAGAGGGAGGAGGGGTCAGCTGGGGGCGGGGGGCGGGAGGAGGGCGACAAATGGGAGCAGGGGGGGCGGGGGCGAGCAGGAGGTGGCGGCGGGAAAGCAGAGGGTGGGGGGGTCAGGTAGAGGGGAGGGGAGAAAAGATAGGGGAGGGGGGGTTAAAGGTGGAGGGGAGTAAGGGAGAAAGATAGGAAGATAGGGGAGGGGGGGTTACAGAGGTGGAGGGGAGTAAGGAAGGACAGAGAGAAGAGTCAGGAGCAGAAGAACAGAAGAGAGAAGAGCCAAGAAGAAAGGTAAAGAAGAAGAGGAGCGAGGAGTCAAGAACAGAAGAACAGAGGAGAGAAGAGCCAAGAAGAAAGGTAAAGAAGAAGAGGAGCGAGGAGACAAGAACAGAAGAACAGAGGAGAGAAGAGCCAAGAAGAAAGGTAAAGAAGAAGAGGAGCGAGGAGTCAATAACAGAGGAGAGAAGAGCCAAGAAGAAGGGTAAAGAAGAGGAGGAGAGAAGAGTCAAGAACAGAGGAACAGAGGAGAGAAGAGCCAGGTAAGCCAGAGAAGGGTAAAGAAGAGGAGGAGAGAAGAGTCAAGGAAGAGGAGTCAGGCAGAAGAGGAGAGACCTGAGAAGCAGAGGATACGTAGAACACAGATGAAGAACACAGAAGAAGGACCAAAGAAGAAGAGAGAAGACGCAGGACGGGGTGCAGGGAAGAAAGAAGAACACAGATGAAGAACACAGAAGAAGGACCAAAGAAGAAGAGAGAAGACACAGGACGGGGTGCAGGGAAGAAAGAAGAACACAGATGAAGAAAGAAGAAAGCACATGCAGGTCATGGTGCAGAGGAGAAGGAAGAAGCACAGATGAGGTACACAGATGAAGAACACAGAAGAAGAACACAGAAGAAGAACACAGATGAAGAACACAGATGAAGAAAGAAGAAAGCACACGCAGGTCGCAGTGCAGAGGAGAAGGAAGAAACACAGATGAAGTACACAGATGAAGAATACAGAAGAAGAACACAGAAGAAGAATACAGATGAAGAACACAGATGAAGAACACAGAAGAAGGACAGAAGAAGAGAGAACACGCAGGGCGGGGTGCAGAGGAGAAGGAAGAAACACAGATGAAGTACACAGATGAAGAACACAGAAGAAGGACACAGATGAAGACCACAGATGAGAAAAGAAGCAGGAAGAGAGCGTGGTGAGGAAGAGGAGCGGGCCGAAGAGGAGCAGAACACACAGCAAGAGAGCTGCAGAAGAGGAGCAGAGAGCGAAGGGAAGAAGGACAGTGGAGGAGCGGAGAGAGGTAGGAGGGGAGAGCGGAAGGCAGAAGACAGAGGCACAGGAGAAGAGGTGAGTAGCGCGGGGCAGGACGAGGGGCTGGGCGGTGGGAGTACTTACTGTTTTTTAGCAGGATTTGCTGGGAGGTTTCTGGAGCCTGGGCTGGTGGAGCTGCAGCGGCAGGGGGAGCGACCTACCCTTATAAGTCACCTATATGTCTAACCTTTACCTGGTAAAGGTTGGGTGCTAAGTTACTTAGTATGTGGGCACCCTGGCACTAGCCAAGGTACCCCCACATCGTTCAGGGCAAATTCCCCGGACTTTGTGAGTGCGGGGACACCATTACACGCGCGCACTGTACATAGGTCACTACCTATGTACAGCGTCACAGTGGTAACTCCGAACATGGCCATGTAACATGTCTAAGATCATGGAATTGTCACCCCAATGCCATTCTGGCATTGGGGAGACAATTCCATGATCCCCTGAGTGTCTAGCACAGACCCGGGTACTGCCAAACTATCTTTCCTAGGGTTTCACTGCAGCTGCTGCTGCTGCCAACCCCTCAGACAGGTTTCTGCCCTCCTGGGGTCCAGCCAGGCTTGGCCCAGGAAGGCAGAACAAAGGACTTCCTCAGAGTGAGGGTGTTACACCCTCTCCCTTTGGAAAAATGTGTCAGGGCTGGGGAGGAGTAGCCTCCTCCAGCCTCTGGAAATGCTTTGATGGGCACAGATGGTGCCCATCTCTGCATAAGCCAGTCTACACCTGTTCAGGGATCCCCCAGCCCTGCTCTGGCGCGAAACTGGACAAAGGAAAGGGGAGTGACCACTCCCCTGACCTACACCTCCCAGGGGAGGTGCCCAGAGCTCCTCCAGTGTGCTCCAGACCTCTGCCATCTTGGAAACAGAGATACTGCTGGCACCCTGGACTGTTCTGAGTGGCCAGTGCCAGCAGGTGACGTCAGAGACTCCTGATAGGCTCTTACCTGTGTTGCTAGCCTATCCTCCTTCCTAGGTAGCCAAACCTCCTTTTCTGGCTATTTAGGGTCTCTGCTTTGGGGAATTCTTTAGATAACGAATGCAAGAGCTCATCAGAGTTCCTCTGCATCTCTCTCTTCACCATCTGCCAAGGAATCGACCGCTGACTGCTCAGGACGCCTGCAAAACCGCAACAAAGTAGCAAAGACGACTACTGCAACCTTGTATCGCTGATCCTGCTGCCTTCTCGACTGTTTTCCTGGTGGTGCATGCTGTGGGGGTAGTCTGCCTCCTCTCTGCACTAGAAGCTCCGAAGAAATCTCCCGTGGGATGACGGAATCCTCCCCCTGCAACCGCAGGCACCAAAAGAACTGCATCACCGGTCCTCTGGGTCCCCTCTCAGCACGACGAGCGTGGTCCCTGGAACTCAGCAACTCTGCCAGCCAGGGCCCCAGTGCTCATAAGTGTGCCCTGTATGTATTCCCTGCGTGATGACTGACTGTCTCACTGAGGCTCTGCTAACCAGAACCTCAGTGGTTATGCTCTCTCTTTGCTTTCCAAATTGTCACTAACAGGCTAGTGACCAATTTCACCAATTCACATTGGCATACTGGAACACCCTTAAAATTCCCTAGTATATGGTACTGAGGTACCCAGGGTTTTGGGGTTCCAGGAGATCCCTATGGGCTGCAGCATTTCTTTTGCCACCCATAGGGAGCCCTGACAATTCTTACACAGGCCTGCCACTGCAGCCTGAGTGAAATAACGTCCACGTTATTTCACAGCCATTTACCACTGCACTTAAGTAACTTATAAGTCACCTATATGTCTAACCTTTACCTGGTAAAGGTTGGGTGCTAAGTTACTTAGTGTGTGGGCACCCTGGCACTAGCCAAGGTACCCCCACATCGTTCAGGGCAAATTCCTCGGACTTTGTGAGTGCGGGGACACCATTACACGCGTGCACTGTACATAGGTCACTACCTATGTACAGCGTCACAATGGTAACTCCGAACATGGCCATGTAACATGTCTAAGATCATGGAATTGTCACCCCAATGCCATTCTGGCATTGGGGAGACAATTCCATGATCCCCCGAGTCTCTAGCACAGACCCGGGTACTGCCAAACTACCTTTCCCGGGGTTTCACTGCAGCTGCTGCTGCTGCCAACCCCTCAGACAGGTTTCTGTCCTCATGGGGTCCAGCCAGGCTTGGCCCAGGAAGGCAGAACAAAGGACTTCCTCAGAGAGAGGGTGTTACACCCTCTCCCTTTGGAAAAAGGTGTCAGGGCTGGGGAGGAGTAGCCTCCCCCAGCCTCTGGAAATGCTTTGATGGGCACAGATGGTGCCCATCTCTGCATAAGCCAGTCTACACCGGTTCAGGGATCCCCCAGCCCTGCTCTGGCGCGAAACTGGACAAAGGAAAGGGGAGTGACCACTCCTCTGACCTGCACCTCCCAGGGGAGGTGCCCAGAGCTCCTCCAGTGTGCTCCAGACCTCTGCCATCTTGGAAACAGAGGTGCTGCTGGCACACTGGACTGCTCTGAGTGGCCAGTGCCAGCAGGTGACGTCAGAGACTCCTTCTGATAGGCTCTTACCTGTGTTGCTAGCCTATCCTCCTTCCTAGATAGCCAAACCTCCTTTTCTGGCTATTTAGGGTCTCTGCTTTGGGGAATTCTTTAGATAACGAATGCAAGAGCTCATCAGAGTTCCTCTGCATCTCTCTCTTCACCTTCTGCCAAGGAATCGACCGCTGACTGCTCAGGATGCCTGCAAAACCGCAACAAAGTAGCAAAGATGACTACTGCAACCTTGTATCGCTGATCCTGCTGCCTTCTCGACTGTTTTCCTGGTGGTGCATGCTGTGGGGGTAGTCTGCCTCCTCTCTGCACTAGAAGCTCCGAAGAAATCTCCTGTGGGATGACGGAATCCTCCCCCTGCAACCGCAGGCACCAAAAGAACTGCATCACCGGTCCTCTGGGTCCCCTCTCAGCACGACGAGCGTGGTCCTTGGAACTCAGCAACTCTGCCAGCCAGGGCCCCAGTGCTCATAAGTGTGCCCTGTATGTATTCCCTGTGTGATGACTGACTGTCTCACTGAGGCTCTGCTAACCAGAACCTCAGTGGTTATGCTCTCTCTTTGCTTTCCAAATTGTCACTAACAGCCTAGTGACCAATTTCACCAATTCACATTGGCCTACTGGAACACCCTTATAATTCCCTAGTATATGGTACTGAGGTACCCAGGGTATTGGGGTTCCAGGAGATCCCTATGGGCTGCAGCATTTCTTTTGCCACCCATAGGGAGCCCTGACAATTCTTACACAGGCCTGCCACTGCAGCCTGAGTGAAATAACGTCCACGTTATTTCACAGCCATTTACCACTGCACTTAAGTAACTTATAAGTCACCTATATGTCTAACCTTTACCTGGTAAAGGTTGGGTGCTAAGTTACTTAGTGTGTGGGCACCCTGGCACTAGCCAAGGTACCCCCACATCGTTCAAGGCAAATTCCTCGGACTTTGTGAGTGCGGGGACACCATTACACGCGTGCACTGTACATAGGTCACTACCTATGTACAGCGTCACAATGGTAACTCCGAACATGGCCATGTAACATGTCTAAGATCATGGAATTGTCACCCCAATGCCATTCTGGCATTGGGGAGACAATTCCATGATCCCCCGAGTCTCAAGCACAGACCCGGGTACTGCCAAACTACCTTTCCCGGGGTTTCACTGCAGCTGCTGCTGCTGCCAACCCCTCAGACAGGTTTCTGTCCTCATGGGGTCCAGCCAGGCTCGGCCCAGGAAGGCAGAACAAAGGACTTCCTCAGAGAGAGGGTGTTACACCCTCTCCCTTTGGAAAAAGGTGTCAGGGCTGGGGAGGAGTAGCCTCCCCCAGCCTCTGGAAATGCTTTGATGGGCACAGATGGTGCCCACCTCTGCATAAGCCAGTCTACACCGGTTCAGGGATCCCCCAGCCCTGCTCTGGCGCGAAACTGGACAAAGGAAAGGGGAGTGACCACTCCTCTGACCTGCACCTCCCAGGGGAGGTGCCCAGAGCTCCTCCAGTGTGCTCCAGACCTCTGCCATCTTGGAAACAGAGGTGCTGCTGGCACACTGGACTGCTCTGAGTGGCCAGTGTCAGCAGGTGACGTCAGAGACTCCTTCTGATAGGCTCTTACCTGTGTTGCTAGCCTATCCTCCTTCCTAGGTAGCCAAACCTCCTTTTCTGGCTATTTAGGGTCTCTGCTTTGGGGAATTCTTCAGATAACGAATGCAAGAGCTCATCAGAGTTCCTCTGCATCTCTCTCTTCACCTTCTGCCAAGGAATCGACCGCTGACTGCTCAGGACGCCTGCAAAACCGCAACAAAGTAGCAAAGACGACTACTGCAACCTTGTATCGCTGATCCTGCTGCCTTCTCGACTGTTTTCCTGGTGGTGCATGCTGTGGGGGTAGTCTGCCTCCTCTCGGCACTAGAAACTCTGATGTAATCTCCCGTGGGACGACGGAATCCTCCCCCTGCAACCGCAGGCACCAAAAGAACTGCATCACCTGTCCTCTGGGTCCCCTCTCAGCACGACGAGCGAGGTCCCTGGAACTCAGCAACTCTGTCCAAGTGACTCCCACAGTCCAGTGACTCTTCAGTCCAAGTTTGGTGGAGGTAAGTCCTTGCCTCCCCACGCTAGACTGCATTGCTGGGTACCGCGTGATTTGCAGCTGCTCCGGCTCCTGTGCAGTCTTACAGGATTTCCTTTTTGCACAGCCAAGCCTGGGTCCCCAACACTCTAACCTGCAGTGCACAACCTCCTGAGTTGTCCTCCGGCGTCGTGGGATCTCCTTTTGTGACTTCGGGTGAGCTCCGGTTCACTCCTCTTCGTAGTGCCTGTTCCGGCACTTCTGCGGGTGCTGCCTGCTTCTGTGAGGGCTCCCTATCTTGCTGGTCGCCCCCTCTGTCTCCTCATGCAATTGGCGACATCCTGGTCCCTCCTGGGTCACAGCAGCATCCAAAAACCCTAACCGCGACCCTTGCAGCTAGGAAGGCTTGTTTGCGGTCTTTCTGCGTGGGAACACCTCTGTAAGCTTCTTCATGACGTGGGACATCCATCCTCCAAAGGGAAAGTTTCTAGCCCTCTTCGTTCTTGCAGAATCCACAGCTTCTACCATCCGGTGGCAGCTTCTTTGCACCCTCAGCTGGCATTTCCTGGGCATCTGCCCAATCTCGACTTTGTCGCGACTCTTGGACTTGGTCCCCTTGTTCCACAGGTACTCTCGTTTGGAAATCCACCTTTGTTGCATTGCTGGTGTTGGTCTTCCTTGCAGAATTCCCCTATCACGACTTCTGTGCTCTCTGGGGAATATAGGTGCACTTTACACCTACTTTTCAGGGTCTTGGGGTGGGCTATTTTTCTAGCCCTCACTGTTTTCTTCCAGTCCCAGCGACCCTCTATATGCTCACATAGGTTTGGGGTCCATTCGTGGTTCGCATTCCACTTTTGGAGTATATGGTTTGTGTTGCCCCTATACCTATGTGCTCTCATTGCAATCTATTGTGACTATACATTGCTTGCATTACTTCCTTTTGCTATTACTGCATATTTTTGGTATTGTGTACATATATCTTGTGTATATTTGCTATCCTCATACTGAGGGTACTCACTGAGATACTTTTGGCATATTGTAATAAAAATAAAGTACCTTTATTTTTAGTATATCTGTGTATTGTGTTTTCTTATGATATTGAGCATATGACACCATTGGTATAGTAGGAGCTTTGCATGTCTCCTAGTTCAGCCTAAGCTGCTCTGCTATAGCTACCTTCTACCAGCTTAAGCTGCTAGAAACACCTCTTTCACACTAATAAGGGATAACTGGACCTGGTACAGAGTGTAAGTACCCCTTGGTTCCCACTACAAGCCAGGCCAGCCTCCTATAACCAGTAATTATGCAAAACACACGAAAGCTCTTGGGAAGGCCGTCTCATTGTAAAATCTAGGAGTCTAGTATACCAGCTCCTTGCCTGGCACTGTGCTACAGGCGGGAAGAAAATCACTGCTAAGATGTTCTGTGATTATAACACGCTGGCTTACATCGCATAAGTGAAACACCAAAACAATTGTGAAAGGCGGCTCATTAGAAAATGTGTGTGTCTGAGTCCACCAGCCAAGTGCTTGCTACAGTGCTGCGGGAGGCTGTAAATTATTAGCATGGGGAGAGGATCACCACAAAGGCGTACTGTGTTCATAACACGTTTCTTATTTGTTTATTTTTTTCTGTTTTTTGCATACCTTAATTTCAGTTCCGTATTTTACCTTTCTGTAAATAATGATTTAATCCTGTGATTCACTGTATTTTCCCTTCCAGTCATTTAAATCACCGCGTGAACTAATTCATGTCTGGCCTCATGAGGAAGAGGAAAATCTATCACTTTTTTCCAATGTAATGAAGACATTTTTAATTTGTAACTTGTATGTACCTTTTAATACAGGGGAATCAACCATAATAACCGCAAGAATTTCATTTAATGTCAAAGAAGAGGGAGATTCCTGTTGCATGGACCTTCAGGACTCTCAGAGTGGAGGGAATTCTCCCAGGGGTAAGTAAATCGGTTATATTCTACATTTACTGAGATGGTGTCTGTGTCTGATAATGTATTGTAGTTGGAGCATCAGTTTTGATTTTCGTTCACTGTCACTAAAGGCACATCCCTCAGACATTTGTTGTCTACTAATCTCATTGGTTTCGGTCTGTAAGTTGTGGCAGAGACAGTTGTCCTCATCGGTTCAGTAAGATACTGCAATACATATCCTCATGCCTCTGGCCACTCACCATGTTGCTCTGAGGTCAACAATTGAGCATTAAAAAAGATAGTTGTGCGTTTGTCCAAAGGAGGGACGGCCAGTGCATTCCTGGGTCCGCTTCGAATAGAAGAGGTGAAAGGAAAAATTGTGGTTTTGGAAAACAATGAAGTGTGGAGTATGTCTCACATTGTGAAATGGAGTTGTCCAGCCAGTTCTGACGATGTCATGGTCCACGCACACCAACAAAGTAAACTTAAAGCTAAATGTCCTACCAATGTAGATAAAGGTACCAGAATCCGTTACAAACCTGTACGGTTGGGAGTCTATGTACCTTGATTACTTAAGTGTGCTGGTATAGGTTTCCAACAATTTAAAATGAACCCTGAGCATTTAATGTGCAAGTGTAAGATCAACAGTTAACATAGTTATGTTTCCTTTGTATTCTCCTTTAGTTTTATTATTGTTATGTACTAAGTTTTATTTGTCATGGGTGTGGGAAGGGCGATGTGTTGCGATCTACATTTAATGTTATGGCAAAAGAACCTGACAATGTGTCTGGGAACTCTGGGAACCCAGAGTTCTGAATGTGTCTGTTGTTTTATGCCTTAATGAGGCTCCCTGCTGTGGTTGGTGTTTCTCCAATAAACTTTCTTGTCCCTGATCGTGGAAGATTTTACTTTATAACAGGTTGCTTCACCATCACTTTCTGTGATTGATGGGTCTCGCTCCCTTATTTGTCCCTGTAGACTATAGTTTAGTGCCGCCAGAGCGGGGATGGGCTTGGCATCGGCAATGCTTACCCCAGCAAAGAGTACACAGCCTTTCTCCCCCTGTGGCTTTTCAGATTGCCACAACAACATTGTGCCTCCTTGTGACATCTTTGGAGCTCCCTCCCCAGTGTTAGAGCCCTCTTGGCAGGGGGTGAGATCGAATTCCCCCCCCACCCTTCGCAGTTTAAACTGTTTACTGTCCTGGCAATGGGGGAATAGTGCCACCAATCATGGTTGTGTATATGACTCCTACTGTACACTCTGTTGAGGAGTGGAGGACTGAAGTGGTGACAGTGTTCTCCTGTGCGCTACCTCTGCTGCTGTGTTGTATCCCAACAGCAACTTTGTGTTCTGAGTAAACTGAACAGTGTGTCCACCCTTGAGGCTTTGCTTGTACTAACCAAAGTATTTCCATATACAGGCAGCCTCCTTATTCCTCTTACAGAATGGCGCTGCTTATGCTTCAGAATGGGCCGCACTAGAGCTAAAACTGCAAAGCCTCCTGGCCTCACCCACTCTCAGTCTACCCGGTTGGAGTGCTCCTCCACGATGGTGCGATGGTGCGATGGCACCATCGTGGAGGAGCACTCCAACCGGGTAGACTGAGAGTGGGTGAGGCCAGGAGGCTTTGCAGTTTTAGCTCTAGTGCGGCCCATTCTGAAGCATAAGCAGCGCCATTCTGTAAGAGGAATAAGGAGGCTGCCTGTATATGGAAATACTTTGGTTAGTACAAGCAAAGCCTCAAGGGTGGACACACTGTTCAGTTTACTCAGAACACAAAGTTGCTGTTGGGATACAACACAGCAGCAGAGGTAGCGCACAGGAGAACACTGTCACCACTTCAGTCCTCCACTCCTCAACAGAGTGTACAGTAGGAGTCATATACACAACCATGATTGGTGGCACTATTCCCCCATTGCCAGGACAGTAAACAGTTTAAACTGCGAAGGGTGGGGGGGGAATTCGATCTCACCCCCTGCCAAGAGGGCTCTAACACTGGGGAGGGAGCTCCAAAGATGTCACAAGGAGGCACAATGTTGTTGTGGCAATCTGAAAAGCCACAGGGGGAGAAAGGCTGTGTACTCTTTGCTGGGGTAAGCATTGCCGATGCCAAGCCCATCCCCGCTCTGGCGGCACTAAACTATAGTCTACAGGGACAAATAAGGGAGCGAGACCCATCAATCACAGAAAGTGATGGTGAAGCAACCTGTTATAAAGTAAAATCTTCCACGATCAGGGACAAGAAAGTTTATTGGAGAAACACCAACCACAGCAGGGAGCCTCATTAAGGCATAAAACAACAGACACATTCAGAACTCTGGGTTCCCAGAGTTCCCAGACACATTGTCAGGTTCTTTTGCCATAACATTAAATGTAGATCGCAACACATCGCCCTTCCCACACCCATGACAAATAAAACTTAGTACATAACAATAATAAAACTAAAGGAGAATACAAAGGAAACATAACTATGTTAACTGTTGATCTTACACTTGCACATTAAATGCTCAGGGTTCATTTTAAATTGTTGGAAACCTATACCAGCACACTTAAGTAATCAAGGTACATAGACTCCCAACCGTACAGGTTTGTAACGGATTCTGGTACCTTTATCTACATTGGTAGGACATTTAGCTTTAAGTTTACTTTGTTGGTGTGCGTGGACCATGACATCGTCAGAACTGGCTGGACAACTCCATTTCACAATGTGAGACATACTCCACACTTCATTGTTTTCCAAAACCACAATTTTTCCTTTCACCTCTTCTATTCGAAGCGGACCCAGGAATGCAGATCTTCCTTTCTTGGCAACACCAGGTTTCTTCACCAACGCCATATCACTGACCACCCATTTGACATTAGAAACACCATGTTTATAATCATACCAAGAGTTATACTGCTGTTGATATGTTCTTCTGAGCTCTGGTCCTTTGGACAGTTTCTCCTCCTATTGTCCTGACTGCAATATTTACTTCATTCATGCTGGGTTCATTTTTGTACAACCAACTCTACCTCTCAAACTCAGAAAAGGAGAAACCTTGGTAATAGCATTTGGCGTGTTACGGTGTGCCCACCACATTTCTCTGTGTATCCCAGCTAGAGGAGCCCTGGTTTCAACGTCCCTTTGAACACAAAACTTAACCATCCTATTCATGCGTTCAGCCAGACCATTAGCTGGAGGCAAATATAAGGCTGTGCTTAAATGAACAATGACTCATATATTCAAAAAAACTTTCCGTCTCATGAGAGGTGAATTGTACCCCATTATCTGTCACCAAGGGAATTGGAAGAGAGAACTCCTCCTTCAGGAACTCAATGACCACCCTTGTATCTAATGCTCCCACATATTTAGTTATGACCCATTTGGACACGTTATCCACTAATAACATTACAAAACGTTCATTTGCAGGTAATAACTGAAATGGGTCCATAAAATCCAAACCTAATTTCCTCTATGGTCTATCAGGTACCTCGACCAGAGATAAGGGTGTTTTGGTTATAACTTTGCTTTTGTCACTCTGTGCACACATTATACAGTCCCTCACCATGGTTTCTACTTCACGATCTAACCCTGGCCACCAATACAAAACCCTAGATTTGGTTAATTTCTGACCTAGGTGACCCTCATTGGCTAAGTTAATCGTCTTCTCCCTCACCCCCACTGGTGGTACAACTTTCAATCCTCTGAATAACTCATCATTACAGAAATATAATTCTTCCTTCACAGTCCAATAGCCTCTTAGGGAATCCGGTATACTCCTAAAATCAGGCCACCCTTTCATCACAAAGTCTACCAATATCTTCTTGTCCTCGTCCTGTTCTTTCACCAATCTCCACTCAACCTCTGATATGGATTCTTCATTTACCCAGTTTAGCACATCCAGAATCTACCTCATCATCTCTCTCAATGGAAGTACGTGACAAAAAGTCTGCTACACAATTCTTTTCACCAGGCAAATACTCCACATGAAAATTAAATTCCATCAATCCCTCTACCCACCTTTTTATCCTGGGGGTCAATTCTTCACATTTTCTTGAAGAGAAAATCTGCACAAGAGGTCTGTGATCCGTCTTAACTACAAAAGGTAAATCCCATAAGAAACACATAAAGTGTTTGACCACTCAAGGACAGGCCAAAGCCTCCCTTTCAATTGCAGGATAGTTCTGTTCTGCACCTTTGAGAGAACGAGAAGCAAAGGCGTTCACTTTTTTCTCCCCCCCGGTATTTGAGACAAGACTGCCCCTAAACCATTAATACTTGCATCAGCATTAGCAAAAACATCAAAATGGCCTAAGGTGGGCATTTTGCTGATACTGTTTTTGACGGCGGCAAAGGCGAATGCACAATGATCTGTCCAAACAAATTCACATCCTTTCTTCCAGAGTGACCTTAAAGGTTGTACCACACACAAAACATTTGCAATGAATTTGGAATAATATTCAGCCAAGCCTAAAGAGGACCTGCCATCATCTTTATCCTTAGGTTCGGGTGCCTTAACTATAGACTCTACTAGTTCCAACTTAGGTCTAGTACCCTCTCCATGTATAGTATGTCCCACGTAAGTAACAGCAATGACTCCCAACCTGCACTTTTCTTTCTTAACTGTAGGACCAGATGAGGCTAACTTACTTAATACCTTCCTTAAGGTTTCATCATGGTCAAGTAATGTCTTTCCATAAACAAGAATGTCAACTTGGAAAAACAATACAGCAGGTATTTCACCTAACATGTTTTTCATAATGCGTTGGAAACAGGCAGCTGCTGAGGCTAGACCAAACAGCATCCTTAAAAACTGGCATGCTCTAAGAGGTGTCACGAAAGATGTCAAATGTCTAGATTCAGCTTGTAATACAATCTGATGATATGCCGAGGATAGATCAAGAACACTGAGAAGGTTTGATCCTCCAAGACTAGCTAACTCCTCTGAGATGTTTGGTAAGGTTTGCCGATCTACCTATATGTGTTTATTCAAATCCCTAAGGTCTACACATATGCAAATTAGTTTCGCACCCTTCTTGGGAGCCAATACAACACGTGCCAACCATTCTGAAGATTCAGTTTCTTCAATGATGCCCACATTCAACAATTTGTGTAATTCCTTCTTTAGAGGTTCCATCATTAGCTTAGGAATTCTCCTCACTTTGTGTACAGTTGGAATAGCATTATTTTTTAGAATGATCTTGCATTCAAAGTTCCTTAAACAACCTAAGTTGTCGCTAAAAACAGTGGGAAATTCCTTCAAAATATCTGAGTTGTTATCTTCATTGTTCACCACCATCACCTTACACGGAGAATTAGAGGCTAACCTGATGCCCATGTCACGTTGATGGCGCCAACCTAACAAATGATCCCCCCGTTTAGCTACATGTACTTTCCCAACAGTTTATTTAGATATTGGATTTTCATAATTCTGTACCCTAGCACTTCAATTTTAGTTCCCCCATAACTCACTGGGTTTTTGTCATGTGCTAACAAGGGATCGCTCTCCTTACCAAACACCTTTTCCCAATTTTTGTCTGCTAACATGGTGTATGGAGACCCTGAATCAGCCAAAACAGTGATGACCCGATTGTTCCCTGGTGTCACTGCACCCTGTGGCATGTAAGGGGGGCCATTTCAGGGCCCCCAATGACACTTTAAAAATAATTTAAAATACCTCTACTTACCTGGGATGGGGTTCCCCATCCTGTGGTGGCACTCTGGCGTGGGTGGGGGGTGTTCCTGGGGTTTTGGCAGGGCACCTGCGGGTTATTTCCATAGCGTTTGACCATGGAAATGGGTCCACAGGTCCCATAACGCCTGCCCAGACCCAGGCGTTAAATATTGATGCTGAGCAGGCTTAGCGCCATTATTTAGGTCCGTCTCCCTCCTGTGCACTATTTTTGCACAAGAGGATAAATAGGGAGCTAGGGCCTTAGAGCCATTTTTTGGATGGGAACGCCCACCTTACATCTCATTGACGCAAAGTGGTTTCACACATCCAAAAAATGACTTTAACTCGAATATTTTGGCGCTAGACTAGTCTAGCGTTAAAATATAAATATGGAGTGAAGTTTGCACTGAATTAGCATAAAATAAATGATGTTAATTCAGTGCAAACAGAGTATAAATCTGGGTTTAAGAGTCTCTGGGTCCTCTTGAATAGATGTCTTCATTTTCCTCAGACTTCACTAATTCAGGAAGGTTAGCCAACCTGATTTTCCTCAAAGTGTTCTTTCTTATTTCTGATGCTTGGATACCACAGAAATTGATATTTTATCTAAACAGCCATTCTTTGTGTCATTCCTTCCACTAACAGCATAAACAGTTATATCAGATTAATTGTTTGAATTAGACTTAACCAACCCCATCCTCTGAGGGAAGTTTACATCATGATTCAGTTCATCCATTTTCCCAGGCCTATTTCCTTTGGCGGGGGCAGGGAGACCTTACATTAAAAGTTATCATAGTGGCTAGAGCCCAAGATCTCAATTATCACTGAATCATAGGGTTCTTGAAATAGGACGGCTTGCCCTCCAAAAGTGGCCTGCTAGGCTGTGGAGAACCATTTGAAGAAGGCAAGAGATCTTCAGAGATGGATTTAAGATTACTGGTTTATCAGTAAGTGCTTTGAGAATTAGTGATAGAATCAATAATGAGTGCTCTATTGATTGCTTATTAGTCAATTTAAATACTGAAGATAGAGCCGAGTGGATCGACGTCATCATACTGAACATTAGAAGATACACTCCCTGAGGCTGCAGCACATTGTCTCCTTGTTGAGAAAAGGAGTTCCTTTGTTCCACAATTGATGCATACATCGTTAGGAGTTGATCCAAGAAGAGCAAATCCTCCATACAAAGATCAGATTTGTCAAGAGTGTCATATTTTGTTTGTGGACCTAAAGAAACAAAGGGTTCATGTGATTTAATTATGTCATTAATATTGTTAAAAAGGTGAAGAGAGGGGGTACTTGTCTGCAATAACTTATTCTTACTCAGAGTGAAGATTTTATCAAAGAACTGTCCAACAATTCATTTTCTCCCAGAGTTTTCCTTAGAGGTGATGAAGATTTTAGGTCATGTATCATTACGTTTTCTCCTGAAGGTGCCAGTTCAGGAGCCAAAGTTTATCCTTGATTTCTTGGAACTTCTGTTCTCTAGTGATGAAAATAAATCTGGAATAGTTCTCTTTTTAGGGATGGGTATAGCTCTTGAACTCTCTTGGAAGGATACAGTGGATATTGGCTGCATCATGATGGGTGTTTGATATGTCATAATGTTAGAATTACTAATACCAAGGAATTGCATCCACAAATTAGATTCAATGTGTAGTACATTTTGGAGAGAGTACATCCATTGTTCCTTTATATTACACAATGCAACGGGGGAGTGCATTCGCTACATACACCTTTAAAAGCGATTGCACATCTCTCTTACCCTTTGCATTGAACAATTGCAGGAGGCCGATGCCTATAGGCTGTGTTTTAGAGAGCTATATTTTATCTTGTTGAACCCACAAAAGATTGTTTGAGATACTCCCTCCCAGATGGGTATACCGTTTTACCACCTCTAATTTACAGGCTTGCTTCTTCAATGGACGCCAATGCAGGCAGCAGCAGCTCAACTCTGCAACCGTTCCTCGTTTCCTCCCCAGGTTCTCCGCAAGGCCGCCAGCTCACTCCTCCACTGAATGCCATCACCTCTACAATGAAACGAAAAGCAAGCAAATGAGCAGCACAGCAACTGCCTTACTTCACTTCTTCAAAGAACATTTTTCTCAAAAAGGGTCATTGAGGTTGTAAACACCTTGAGAACAAGCAGGGCAGCAGGTGTGAAAGGTATACCAACCACCTTGTTTAAATCTGGTAAAAGCTTCTGAGAGTTCTGGCTGACACCCCTAGTCAGAAGAATTGCTTAAGGATTAGGTACGTGTCAAGGTCCTGACGAATCGCACTAGATCATTTTCTGACTAAACAGCGAGCAACATGTTGACATATTATACAGAGTAACACAGGGGATCCTGTGTGCACCTTCACTATCCTCCATTGAGAGATTTAGTGATTACATTATTTCTTTTTGTTTGGGGAGTTTAGACATCATTTTATTATCTCCCCACGTGACGTTTTTAATCATGTCAGAGGTATCACTATCATAATAAATTGTAATTTTTACCTCTAGTCATTTTTAACTACCTTTATACCAATCCTAATTTTTTGACCGGTTGTTCATCATTCACAAAAGATCTCCAGCAAAGAGCCCCCGTGTGGGGCCCGTCAGACATTGCAGCGCCGGCCTGACGAGGAGCATAGCCCTATGATGAAGCATGTCACCGTAAGGTGAGTGAGGGCACTTGCTTCAAACAAATTGATTTTCCATCAACCTCAATATAGAACTATCATTCTGAAAGAAACCCTCCCTTGTTTTGGAACTGCGTATATATACTATTTTGATTTGTTACCCCTATTCAGAGCCTTATTTCTAACATGCGCAGTTGTGGATTCTTGGCAAGGCTCTATTTTATGTCCCCTTTATACAAAACAAGGGCAGTAGAACAGATCCCTACAGTTACCGCCTAATAGCATTGCTAGATTTTGAGGGCAAAGCATATGTAACAATTCTACTTCAAGAGCTGAAAACTTGGTCAAATGATAACATCACCCCATTCTTTCAAACATGTTTCAGACCGAACTGTTGCAGAGCGGATTACATTGTTACACTATCTTTTTTAGCTCACTGTGCAGTCAGTCTTAAAGGACCCCCCACTATTCACATGTATTATTATTTATACAGCTTTCTACAAGACTGATGAGCAAATACTGTGGAAAAGCTGGCAGCATGGGGCATTCAGTCTAACTTACTTCGAGCCATTGTTTCACTGTGTTGAGATACTTGGTTATTGAGATACTTGGGCATGTGTGAAAGTTAGAAACTGGCTTACTTTCTCAAAGAAAATTGTCACCAATATAGGGTCTCCAAGCAGGGACGCGTTCTTGCCCCACCCCCAACCGCAGTCCTTTAAATACTTGGGTATCTGACTCACGGGAAAGGCACAGCAATATATCAACTATCAAAGATGAACCACAGATGAGCCACAGGGGCAAATGCTCTGCATATGCTCAATGCAGAGATTCACAGTCCACAATTAAGCTTGATTCTTAGATTGTGTCGTCGAGCACCAACATTACAACCAATGCAGTGCGACACGTTCTGAAAGCTGTTTCATCTACCTCGGAGCTGTTTGAGGTCACACATTTGACTGGAATTTGCTTTATTCCGTCGGGACTTTGTATGTAAAGCAATCCTCTTGGCATACTGTTTTCCGGTCAATAAAGCAAAGAAAGGAACACTAAAGAAGCTATCAGGCACCTTTTGGCAACCGACCACCTTACCGCAAATTAATGGGCCCTGTATTTAACAAAGTCTGTGAAGGACCTGGAGGCACATTTAATTTGAGAAAGTAACCTGTCGTATGCAGCTTTTAAATCTGCTTTAAAAAACACGAGCAATGCTGATCAGTCGGACTGCAAACATTTTAGATTTGGCATAAAATAGACACTTGCATTACATTCTGGATTCATACAACATCATGACTGCCCAGCAATATTTAATAGAACGAGTGCGCGCATCAGGGAGACTATCCATTATTTGTATGTGATTCTTGCTGTCTCCAGTAAAAGAACTAAGGTTGTCCTGGCGTAATTACCAGTTTTCAATCTGAGGGTGCAGGCTATGCATAGGAATCTATATTACATACTGTTTGCTGCTGTCCTGGGATGAATAGTGAGAGGCAAGTCTTACTACAGTAGTTTCCTTCCAAACTGTATTAGACAATGCAAAGAGGCCGTAAAGCACTGAGTATCTCGGGCCAGGGTCAAGCTGCCATATTCTTTGAGGTAGTTGCAAGGAATCTTAATTCCCTCTGATTATAACTGCATTTAAGTTCAAAACACTTGACATTCTGACATTTGCGGAGTTAACATCAAGTTGGAAATTGTGTTATCCCTGACGATTGTTTATATGTAATTTTAATTTTAGCCATCAATGCATTTAAGGCACCATTTTATACTGAAGGATTGTTTTATTTCAAGATTGTTGGTCTGAAACTGGTTTTATATGCCAATAAACATTTGTGTGACTTTATGGAACTGCAGAGTCAATATGAATTTAGCTATGAATTTTCCTAGATGACTGCTTACACACAATTAAAATTTTAGATTTTAATGCACTTAGAGTACAATCTTACATTGAATTACGGTTTTATTTAAAGATGGTTGATCTAAAACCAATTTTACTATGTCAGTAATCCCGTGTGCGTTTTGTGTAAGATTTTAATTAATCAAATATAATAAACTATTACTTACTTATAGTTGTTACTTCACAACTCATTTAGGGGCATTATGTCTGTCTTTCTGTTCCCTGCATCTGTAAAATAGGTTTTTGGACCTGGCCTTCTCTGCAGGGTCACCCTCAAACATTTTGCCTTCCTCCAGCCTATTTTCTGCTGAATTTGTTTTTGTTGGCCCTAGGACACCTTGCACCTTAACACTGCTAACTAGTGCTAAAGTGCTTGTGCCCATTGCCTAAAACATGGTCAAATTGGGATATACACAATTAGCATATTGAATTTATCTAAAAGTGCCTTGTAGAGTATTTTGACGTATACCAAGGGCTTGTAAATGAAATGCTACTGAGGGCCTGCAGCTCTTTCTGTGCCACACACACCAAAGATGCCCTCTGAATCTTGTCCCAGGCACTGCCATGTGGACTTGGCATTTAAACCACCTTGCCAAGTCTTAAACTCCCTTTTTATTACATATATGTCATCCCTAAGGTAGACCCTAGTTAGCCCACAGTGCAGGGTGCTGTGTAATAAAAAGGTTGGACATGTACTTTTATGTTTTACATGTCCTGCTAGTGAAAACCCCCCAATTAAAATTGTCACTACTGTGAGGCCTACCCCTCTCATAGGATAACATTGGGGCAGTTTAATAAGCTGTAATTCTTAATTGAGAGGAGGGGGATATGTCATGTTTGGTACCTATGGAATTGTAATGCTAAACCCTCTTCAATGGTAAAGTCAGAATATTCATTATATTTTAAAAATGCCAGTTTTAGAAATTTGGCATTTTTCTGCTCTTAGCCCTCTGCCTGCAGTTGGTCTTAGGTCATATGACTGGGTGTAGCTGACAGACCTTGTGAATTCCTCCCAAATAGTCCCACAAAAGAAGGATTAGGTGTGCCTAAATGGGTCATCAACTAGTAGGATGGAAGAGTCGGAGCTAAACACAGTACCATTTGCACCTAAATAGGCTGTGCCGTGTCTCCACACAAAATGTGTAAGGGCCCTGTATTGTCACTGCAGCAAGCTTGGAACCAGAGCAAGGGAGGCAGGGAGGTCCATTCACTTCAAAGAACCTTACCAGAAATGTTTCCCACCTTCCAGAAGAAGAGCACCACGGTATAAAAATAGGATATTTAGACCTACTCTTCAGTTCACTACTCGACCTGTGAAAAGACTCTTAGAGGACTGCCTTCTGCTGTGACCTGCCGTGCTCTCTGCCAGACTGCTGCTGTACCTGTAATGGCAGTTTTTTCTGAATGGAGCCTGCCTTGAACCATCAGAGGCCAGTCCTGCTGTTCAGCCATGCATCTACACCTGCACCCAGGACTACCAGAAGGGACTCCACTGGCTAGTTTTCTGGCCTCCTGTTCAGAGCCACAGGGACACGACAACTCCCACCATCTTGAACCCGCACCTGGAGCCAGCCTTAGTGAGTCCTGAACCCCCAAGAGGTCTCCATCCTCTTCTGGAACCTTGGTTGTGTGCTTAAGGTGCCCAGATGGTCATTTGAAAAAACAGAGAACTTAAACAAAATTTGGCCAAAAAGTGCTCTGAGAACCAGGAGAAGACCGGTTGGATTGACTTTGCAGCTTCTTCTGCTGTGTTCTTCTCCGCAGCAGCCGTTTCAGCAGTCCTTCACCAAAGGGGTATCTGACCTTATGGAACTGTCTTTGGCTTAAGCCTTTTCCTTCGTCCCGCTGGAGATTTTCAACTTCCATTTTGCCGACTTAAGTGCTAAAGTAAAAGTCTTCACCACGGCTGTGCTCCATGGCCGTCCTACGAAGGCTGTCCCTCCTTTGATACTCCTGCAGCCTTTCCCCGCTGAACTCCTACGTTCTCAGTCATTGTGTCCAGGGTTGGCACTTTTATCTTTTAGATGCTGTTTTGAACCTTAAACTGTAAAAATTCATAACTCAAGTTCTATTGATTGGGCTCTTGTTTTTTTGTGTTGAATAGTTTATTTTAATTTGCTCTGTTTTTCCAAATTGATTTGAGATTTTTCTTGTGTTGTGTTTTCACTTTATTTCTGTTTGTGTGCTGCATAAATACTTTACATATTGCCTCTAAGTTAAGCCTGGTTGCTTTTTGTACAAAGCTACCCAGGGCTAAATACATGTTAATTTAGTGTAGTTCGTGGTTCATCCTACAAGTGATGGGGGCAGTTGCTTGACCAGGGCTCACACCTTGGTCAAACAACTTCCTAATTCCTCACATTGGTGTAACATGTGCTATCCAAACCTATAAGGTCTCTGAAACCTGAGCTGCATCTCAGCTGTTCAAATCTGTGAAAACTGTCTGCCTCTGTTGTCTATAGCCTGAGATTGTAAGTTTTGTGGAACTTTTATTTTGCCAACGCTACCTGTCCAAATGCAGTTTCAGTCATAAAATAACGCTTAAAATCTAATAGGAAGCAACAGGGTGGAAAAATTAAAGGAAGTGGATTGTAGAAGTAAAGAAAATGTTATATGCATTTAAAAAAAAAAATATAGACAGTGTAAGTTGCATGCGCTGATGCTTGAACTGCCTCTAACACTATAAGCTTTTTACACTAATTTAAGTAAAATTATATTTAAAAAGCATTGCTTGTCCAGCATTTTTAGGTCTCGCCTACAACAACGCATATGTTGCATGTGCTCTAGCTTGGGAGAGGTATTGTATACAGCAAGGGGCTTGCAATCCATCCATTGCTTAACATTTGTTGGCTTCATTGTCACTCTTATTTGCTGCCTTATAATTGGCCAGTACCTGCTGGCTTCTTTTCCTCTTCTTTCGCCCTCAGCATGGACCATTTTCTGATAGCTTCATCTTCATTGCTGGCCTTCCACTGATCACAATGTGACTGAGGCACTACTTTTATTTTTCTTCTTCCCTGTCATCCTTGTTGAACCTCTTGCCATTTAAAATTATGCCACAAACACTTCAAACAAGTTCCTTTCTCCTTGGAAATGGACATTTAGTGTGACAACAGATGTTATCTGCTTCTACTGTGACAACAGCTGTATTTTTACTATGGACATTGGCACAATTGTTTTATTTATGTAATAGGATTTTATACCAAATATATTTTTTCACGCATGGGGAGATTACCTGATTAGCTCGGAATCACAGGGTGTTGTGCTGAGCCCTAGCAAGCATTGGCAAATACAATAGGTCTCACCTTTGAGCATATAGTTTCTGTTATTGCCTTTTGTTCATGCTGTACAGCATAGGCGTTGCCTGTTTTGGTGATGATTTGTAGCTAAGCTGTATAGGAGTGTGGCTGATGTGCAGCATGGCCAACAATATTTTAAAAAGGACTATCCAGTGTTAATGCACTTTGTTTATTTGAAAAAAGTGCATTAGCCCTGACTGTGTCATTGCTCACTTTTTAAATTAGTTTTAGACACACTGTGAACCATCTGTACTTCTGTACAGCATGGCTACAAAATATTGCCAAAGTCAATAGCTCTCGTAGGCGAGATCTATTGGTTTCAAATGCTTGTTTTCAATGTTTTTTTGTAGAGGGTGAACCTCGAACATCACTGGGAATGTGAAGTCTTTCCAAGCATTTAAGCCAATCTAAGTCAAACTTTGTCCTAAATATAGCCCACTACTATAACATTTCTCTTAATGAGATCCCACCAAATGGACCCCAAAAGGAACTTAGCTTTCTTCCTTCACTTATTCATTCAATGCAATTGGCGAGGCGGTGAATGCACCACACCACTTTCAAATCTCAACAGTGGGCTCTGTTCACGGCCACCCTTTATATTCCAATACTTTGAAAGTACAAGAGCCACTTCAGGCCAAGATGCTGTTAAGTAGCTTTTCACATCAGCAGAAAAACATAAAGGAAATATTTACAAGCCCCTAGTGCCTCCTAAGTATCACTTTTTGAGTCGCTCTGGTGGCGCTATGCCCTGCACCATATTTAAAAGGTGGCGCTGAGCCACTTTTGTTTGCATTAAATAATGCCGATTAGCTACTTCTAGGTGTGATGCACACTTAGGAGTAACAAATAGCCATTATTGATTGTTTATGTGCAGGAAGGTACACCTTCCTGCACATAAACAATAATTCCCTGCAATGCAGACACCCTTGCACCGTGATGCAAGGATTCCTGCGTTGGCGATAGGCAACTAAATTTAGCACCAGCGCTAGAGGAAACACAGGGGTGTGCCGTATTTTTGCAAATACGGCACATACCTGCGTTTCCGAAGTGACGCAGCACAGCTCTGCTAATTTTGGCGCAGCACTGACACTTTCTTGTAAATATGCCCTTATATCTCTTTTGTCAGTGCCAATCACACACATACATGCATAGGCACCCCTAATACTTATATACACATACAATCAGATGCACCCACTGACATTCATGCACAACCACATGTATTCATGTGCGCCCACTTTAACCAAATGCACACGCTCATTCAATATCACACAACACACACTGAACACCACATGCTGAAATGGAAAGCTTCCTTATTCATCCATTTGCCTACCAAACAACAAAAAGAATTACAGACACACAAACTCAATAATTAAAAAGTGACCATATCAATAAATTAATACATTCCGTTTTCAAAAAGCTGTACTCATTGGCTTTGCTAGTGTTTGCTGTTCTTCCCAGCCTCCCTGATAAACTCCTTTCCCCCATCAACCAGGCAAATAGCAGTACCTTACAGGCAGTCAGTCAGTTTGGAACAATTTTATTTTCTGAACAGGGACCATATCCACCTCATTTCTTGCATTTTGCACCTTCCAGTGAGATACCGTTGTTAAATTTGAAATGCGAGTTCACAAATGGCTTTGATCTCCCATAGGATGCAATGAGTAATGGAAAATCAATAGGTATAATGACATCTGTAAACCTATATGCTTGGAATGAAAATGAACGCCAGGAAATATCCATGGTGTTGCAGCAGAAAGGACAACTCCCATCATTATTAGGTATCGCTGCTACATCCCGAGACTTATTGTAGCTCATTTGACATACATCAACCTAGCCCAAAAACAATACATTTAAGGAAGAGGTGATGTTATATCCAAATAACTGAAAAAAGTGTTAACTCTGTTTAGGGTTGAGTCGGCAAGAGCATATGCTAGCACATGCATCTTGCTTGCTAGACACTTATGTGAACAAAAAGGTGCTTGAAGCCCGCCAGTTCCTTACCTTTTGTTGGCTTGCGTGGCACTATCCTTTACAGGCTCGTAATTCACGACTGTAGGTCTGGCATCATTTTCGTTTCTCTGCAGAGCAGGGACCAGCGACTGATTGATTCTATGTAACCAGTGCCTGTCTGCTTCTTGTGACGTGATTGAGCTACCATTTTGGTCTTTTTAACTTTTGGTGCCCCACAGACAGAAGGCATGTGACTGGCAAAAGCGTGCCCAGTGGCACGAACAAAATTGCAAATTTTTATTTTCTATAGTTAACCTTCATTTATTTTGCCAACTCTTCTTTTTTGCACTTTGCCCTCATGCTTTGTTTTGTTTTAGCTCGTGGGAACTGTTCTCATCTTGTTATACATTTTGCAAAGCCATATTATGGGGGTCATTCTGACCCCGGCGGTCTCAGACCGCCGGGGCAAGGGTCGGCGGGAGCACCGCCGACAGACCGGCGGTGCCCCGCAGGGCATTCTGACCGCGGCGGTTCGGCCGCGGTCAGACTAGGAAAACCGGCGGTCTCCCGCCGGTTTTCCGCTGCCCTAGGATTCTGACACCCCCTACCGCCATCTTGTTCCTGGCGGGTCTCCCGCCAGGAACAGGATGGCGGTAGGGGGTGCCGCGGGGCCCCTGGGGGCCCCTGCAGTGCCCATGCCAATGGCATGGGCACTGCAGGGGCCCCCGTAAGAGGGCCCCACTTTGTATTTCAGTGTCTGCTTTGCAGACACTGAAATACGCGACGGGTGCCACTGCACCCGTCGCACCTTCCCACTACGCCGGCTCAATTCTGAGCCGGCGTCCTCGTGGGAAGGTTGATTTGCCCTGGGCTGGCGGGCGGCCTTTTGGCGGTCGCCCGCCAGCCCAGGGCAAATCCCAAAATACCCTCAGCGGTCTTTCGACCGCGGAGCGGTATTTTGGTGGGGGAAGTCTGGCGGGCGGCCTCCGCCGCCCGCCGGACTTAGAATCACCCCCTATGTCTTTGTTATGTATAATTTCCCTAACTATGTTTTAACACATTGTCGTGCAGTTCACCCCAATCCACCTCACCTCATCCTACGTCAGCCCACCCCACTCAATCCAATCAACCCCAGGCCAATCCAGTCCATCCCACTCCAATCCAAACCACTCACCCCAATCCATTCCACTCCATTCCGGCCAACCCACCCACTCCAATCAGCCCCACTCCAGTCCAAAACAATCTGCCGCACTCCAATCCACAAAAACCTTCCCCACGCTAATCTAAAACAATCTACCTCACTCCAATCCAAAACAATCTTCCCCACTTCAAAACAACCTGCCCCACTCCAATCGTCCCCACTCCAATCCAAAACAATTTGCTGCACTCCAATCTGCCTCATTTCAATCCAAAACAATCTACTCCAATCCAAAGTAACCAGCTCCACTGTAAAGCAATCTGCCCCACTGCAATCCAAAGCCATCTGTCCCTCTGCAGTCCAAAACATTCTGCCCCACTCCAATCCAAAACAATCTGCTCCACTCCAATTCAACACATTCTGCCCCCCTCCAATCCAAAATAATCTTCCCCACTCCAATCCAAAGCAATCTGTTCCACGCCAATGCAAAACAATCTGCCCACTCCAGTCCAAAACAAACTGCCCCACTCCAACCCAAAACAATCTCACCCACTCCGGTCTGCCCCACTCCAGTCCAAGACAATCAGCCCTACTACAGTCTACCTTACTCCAATCTGCCCTAAACAGTTGGCCCACTCCAATCTGCAAACCCCCAGTTAAGAACAGTCTGTCCCACTCCACTCTGCCCCACTCCAATCCAAAACAATCTGACATACTCCATTCTGCCCCACTCCACTCCAAAGCAATCCACCCACTCCAATCCAAAACAATCTGCCTCACTCCAGAATGCCCAATAAAGCCAAAAAATCTGCCCACTCCAATTTGCCCCACCCCAGTCCAAAACAATTGGCCTCACTCCAGTCTACTCCACTACAATCTGCCCTACTCTCCAGTCTACCCTGATCCAGTCCAAAAGTCTGCCCACTCCAATCCCAAAAAATCTGCCCCGCTCCAATCCAAAGCAATCTGCCCAACTCCAATCTGCCCCACGCGAATCCAGAACAATCCGCCCTACTCCAATGTGCCTCACTCCAATCCAAAACAATCTTCCCTACTCCAATCTGCCTCACTCAAATCCAAAACAATGTGTCCTACTCCAGTCCTTTACAATCTGCTCTGCTCCAATCTAAAACAATCTGCCCCACTCCAATCCAAATTAATGTGCCCCACTTCAATCTACCCCACTCCAATCTGCCTCCGTCAAATCCAGAACAAACCAACCCACCCCACTCCAATCCACTGCACTCCAAACCACCAATAAAACCATATCCACCCACTCAAATTAATTCCACCACAATCTAATCCAACACACTGCAACCCAATCTACACCACTCAAATCCATTACACCTGCCCACCCCACTCCAATCCTCATTAATCTACCCCACTCCAATCCACCCCACTCCAAACCACCTTAATCCACCCCACTCCAACCCACCATAATCCACCCCACTCAAATCCATCCACTCCAGCCAATCCATTTCACCCAAATCCAATCCACCCCACTCCAAAAATTCCACCTCACTCCAGTCCAACCCCCACCCCACTCCACTCCAGTTCACCCCACTCCAACCAACCCCACTCCACTCAAATCTCCCCACCCTAATCCAACCCACCTCAATCCAATCCACCCCTGCCCAATCTAGTCCACCCCACCCTACCCCAATACACTTCACCCCACCCAATCCAATCTACCCCAATCTGATCGACTCCAATCCACCTCATTCCAGTTCAATCCACCCCACTGCATCCAATCCTCTCCAATCCACCTCACCCCACACCAGTCCTATCCACCACACCCCACTCCATTCCACCCCACTCCATCTCAATCCACACCACAGATCCAGTTCACTCACTTAAATCCAACCACCCTACTCCAATCCACACCAACCCACCCCACCACAGTCCACCCCGCCCGCCCCAATCCAATCCCACATCTCATTTCAATCCATCCCACCCCACTCCAATCCAGTCCACCCCATCAGTCCTTCCATCCACTCCACCAACTCCAATCCAATCTACTTCACTCTACTCCAGTCCACCCCACTCCACCCCAGTTCAGTCCATTTTACTCAATCCAATCCATTTAGTCCACTCCACTCCAATCAACCCCACTTCAAACCAATCCTCCCCACTTCAATCCAATCCACCCCAGTTCGGTGCAATCCACCCCACTGCAGTCAAATCCACCCCCACTCAGTCCAATTCACCGACTCTAGTACACTCCACCCCACTTTAGTCCAGCCCACCCCACTCATGTCCAGTCCATCTCACTCCACTCCAATCCACCCGACTAGAATCCAGCCTGCCCCCTCCAGTTCAATCCAATCCACACACTCCAGTCCAGTCTATCCACTACACTCCCTCCCACTCCAAACAACCCCATTCTAAACCAATACACCCCAATCCACTGCACTCCAGTTTTATCACTCCAATCCAATCCACCCTAATCTACCCCACACCAGTCCACCCCAATCCAGTTCACCTCACCCTATTTCAATCAATCCCACTCGAATCCACCCCACTCCAGGTCAATTCACCCCACTTTCTTCCATTCCCCTCACTCTAGTCCAGTCCACCCCACTCTAGTCCAGTCCACCCCACTCTAATCCACCCCACTAGAATCCAGTCCTCCCCCTCCAGTCCAATCCAATCCACCACACTCCAGTCCAGTCCACCCCACTCCTCTCCACTCCATCCCACTCCAAACCACCCCACTCTAATCCAAAACACCCCAATACACTCCACTTCAGTCCTCTCACTCCAATCCAATCCACCCATCCCAATCCAGCCTAATCTACCCCACTCCAGTCCACCACAATCCAATCCACCTCACCCCAGTTCAGTCCATCCCACTGTAATCCAATCCACCCCAACATGTCCACCAACTCCAATCCACCCACTGAATCCACCCCACTATAGCCCAATCCAGCCCACCCACTCTACTCCAATCCACTCCAACGCACTCCATCCTATTCCATCCCCACTCCATTATACGCTACTCCACTCTACAACGCTGCAGTCTACATCACTCTCTCCACTGAACCACAGAACCCTACTGCCTCTACTCAACCCTATGACAATCTACTCCCCTTACTCCACTCTACAACACTACACCACCAAATCCATTCTACATCACTCCCCTCCAGGACACCCCCACGCCACCTATTTTTAGCCATGCGGAACAGCAACCACACTGATGTACAGCATGGTAAAAACACATTGCCAAAGTCAATAGCTCCTGTATAGTCGAGACCTATTGGCTTTCCAAGTGCTTGTTTATTTGTGGAGAACCACGTTATGATGAGTGACTTTCATCTTCTGATACAGAACACTGTTAACAGTTGCAGTATGATCATTTTTATTTTTCTAACAGCTTTTCCAGTCTTCAACACCGAGCCAGAGAGGAGCTTCATAGACCATGTCAAAGGTATGGGAGGCGAATGCAGCAGCAGTTCAGATACAGGTGAGGTGCGCTATTTTCATATTACACTGTGATGAAAGGAATGTACGACACTGACAGAGTTCTGTAAAAATGGAGATTGAAGTAGTGGCAGTTTTGATAGATCAATAAGTCCTGTACTGGCATTGAAGTCTACATTTCATCATCTTCATGTACATAAAAACTTGACACAGAAAGAAGAGTCCTCAATTTATGTACTCAGAGTAACCAACAAAGACATTTCATTTATCCTTTCAAGGAAGAGACTGCTAATAATGATTTCATGAAGAACAGTAAACACTTTGATTTGGGAGTCATTCCATTCTCAAGCTTCATTAAAGTAATACCAGGCCTTTTTTCTCCTGTGCCTGTGAGTAAGAATTTAAAACAACCTTGCACAACACTTAGGCATGTATCTTTCAAGGCAAATGTGGGAAACCTTATAGTATACACTTCCTTTTGCCAGAATCTTGGAAAGCTTGCTGCCTTGTGGATGGAGGGAAAACTGATTCACAATGGTGCTCAAAGCAAAAGAGGTACCCAGTGAACAAGACACTTGTTCATCTTTCTAAGGTGATTTGTTCAGTTCTGTATGTCAATTCTGTATCTCCATCATCTGTTCCAGGCTCCCTCGCCCTCCCACATTATAAATATATCTTTCACCAACCAACATGGACTGGAAACTTGCGTACTATATCAAACTTATATGTTGCTGTATTGGACCTAAGGCTTTGAGGGTTTTCTTTCTTTCATTTTTCATTAGGGGACAAAAACAGTTTTCCTTGGTCACTGACCCATTCTTTGCTGTGTGACACTTCTATCTAATTCACTCCGTTTTTCAATGTAGCCAATTAATTCCCCAATCTGTAATTTCATTCCTGACTGTCTCATGTCGGAGAGATCTCGATCATTAAAACTTAAGTGGCAGCTCCTTTCTAATGCTTTCGACTTATTCAAATCCGCCTCATATTGCCGGGCTTATTCATCTAATTTCTCATGGGCTTGTTCTGCACATCTTGTGATGGCTTTGCCTACGAACAGCCTGGACTGGAACCTTGTGTACTATATCATACTTATAGGTTGCTATTCTAGACCTATGGCTTTGGAGATTTTCTTTCTTTCATTTTTAGGTTGAGCCTAGGCATGCGCTGTCTCTCGACATGCTGTAATCCACTCTGCGGGCTTTGACCAAGCCCATCACTTATAATTGGTTCAAGCGTCTGCATTTCAAAATTACTGTTGTTTCTTTGGTGAATATCTTACATTTGTCCCGCCTTTTGGCTCTTTTTTCCGCGTGCAGACTGGCCCTGTTATGTGGATCAATTCCCTTCGGGGCATTTAAGTTAGCCACTACTTTTTTCTTTTGCCTCGGCTCCCTTTTTAGGGTGGTTGTGTTTATTAGCTTTCTGACGCGATAATACACTTCCTTTTCTGCTCTCCTCCCCTCAGCGCTACTCGCTTGTGACAGCAGCTGTTTCAGTAAAAGTTATTTATGCTGTTTAAATACCCTGCACACTCGATTTTTGTTCCATTGAAAAACAGGATTACAAAACCTGCCGGTGGAATAATTCAAGTAAAAAAATAGTAAACAGTAGATATGACCGCAGATGTCACTGGCATCAACTCCAGCCGCTCCGCATCATAACATTGCCAGCTGGCGTGAATCTGGAAACAAGCATTTGCAATGCAATCGGTCTCACATTTGCTAGAGTTAGATCTGTTGGCGTTGTAAATGACACTGTTTTTTACCCATGTGTTTTGGTTTGGAATGGAGTGGATGTATGTGGTGTGGCGTGGAATTATGTGGGTTATTTTGTGTTATTTAATAGGAAAGGCATCAATGGTGAAAAGGAATGCACATCCCTTTTGTCTAGACACAATTCTTATTGTAAAGTTAATCGAAGTTATGAGCTACTGTGAATACAATTGGATGGATATTCCTCAAAGACAATATCACAATTTGTGTCAATGCAAATAATTATGCATGTCGAATAAATATTAAACTCTTAAATGTACGGTCTGGGCTAGATACCTACCTTAATGTAAATCTCCATCAAAATATACCATCTCAAGTTTGGAATTATATCAACAATACATTATTTTATTTTATTCATTTACAAGATACACAATGCATAAAACCTAATACAAAAAATACAATCGACTAACTCAATCATTCCACATTCACATCGTGCTAAAACATCCATAAAATACAATACAGATAACTTAATACTCCTAATGACAAAACAATTTCTAAAACTACAAGTATAAATAAACACAAATCTTATTCTTTGTTTCGAATTGTCTGGTGCTCACATTTTACACCGCACCTGTTGCCCAAGTGTGAAAATTCTAACCAGTATAGACTGTTTTGATCGTTAATGCCAAACTATAATAACGGAGCACTCATATAAATCATGACACGAAATCAAACAAATTTGATGTGATTTACTATAAAGATTGGATAAGAAAAAACATAATCAGTTCAGTAAGAGGGCATATTAAAATGATCCTAATTATACAACCAATATGATTCAATGATTTGTTATCGTAACATAAGTGAAGATTGTAGTTTTTCTAAAACAAGTTCATGGTCGAATAGAACAATCAGCCGACACGTGTTTCGTCCCAGAAAAAAACTAGACTTCTTCAGAGCTGACAAAAAAGAACAGACGAAGTATCTTCAAACAACAATATGCATAAGTCAGAAAAATTACTTCATCATGAGCTTTGCATATTTGCATACCATGCGATTATCTGAACACCGTAATACAATTTACAAAACTATGGCTTATGCTCCAAAAAGATGTATAGCTTTTATATAAGAATCACACTCCGTAAATCCCAAAGAGTTTAGAGATCATAGGCCCATAGATAAAGAAGTGTACAGTACCAATAAAAGTGTTGAAAAATGTATCGAAAATAAGTGAAGGTAGCTACCAAAAGATGTTAGTTTAGTGTGACATAATTCCAAACCCAGCTTTCCAAGGGAAGAAAAGTATCTCCCATCGTGCCATAAATTAGATAAAATCAGGAGTTTCCGAATGCATGTAAATTGCAGATGCCTGGATGCTATTCCACCTACAATGAAATTTGTCAGACCAGAAAGTAGTGCCAAAACATTTTGCTATTTCTTGCAGTATGTGTGACTTTGTACCCAGAGGTAATTCAACTATTTTGACAATTTCATCTATAAGGGAAAATGGCCCCTATGGTAACATTAAAAAACGGGAAAGTTATTTCTCAAGAAAGTAATAATTGTATTAATCAATATCTTGATCATAAAACAGTAAGAAACAAAGTGAAAAGACTAGTGGTGATCAGTGAGGTGAAGAAGGTGGTAGGTACTCAAACCTTTGTGATACATGTGTACAAATTACAAAATAAAATGTCTCATTATATATATACACAGCCCATATATTCAAAAGTAATAGGATATGAAAGGGTCATGTATTATCTGTTGACAGCGTTTTGATCCTGTGCTCATAAGGGATCATCTTCAAGACTCTAGTTGATATTCAACAAAGTAAACTGAGGGGGGGGCACACTCAAGGGGACATATCACCTTTTTTGGCTATCAAGTCAAAAATGTCGCCTTCAGAGATGAATATTCCACACTCTTATATCACTAAAAAACACTCACTCTCACATACCAGTAGTGTCCAATATTAATTTAACGTAATCAAAACACAATCAGTACCACATAAGTAACAGATTTTGAAGAGCTTTAATACCATATGTGCTTTAATACCATATGTGTGAAGAAGACATCAGTTACCCCCAGACAGGCAATAACATAGCATTAATCATTTCTGTGAACTGTCTAGGCAACAATTTAAAAAATATAAACAGTTTCAGCATATACACAAAAACATTTGTTTTTAAAACACAAATGTTAAAAATGTTTGTAAACAGGGAGAAACACATGACAATAGACATATGTCATTTTCCACTAATAATCTGTGCAAATCATGTTCTGAGATACATGATAATCATCTGTTGCATCACAATGTTCATCAGATTTATTTGACAAAATACGTTGAAGCATTTCACCAGAGTGTGTTGATATTAACCACCTTCTACAGGACACAAATCCAAATATTATCTCCCACTCTTAGACCCATTAAAACCAACCTTTAAAATTTGCCATCCCTATTCAGCATCCATATCCTAATATTATATCCCAATATTATGACCCAAAAAGGATGAGATTCTGTGTAATTTTATGTTTAACTTAAAATTCTGGAGGAAATTCAATGGTAAGCACAATTATGTTATTTCTGTCTTGTGATCAAACAATTAAAATCAAAAAGCATCCTACCTATGCAAGAGAACTTAGTCCTCCTTGATTTTTATTATATCACTTTCATAATTTAGGAGATAGATAACCTCGTAGATTGGAGGCAACTTCTGGGACATATGTATTATGAAACAATCTGTTAAATTATAGAGCATCTTAAGTGGACTCTTCTTTTTACCTTCTGGATAGTTCTTTTTCCAATCGCAAATTCACGGTTGCAGAGCTGAAAAATTGAGCTCTATAAGTATTAGCTTCCTCTGCCATTTGCGTTTGACTCTGTAAAATTGCCATACCTGTTTAGACTTTTAGAAGAATGGGTTTTGGGCCCATTTACATTAGATGGGTTAATCTATTATATGCAGCCCCTAGGGCCGGAGGGAAATTGAATGGCAGAATATCTAAGGGTTTCCCGGTGAAGAGAAGGATTTGCTAAGGATGCCCCGTCGCTGATGTTATTCACACTGGCAATAGAGGCCCTGGCTCTGTGTGTGCGTATGGATGCACAAATATGGGGATGGCCTGGTGCAATTGGATGGGAGGAGCGTATTTCATTATATGTGGATAATATCCTATTAAACCTAATGCACATGGACCAATCAGTGGTCCAACTGAGAGACATCTTTAGAGTCTTTGGCACACATTCCAGATTTAAAATCAACTGGGACAAATTACTTTTGTACCCGGGTGGAGGATGGGAAAGAAAAGTAAAATACCACTTCCAGTCCAAATAGAGCACAAAAAATGTAAATACCTTGGGATCTGGATCACAAAAACTGCACATGCCCACTACACGGCCAACATGTTGCCTCTGCTGCAAAGGCTAGAGGGAGATATAAAACATTGAACTAGGCTACCATTGTCCATTATGGGCCAGCCAGCCATGTTTAAAATGACAGCATTTCCCCGGTTCTTTTACGTTCTCCTAAACTCCCCCCACAGAATCCCAGATACTTTCTTCAATAAAGTGGATGCACTGGTTAGGATGTTAAGGGCAGCCTCGCATAGCCATGAAAACACTCCAGCGTAGTAAATTTGAGGGAGGCATAGCTCTGGCGTACATTCGAAAATGCTATGAGGCATCAGAAGTGGGGTGGTAAATGACTGGGCATACCAGGAATGGCAGGACCCAGTGTTTCACCTAGATTGAAAGGGTATGGGAAATAAGAGCTACCTGCACAAACTATATGGGAGGAAACTAGAGACACAGGTGGGCCCTGCAACAAAAGCAGTGATTGAAATATGCTGTTAACTAAGCAGGGAATTGAAATGGGAGAAACGACTGACTCCTAGAATGCCATTATGGGAAGGTACTAGCCTGCAGTTGGTGGCTGTGAGGAGAGACTTCCGGGGGTAGGATGCTATAGGGCTCTCCGCATTAGCAGATGTGTGGGACGCGAATGGAATAGTGCCATTGGAATATAAGCTGCATAACACACAGTGGCTAAGGTATAGGCAACTGAGAAATGCACTTCTGGAACGCATACCATGAAATGAAAAAAATTAGTGTCTACTGCTGGACAGTCGCATAAAGAAAAAAATGGTCTCAATTGCATATGGCACCCTAACGAGGAATTTGCAGGGCCTGTTAGTGCAATTACAGGAACTCTGGGAGCAACACTTTAGTGAATTAGATGAAGAGGATTAGTTGACCACACTAGGGTTCCCTGATGAAGTCACAGCTAAAACCAACTACTGCCTGACGTAACTCAAGATTGTCATTAGGACGTATTACACAAGGGTACTACTCGATAAAATAAAAGAGCAGACCACCCACGATGCCCGAGAAATTGTGGATCTGAGGGTACCCTGCTGCATATGCCATGGGAATGTGCCACACTGAAACACTTTTGGGAGAAGGTGGGTAAGTCAGTGGAAGATGCAGTTGGGGCACCACTGAACTTGCAGCCTCACATTGCTCTACTGGGTACTTGAGAGCCCATTGGTTTTACTAGGTGTCAGAAAATACTGATAAACATGGGATGCGTGATTGCCAAGAGGGACATAGCTCAAAAATAGGGGGATAGGTCCCCTCCCAAATATGACAAATGGGAAACTGGGATGGAGTGCAGTAAAATGTTGGAAAAAGAAATATATAAGGGGAGGGATGGCTGAAGGCATTTGAGAGAATATGGGATGCCTGGAAAATGCAGAAAATGTAGAGAGGGGGTAGTAATTACTGTTGAAGGGGAAGAGATGAGGTGAACCAAACAGCCCATGAGCAATAACTCTGAGGGAGAGAACTCCTACTGGCACAGAGAGATGTTCCTTGCATAGAGACACATGTCCTTTACCCGATATTGATATGGGGTCCTAGGAGAGATGTGAGTTTTGCTATTCTGTTCCCTAACTCTTGCTTGTTTTGAGCCCCCGGAAATGGAAAGTATGATTCTCAAATATACTGTGTGGTTACCTATTGATGCTCTCTATTTGATGCAAAATTGTTCAATGTGTTGAAAAATAATAAAATAAAAATAAAATAAAATAATAACAGTCTCCCCAACACCACAATTTATTTATGAGTTCTGAAAATATTTAGGGTTTTGTCTCAAATACACACTGTCAATATATTAATTCATCCAGGAAAAAGCTTCTAATTTAGAAGGCTGAGCTGCACACAGGAGAGCTACTTACAAGTAGCCAGAGAGCTATCAGTAGTTCACAAGCTACTCATTGGAGAAGCCTGCTCCATCATCTATGGCTGGCCCCTTCCACCTCAAATCATTCTTGCTTTTTGATCAGAATCCAATCGCCTGGTTGTAGTGGATGACACTGAGGCCCAGATTTAAGAGGGTACTTCAGGGGCGCCTTAGTATCATTTTTTGATGCTAAGGTGGTATTTTCCCCATGCTATGTTTACAAAGTGGCGCAATGCATATATTGTGCCATGTTGTAACCATTTGTGCTACATTATGCCTGCGCCAGGCATAATGTATGCAAAGGAGGCGTTCCCCTAATGGGGAGACGAAAAAATGGCACATAGACATCTAAGAGATTTGTTTGCATCATTTTTTTCAGCTCTTTTAACACCTGCTCAGAGCAGGTATTAAAAGGGGGCAAACCATTGTTTACAATGGGCCCTTATGTAATTTCAGGGTTAGCATCAACATTTGGCAGTACATCAATAACATCAAAAACATTTTTGCTATTGCACTCAATCGTGCGCCATGGTGCACTGTATCTTAAATACAGCACACATCTGGTGGCCTTTGTGTCCACAGCAGTGGAAAACGAACTTAGGGGTTTTCCACTACCAGGACATATAAAGCACACAGGTACATGTCCTGCCTTTTACCTACACAGCACCCTACCCTATGGGTTACCTAGGGCCTACCTTAGGAGTGACTTATTATTTTTTTTTAAACATCTTTTTATTGTTTTTTGCACATCTATCAACAGCAATTGCAGTTGGTCATAATAGAATTTAGTTGATCTAACATAACATTAATCGTAAATAACAATAACAACTTAGGTCTGGTCTCATCCACAGTATTCGTTTTCTACAAAGCGCAGCTAAATCACATGTTATAGCTAGTACCATAATTAGCAGTTGATGGAAACCATCCTTTCTTTTGCATCTTTCTTGTGAGTGTGTCGGGGTTCGAAATACAATATCTTCTGTTTATGTGTGTATGCACCAATTGTATATTTTTACTTCCATGTAGGGCATACATGCACTGTCTAAATTTTCGTGGTGCTACCAGGTTTCATGGTGGGCGCTCATCGTTTTTAACCTCCAATTTGGCGACAAATGTTTCCTAGGCATCACACCCAGTGTGCTTCTGACCTTCATCCAATAGCTTACGTAGTACCTGATATTCTGTGCGTGCCCAGTGCAATGTTAAGGCACGCTACGTTTTCAGATCTGGTACTTTAGGGCCTTTCCAGTTCATAGCAATCAACCTTTTGTACATTAAGAAAGCTAGGTCTGCAAACCTGTGTATGTACTTGTGCTTTTTATCCCTTTTCCTAACTCCCAGTAAACAGGAGCCGGGATCTGGCGTGACTATAAGGTCTGTTATATCTGAGATATCAGCCACTACCCCCGCCATTCCATCTCCAGGGGACACACACCCAGACCATATGATAGAAGGTGGCTGATGGGGAGCCACAGCGAGGGCAATGAAAGTCAGCTCCAGGAAACACGCGTTTCAGCCGCGCAGGTGCGAGGTATGTTTGGTGTGTGTAGTTAAATTGAGCGTATCGAAACCTAGGGTTTCTTGACACTCTGCGGTGTGATTTAGGGCCTGTGACCATTCTTCAGATGTTAGCTGGTTCGGTAGAGCAGTGTTCCATTGAGTTCTAAAGTTTTCTAATCCATTTACAGGGAATGTGTTTAAAACTTTATATGTATTTGTTATGACTTTGGTTTGATTGTCGTATGACAACATATGCTGCATCACTGGAGAAATAATAGATTCCTGGTCCCCCGATGACCACGCCTTCTTATTTAAATGGCATATAGAATAATATGCTATAAATTGTCCCGTTCCCACTGAAGTGAAGTCTTTTATAGATTCAAACGACATTAGCTTTCCATTCTTGAAGCAGTCTTCCCACCGTTAGTATACCCGCCTCTGCCCAAACTGCAGTGGGATAAGTGCCAGCTATATTCCCCTTTCCTGGGATTTCTTCCAGTGGGATAAGGGGGGAGTATGGAATCCCTTTTGGATATACCATGTCCAACATTTGTGCGCAGCTATCATTAATGGGTTACCGGATGGCCCTTTCGCTAAAGTATTTGAGAGCCCTGTGATCAGTGGCTTGCTATGTAGCTGTTTCATGATCCATGTAGATTCAGCCGACTCGGGTCTGTGTATCCAGTTTAGTATCCACTGCAGGTGTGCAGCAGCAAAGTACAATTCAAAGTTTGGGGCTCCCAGTCCGCCCTCACTTAATGGATGCTGTAGAGTGGCAAGAGCCACTCAGGTTCTGCCTCCTCCCCAGTCCCAGTAGCGCTGCATTTAATTCACGGTAGAACCTTTTAGGCACTATCACCGGCAATGCCGCAAAGAAGTACAGAAATTCGGGGAAGTAGTAACATATTCGCTATCGCCACTCTGCCTAGTGGCGATAGTGGTAATGCACACCAGAAACGTAGAGACTCCTTTATAGAGTTCAGCGCGCACCCCAAGTTGCCATCCCTCAGGTCGCTAGGCTTGTGGTATATATGAACTCCCTGGTACTTGAAGATGTCAAAGCACCATTTCAAGCACCCTTCTGGTGCAGACTCCCTGTTCTGAGTGGGCCATTCGGTCAGTGGGAACACGCACGACTTATCCCAGTTCACCTTCAATCCCGATATCCTTCCATATTTCTCTAATAGGGATATCACCAATGGCATGGTTTCACTTCCCCTTCTCACGTAAATCAGGGCATCATCCGCGTATAGCGAGACTATGTGGTGGGTTCCTGCACTGAGCACTCCCCAACGCTCCTCCTCCGCGCGCAACCTAGTTGCCAGTGGTTCCATCGCGATGGCAAACAATAAGGGAGATAGTGGGCAATCCTGTCTGGTGCCCCTTTCAATAGGGAAGCTGTTTGATACAATGCCTCCTGTCTTCACTCTGGCTCTAGGTTCTGCATACAATGTCTGCACCCACCTTATGTAGCTAGGTCCAAACCCCATACTCTGCATCGTTGCGAATAGGTAGTCCCACCCCAGTGTATCGAATGCTTTCTCAATGTCCAGCGACATTGTCACATTTTCATGTGCCTCTTGTGGAGTATCCCCTATTATACTCAGCAGCCTGCGAATATTAAAAAATGTGTTGCGTTTTGGAATGAAGCCGTTCTGGTCTTTGTGTACTAAGGTGTGTATTATGGGAGCTAATCTATTTGCCAGGATTTGGCCCAGTATTTTGCAATCTAGATTTAGTAGCGAGAGTGGTCTGTATGACTTAACATCTGTAAGGTCACGAACCTGTTTAGGCAGGACCACTATCAATGCTTCTCGCTGTGTCTCTGGGAGTAATTTGTGAGACCACGCCTCTTCAAACACCTCCAGCAAGTGTGATTTCAAGTGTTTGGAATAAGTAGTGTAATATTCTATTGGCAAGCCATCTATTCCTGGCGCTTTATTTCTGGACATCTGTACCATGGCCGCCTCTAGCTCTTCCATTGTCAGGGGAGCCTCTAATGTCTCTTAATCTGCTTGTGACAATTGTGTTAAGTTCTCTCCTCTTAGAAGGGTCCCCAATTGCTGGGTAGTGCATGATGCCCGTCCCTTGTATAAGCCTGTGTAGCACTCTTCAAACGCTTTGTAGATTGCTTCCTGACTGGTGGCCATGGTTCCATCTGCCTGTCGTATAGCCCCTATGGGAGCTTGCTGGTGATCCTCTTAGAGTAGCAAATGCCAGCAGTCTCCCTGATCTATCTCCTTCTGTTTGTAGTCGCATTAAATAATACTTGTAGTCATGGCGGCGGAGCCTTAAATCCACCTCATTATATTTTGAGCGTATGTTCCCAAGTTCTACCTGTGATGCCCCGTTATGTGCCGCTGCGATTTCCAGCTTTCTCATCTCTTTTTCCAATGTGGTAACTTCAACATGTAGCGAGCGCCTGAACCCCATCTGGCAGACAAACAGTGCCCCCGAACAATGACTTTGTGTGCATCCCACTCCATCGCTCTTGTATCTGTGGAGCCCTTGTTTATTTCCCAGTAGTTTCTTATCATTGTATTTAATTCCTCCCTGAAAGCCTGGTCTAGGAGAGCCTCCCTTTGCAGGCGCCAAGTTGGGATCGCAGATCGTCTCCTTCCCCATTGCAGCGTTAACCTAAGTGGGGAGTGATCGGATTACGTTTTGGCCAGGTATTCCTCGTCCTTAACTAGGGAGCATATCTCGTGGGTACCCCACATAATGTCTATCCTAGTGTGTACTTTGTGGGGTATTGAATAAAAAGAATATTCTTGTTGCGTTAGGTGGCTTATGCGTCAGAGATCGCGTAGTCTCAAGTCCCCTGCCCATGTCAACAGTGGACCAGTAGCGCTTCAGTGTGGTAGTCCTCTCGGGGGCGGGATAGATCGATCAAGTGTCATGTCCGGTGTGCTATTGAAATCTCCTCCCCACACGGCTGGTGCCTCTGGATTGACTGGTAAGGCTGATGTCAGAGTATGTAAGAATTCAGGCAATACGCTATTAGGGGCGTAAATACCTATTATCGTGAGTTGTCTGCCATCCAACTGCCCCTCCATTCCCACATATCTGCCCCCTTGATCTAGTCTGTGTGTGTGTTGGACATATACGGTACCCTCTGAGCTATTCACACCAATACCCCCCTAGCATAGGCCGAGTATGATGTGCCTATAATCTGTCCTCCCCAGCGCCCCCTTAATACTTTCAGATCGGCCTCTAGTAAGTGTGCCTCTTGCAGGATGGCGATGTGTATCCCCTGGCGCTTAAGGCGGGTGTTTTACCCTGCGTCGCCATTCCCCGCACGTTCCACGTAATTATATTGTATTCATGCATAACGTGGTTTGAAATCTACACCATGTGTTTTTGTACCATCTTTGTTTATATGCCCTGGAGTGAACCGCCAGCACACCCCCCTCTATTTTTTCCCATTCCTTGCTTGTAATATAAACTAACAGCTGCACCAATCTGTCTCGTTGTTTGAAAAGACCTAATAAAGATAAATAAATGCAATCCCAACCGCCCCCCACCCCAACTAGTCCCCCCAACTGTGCTGAACTTGCCTAGTTCTAGCCACCATCTGTATAAAAAAATACACATCACACTTCTAATAGAAAAAAGTTGTATCCATACGGATACCTTCTGGGGAGGCATGATAGCAATAGGAGGTGACCCTTATATCGGGCCCCCACCTTTGATCAAAAAAGAATTTATGTATGTCAGCACCCCCGGGATGCACCGGCTCCACCAACACCTCAAGTGCAGTATTATGGCTTACTCATATATAAATTGAACGAGCCGGCCAGCTGTTACTTATATGCAAAGGCCGTGTCCTACTTGTGCAGTCTGGTCTTTCTGCGCCAGTGTTACATGATTGTACCACAGTGTCCGATGAGGGATAAGATCGCTTCACCCCACCCTCTTCCTGATATCACAGTGCATCCGCTGATTTGGGTGTTAACTTCGGACCTCTTAGCGCCTCCAGTATCGTTGAATCGGAACTAGCTGAATCCGAGTCTGTGTGGTCACTTGCGTTGGTGCGCAGTGCGCCGAAGGAGTTTTGTGTGTGCAAAGTCATTTCCTTCAGTACCTTTGCACTCTCAGCCGCTGCTTGCTTTACGGAGGGTTGTGATTTAGAGCGTTTCCTGGTTCTCCTCCATACTGGTAATGTAATCCATTCACCGCCATCTACCGTGCCCTCCCGGGGCTGCGCCAGCCTCTTGGCATGCAACCATGTCCACGCATCTTCCGGGGTGGGGAAGATATGCGTTTTATCCTCTGAAATCACTCGCAATTTAGCAGGGAACATCAGGGCATACTTAATGTTATGTTCCCGAAGTCATTGTTTGATTTTCAGAAAGGAATTGCGTTGTCTCTGTACATCTTGAGTGAAATCGGGGTAAGCAGTGATAAATGAGCCCTCAAGCTGGATAGGGCCTTTGTTACGAAAGTGTTGCAGTATTGCGTGTCGGTAGTTCAGAAACCTTGCTATTAGTGGCCTAGGCTGCATCCATGGAGCCGGCGGTCTCCCCGGTACTCTGTGTGCTCTTTCCACTGAGAAAAACTTTGACGGGGCACCAAGCATTACTTCTTCGATTAACCATTGTTCCAAAAATAGTTCTGAGTTTTGTCCTTCCGATCTTTCGGCAAACCCCAAAAAGCAGACATTATTGCGCCGAGCTCTGCTCTCTGCCTCTTCCGTCCGTCGCCATAGGACCTTCACCTCGGATTCCAAGCGACAGATCTGTTTTAGATTTTTTAGTGCTAGTGGGTTGAGCCCACTCATCGTGTCTTCCACTGTACCAACTCTTTCTGTCAAGTTACGATGATCCACTCTTAACAGATTAAGATCCTGGGACACTGTATCGATTCTGTTTTCTAGTGAGGATTTGGTGTCCATTATAGCCTGCAGGATTTTCTCAAATGGAGTCGAATGGGCTTGCAACATAGTTTCCAGCGACGATAGACTGGGCGTTGTTTGCTGTTCACCTGATGATATCCCGAGCGTGGACTGCTCCTGAGCTTTGGCTGCCTTAGATTTCCCTGCCATGATCACTGTTTTGCGACACTCCGCTGTGATTTAGTTGAATGTTTCAATATGAGTAGTGCACATTGATTTCCATAGGAGGCCTGTTCCTTCAGGTCGACGTAGGGTTGCTCCCTGTGCAGGTTTTCCGGCTACACGGTAAGAAAAGTCTCTGCGATTTTTGGGAGGTTCCTGCCACAACAGTACTACTACTGACCTTTGCTGCCTTCACCCTGTTCACTCTAGGCGGCAGCAGTAGCCAGTGCGGAAGCTAATATCACCATCAGGCTGCTTGCTCGTGTGTTTGGTTCGCGGCGTCGAGGGGGGTAGCGTCCCAATTCAAAAACCAAGTCCCCCCTCCAGCTCCCGCCAAGACCCAACCGCCTGTCTCCTGCAGCCCGTCGCTTCAACTTTGGCTTCGGGCCCCTGGACCGGTACTTGTGTCTTGAGGGGTGTAGTAAATAAAGGTCCTCAACCCCACTGACTCCCTGCTGGTCTCCCTCCCCCCCACTCTCCAAAGGGGGGTCCTCTGTGAGATCACAGCTGGCGCCTTCACGCTCCCCCAGAAAAAGCAAGGGGAAGCAGTTGGAAAAAAAAAAGGGGGGGAAATGGGGCAGAGGGAGGCCCACTCTATCCACTCGGTCTCTCCACCGGTGGGCCCCCTCTCAGCACACCGCTCCCTCAATAAGGTCCAACTGTGATTGTCCTGGGCCCTAGGAGCCACCATGTTCAGGTGCCCCAGCATCCCAGGCAAGGGCCGGCACCACACTTCAACAAGCGGCTGGCTTCACTCATGCGGGGGGCCCTCCTAGCATCTGCCGCACATCTCTCGGCTGTCCTTTGTGCTTCAGGTGATTACGAACAGGCCTCCAAGGTCTGGTAGCCCGGGGCCGGCTCTTCCGGAAGCGCCACGTGGCTCCGCCAGGAGCGCCGCATGGCGTCTGCCTGAGGGGGGGGAAGAGGAGGGAGCGAGAGACCAGGGGGGCCGCTAGGGCAGTGTCAACCCCCCCACCAACTCCCTCCGTCCACTCACCACACCGGCTGTGTTTTACTGGGCCCGATCGTCTCAGGTGTGCTGAGCGAACAGACCCGCCTCTTGGTCCTCCTTGCAATGCGAGGTCCGGGGACTCTCTTTCCGAGAGGCCGCACGCGTCCCGCAAGCCACCGGGAGCCGCCCGCTCCTCGCCGAGTCCACCTCAACACACCGCCAGCACCCCTGGAACTCAGGAGGACAGCGCCCGACCTTTGGGAGCGTCTCCGGGGGCGCCAACCAGGATGTTTGGTGGGCCCGGGACGGAGCCTACATATCAGGCATCTGTCGTGGCCGCCATCTTGGCCACTCCCCCACCTTTGGAGTGACTTATATGTGGAAAAAGGGGAGTTTAAGGCTTGGCAAGTACTTTTAAATGCCAAGTCAAAGTGGCAGTGAAACTGCACACAGTCCTTGCAATGGCAGACCTGAGACATAGTTAAGTGGCTACTTATATGTGTGGCACAATCAGTGCTGCAGGCCCACTAGTAGCATTTAATTTACAGGCCCTGAGCACATGTAATGCACTTTACTAGGGACTTACAAACACATTAAATATGCCAATTGGGTATGAGCCAATGTCACCATGTTTTAAGGGAGACAGCATATGCATATTAGCACTGGTTAGCAGTGGTAAAGTGCTCCGAGTCCTAAAACCAGCAAAAACAGTATCAAAAGGTGGAGGGAGGCAGGAAAAAGTTGGGGTGACCACCGAAAGGCTGTCAGGTCTAACATGTGTCCCCCCACCCCCAGCTGAAAGTGGGGCGAGCTACCCAACCCCTTGGGAGCTCTCATTGCTAAGGCGGAAGTATCTGTATAGACCATCAGTATTGGTGTGGTCAGTCCCCGGGTGATGCCCCACTGTAAAGTCCACCCCCTGTAGGGAAATGGACCACCTCAAGAGTTTAGGATTTTCACCCCTCATCTGCATGAGCCATCCGAGGGGTCTGTGGTCTGTCTGAACCCAGAAGTGAGTCCCAAGCAGGAAGGGTCTCAACTTCTTCAGTGCCCAGACCACAGCAAATGCTTCTCTTTCAATTGCACTCCACCTCTGTTCCTGTGATAATAGTCTTCTGCTAATAAAGTCTACTGGTTGGTCTAGGCCCTCCTCATTCAGCTGTGCTAGGACCACTCCTATGCCATGCTCTGAAGCGTCTGTCTGCACAATTAATTCTCTGGAGTAGTGGGGGGCCTTGAGCATGGGTGCTGTGCACATGGCTTCCTTCAGGGAGTTAAAGGCTTTCTGACAAGCCTGTGTCCAATTCACCACTTGGGTTGCTTCTTGGATGTGAGTTCTGATAAGGGGGCCACTATGGAGCCATAACCCTTAACAAATCTTCAATAGTATCCGATGAGACCTAAGGAGGCTCTCACCCCTGTTTGAGTTCTAGGTTGTTGTCAGGCCTTGATTGTTTCAATCTTGGCCTGGAGGGCCTGCACCTTGCCACCATCTACTAGGTGTCCCAAGTACACCACAGAACCCTGCCCAATCTGGCACTTACTGGCCTTGATGGTCAGGCCTGCCTGTTGCAGGGCCTGAAGCACCTTCTTGAGGTGGAGCAGGTGTTCCTACCAGCTGTAACTATAGATGGTGATGTCATCTAGATAGGCTGCACAGAAGGCATCCTTGCCAGCTAGGACCCCGTTAACTAACTGTTGGAAGGTAGCGGGGGCATTTATCAGTCCAAAGTTCATGACCCGGAACTGGTAATGACACTCAGGAGTGGAAAAAGCTGATCTTTCTTTTTCCCCTTCAGTCAATGCGATCTGCCAGTACCCTGACGTGAGGTCAAGGGTACTAAGGAACTTCGCAGTGCTTAGCCTGTCTATGAGCTCATCAGCTGGGGGGATGAGGTGAGCATCTGTCTTTATGACAGAGTTGGGACCCATGTAGTCCAACCAGAACCTAAGCTCTGGCTTGGCACCTGGAGAAGCAGCCTTGGGAACCAACACCACTGGGCTGGACTAGGGACTGCTGGACTTCGCCATCACCCCAAGAGCCAGTATCTTGTCAACTTCCTCCTTGATGCTGGACCTCACCTTATCTGACACTCTGTAAATGTTATTCTTAACAGGGGGACTGTCTCCTGCGTCAATGTCATGGACACACAAGTATGTGTGTCCGGGGTGAGGGAAAACAGGAAAGGGAACTGCTCCAATAACTCGTAACAGTCCCCTCTCTGATCTAGGGTCAGGGAGTCGGAGAGATTGACACCCTCCACTGAACCATCACCTTCTTTGGCAGAGAGGAGGTCCTCTCCCATACCCTCATCTGTCACCAGAAGCATGCTGAATTCAGACCGCTCAAAATGAGGCTTCAGTATGTTTTGATGGAGCACCCTTAAGTGGTTTATAGGGGGCTTGAGGTCCACCAAGTAAGTTGCCTACCCCTTCCGCTCTCGAACGGGCCAGTCCAGCGGTCCTGGAGAGCACTAGGCTCTATTGGCTCCATTACCCATAGTTTGTCTCCAGGTGAGAATTCTACCAGAGTGGCCTTTTGGTCATACCATTACTTCATCACCTCTTGACTGGCCTCAAGGTGGCTCTTGGCCTGTTTCCAGAAGCGCTGCATCTGGTTGCGGAGGGCCAGCATGTAACTGACCACATCCTGGGGGAATTTCCTGGGAGCCTTCTCCCACCCCTCTTTCACTATGCTTAGGGGTCCCCTGACAGGATACCCATAGAGAAGTTCAAAGGGGCTGAACCCCACCTCTTACTGGGGCACCTCTCTATAAGAAAAGAGAAGGCATGGCAAGAGGGCATCCCACTTGCACCTCATGACCTCCGGAAGGCCTGTGATCATGCCTTTTAGGGTCTTGTTTAACCTTCCTACAAGCCCACTGGATTGAGCATGGTAAGGAGTGGTGAACCAGTAGGTCACCCCACACGCATCCCACATGGACTTTATGTATGCAGACATGAAGTTTGTGCCTCGGTCAGACACATCCTCTTTTGGGAATCCCACAGGGTAAATATCCCCATCAGAGCTATCCTCACCACTGGTGAAGCCACTGTTCTTAGAGGGATCGCCTCTGGATAGCGGGTGGCATGGTCCACCAAAATCAGGATGAACCTGTTGCCTAAGGTGGTTTTGGTGTCCAAGAGACCAATGACGTTGATGCCCACCCTTCCAAAGGGGGTGCCAATGACAGGGAGTGGGATCAGGGGGACCTTTAGCCTTGTTCCTGTCTTCCCACTAGCCTGGCAGGTTGGGCAGGACCTACAGAAAGCATCTGAAGCTACCTGTATTTGGGGCCAATAAAAGTGGGTGACAATCCTGGCAAAGGTCTTGTCTTGCCCCAAATGTTCCGCCAGGGGATGTCGTGAGCCAACCCTAATAGGAAGGCCCGGTAGAACTAGGGGACCACCAGTACACGTCTTGCCCCAGCTTCCGATACCTTCGGCTCACTGTAAAGGAGATCATTCTTCAAATGGATATGGTGATCAGCAGAGGCATCACCTGCTGCCTGGGCTGCGGCCTGTCGCTTCAAACCCTCAAGAGTAGGGCACTCTTTCTGCGCTTTGCAGAACTCCTCCCTGGTTGGCCCACCCTCAACTTGCAAGCCAGCAAGCTCAGGCAGGTTACCCAGGGTGGCAATGTTCTCCCCACTGCAGGAGCGTCTGGGACCGGTTTCCCGTGCCCCTTTCCCTTCCTCTTTGCAGCTGTTCTGGCCATTGTTCCAGGCTCCAGACACCTTTGACTCCCTTCCCAGGCAGCCATGGACCATGTGGTCATACAGACCCACTCAGACAAACCTCACATATCCAGGTGAGATCTGAGCTCCACCTCCTTCCAGGTAGTATGCTCAAGGTCGTTGCCTAGCTGACAATCTACAGGCATTGCAAGACTCACAGCTACTTTTAGAGTACAAGAGGACCCCCCTGCCCCACTCAAAGGGAACGAGAGCCACCAGTAGGTGACTCTCACGATTGTCAGCAACTATGACCTGGTGGAATGTGCAATAAATCATGCAATAACATAGTGAGAACACCACCAAAAAGACACCGCCCAGGTTTAGAAAAATACAAGATATTTATCTGATTAAATTAAGGTCAAAACGATCAAGATTTGATCATCACAAGTTGAGATCTCACTTTTAAAATAAGAAGCAACAATTGTCTCTTGCAAGCGCAAAGTACCTGGTTTGCGTCAAAATTACACGCACAAAGACCACAGAGGAGGAGATGCGTGGAAAAAGTTTGGTCCGCGTCACTTTTCTGGGTGCACACAGACAATGCGTTGATTCTTCTCCACACGGCAAGGGCTTTGCCTCGATTTCCGGCGCACAGGCTTGAATCCTCTTTGTGATGTGGGGGTCTCTTGACGCCCAGGGACGATGCGTGGAAATCCTGGGCGTGTGGGCCGAAGTCATAGCTGTTGCGTCAATCCAGTGGGTGATGCGGCGAAATTTCTGCTGCACGGTTTGCGCTGCGTCGATTCCTCTTGCAGGAAGTCAGGCTGCGTCGTTCCGGTTTGGTGATGCGTTGATCAGGTGGGCTGTGCCTCGAAGTTCCGGTCGCAGCATTGGCTCTGCATCAATCTCCACTCAGGGAGCCGGGCTGCGTCATTCCGGTTCTTCGATGCAGTGATTTTCTCACCGCTGGGCAGGGTGTGTGATGATTCCGGCAGGCTGTGCATTGATTTTTGCCACACAAGGAGTTTCTTTGCAGAAATGAAGTCTTTTTGGCCTGAGACTTCAGAAACAGGAGACAGCTCAATCCAACCCCTTGGAGAGCACTTCACAACAGAGGCCAGCAAGGCAGCAGGGCAACAGCAAGGCAGCAGTCCTTTGCAGTAAAGCAGTCCAGATGAGTATTTTGGGCAGCCAGGCATCTTCTCTTGGCAGGTTGCAGGTTCTGGTGCAGAGTGTCTATCCCAAGAAGTGTCTGATTTGGTAGCGTCAGGGACCCAGTTTATATACCCAAAAGTGCCTTTGAAGTGTGGGAGACTTCAAAAAGTTGTTTCAAAGTGCACAAGGTCCCCTTTCAGTACAACCCTCTCTGCCAGGGTCCCAGTAGGAGTTTTGGCAGTCCTTTGTGTGTGGCCAGGCCACTGTCCTTTGAAATGTGAGTGCCTGGCCCTCCACCATTCCAGCCCAGGAAGATCCATTCAGTATGCAGATGTGTGCAGGTGTGACTGAGCATCCTGTGTTTGTGGTTGTCTGGTTGAAACGCACAAGGAAGCTGTCAACCAGCCCAGCCCAGACGTAGATTGGAGACAGGTTATAAGGCAAAACAGGATTTAAGTGCTGAGAAATGCTCACTTTCTAAAAGTAGCATTTCTAAAATAGTTATATAAAATCCAACCTCACCAGCCAGCACGATTTTGCATTACCACTCTGGCAATACTAAATAAGACCTGTTTACCCCTTTCTAATCAGAATCCACAGCTAATTAAACGCTTAACATAAGCAGGAGTGTCAAGAAACTGAAGCAGTTTTATACCAGGATATGGTACCACCGGAGAGCATAGGACTACAATTTTATTAGTCTTCCTAAGCTCCTGCACTATTTTCCACTTATGACTCGGTTTTTTATGCCCATCACAACAACCAGTCCACTAGTGGCCATGTTAGAAGTCAACCAATCATAGCGCGACTCTGTGGTGATGTGTCACCAATCCTACTGCTATTCTCAGTATCAGCTAACCAATTATGGTGCAACTTTTACTTGAAAAAAAGAAAACAATGCAAGGCCTTTTCTGCCATCAAACACACACAAATAAACAAAATACATCTTGTCTGCTCAACCTAAACAGGAGAGGATCTGAGATTGAAAGAAAAGAATTTCACAATCAACAGGACTGAGACCAGTACTTTCATGGCTCTTGACAATCACAAATTCACTCAACAGCAGACTCCCATCCAGCAGCAATCCACCTTTGATTAATGTACTTACTCCTGTGCACCTAAAAGCAAAGACACTAACCCAAATTAAACATACAAAACCTGAAAGGAAGCTGGTTATCAGGAAAGTTTCTATTTGTACGAATGTGGTGCCTCACAAATCACACTACCACTTTTTGCAGACGAGCTCAGCAAATATAGATCCACATTTTCAAATGCAAACAATCTGACCTTCAGTCAGCAAATACAAGTATTAAAAAATGCATCAAAATTGCAGTAAATAAACCACCAACTGAATCAAGAATCCGTAGAGCTTAACCAAACTCCCAGGCAGTGTAATAGTCCATGACATAACACAAACTACACTCTCAACTACAAATCCCACATTGCCCTCAATCTCAAGAATCATTCCTCTGTACAAATATTCACAATACTTTTTGCTCAGAAACAGCATCTGTGCAGTGCAGTGTTCAAGACATAGCAGTTTATCCAATTGTGGACTGGGGATGTAGACAGAAGGCCAGTCTAGGAAATGGGGCAAAAAGGAGTCTCAGAAAGCACACTTTATCTCTCTAAGCATCCTCTGTTACAAAAGATTTGTGGGTGCGCTGTACCTCTAAAATCTTACACCACAAAAGCACGCACAGCAGTTGGGTATATCTGGGACAGTGTTAGCCAAAAATGTGTCCAAAAGACAAGATACAAAACAACATCCCAATATACAGTTCAATACAGAAAGTGCTGACTCAAAAATGAGTTCTAGAGTGCAATTTAGAGAAACCATAAAGGTTTATTACAAGAAGTTAAAAAGGTATAATACAGGATAAGGGAATATAGAAACTACTTAGTTACATAGAATGAATTTGCCATTCAGACCATCAATTCAGAATTATACAGAAAAGTGATAAATCATAGAAAATGCTAACATGTGCAGCAAAATCAGTAAGAAATCAGACAGCATCCCTACTAGTACCCCAAAAAGATCTGTGTCACCCACACATTTGAGGGTTTATACTGCAAGATTCCCATAGAAGAATATGCAAACTGCAAAGTCACTGTTGAATAAGCAAAGGAATACATTTTCATCAAATCAGAATATAGAGTTTAAAATCTTCATACAGCCAAACCATCTAAGCACTATCCTACTACATAAACATGGATTCAGCCATTCTGACCTAATGTCATCCCGAAGTGTCAGAACAAATTAGTTACTTAAAAAACATGGAACCATTGTAAAGTATGTAATACAGCAAGTGGAAGATCCTTGAAAACTGTTACAATAGTGAGCCTATGGTAGAGGGCTTTCTTCAAGAACATTGTTATTCAGAAACAAACAAAACATGCCTTGCTGAGCCACATGTGGCAGAATTGTAAACAAAGAATGAACATGATGTACTGTCTTTTTTTAACAAGATGGCGTTGAGGTCTAATTGAAGCCTAGTTACCATAAATCAGGAAACACACACTTCAATGGGTCCTGCAATAGTATAGTATTAACATATACATGTGAAATGTAGTGTACATTAATATTCTGCCCACTGCTAATAATGAAAATTCTTGATTTATACACAAAAAGCTCCCTCATAAGTAAGACTTATCTTAAGTGTTACTCGCCCTCAGAAAAATATGCCATTGTTACATTGTTACAATGCCCAACAGCTTAGG